>NC_059424.1:3840000-5090000 GCF_905220565.1 Melitaea cinxia
GAAGATTCAGAAATGTGGTGAATACATACGGTGATAAAGACGTAGTATGGTACATACTCTACACTCAATCTAATGCTTCTACTAATCAACGAATTCATTTGATTTTTTTACTGCTCCGCCAACAAAAGTCGATATTTAACTTATTGTTACTAAATTAATTAAAAAAATATTTTCCTTGTACTGGATTTTACACGAAATTTAAATCGACCCTGTCCAATATAATAACTCGCTCGTAATTATTTCGAATGGAATTTTATTCATAAATACATTACTTATAAAATGTCAATGTTCGAGAAGCATAATGTTTTGTTTACACATATTAGTAATTTTTATAACTACAAGACCAGTAGTCTACAAGACCAGTAGTCTGCTTATTTATCTCGGCGATATTTACAAGATTTTGTCTAAGTACACTATGAAAACGAAATTTGTATAAAAGGAAAAGGTAGTAGGAGTATTTGAGAGTAGGTATAAAAGAAAAACTTGATACACGACCATTAGCGCGTCGCTAGTTGTATTACGAACGTGCCAGTTATTCGGGTATTACAGGCCTTCAGTTTTTATTTAAAAAAGGCAAAACGTAAAGTGGACAGCCCTAACACAACGATCGATCGTGGAAAAATGAAAAATATATGAAAAAGTCCACCGCTGGACATAGGCCACCACAAATTCGCACCAAAAATGACGTCAACTCATGTGTTTTTCCTATAGTCACCGCGCTGGGCAGGTGGGTTGGTGACCGCAGGGCTGGTAGGCCTTGTCGCACCGAAGACGCTGTTGCCCGTATTCGGCATGTGCATTTGAAAGCAAGCAGTTGCATGGATATCCCGCCATCGGTAGGATTTATAAGTTCCAAGGTGGTAGTGGAACTTGTGTTATCCCTTAGTCGCCTCTTACAACACCCATGAGAAAAGAGGCTATATTCTTTACTGCCGTAACCACACAGCAAGAATAAAAAAAAACACTTAGAACCAAATAAATTGTATGAATTTATAAAACAAAGATACTATTACGCAGAAAATTGTATGAAGTGTAAAGCTTTCGAAGAAGAAGGTTCGTTGGAAAGTTTAAAGAGCAATAAAATTATTATTTAGAGTCTGTAGCGCCAAAAATAGTTGGCAATAATCTTAAATGTTATTTCACGTTAAAATGTAGCTTTTTTAAAATATATTTATGTATAAAGCAGCGTAATAAAACTATTATGATTCTTAGCACAGTACTAAAACTGAAAAACAGGGACCCTGAAAGCAGGTAGAAAACTTAACAGAAAACTTGACCCATTGTTGAACCGAGTTTTAATAAATATCACTCTCGAAATTCGTAATGACAAATTCTGACTCATAGATTCGAAGTCTAACTGAAAGATTTATCGGAAATCAAGAAGGCTGGAATACAGAAGACTCTAACGTGTTGGTAAGCGTCCGTGGGATATCGGAAACCTTTCAATCTTTGAAATATTTGGTTCTGCTGTGGGCCTTTTCCACAACAATAGTAAAAGCTAAGCTCCCAGAAAAAAAATCATAGATCTCAAGAACAAAAGGTATTATAATAAAATTAATTTATCTCCAATCGTTTATAAAAACCAAAATTAACTCACAGTTTTTTGAATTTTAAGTAAGTCAATTTTCATTCTCGAAAGATCCAGCTCGCACGGAAGCTTTGCTTGTTTTTCAGCGCGGCGAAGTCAAACGAGCTCGAGTGACACGCGGCCGTAACGTTAACTGACGTCACAGGCTTTAATATTCATATAGAAAATATTAGGCGGGCGGGCGCGGGTAGGGTCGGGGCTGAGGGCCCGGGGGTCACCGATCGGCCCCTCGCGCCCGTGGCCACTCCAACACGCTCTGTTCGCCTTTAATGAACTTTATGTCGCCGACCGGAATAGGAGAACACTTCTTTGCCGGCTTTGCTATCGTATGTTACTCGGAACAAAGCCCGCGAGTGAAGTAACTTGGAAAGGGAGCGCTCGGCACTTTGCTCTTTCTTATTGTTTTCGTTTTTTGTTTGGCGTGTTTACGTTCGAATTTGCGATTATCCCAGGTGATGGTTGATCGCTTGAGACACGGGTTGATTTGTTATCAGGAGACGAGCGTAACCTCTGCCGCTACATGCCAACGAAATATTGACGAAACAACGCGCAATCAAATGCCTGCCCGCTGTTAACTACTCGCGATAGACAAGAGGATCACGATTAGAAAATCAGATTTATATGGAATTCTATGACGTCCCTTTTCCGGTACTATGACGGGTGTGTGGGAGGACAAACCATAATAATTTTCATTTTCACCAAATGTAATGTTGTTCATTATTGACAGTTGTTTTATTTATTATCAACTATTAACTGTAGTAGAATTCATAAAGTGATTTGTCATTGTAATTATCGTTAAGTATATATTAAATCTTCTAATTTAATCTTCTTGAATAGTTATAATTAACGTAAAAACGTAAAATTAATATAAACAATATTTTAATAAAATAATCTTTCGAAAACGTTACGTTTTCACGAATGACTTGCAACTTGTAATACTTTAAACATATCTCCTGGTTTATAAGTACTGCTCCCTTACATTGTTATGGTATATGATAAGTATTATTCAAATAGATTTAGTAGTTTTAGAGTTTATTGCTTACTAACAAACATTCCTAACTATTTATAATATTATTTTTGGGTTCTCTTGTCAATTTGTAGTACAATACCGTACCGCCCGAACTTCCCGCGATACAATCTGTAACTCGACTTGACTTGTATGGTAGAACTGGAAAGGTAAACTAAAGAGTGCCGCAAATATGAAATATTTAGAAGATTTTTTGAAATTTTATTTTTTTATTTTTTAGGTGATCGCTTTATTTGCCTTCTCATTTTTAACTGTATTTGAATGTGAAATGATAACAATTTCGCATAATTTAATTCAATAAGTTAAATTGTTGTTACATATAAGTATAAGTATATTTTACAATATCAATATTAATACTATCATCTTTTTATTTATTTATCTATTACATTTTTGAAAAAAAAACACTGTTTTTATCGACCCTTGCATATTTTTGTATCACGACGTTAATAACACATGCGCTTCATACATAGTCACATATTCCTATTCGATTGATTTTTCAATAAAACAAAAGTAAACAAAAAATGTTGATCTCGAGCTAGAAATAAACTAAAAATATCGTCTTTATGGGTTTGTCAAACCGTGTCATTTCTTACGTTTATTTAAAAAAAAATCAAGATATATTTTTCCAACGTAAGCTTGTTAGCGGTTAACACAAAACGAAATTTCAAGCTTGGAATATTAAAACAAATACGAAAATTTCACTCGTCTAAATAAAGTTAAAGGCTGTTTTATTATTAAAATTACACTACGCTTTTAATTACGTTTAATGTATTTGGATTTAAGCGATTTGTTTACAACAAAATAAAAGAAGTTAAAAAGGAGTGATGAAATAAAGGCTGAAAAAATAAATTTGCTTTAAAATGACAACCAATTTTAAGGATAATCAAAAGAATATTTACAATCCGTTGTTTGTTGTTATTGTTAAAATTGTAATGCAAAAACAAGAGCTTGAAAAAAACATTTTTTTTAAAGACAGTTATTAATATTTATAATAATTATTAAAAATAGGTTCATAGGATCTTTCTGTTAACCGTTTTGGGATGTAATCTAAAGATACAAAGTTTTGTGTATTCTCGGACAATGCGATGAAAAATCCCAGACGACTCTCCGACTAATAAGAAAAAACTTTTCTCTTTACAATATTAGTGTGATTCGTCTTGTGATTTCTGGGAAAATGTTTAGAATTATACATTTAAATGGAAAAAAAATTAATAGGATTGAGTATATGGTGGTCCAATTATGTTAGCTACGAGGTTAAAAATGATATTACCTAACAAATTTGAACAGAATTTGTTGACATCAAACCTACTAATATCGTTGCATGAAGCTGTTACAGACACAAGTCACTTATTCCCATCTACTAGTATTGCTAGATATGTTCGTTCTGTTCGATTCTTTTGAAATTTCTTAGAACATAAAAGTAAAACGGTTTTATCTAAGCAAGTCTACTTGCAAACTAGACTTCATCGTTGCTTTTATGAATTAAGATTGATTTATACTGAGATACCAAAGCGGGTAACGGACTGAACAGTAGAGATTCGTTCATTAAATAATTAAACGGAATATTTAGCTTAATATTATGAAAGATGGGAATGATTGAGAATTATATGTTGTCATTTCCGACTCCTAAATCGAAACCGTGTTAACCATTATTTATTGATATACATATATAAAATTCATTGATATATATTTCGGCAACTTAAACAGTCAAACTTTAATATCATATTTGTATAATAAATTAAATCTTCAACTTATCAGATAATTTAATGAGCGCCACTAAGTTAGGTCTAAATCTTTAAGCCGTTAATAGTCTAGTCTTCATAAACAAAAGCCCATTGGAATAGGCTTTATTCGGGTCTGAACTAATCTAGGATTGCTTGAATATGAAGCCGGTAATATCACATCGTGCTATTATATTAAACCTAGGGATTTGTGGTTGTCCTAAAATAATATTACCTGGTAATTTCACTACTGTCCGGTTGTTTATTGATATCGCAGTGATAATTACAATCACTTTACACTTAACTTTATTGGAATGTTTGTTTGTTACATGACACTTATTGTTACTAAATCATGAAATTGTAACGTTTCATTTATAGCTTTTTTTTGTTTATTTGTTATAAAACATAAGTACGAATTAAGAAAGAAAATTACCTTTAATTACGTTTAATGTATTTGGATTTCAGCGATACTTATTTAACGAATTTACATTAGTGTTAATTTTTTATTTTATTATTTACTAGCGTCCCGCCCCGGCTTCGCACGGGTGCAATGCTTTTACTAAATATACTACAGAATGTCTTTATTTATAGTGTGAAGCTAGCTTATAGCATGGTTATTAACATAATAACAACAACATTCAAATATGCGTCGTTAGATTACACGTTTTTACAGAGTGCATTGAAGAAATAAAGGTTCACTGCTCGTTCCCCGTAGGTGAGAGCGTGATAATATGTAGCCTATATGTTGACCCGACTTCTTAATAATATTCGTGCCAAATTTGAAGTAAATCCATGCAGTACTTTTTGAGTTTATCCCGGACATACATACAGACAAACAGACAAAGAGGCAAAAATTCTAAAAACTATATTTTTGGCTTTTCATCTGATTTCAAACAATTAGGATTTAATACGAGTAAAATGTAATGTACCCAACTATTTTTAGTCCAACTATTTGCAAATTTAAAAGTCAATCTATTGCAATTTAATATGACTTTAAATCATTAAAAATAAAATAAGTTTATAAACATACATACACATAATATGGAAACAAACTATAATTTTATTTTAATACAAAAAAAACATGTTTTTGGAAACCTATAGGATGGTGTACGACTGTTACATACTTAAAGCGTATGTTTCATTATTCACGTAATATTATTCATCGAATGAGACATTACTTTTGTCAACGGTGTCTAGTGCTTAATGAAATGACCTATATCAACGTTACGGCACTAGGGCTTTAATGGGAGTTAGAGGCAGCGAAGCGTATTTTTTGACCTGGATAGGGTTTTAATTAGGTTTCCCGTTCTGGTCACACCTGAACTAATCTAATTACGTCAGATTTACGCGCCCGATTTTTTATATATATATTTTATGAATAAACATATATGTAGTATATGTAGATGTATATATACAGTTAGAAGTATGAGTATTTTATATGTTTTATTATTCTTCTATTCCTGCATTACTTTGCCCCGCGTTCACATCATGTCTCACTACCATGAGTTGACTGGAAGATATCTCTTTAATATATAATTTCGCCCTTGCCAACTTCCTATATTATAATGACTATTGTAAAATCACTTAGTGCAATTAAGAATATATTATATATTTCGTCGTCGGTGTACGATCGTTAATACGTTGAAGATGCTCTTTTTTGTTTGCGACATGCATTTTTATTTATCTTCAATCAATAACGTGTGTTTGCGTGTTAATATGTGATTATCGAATTTCTACACGCCTTGTAGACTAGGTGGGTAATCATCTTTTAAAATGTAAAGTGTCGTTAGATTCACCATAATTGCGTGTGACATAGGTTATCAAATATTCAAACGTGTCCGGGGAATTACTTTTTAAAATTCACGTTAAGCCCGGCTTTAAAAGAGATATCATGAAAAAAATTGTACGTTGTATAGGAATTGAAAGTGCTATATCTGAATCCGAGAACCTATAGCGGACCCTAGCGGAGCATAGTACTTATATTATTTACTAGCTGTGCTCGCGACTTCGTCGCCGTCTAATTTTAAAAAGAAATGTTCTTGTTCAGCTCGCAGAGTTATAAAATAAATAAATTTCTAAAATAAAAGTACCCTAAGTTACTCTTTAGTACATCAAATATCTGTCAGTGAAAGTACCGTCAAAATCGGTCCAGCCATTTCAGATATTAGCCGAAACAGACAGATAGACAGACAAAAATTGTAAAAAGAAATATTTTGGTTTATGTACCGCGTATACGTCCACATGCATTTAGTGGAAAGCGGTTATTTTAATATTACAAACAGACACTCCAATTTTATTTCTTTGTATATAGAAGCTGTACCTATAGACGTATAGATGGTTATAGACTGGATATATAGAAGTGGGAAGTTTACAAATTGTTAGAGTCTAAGTAAAAAATAGAAAAGGATTCTTTCTATTCCCTTTTAGAAATATTGATAAAAAATTAATTATCAAAATATTTACGAATTGATCAATCTAAATATTCATTATGTATGTTTATACAACTTATTACATAATAGAGACACGTTCGAGACTCCACACAATATTATTAATTATTAATTAAATATATGTGGATTTATTATTTTCTTTTAATGACATATTTTTTTTACTTTTTTTTTGTATTTTCGATCGCTGCGTCTGTCAAAATTATAAATACAAATTAATTCTTCAGTAAGGAGTACAAATATTTTTATATAGTTCTATTCGAATCACAAGTCTATCAGAAAACGTTTACAAGCCACGCCTCGTCAAAACATCTGCGTAGGGTACATGCTTCAAAGCGAGTCGACGTTACCGAAAATCAGTTATGGTGTGGTCGCAAAATGATGAATCAACAATTTTGACTTGACTGCCTTGCTGGGTGGGTGGGAGACGGCCCAGGGGGGAGTTAGATCGATTCCTATTCTGCGGTAATTAGAATCGCGCTGCTAAATACAACTTATATAGTATGATTTTCATATAGGTTGTGTCAATGCGTTTTCTTAGTTGCAATTAGTATTCGTATTGTTAAAATGATCGTTATTAAGTATGTGTTGACTATACAGTAGGTAGTTGTAATGAAAGTTAAAGCAAAGTCAATCTGCAAAAGGTAAGTTGATGAACTTTACCTATTTTATTTTTTAAACAAATATATACTCGTATATATATATAACATTAAAAAAAGTTAACATTTACCTTTAAAGTTTTTTCTTTACGTATAAAAATATTTTAATTCCCATAACAATAATACCGTCAAAGCATGAACGATGTTATAAATGTTCTTGGTGTAATCGTCAAAGAGTCCACGGCCGCGTGAAGCGGAAAGTTAGACGCCTGATAAATCCGAGACGCGTTTAAGTATATCACCGATTATGTTAATAATTATCCGACGCCACCCTTATTATGTTATATAATATACATGGATATGTATATTTGTTGTAAAATAACCTCGTTTTTTTATGTAAATAAAAATTGTCGTCAGCAAATCATATTTTAGGAGAATGAAGACTGAAAAGTTAAAAGAATGGCGATCGGTTTGATTGACATCTTTTGACAATCTACAAGAAACGTTAAAAAAGGTTGAATAACGAAAATCTAAAGAAAAAAGTATATCCAAAACTGGAGTTTATTATATTTACAAATGATTTCTTGACTACTATAAATAACCCTTATATTATAAATATATTATTGTTTTATATTTTATGAAAATAGCGAAATTTCTCAAACACTAGAATATTTCTTGTGATCTTATTTTTAGCGCTCACATTTAACTAACTTGCGGGTTAAATGTTCATTGAGATTCCTTGAACCGCATACGTTTAAAGAGATTTAGAAAACTTTTTGAAGAACACAGTAATGTATATCTTTATATTAGTGTAATACATTTGAAGTAATGTGATAACTGAATGGCAAATGATTTGAGTAGGTACTCACTAATTCCAATCCAGCTTTTCTCTTCCATACTCATAGGCTGAGAGGGATTTTCCCAATAGCGCAGTATGTACGAGCCATTTAAATTTAGTTCTATATACTATGACTATGATCTATATACTACTAGCTGACCCGGCGAACTTCGTATCGCCTAACACAAACTTTATCGTATGGTATTAAAGCTCAAACTGACTTTTAAGTATTATCACAAATCTTTTGTATGGGAGTAGAGAAAAGTGTTGTTTTTAGACTTTTTCAGGAAATTTATTTTTTTTTTTTAGAATTTTTCTCTCCGTAAGAACCATCCTCGTACTTCAAGGAATATTTAAAAAAAAGAATTAGCGAAATCGGTCCAACCGTTCTCGAGTTTTGCGGTTAGCAACACATTCAGCGACTCATTTTTATATTATAGATGACCAGACCATTGGCACAGTTTGTAATAGACTTGCTTTTTGCTTCACGGGCTGTAGGTTTGATTCCCACCTAATACTCCGGGTGTAATAATGTGTCTTTATTCTAATTAATTCTATCTATATTTCTATTATTGATTGTTACCTATAACACAAGCATTAAGTTGCTTACTTTGAGAACAGATGACCGTGTTTGTATGCTATAAGGTATTTATTTATATACGAAATACGAATTATAATAATGTGGCTACTGTGGCATTTAACGTCTGGCAGACACTGTCTCTTTAATAGTGTTTGTCAACAAACCAAGCAATGCGAGCTGTTTACTTACGATGGTATAATGGGTGTAATCCAATTTAAAAGCGACATTTGAAAATATTGCTATTGATGACGAGCGCAATAAAATCACATTACTTTTCTATACCGACGTTGCATGACATGAATTTCGCATAATTGCGATATAATTCCGTTTTACGATCATTACTAGATACAATATATTTCTTCCGCGGTTTTATTTGAATTCTATAATCGCGTGTTAATGTAACATTTTGTTATAAAAAAATCGTAACGGTTTCATGATTGTTTGACGGAACGAGAGAATCAAAGAAGTCGGGAATATATAATTAATACACGTGGCGACTGAACGTTAGAAAATCTATCCTTATATTTATTTAATTAAAACGACGTCCGCAATAAATTATTTATAATTGGATATAGAGAGTAAAAAAGAAATTAGCGATCGAAGATAAATTAGCACTTCAACGAATTTATTCGATATAAAAAATATCGATCATGCAACGTTTTAGTTATGTATAAAACGCAATAAATATGTTAATTAATTACAGCGAATTTGTTATTGGACATGAAATAAAAGAACCAGTCCTCACTGAGAGCGGACGACTTAGAGCGAGTGCAACAGTACAGAGCGACGAGGACCGGGGTGTTGAGCGAGGTGTTAGTCGGTCGGAAAAGCGATCGCTGTCACCGCAAGTAGATGATTCCGAAAGTGGGCACTTTTGTCCGGTTTGAGCTGTCGCTACAAAGAGCCGTACGTGCAAATCCCAGGCAAGACATTTTCCGTACTGCAGCCACCGGTCTCTTTGTACGGGCGCAATCAGCCGTCGGCCTACCCAGCAATTATTCAAAATACATCAGGCAATATTAGATAGGTGGGCCGGCCGATGCGTTTTGCATTGCGAATCAGTCGCACTTTGTGGAAGAGCGACTGGGGAGTACTCGTGTTTATACGCCGTCACCGACAGATTGTGGGGCCAGCCTTTTGCTAAACTGTCAACGCACTTGGGGATTGTCGATGGCGGGACCACGGCTAAAACGTTAATGGCCTCCCGTTATCACAAAACTACGTTAAGGGCTTCCCCTCGCGTGCGAGGCGGCTGTGGCGAAATGCAATCGTCGGTCGGTCTAGTGTGATCGGCTTACGAGATACCAGCCCGACTGCTTCGACCGTTATAATTATTTTTGTTGAACTAGCACGTCTTTTTGATCTGGAAGACATTAAAATTTTACTACCTAATCGATTCAATTTCAAAGAGTTTTATCTCACCGCCCATCCACTGAGTCTTTTGTTTAAATACGTTGTCCCCATTTTAAGGAAACTGTTAATCTATAGATATGGTTTATATTTTACGCAAGCAGGTATTCAAAGAAATGTGAAAAAAATAAAGACTTAGAATTTAGAGAATATTTTAAAAAGCCACGAAGGGGTTCGTACGACCTCCGTTAATGAATGTCTATGCTTTAAATATCGCTCGGGGATTCGGGCATAAATAAAGGCCATTACAATACGAATGATCATTGGCGAAATGTTTAACTTGAGGCCTGTGCTCGCTCGCATTAGTATTCCCTTTGCGCAGTTTGTAGCCGTGCCGTACATTATTTGTATACACTAAGCATGAAATGTTGCCAAGCAAACGTGTACTATTTGCGTGGAGGTTTAGAAAGCAGACGCGGGGGCGCAGGGAGGCGCCGGTGGCGGCCGGGCCCCCTTTGTACTCTCCTCTGTGCGCCTCCCCCGTGCGTGCACGGATGAGAAACACTCACCCACTCTGAGGTTTCAATATTCCATACCGAAATGCATTCAATTGCAACATTTTTAGACAAATGGAAAAGGAACTGTGTCGTCGCGCGTCCCTTTGATAAAAACTTAAGCGGACCGATTTATTTCATTTGCCTTTGTCGTTGTTAAATTTAACGACGAGACGAGAGTGGCCTCTGTTCCATTTTTATGTGGTGAATGTCTATTTTAGAAAACGTGGCCGACATTCGACATAGGAATCAAATCTAATATGTCGCATGAAGGATGACTATCTTTTAGCATTCCATTTTGGTGACCTCAAGCTATTTCGGCGGAAAAATTTGATTACATAATCGATAAATCCTTTCGTTACTTAAACTTCCTTATTACTAACTTTAATTTTTATTAAAACGCTGATATAAAAACAAATAAAATATCGTGTTTATTAAATAAATATATACAAATTGAGCGGCAAAGAGCAAACCGCAAGAATCAGTCTATTGTCAACAATTGCGAGACCGCCCGTTGAGCGTTAACAATATTTCTATAATGTAATCTAATCATCTATTAGCGCTCGGTTTCCTGTCGAGCGCACACAGTCCTGACCTATTGGAGAGCCTACACACATATAAATATTGAGGCTGCACTTATGCTGGAGCACGTAACGATTATTTCCTATATATGCTTGCAACATAGGGTTGAATTAGAAAATTATCCTTCACTTTTCTCACGATTTTCTATTTCAACAAGTATGGCGCATTTAAAATTTTCAATGTCAATAGTGCTACTTGGACTGTAAATGATATTTTATTATAATGGCGTAGAATCGATAAGAGGTTGTAAGTGTCTGATCGATATATTGCATTTATAATTTAAATTAGAAGTACCTGTCACAGTAGAGGTTATATTGAACATTATTTAATTTCTTTAATGCAACCATTAAACGAAATATGATTTCTTTAGGTCCTACGATGTCTATCGGTCGTCGTAAAGGCATTAGGTACACATGTGGTACTAACGTTCTCCAAAACACAAATCCTCACGAAGAATGGAAGTTTAAGACGTCTGACAAAAATTATATAATCTGTGGTCTCCTGTCTCACTTATACATTAATACATATTTTAATAATATGTAACAACAATATTAATAATAATTATTATAACGTTATTTAAAATACTTATAATTACGTAATTATAACACAAATTTAAAGATTTTCTATAGAACTTTTAAAAGCCTTAGTCGGTAAAATTGACACGATAGAATCATTACGATTTAAAAAGGACCTGATTAACAATATTTGTTTAGAAGTCGGTAAAGAGCAGTCTAACGTTCAAAATGCGATTATATTGAAATGGAATAAAAACCCCAAGCGGAGGTTTGTACAAGTTTTTGTAGATTAAATTACAATAAAGTGTTTTGTCAGACCACCCCCAGGAAGGGATTAACTCTCGGAGGTAAATTTTGCTAATTAAACCGAGTTAGATATTAATTTAATAAAATAAGCTTCGTCGAGGACGATTTAAAAGCTCTTAGAAAATAATAGTCGACGTTTAAGATTATCGGAATATTAGTGTAGAATCGAATCGCAAATCTATTGTGATTATTATAAATTTATACTTCTATTGGTACTACTGATATAGGGAGGAAATATAGGGCTTTTTTTCTTTTTTGCGTAATGGATAAACTTATAAACTAAGTTACTTGGTATTAATTAAAATTAATTTCAAATTTAGACTGTGATATGTTTCTAAATATATAAAACGAATTCAATACGATCGCAATCAACTTAATCCTATACAAGCATTGAATGCCATTGATAGTGGTTTTAAAAGCCGCACGTCAATATTTTCGATATTAAATACAAATACCGCATTACTATTAACTATTATTATGTTTTAGAGAAGTCAGTTCACTAATCTGATTTTAATTATTTGAGAGTAATCATTGCAATTAAATAGAGATTATTAGTTATTTAGCGAATATATCCGCGAACCCGCTGTGGAGCAGCGTGGTGGATTACGAGATATTACTCTTCGTCTACATAGAGAAAAAAGCCTATCTTAGTAGATGTTACAGGCTTAATCAATGAATCAATTAACGACTATATTTTTAAAACTTTTATTTAACTTGTGATGTATTTAATCATGGATGTACGAGTATGTAAGTATGTATTAGAATTAATAAGTATTAATAAACGCTTCACACTCAACTGATCCCCCAATAGGATTTTCTCCTGTGTTGGGGGTCTGGAAACACATACAATACGCACACACAACGCCCTGACCACGACTAAGATCTATATGGTCGATACTGAGGTCTGTCGTGAGCGGGAATCGAACCCGCGATCGCCAACGCAACAGCCAGTGCTATTACCGCTGCGCTAACGCGCCGTCAAGTGTTTCGTATGTTAATTCGATTGTGTTATCACAATTAAACTAGTGTGGATATGTTATTAGTGTAGTCTCTAAGTTTAACTAAACTAGCAGTAGGTGTTTAATAAATAAAGGTATAAATTGGACAAAGTCGGGGTGGTAGGCCAGTGCACCATAATTTGACTGTTTAATCGGTATGTGCTGCATATTGGGCGCAATATTTAAGCGAATCAGGCGATAAATTTCATTCACGCCGCTCGCCTTGATGATTCACGAGCGGTTTGTCCCACGAAATAGATTTTACGATTTTGTTTACATATATTATTCATTCCGCATCTACAATTAAATAGATACGAAATAATTAATTACTGTAGAGCAAGCTCTGAGCGGGAAATGTTCGATTTGTGTCTGTGTGTGTAATGTTTATGGAGAACGAATTGAATTTATATCTTCATTTTCTATTTGTTTATATTTATTTTTAAATCTAAATGTAATAATCACATTATCTAATTGTGCTGTATAACATAGTCAAGTTTATTTTTCGCGAGCTCTTGTATAAAGTTATTATTCTGTACATGAATAAGTAGTAAGTTTCTGAGATTCCCATTAATTATTCGTTACGTGGTAGTGATCCAAAAATAAGGTTTATAAAGTATTCCGCGAGAAATGTTTCAGTAAAAATATTTCAGTAAATTATTTTTAACGTGTTGCATAATATTTCGAATCACGTAGTTACTTTTGTGAATAAAATAAAAGGATTCAAGACAGACATGTGAGTGCCTTTATAATATTCGCTAATACGGTAACGCCGTGCACGAACCGAGCGCAAACAATGATATGGGAAATAAAAAACAAGTTACAATTTCATTACGTTGCATTTTAAAGTAATATCTTGCCGTAAGCGAATTATAGCTGAATATTCAACGAGCAAACGGTCGCGGATAAGCGTGTATGCATCAAATATTGTATTATTAACGCCCCTATTTAAATAGCAATACGGTTTGTTCTCGCCGGAAAGTGCCTCATAAAGTATGAAACACTCCCGTTAAACGATTCAACCTATAAAACGTATAGCGTACGTTTAAACTACAGATACTCAAAATTAAAACTGTTAAAACAGTAGAAATTTAAATGAAAGACATGGACAAGTTCATATTTAAGGACCGGCAAACGCGCTCCGTGACTTGAAACGCTGAACATCGGGGATGATTTTTATATCCGAGTACGCTTTGGCAGATATAAAAACTTGCGAATTCCTGTGAAAGAATATCACTTGGTTTTTTTTTAAATTATAAGCTCAGCTCGCTTACCAGGTAAATAATAGGGAATAACGTCATCGATCGTATAAGTGACACTTGAGAAATTTATTACTAACTAGCTAACCCGGCGAACTTCGTATCGCCTAACAGTCGATTCTTTAATTTTATTACTTTTTTTTTAGAATTTTTCTCTCCGTAAGAACCATCCTCGTACTTCAAGGAATATTTAAAAAAAAGAATTAGCGAAATCGGTCCAACCGTTCTCGAGTTTTACGCTTAGCAACACATTCAGCGACTCATTTTTATATTATAGATAACATAAACATGACATAACAAACATAAGAAAATTATGGTTTTAAAGTTGATGACGGGCGCCTAAGAGATCTCTATCAACATAACTACAACTCCAACTACTACGGTACCGTTGCCGTGCGACGAGCCTATGGTAGCCAGTCATCTTCTTCATTTGATGTATGCAGAGAAAAAAAAATCTATTCGATTATATCAAAAATCATTATAAAAGTAATTTTAAGATGAAGTATGAGACATCGATAATAGTATATATTAAATCTATCTATACTATAATATCACAAAGCTGAAAAGTTTATTTGTTTGCTTGAACGCGCTAATCTCAGGAACTACTGGTTCGAACGGAAAAAATATTTTTGTGTTTGATAACTCATTTACCGATAAGTTATTTTTTCTTCTGAAATTATCGCAGGTAAAACCACGGGGCACTGTTATGTGAAGGTTATCTACTGTTATTTGATAGATATAGATATTAAGTTGTTGCGTCGTGTAGTTGTACGAAAAGACGCAATATCCCATAACTGCAAAGACCACCTTAAAATGAATAAATTATTATATCTATTACCCTTCAATATACATCTAAGGTTACCATCTTTTCAGGGTTTATCATATCTAAGTACAAATAAGATTATTATCCTTTCAAAAAATCAAAATTTTTGATTCTTCACATTGTTATCGATGTTTGGGCTATAAGGGTTTTGCGTAAATAAAAAAGTGTCCTTATTTTTAAGTTAGTTTTTTAAGCAAAACATCATATAACGTACATCTTGAAAAATTAAATTTATCTTTGTAATTCTGTAAAATTATTAAATACAAAATCAAGGAACTGAATACAAAGATTTTTTTCCCTTTACATATAAATTAGAAAAATGCGTATGTCTTTTTATTAATATTGAATATAAAGAGTCACGTTTTTAAGCGTTGTACATTGTACGTGCGATATTGTGCGAGCAATCCCACACACCTATCAGTCACATATTGCAATCAGGATTAGAAATGAGGAGTTTTCTCACACCCGCGTCGTACATCGAGTCGTCCGGTCGTCGACATCTAATTTTTATAATAGAACAAAAGGAGCAAACAATGGTTACGTCGAGATATAGGCAGAGTCGCAACATAACACAAGCGAGCTTATGTTTGATTGAACGCATAAGAATGTGGGGTACAGGCAGGGCCGCGGGTTAGACAGAGAGGGACGGCCGGGGGAGCAGGACGGCGACATCGCAATTACCTCGTGAGATTGTTGAATAAATTTACATTCAGTTGATTGAAATAATAATGAAATTGCTAGGGCACACTCTGTAGCTCCGTACGCGATATTTAAATTAATAATAAAATCATAATGTTACACAAATCGCGCACGTGATACGCGCCGCCATCTCTATGATAATTAGGTTCTTTCTTGTGCCGTCTTTTGTTTTGAATAATTTAAATTCAATTCAAATTTTGTGTGTATTTTTTTTAGACTCGCCGTCCGCATTACTCTGATAATTATGGTTTTAAGCAATTTAACATTTACAAATATTAAATATGTTTTTTTTTTTATTATTATCGAAAAGCGAGAGATAAAAATCCTAACAGAGGGACTATACACGCATGTACAATCAGATAATTATATGAACGTAAGTAAATATAAAAACTTAGTATTTGTTCGTAATCTCACTAACTAAAACTTGTTGACGACATGGCAACAAGTAATATTAGGTACACTTAAAAAAACCTTATTTATTAACTGTCGGGGGAATCCCATTAAGTTTTTTCTTTCTTACTTTACTTGAACTGAAGTCGGCCATAGTAATACATATTTTAATAGATTTTTACCCGGTCAAGTATTACAAGGTTCAAAGGGAGTAGCTCTTTAAGCGTAGAATCGACGATCTGACAGGACAACACGGTCCTAATCAATAATTTAAAAACTGTAGACGCCTACATATATTAAGTATAAATAAATTTTTAACTTGCTTAACAACTCTGGTGTTTATAGATGAATACGAAATTCTAAAGAAACGTAATCCTATGTAACAAGAATGTTTTTTTTTTCATCATGTATAACATCATTGCCTCAAAATATTTAACTTAACTGCTCTTGAAACTTATTGCCTCAAATACGTTACTTACGTATAAGGGCAAAGTGATTAATAAATCATAAATACGGGGTACTTTGTGTAATCGTTTACAAAACGCAAAAACTAATGAACTATCGATAAGTTCGTTAAAAGCAATTATCAACAATTATCACTTTATATCGGCAAATATAAGAAATAACGAACGCAATTAAAAGAGCTACGGTTAAAATGAAAATAAATAAAACATTACAGCGGAAATACAAAGTTATTTGCATTTAAAAAGAGATGTTCAATATATTTTTTTCAGCTTTATGGGAGTTAATAATATAAAATAAATGAAGTTATAGTAAATTTACCGAATTATGAATGAGCGTGCTCATTAATTAATTACTTTTCCTGATAAAGCGTAAATAATTTTTAATGTAAATTTTGATGACATCTATCTGCAAACTCGGTAAAGGATATATAAACGTTTATTAAATAGGTAGATTACGTATGTATTAAACAGTTACATCTTTGAACACTTCGTAAGAATTTTATATAAGTATTTATATGAATCATGAATGTTAAATGTAGTACAATGAAAATGAGGAAAGTTCAGACACGTTCTAAGAAACATCACCCTTGACCTAACTCAAAGTTCAACAGAACGGACATATTGGTAACTATTCGAACGGAAAAATCAGGCGACCGCGTGACTGAATTCGACCGGGTCACGGTGGTCCCGGGCTGCGAACGATCTCTAGTCGAGTGTGGGGTCTAGCTAAGCCGGCGTGGATGTTCCGACCCTGACCTAGCGCAAGTGCTGGGCGGGTCACGCGGTGGGAGGGTGACACCGGGCATTCACCTTGAGACGTACGATACAAGCAATCGCGAAAGGGGAATAGTTCCTATCTCTAGAACCCCCTCTTTCTATCCTATTTTGACTTGAATCTAAATCTGGGACAGATGGTCTTTCTTAGACGCTTTCTTATTATCTATTTTTTTTTGCATATGTAATGTTAAATGTCAGACATGTTTTTACTCGTTAAATTCGTTTTTTTTTAATGATTATCTAATAATCATGTAAATATTAATAGTTATAATATTGTTTAATAAATAATAAATAATTCTATATCCCAAGATATACATATGCAACAAATAATTATATGTCTATTTCCGGTTTATCATCTCAAGCTAGCATATGTATTTTTTTTTTTAAAAACCTTTAATTCTAGAGTATCCGTTAGTCGTTTGTAAACTAAAATGATTTCTAGTTATTTCAATATCATTGGTTCAATTGGATTTTCGTCAAAAGCCTGTCGTACAAAGGACCATTCAGATGCTGATAGCTTGTGGCTGGTCCGGATTAGGAGATTGAATTGATATTGTAAGCTCTCCTATTAAAACGACTAAAATGATTCCAACAGAATCCCAGAAAATTTTGAACTGTATAACGTATAAGTGAAAAATTTATAATGACTGAAATTGGCTTAGGAATTAGAATACGAGGGCTAAACATTATTAGCGGATTATGTATACATTTAATGCAATAAAAACTACAATCGAGTAAAATCTCTGGTCTATTTGAAACAAACGTAATAAAGATGATTGCTAAGTTTTGTTTTTTTCCTTTTGACACGCTGATCATAGAGTCGTCATAGGGACTGCTTCCGATGATTGAAACTATAAGATCAGGAGCCAAGGAGAGCCAAACTTTCGTCATTTCATAAAAGCTTATTTTTTTCCTCTTGGCCTATAAATACTTTTTGCTTACAAATATTTATTAAAATGCTATAAATGTCATACAGCACTAATCACTCATTTGAGCATTGGTGGAAATTACGGTTATCATGTCAAAATAAATAACATAATAATAAAGTTTCCAAAAAGAACTTAATCGTATATAAGTCGATTATATTTTTAAAATTGGCAAAAACACGTAGTCCTTTACGTTATATGGATATATTGTTTTACTCTGTAGCACTCTGAACTTTACTATTGTAGCCAGTGTAGGACCAAAAAGTAAAAATTATTGAATGAAATGAGCGTGTGCTTAAACTAATTAAATTTTACTGTCAAAATTAGAGTTAAGTTCAGATCAAGCCGTGTAGTGAAATAAGAGGTTACTAAATAAATTTATTGTAAGGAAAGAAATAATTATGTATCAATGAAGAGGACCTGGGTGACCGAGCTTAGCTCGGTATTTTTAGTAAATCGTGTTTTTTGAAAATCATATTTAAATACGAATTACATATTGATAAAATATGAATAATATTTTTCGATTTTATTTAAAAAAAAAAAAAAGAAAAAAAAAACGATAATCGATCTGGAAAACTTGAGGATTCGAACCATGATCTTTGCGGCCGAGCGCGATTGGCCGTTTTCCCCTGAGCTACTACAACTTTATTGACAGATGCGAAATTTACCTTCTTATTCTAACAATATTGTAGCCATTTTTTCATTGCCTAAAAACAGGGATAAAACGACATTTTTTTAAAATGAATCCTATCTAGATTTATTTATCTCCCCCGAAATTCCCTGCATACTAAATTTCATGAAAAACGTTGGAGCCGTTTCCGAGATTCAGATTATATAGATATATATATACAAGAATTGCTCGTTTAATAGTATAAGATAAGATAATGGCTATGACACAAGTGGGAAGGCAGGGGAGGAAGACCCTATCTATAAATTACTTATAGTTACTTAGTATCAAAATCACTCTGTCAGTTTTCAACTAAATGAAATACTGTGCTTATATTAAAGAGTATAGGCACAGAACAATTTCTTTCCTTTTCTGTATGCTAATAAAAGGGAGCTACAATAATAAAATTGTTCTGAAATCAAATTTAATATTATAAAATGTTGAACATTACTATTTTATTTCTCTCTTCACACTTTACCGTACTCTACAGATAGATTGGCAACAGAGTTTAGAAATATACACGTATATAGTACAACGGACGGAGCTATGGCTATGTAGCCATAACTACCAGACAACACAAGACTAACTCTATACGTATCATAACATGGTTTATATAATATCCTCTACATCCTACACAGTAACAAATAATCACTTTACTTAATCCAAATGAAGAAAAAAAAGTCAAGTACAAACTAAACTCTCTCCATGTCAAGGACACGACATTAGCATAACCCTTCCTAAACTCGATTCATACTACACTCGTCACTTTGCTCAATGACGGCTAAAAGCTGGTGTAGGTGTTAAATTGCAATATCCACGTTCGGAAACGTCGGCATCAAAGCTGTTGCCCGCTGATTAGTTCTGAGGAAGTTGACAAGTAGGACGTAGCAATGTGACCGGAGTCCACATCCGCTGGCGTCCTAGCTAAACTGACTAACGACGAGCGAATTAGTTCTTATTCTGTGTTCCCGTGTTGTTCGCCTTTTACGTTAACTGCAAGCGCAGTGCTATGATTGATGTTGTGATTTCTGTTTTTCCGGACAATGGAAAGCCTTCGAGTTAGACATTATGTTTTTGAACTAATTATTATAAAATAGACTCGATTATATACTGGATACATCTGACTGGATACATCTCCATTTATATCATTATTTATTTTTGACTTGAACAAAACCTAAGAGTCATTTTTTATTAAGTGTATATTTATTTACGTTATGAAATTTTTATGTTCTCGCGTCTTACAAAATTCAGTGTTTACGCTAAAGAACCGTAATTGTACTTAAATACAGTTTGTTCGCTGGGAGCATGTGTGTTTTATACCCTTGAACGACAAATTAACAATCTACAATGGCGTTTTTTTTTTTTTTTGAAAATATAATTTTAGTTATTTAAAAAAAAAACTTCGATAAAATAAAATACCTTTTTTGTGACCTATATTAATATAATTAAAAATATAAAATTTTCACTAGAGCAAAAAATCAGTTAGTAAATGAGACAAAAACAATAAATTTTAAGAACATTTATGATTGACTTTTTTTTTGTAATATGTAAGTGTATTTAGATTCTTTATAATAAACTATTATAATAAATTTTCTTTAGACTGATTCAAGGCTAAAGATGGACAAATTTTTCAGGACCAAATATTAGTTATATAATATTGTAGTATGATAAAATATTTTTCGCATATTTCATCTCATGTATTCATTATAGTAGTAGTAGTCATGGGATACTCATCCCAACTTACCTGTCCGGTAGTTGTGGTATGGTATACGGGTATGCGACCCCGGCTTCCCTAGCTATTACTGCCCCATCCCTTGCACTCCGGGGTGGTAATATCCTACATTTCCTATTTTCCCACTCTAACTTACCAATCTTCCTTTTTCACACCACCTATCCTTTCCCTTTCCCTATTCCTACCCTCCCCGCCAATCCAACGTCTGCCGCGCGGATGGATGCATGGCTAGGGGCAAGCCTAGTCGTAAGCGTGCCATATTGCCCTGGGACCGGGCGACCCAGAATAAGGCCAGCCTTACCCTGGCATGCGGGGCTCTGCCAGGGTGGACAAACTTTTCCCTAGCTACTCGTGGGAACGCAATGGATAACCGAAAAAATTTTATTCACAAAAATGGCGGCGGTGTGGTTCGCCACCCATCACGTCTCGTTTCTCGCGGGGGCGAAAAGCGGCCCATGGAGAGCCGCTTCGCTACGTTGAATGTAAGAGGAGGAATGGATGGTAAGGTAGATGAAGTATGTCAGATGATGGATGAAAGATTCATAGATATTTTGTGCGTGAATGAAACCAAGAGGAAAGGGTGTGACACCACGGTACATGGACCCTACACGGCATACTGGTCGGGAGTCCCCCAAACCAGCCGAGCCTGTCAGGGAGTTGGTGTGATTCTTTCCTCTCGAATGGTTGAATGTGTGATGGAGCATGAATGTGTAAGCCCAAGACTCCTCTGGATTAGGTTGAAAGTCGGACTCACTCGCTTGTTTATCCTTGGGGTCTATGCACCAACGGATCTGCGCGGAGGTGGGTCATTAAAAGACCAACAAGAGAGAGAGGAATTTTGGGATAGCATGAGAGAGGTCTTGAGTAAATGCGGAGAAAATGAACGGATCGTAATGTTAGGGGATTTTAATGGGTGGGTTGGAGTAAAGCGTGATGGGTATGAAAGAGTTCTGGGTACGTTTGGGGACGAAAGAGTGAATGACAATGGGAGAAGTCTGCTTGAAGTATGCTTGGAATGGAATCTTTGCGTGGTCAACACAATGTTTGAACACAAAAAGATCCATTTGTATACAAGAGATGAGGGTGAGTCTAGAAGTATGATCGATTTTGTAATTGTGGATGAAAGACTGAGAAGGAAAGTGCTTGACACTCGGGCATACCGCGGTGTTGGTCTCGACACAGACCACTTCCTGGTTATAGCCCGAATACGTGGCCTCTTTAAACGATGGCGCCACCGAGGGGCCGAGCCTACGAGTGTTTTAGCCAGAATAAAAGTGGAAAATCTACAAGGAAAAGAAAAGAAAGATGAGTATGTAGAGAAACTGAAAGAAAGTTTTAAAGGCATAGAAGAGATAGGGGTGATTGAGAATTTGTGGGAGACTTTTAAGAAAGGGGTCGTGAATAGTGCTATTGAGGTGTGCGGGGTAGCTAAAAGAAGGAAAGGAAGAAAGAACTATAATGTGTGGATGGATAAAGATGTACAAAAGGCTGTGCAAGAAAAGAAGAAAGCGTGGTTGGATTGGTTAGCAACAAAAGCTAACCAAAAGGTTCAAAAGGCAACGGATGACGAGGTAAAGGAAGCAAGAACGAAGTACAAAAGATTGAAATCAGTAGCGAAAGAAGTTGTGTCTAGAAAGAAAGAAGAACGAAAGGATGATTTTGATAGGAGGCTCACTGAAGATTTCCAGTCAAACATTAAGTTTTTCTGGAAATCCATCAAAACAGCCAGAGGAAAAATTTCTCCCTCGGAGCTGAGCACAATCAGGAGTCAAGATGGGGGCGTTATAAATGGAGAAGAATGTGTGTTAAAGAGATGGAAAGAGTATTTTGAAAGTGTGTTTGAAAGAGAGGAAGTGCAGGTACAACATCCGGCACCTTCCATTGAGAGTAGTATAAATGTCGATGAAAGTGAGATAAGCATGGATGAAATAGTGAAAGCGCTGAAAAGTATGAGATTAGGTAAGGCTGCAGGGTATGACAGGATCACCGTCGAGATGCTGGGGGCTGGACAGGGTATAGTGGCTAGCCAGCTGTACTGCCTTTTCAATTTGTGCTGGCGAAATGGGCAAGTACCGGAAGACTGGTGCAAAGCCGTAATCGTGCCGTTGTATAAGGGAAAAGGGTCACGGCAGGACTGCATAAATTACCGCGGTATAAGCCTTCTCAGCGTCGTCGGTAAATTGTATGCGAAAGTGTTGATTGAAAGGGTTATGAATGAAACAGATGAAAAAGTATGGGATGCACAAGCTGGATTTAGAAAGGGAATGGGATGTACGGATCAGGTCTTTTCCTTGCGGTGCATAGCCGAAAAGTTTTTAGCAAAAAACAAAAAGGTCTATTGCGCGTTCGTGGATCTGGAAAAGGCCTATGATAGAGTGGTGAGGAATGAATTGTGGTCAGCATTGTCCGTGTACGGTGTGAGCGGAGCACTCATGCGAGCACTACAATCTCTTTATAGGGATTCTAGTGCGTGATATTAGTGCGTGCGATAAACGGGGCATACACTGAATGGTTTAATATCGAAAAAGGTGTTAGACAGGGATGTGTAGCGTCACCGTGGCTGTTTAACTTGTTCATGGACAATTGCTTGACAGAGTTAAAAGAGAATGAAAGTGGGTTGAGAATGGGTGAGTTACTCGTCAAATGTCTTCTCTATGCTGATGACCAAGTATTACTTGCGCCCTCGGCCGAGGAGTTGCAGGAGATGGTAACTGCTATGAGTGGAGCTTTTGTTAGAAAGGGAATGAAGATGAATGTAAAGAAGACGAAAGTGATGGTGTTTGAAAGAGATGAGGTAGTGACAGACTGTAATATCGTGATTGGAGATGAACAAATTGAACAGGTGAATGAGTTTGTGTATCTGGGTTCGAAGTTTACAAGAGATGGAAAGTGTGAGAGTGATATTGAAAGAAGAGTGAATGCAGGAAACATGGTGAACGGAGCTTTGAACTCCTTTATGAGCAGTCGGAAGGTGTCTAAAAAGGCTCGTTTGGCTGTGCATGAGGGGGTGTTGCTTCCGACACTCATGTACGGAAGTGAAAGTTGGGTATGGCAGAAGAGACATGAAAGCAGAATAAATGCAGTTGAGATGAGAGCGTTAAGAAGTATGATAGGAGTTAAACTGAGTGATAGGATGAGAAATAGTGAGATAAAGAAACGGTGTGGTCTGAAAGAAGATGTAGTGACAAAAATTGAGAAAGGTATGCTGAGATGGTTTGGTCATGTCGAGAGAATGAATGAAGAACGACTGACGAAAAAAGTGTATAAGGCGAGTGTGAGTGGAAATGTTGGAAGGGGAAGACCTAGGCGGACATTTCAAGACCAAATCGGGGACGTCTTGAAAAAAGGCCAGGTCAAGAGTACCCTAAACCGACGAGCATGTATGAAGGGAATAATGAAAGTGGATGAAGCGAAACAAGTATGTAAGGATCGTAGCAAGTGGAAAGAAGTGGTCTCTGCCTACCCCTACGGGAAAGAGGCGTGAGTATATGTATGTATGTATGTATGTATGTATTCATTATTATCCGTAGGTGTTTTAGTTTTTAGTTTCATATCAATGTACATAGTTGGATATTTAATATGTCTTGAGGAAAATTACACGTTACGTAAATAATTCTATACCTTGGTATATTATAGATAACCCGTAGCCCACTGAACCGAATCACCCTTAAAAAAACTCGTACGAGATGAAGCCTAACGAAACTGGTTTTTTGGTTCTGTTTCGATACCACATTAGTCTATAAACTAAAATTGATAATATAATTCCGTCAAAGCTATTAGACTAATAATAAAATATAAAATACAAACACACACACACACACACACACACAGTCGGATAAGAAAATAAGTTTTGAAGCACTATCCTGTTTCAATAAATAAATAAATATCTACAACATACACAGACGTTCATCTGTTACTAAAGTAAGAAACATAATTCTTGTGTTATAGGTAACAGCCGATTGCTACATTTATTTTTCCGATAAATATACATATAAATAATACATAAATAAATAAATATTATATATTACACTCACACTCAGGGTGGGAATCGAACCCATAACCACACCACAAACTGCGCCAACGGGCTAGTCTTAACTAATAACATGATCATCATACAATATTGACGGTCAGCTGGTACGTTGATTGCAGTACATTTATAACGTAACATTATAAAATATTTCGCAATATAATACTTTAAATCTGTTTAACAAATTTTAGTAACTCTTTCACGATTAGATAGCCACGTTGTTCAGAAGCAGCGGATATCATGGCGCATTAAAATATAGCTCGTGGTAGCGGAAAACTTTATAGCTTATATGGATATAATAAATAATAATTGTTCATGTTTCTAGAAGTATGAGTAAAGAACACCGTGAAATTATTAGACACAATTCTCAAGTGAAGTGTGAACTGTTATTGATTATAATGAAGAAAAACATGAGAAAATAATATAAAACAATAATTAACATAAAATTGTGAAGAAATCCGGAACGAGATGCGGAGACGGCGAAAAAACTCATCCTCGGTCTGTTACACGTTTTAATGAAACTGTAAACAAAACGATAAAATATATCGATGAACGGCATATAGTCCGAATAATCATTCAATCAATCAGTCGTCCTTCTCACACTTGACTAAAGTGATAGAGAGAACTAATTATAGTACTTCGGGCAGCCATCTAAAAGCGTGACGTGATTTTCACACCCGCAGTATAAGTGCAATCATCAATACAGTCACTTAATTGAATGCGTCACATAATTATAGTCCGTATTGCAGACGCACAAAGAGTGCAATTGTATAAATTCAATTTTCCAACTAACGTAATAAAGCTACAAGAAAGAGTGCAGTTATGTTCCATTTTTATTTAATATAATAAATCAATGATCGGTTGTTTCTCAATTAATATACGACATTAACGCAATGGTCGGACGAGGTGTATTTTAAGACCATTATTTCTTACTCTCGTATACGATTCTTTAATAATTAATCTCGGCGGGCAATAAAATCTATAGATTATCATTTACATTTCGAAATGAGTGTACCTATCGTATGTCAAAAATAAAAGATTAAATTATTTATTATTTTATTGCCATTAAGTAGAATGAAACAAAAAATATTTCGTGGTCTAAAAACAAGTAGATGACGTTGTATAAACCGTACTTCATTACTTTTAAGAAAAATATATGTTTTTTCGACAAACATGACCAAAAGAAATGGAAGTAATAGCAGTAACGTGATTAAAATGTTGAATATAGAATAAGATTAGCGTCTACTATCTCAATCGCGTAAACGTTGCACTCTCAAAGCTAATTCTCGCCGGTGGATGCACTATGTCGTTGACGTTTTCCGTCACCCGCTCGAAAAGCACTTTCGGAGCGTAAAGCCTCCGGAGGGCGTGGGGGCACCCCCACCTCGACTTCGAAAAAAGGCGATGCACTTCGAATTGTTCCTTTTATGTCCGCAATCGATCGTTTCGGTAAAGCAGCGAGTTTTATCTAGCCGGCGCGGGGCCTTCACACGTGGTAGCCTAATTGGGAGTCCCCATATTCGATTAGAAAATGTCCCTTTAGATACTATGAGTGGGCATGGGAACGGCGCGGTTTCTAGTCGTCGCTACACCTCATCATTTATTCTATACCAATGCATCGAGAAAAATTCGTCGCTATATAAAACCGCTATGGATTCGTTTTTTAAACTGTGTTTCATGAATTTTTCAGAAGAAAATTATTTTCTGCTTGATGTAAAGTTTCATGTATCATATTACTTACCTGAACTTCGCTAATTGTATTATATCCTCGTATGTTAAATTACACATTCGACTTACCTGAAAGAAAAAAAACATCTATAAATTATTAATGTTTTTAAAGATAATTTACACACACTTACATTTTTCATTGAAAGAAAATGTATATATAGTATTTCAATGATTGATGGTATTTTTCGATATATGTAAATTGTCCCAGTTATTTTTCCATTGCCGCCAAGAATAAGATCGTACGCGGCAAATAATAAAAATAATGATATTCGTCTAGATCTTTTAAATAACAGCCTTGAAAATGTTAGCCTTTTGTAAATATAGGCAAAGACGGCCATACATATTTGATTTAGCTAAAAAAAAACTTTAAAACACGTGCAAACAGCGTCGACTTGATGTCTGCAACGATATTTAATATTTATTATTTCACGGCCATAAAATGTACAAATGACTGTATAAATTTATATATTATCTCAATATCTATTCAACATACAGTCTTCAGTAAGGAATGTTTTATGCAGACGTTCATAAATACGATTCATATTTATTTTATACATGAGTTCCGGTCGCGATTATAGAGTGGATGGTTTTATACAGTATATACCGTCTTTAACATTTATTGTATTAAAATTATATAACGATATATAAATAAAACATATATTTTTCTATATTGTCATAACAATGAATAAAACATAATTTATTTTCAATAATATTTGCAACTATAAGACAGATAAGTATCGATACTGTCTCGTGTAACATAATAATTTCGTAGATAAAAAAAGATTTCAGTACATACTATAGTTTTAATGACATTTATAGAGCCGAACAGTGATATTATTGCTGAAATATTTCTTTTTAACCGACTTCCAAAAAGGAGAAGGTTCTCAATACGACTGTATTTTTTTTTATGTATGTTACATCTGAACTTTTGACCGTGTGGACCGATTTCGATAAATGTTTTTTTAATCGAAAGGTGGTGTGTGCCAATTGGTCCCATTTAAATTTATTTGAGATCTAACACCTACTTTTCGAGTTATATCTAATAATTCGTTTTTACTTGACGCTTTTTTCGTCGACCTACGTTGTATTATACCGCATAACTTTCTATTTAAACTTTTTTTATTTAATCGAAAGCTGATGTTTGTCATGTGGTCACATATAAATTTTATTGAGATATGATCACTACTTTTTGAGTAATCTTTGATAACGCGTAGTTACTTGACTATTTTTTCGTCGATCTTCGTTGTATTACTCGTCGATGTAATTGAAGTCGGTTTTTTTTTTCGTTTGCGAGCAAACACAATTATTAATAAACGATAAAAAGTTGAATTATCTTCGGAGCGTAACGGATCATGTGTGATTCTACATACATACATACATTTATGTATTTTAGTATTAGCAATTATTGTCCAATCGAATCGTAGTCACGATATATTCATACGTTATGTCGGATATTTGTTTGTCTGTATATTCTGAAACTAGCGATCCGATTTCCAACGATAAAGAAATGTACAATGATATTATATACGGACAAAACCGGAGGTAAGTACACTAGTTATTAATATCGATCACACAATTATTAATATCGATGTGGAAATATTGTAAAAAGAGTAATTGTTTTCTTATACGCTTAAACAATACGAAGCTTTCAATACATCTACTATACAGGACACATTATAAGGGGTTCGGTAATTAGCAACACTGCTGTACCGTCAACACGGGTTATTCACCATGAAGTTACATATATTTTTTTTTATTTAATTGTATCGATATACTAATTATGCTATTTAACGATCGAGCGTAGGACTGGATTAAACGCGATAATTATTTCCACCATAACAAGATTGCTATTTAACATATCTTTAAATATTCTTAATTTAAAATTAAAGTATACAGTTTGAATTATTCCGTTGAATTTTTAACGTTCCAGTGTCCATGTGTGACGGTTTCGTTATTTTAATTTTACCTGTATAAAAATGGCGGTATATACCAAACTCTACGATACTAATTGTCAGCTACGACTAGTTCGTACAAATTATATACAATCATATTTTCACTAAAGTAACGTTTATAAAGTAAACTTGTTAGTATGAATAAATAACAAAATTAAAATAACCGAGAATTATATGTGTAGTTTGAAGACATAATGACAGAGAATGAAATGGTATCGCTCCTTAGGACCAATCGACATTTGAAGAAAGGTATTAAACGATAAACACACCTCTTAATACAATTTTCTCAATTTGACAATTGAATTATTTACAAGATAGTTATTTTTTTTTTCAAATTTAGCTCATGAGTTATATTTCTATTAGCGGTCGTCAATAGTAATAGCATATATGAGTTATAGCATTATTCCAAGGAGTAGTGTCGGTAAAGATCACAGAATTGAGCACTACTATTTTTCTTAAGAAAGATTCATCGTACATATATAATGCGTTTGCTTCATATAGAATAACTTATTATGAGTAAATAGAGTCATATAAATATAAAATTTATTTTTCTGTATGTAAACTTTCACGCAAATCCACGTTACCCGCGATATATTTATTACCATAGATAATTATCCGATATAATTACGTTTTTATATGTAACAGCACACCATGTAGGCGCGCTTGTTATCTTATATTTTTCTCTCATAGAAATTATATATGGGAAATTATTTTTTACTTTATTTCTAGACGTCAATTATGTATCGTTATATCTAGATGAAAACATAACGTTATAATTTTATTATTGAAACTTGTAAATGTGCTTATTAAAAGTATTCTTATTTGTATTAAAAATTGCTTCATTAGCTAAATTAAAAGCGAATATGATAGTCGTAAACAACTGTTGTTTTATGATTTTCATGATTTGAACTCGTTTATTTTCTACGTTTTTGAAGTGAAATTTCTATAAGCGTATTAGGATAAAAATTTTAGCGATGAAACGGCGACGTTTTTGTCGATGGCGCTGGAACGGACATCTAAAGCTTTAGATTTGTATAAATATAAACGAGACTTAAAAATTAGTTTGCCAAAGAAGTTTCACTTCTGACATGTGTATTTTGTACGCACGCAATTTTTTTTTAAATTATCGCATAAAATTTTATTTATTTGTTGATAGTTTGTATTGAATAAAAGTCCGAGTTACTGAATCGTTTATTAAAGACACCAATATATCATAAACTCACACTCAGGCATGTTATTATGACAAAATTTATGTTAATCAATACAAATAAATAAAATTGTAGTGTCTGTTTGTAATATTAAAACACTTTTTACTAAATACATATGGATGTATACATGGTACATATAAAAAAATTACACTTTTTTTAAATTTTTGTCTGTCTGTCTGCCTGTTTGTTCCGGCTAATCTCTGAAACGGCTGGAACGATTTTGACGGGACTTTCACTGGCAGATAGCTGATGTAGTAAGGAGTAACTTAGGATACTTTTATTTTAGAAACTTATTTATTTTATAACTCTGCGAACTGAACAATAACTTTTTTGTTAAATTCCACGCGGCACAACTAGTTTGTAATATTAATACTAATAGCGTTTAGACATATTGAAAATGGCCAAAACGGTAACGATGAAAACGGCATCGAATATAAATAGTGATTATAATCTGCTGTGTGGCTACGGCGCTAAATAATGTGGCCGCCCCCTCTCTTCCCGTGGGTGTCGTAAGAGGCAACTAAGGGATAACACAGTTCTACTACCACCTTGAAACGTAAAAATCCGACTGATGACGGAATAACCACCCAACTGCTGGCTTTGAAAAACACAGGCTGACGACGGGCAGCGACTTCCGTGCGACAAAGCCAGCCCTGCGGTCACCAATCACCAGTCACATGATTTCACGCCATTTTTGGCGCGAAATTGTGAAGGCCTATGACCAATAGTGGACTGCGATAGGCTGAGGTGATGATGGTCAAGATATTAATGGTGTCTTTATTTGATTTTTATTTATTATTATTATTACTAAAAATGAAATTACTGGTTCTCGATAAACTGCGTTAACGTTCGCTTGTTCCTAGCATTATTACTCTATTGGAACTGGTAGATTACCAACTGTAATCTAAAATATAGAATATAGTTCGGGTAATTATACGTTACGTTGCTTTTAAGGTTATGTAGATTACGGTACAGATATCAGGAGCAACCGAACTGAATAGTCGAATTTTGATGGGCAGCTATTAGGTAAGCTAGCCACGAGGCAAGGTCAAGGTGTTACCGACCAAATGTAGCAATGGTAATATAAGCATTATGTCAAACTTACGTTCCAGCGATTTGCTACAATGTTGAAGGTCACATTGCTCTGAAAATTCTCGAACGATTTTAACATAATTAAATATATATATTGTATATTTGGCAGGTATAATAAGTCTTAAAGTATAAATCCATACCGCGAGGCGATCAATAATTTATATTGGAGAACAACGTCTGTCAAGTCATCTAATTGTTTACAAAAAGATTAATTAAGACACACAATAATAAATGTTATTCGATTGACAGCAGTTAATTTAAGATTTCTTCATCACTGTTTTAGCAAATATGTAAACATAGTCCTGAAATTCCCATTTAATGAGCTGCGTCTCGTTAGATATTAGAGTGCACCAAACGCAACATGAAACGCCCAGACGACAGCAAATATCTATCTATACGGCCTTTGCAAATATTTGACACGTGTTGGGATCAAAATCTAAATTGCCAGTGCATTCGTCATTTGCTGTAACAGCACGCCGAAGCACATATCTATTACTTATTTGTTTTGTAGGAAGCCAACTCAGTGGATAATATTAAAAACAAAAAAAAAATGAAAGAAAAAATAATCTTAATATAAATATAATATAAATTACGCGTCACGTCGTTTGTCCGCGATGGACTCCTAACTACTTAACTGATTTTAATCAAATTTGCACACCACGTGCAGTTTGATCCACACTGAAAGATAGGCTATAATTTATATACGTAATTATTATTTTTAAGAAGAAAAAAATAGGCGGTACGAAGTGCGCCAGGTCAGCTAGTACTAGTAGTACAATAAATTGTTATCGTCGTACATACTCAAAGATAAAGAGACATTACTAATTTCTCTACTTTTGTTTTGATTATGTGTCAAAGCAGTCAGAGTCTACAATAATTTAGTTTAGCGTGCATATATTGTTTACACTGTAACGTGCACGACACGTTATTTATGTATCTATTTGCAATTTAATCACAGCGCATAATTCTACCTTTGTTATATATAATTTAAAATTATTATCACGCATACATTGCCTCGTTAAATAATAATATTTAATATTCGTGCTATAATAGTGTGTGTATTTTTAACCGACTTCCAAAAAAGGAGGAGGTTATCGATTCGATTGTTTTTTTTATGTATGTTACAACTTTTGACTGGGGTGATCGATTTCGATGATTTTTTTAAATCGAAAGGTGTTGCATGTCTAGGAGTCCTATTTAAATTTCATCGAGATCTAACAAGTTCTTTTCGAGTTATATCTAATAATGATTTTTCGTCGACTTACGTTTTATTATACCGCATAACTTTTCACTGTCTGTAGCTAATTTAATAATTCTTGTGTTAATCAATAGCTGATGCTTGTTTTGTAGTCACATTTAAATTAGATAACGCGTATTTTTTGACAATTTTTTCGTCTACCTATGTTGTATTTACTTGTCAATTTAATTGAAGTCGGCTCAATTACTATCAATCGTTTATTTATAAGAACTTGTTAATTTTAATTAACTCTGAAGTAGAAAGAGATAAGCCTTCGTATTAATTTCAAATAAATATTATACATTTCGAAAAATTCCACAGTACATGCAGTACCGAATACTAAAATAATTCAATGAAATTCGGTGCTTGAAAACTCAGCTGTATTGCTGTGGATCTGAACAAGGACTTGTTGATTACGAGTTTTACATCCTACTTCCTACTATATATTTCTCAACTCATTATTTATTCGATATTTTTTGAAGAAACGCAGTATTGCAATATAACAATATACAACAACATTCAAAAACGATTCAACATAATTACGATTAAAAGCGAATTACCACTGATTGAACGCGAACACCGATATATTGCTTACATCGTCCGAACAGCGAAATGGTAAGCAAAACAAACAATCTAATTGTATTCTATTCAATTTCTATTGTAATTTCGCATTATTCATGCAACGGTGCCCCACTTCAGTGCGTAATTTAAAATTTAATAACAGCGAAGTGCGCTCGCCCAGTACAGCGAAAGATAACTTATTGCATTTCATTTTTTTACTACCTTCCCTCGGGTACACCTTTTAATATTTGACTCTTACAGCTAAACCGTCATGAAAAATGTGAAAATGCTGCGAACACAACTATTACTTTTTAAATATACAATCACAATACGTATACGGTATTAATATCAGTACAGAAAACGTTTAGTTAACGCTACTTACACCCGGTTCCTATAATAATCTGTATATCCATCTATATGACCATTGGTATTTGTTGTTCTGAGGCGTAATTCGTACTAACTACATAGTAGAAATTAAATATCTTGTATGCCTAACCAACATAACATAAAACTTAAATAAATAAATTTCGGATAACAATAATTATTACGATGTATTGAAATGTACCTAATGCTATGTAATTATGAATGAATATTTTCATGCATAAAAATACTAAATTGATTGCATTGAAAGTTGTTATGTAGATAGCTTTGACTGGAATGCTACACATGCTACAAAACTCAGCAAGTAAAACCATGAGCACAATTAGTTAAACTATATAAACAAAACAGTTTTGTTCTACTGTCTCAAAGTATTAGAAGTATGTTCGCGACCGTATTAAAGTTATATAGTGTCCTATAATAGAGTTTATAATTATGTTTGCTCGCAAATGAAAAAAACCGACTTCAATTACATCGACAAGTAATACAACGTAAGTAGACGATCATCACGATTTTCGAGAGATTCCCTTAATTTCTCTGAGATTCCATAATCAGATCCTGGTTTCCTGATCATGGTACCATACTTGGGATATCTTCTTTCCAACATTTTTTTTATCAAGAAGTTATCCCCGAACATACATATACATATATATATATATATATATATATATATATATATATATATATATATATATATATATATATATATATATACACGGTCGAATTGAGTAACTTCCTCCTTTTTGGAAGTTGGTTAAAAAGCAAAATAGCTTTACAAGGAATTCATAATTTTACAGATCAAAAGACTTTTCGGCTTTGCACTATTCAATTTTTTTTCTACCTACATTCGTTCATTGTCACGGCAATCGCAAATGGAAATGGATGGACGGAGAGATGCGCTCCTCTCCTGAAACTAGCCAGATCGAAGATGATTTATCTGATCACTAATTGAAAGCATACGAGTACCTTTTTCCCGCTAAATTCATCGGAGCCTTTCAAAATACATTCAATTTTACGGGTACATAACAACGTCATATAATATTTAATATTTTGTTCGACAATCGCGCCTAAATATTTCATATCGAGGAAGGTCGCTGAAAATGGATTCGTATAAATTACCATCAATTGAAACTCTTTTTCGAAAACATTTAAAGATAAGTCACACTTTCTCAGTAATATTAAAAAGTCAAATTTATGGGTCAAGATTTTTTCTATGTAACGAATTTGAAGCGTCTATCCGCGTGTCTAGTGAACGAAAATGTAACTGGCATAAAAAGGTGTTAAGTTATAGCGTAAAAGCAAAGTTTTGCAACACAAAGATCCATTGTAACGGCCTATATTCTTGGGTATTTGGTAATAACACATGAATAACGCATGAAATGTTAATTTATATGCTATCTTTCTTCGCCGGGAACTGGGTCGACGGCCTGTGTCATACTTACAAATATTAATAATAACGGTGCGAAGGAAAAGAGAAAAATAATTTGCGCTACTGAATAAATATTTAAAGATATAACGCGCTTTATACATTTTTGATGTTTTCATATAATTTTATTCAAATGGTGTTTACAAGGTATTTCCTGAGTGGATGAATGTTAGGTTAAGTATGATGTTTCAAGTTTTTTTGATGACAGAGCTCTTGGGATTCGAATCGTATTAATTATATAAATGTAAATATTCTATTACATAGGCGCAGTTACATGTTAACAAAAATAATTTAACAGTAGTTTTCAAATGATTCGAATCGATTGAAAATCTACGTTCATTTGACTTCAGATACTTCTGTATAATAAATATTAAACTATAGGTATAGATATATCAGACGGAAGAGTTTGAATTTAAACTAGCGCCGCTAAATTTTGAAATATTTAAATATTACTTTTAGCAATTAAAGTAAAGTATTATCAAAAATACGCATAATTCGGATTAAATCGTTAAACTATATTCAACAATACCTCGCACTAAAACGGCAGGTGGGCTTTAGCTCTAACCCTTTAACTCGTAGAAGTAACTTTTGGCCGCAAAATCTTTACAGAGTGTTTGTATTTATTTTTATTTCGTATATACGAGTATAGACAAATTATTTAAACATGACGTAATTGAAACTAACGTATATTACAAAACTAAAATATCGCTGAAACTATACCTACATATCAGTACGAAATATTTTAAATATTAAAACCTAAAAAAAATAGTAGAAGTATTTCAGGCATCTTGTAAATCACAACTATAATGCAATTACAAGTGTATGCAAGGTGCATGTGACTTTAATTATATGTACAACGAAAACGAAAGCGTATTTGAATATCTACTATTCGCAGCATATTATTATGAAAAATTTAAGTCAACTTTAGTCTCTATAGTTGCAATTTAAGTCATTGTTCTCGTCGTGCCGCTGCGAGCATTTAGTTTTACATCCAATTACCTGAGCGCTAAGAACTGTTTTCGATTGGATATTAAAAAAATAATTGCGCAAAAAAAGTTAGGATGCATTCGTGCTTAATCACATTACATCTTTGGCTCCGTTCACTCGTATTTTTTTGGAGCGAACCGTCATTCCCCGCGGACGAAGGAAAGAACCCTCGCATTGTGATATACTTCCTACAGCCATTGTTTATCACAGAGACTCTTATCTAATTACTGTAATTTCCTTATCTTTACACTCGATCACGATGTTTTTAGTATTTTAAATATATTGTACGATAATTTTATGTTTGTGTGTGCGTATTGTGTTCAGGTACGTTTTTATTAATTATTTCTTTATAATACGGGATACGTTGGAACTGAAATACTGTTATATTTAACGAGAAATATTTATAGCGATTGTATACACTTTATGTATAACTTAATTCAATAACAAATTCTTAAGATAATACATTTATAAAAAAGTAGTTTTTAGGTAGATCACATCGGATGAGAGAATGTAGAGTAATATTCTCAAGAAAAATTGTACATTCGAGACTCGCAATAAATTGATACGAATGTAAAAATACTCATGGTTTATTATTACAGTGTAACTGTTAAGGTAATAGTAAAACTTAGTACGAAAATATTAATCAATAAAAAAAGGATCATACAAAACGTGGTAAACTCCCTTTGCATACATTAATGGTTATCTTTTTCCTTCTAGAAGTAACAAATTCAAATATAATCGAAATCTACTTAAGAACGTTTCGTAACCTGTAAAAATTATAAAAATCAACCTTTCAGATCCCTCGGTTAGCGCATTAGCACAAAAAACCTTTAATTATTATACTAGTAGAGTATATCAATCGTTGTGAACTCTCATCGTCAGACTCGCCCACATCCATCGCTAATTGATAAAACAATTAAACCATTTATTAACAGTATGAATTTTAAGTGTCCGATTTCCATGGCACGCCTTTCATTATTTTCCATTTGTTTTATTTTCACGAATCAACGATCGTAATAGCTCACTGTGTGATGGACTTTGTATTAGCTAATGAAGTATCATAATTGATATTAATTTACACGTTTATATTAATAAAAACATTAATTTATTACTGTTTATGTGTTTCTTGTCGTATTGTTTATATATGCTGTATTAATTATAAAATAAATATAATCAGAAAAATAATTTTATTTTAATAATTATTCATACTTCAAATTAGATATACAACGTTGGGCGATAAAGTTTATCTAATACAATAAATAACAAACATATCATACACGGAACCGTTCGTTTTTTGTTTATTTACTTGTACAATTTCAAAGACGTCCTATATCAAAGAACGAACGCAAACACGTTCAACGCGCTATCGCAAAATGTCGCCTAAATATAACAGTAACGAAAGCTATCAGGATTAATCGTTCGGAGCACGTGGTATTTACAGATCGACACGTATCAGGTATCGGCAAGTTTGCGGTAAAAACTAACTCGGTACGAAGTTAGTCGACGCGGTACCACGCTAATTGCCCGGGCCAATTATTACGCCAGAGGGTACCTGTCCAGCGAGGCGTTGGCTTACGACTTGTTATAGATATGCCACGCTTCAATACGCAACCGAAACGTTTCGTTTATTATTGGTAATTCGATGTTTAGTAGTGTTTACATCGTTGGTTTAGTCATAAGTACTGACTTAAACTTATTAAATAAAATGATTTATTGATCTAATAGTCTCTTTCATCTCAATAGAATCATCACTTCGATTCCGATAGTAGCTTTCATAAACAATTAAACACGACTCTTAGCTTTAAAACTGACTAGAAAAAAAAAATTCGGACGTGTATCTACATTTATACTCAAAAGTTTTTTATTTCTCATACGTCAATACGTGCTGTCAATAGTGACACCGTGTTTTCGGGTTCGTGTCTGTGGGCGACGGCCCTTACTTTACTATGACCGCTAGCCTTTTTAGTCTCACTAAAATCCGTCCGATGTTTGCTTTCCGACCTATCTATCCCGTTATTAAAACGAAACGTAGCACGTTTACGCGCACTCGACGCGTTCTAAAATATTGGATTCTGAATGGTAAAAAAAAGTTTGCACGGTAGAAAACGTTGCAAAATGATTGTGGCTTATATTGACCACACTCATCCCTAACCTCGGGGTTTAATATCGTGTGATAACTGAGAGCGCTATATTTCGTTTCACTGTACCTTGAACATCTAACTATTGTCCAAAATCAAACCAAGAATGTTATCATAATTAAATAGGCAAAGTCTATATTAACAGCAACGAGTAAATTACAAACACAAACGCAGTTATAATGTTTCCATATACATTTATTTCGAGTGTACCATTTTCTATATAACCGTATTACATAAATAACCGGGAAACTTAATAAAATATGAGCATATGACTGCCTGAGCGTTTATTTCCTTTGCCGCGGCAATAAAACTGCGTCCATAAATATGTTTAACCCATATATTTGATAACTTCCATTAGAGATACAAATAAAAGTAAAGTATCGTAAATACGAACATGGAGAAAATATTATACAAATTAAGCGGAGAAAATGTTTTCAGTATTTTGGAAATGAAAATTTTATGATAAATACGTACTTAATTTGATGTGTTATTCATGTTTCTTTTGGTTATTCTAAATTGTAATTGGAACTGTATTAGTTTCTAAAATTTGTTTTTTATTTTCATTCTATAAGTATGATTATAACTAGATATGGCCAAAAGTAAAACGGACCTATTAAAAAAAATATAGTTTTAATGAAAATATTTCAATTGTCTGTCTCCTTCTATATTTCGTTCTTTTTTCAAACTTGAAAGGAGTTTATAGAAATGATATTCATTTAGAGATTACATATAGCTTCCCTTAATATCAAAACTCTATGTATGGTAAATACACATATACCTACGATTATCCTAACCTCAAGAAAAGTTTCTTCAAACAAAAATAAATATTATATATTAATCCGAATTTATTATTAATTCGTAATATTATTCACGTCAAAAAACCTAGGAGAACTTAGATAATGAAAGTTTTAGAATTTCTCCGGTTGGGAGCTCCACTGTGCTTTGAAAACAGATATTCGTGTAGAAAAAGGGTTGATTCTTTCGGACTACACGACGTTTTCTGCATCAAAAGTTCAGGTAGGTTTTTCCGTCAAGGTTCCCTAAACGAAACCATAAAAATAGCTCTTATCATCATTGATGTTCCAGCTCTTATCGAGCCTACTGGAGTGAGTTGCGATGATGACAAGAGAAAGACGACGAAAGAAGAAACGGGCGCTTTCGTGGGACACAACCTGCGCTGACACACTTGCTCCGTCCTTAACAGCGGGAGCCGCGGTGGACACAGCTGAAACGTCTAAACTGCACAAATATTGGACACTAATTCCAAATAACATATTTGTGCAGTTTACAGTCGAAACACTTGAACCTTAGAATGGCAATGCTATTTCTTTTAAAGATTAACTCCTCATCTTTTTGGCCCACTGGTGACAAGATGGCTTTTTTTGTCCAGAGAATGGACATAACGATTGAACTGGAAAATGCTTTATAACGCCGATTTATACCGCAACTATCAGTAAATATTTAGTCGTTAAGTTGTGAACAGTAAATATGTATAATATTGAAAATAAATACTAATAGTATAATAAAAACTAAATTTTAATTAATTTTATTCATATTACAATTATATTTAATATTGACTAAGACTTAGCGATAGACGACGTGTTATCAATCATAGTTACATTAAACTTTATACAACTTCACAACAAATAGAACAGATATGTGATTGAAATCACACAGAAGCACTCAGGTATCGTTTCGATACACAGAATAGGACACCCTCGCCGGTTGACTACACTTTGTATATACCTTTTTGACTTTGTATCTATCTTTTTAATACCGACGTTTGTTTACCCACATTTATAACGTTTTATCTATCTCTTTGATTTATACATATGTAACAGAGTATTAAAACGAAACGATATCGAATAAATTCATTCGAATGGGGACCATTTTTCACGATGTTAACGATTTAATTAACGACATTTTTAATTTTATTTTTGTCTCTTTCTACTGTCGCTGTGTAAGTATGTACTGTATATATCCTTTCCAATTTCTCAATTATTAATAAAATACTTTTTATTTATGCAATATTCAAATATATTACTTTTTACCCCATGTTAGTAAAATTAAATTTAATTCATTAATTTTATTATTTTTGAGAAACTGACCTGAGCGGGAATTGACGTAATGTCTTACTTAAATATAATTATAAAATTACTTGTTGTTCTTTGATCTGTTTAATAAGTATTAAAGTTGTGTTATTACCTAATCATGTAATATACCATAGTAAACTGTATTACAATACAGATATTAAAAAGCCCTCCTTAATTCATTTACGTTTTAACACAAGATAAACAGAACGAGCATAGTCGGGGCCGATAAATATATCCAGCCGTTTTGTTAATACTTGGACATTTAAATGATATAATAAATTTGCATTATCGTCGCCGGCCGACAAAATTGTTTTCAGCCTCGTGTGGCTTAATCCATTAAGCTCCGTACATTATCAGCTGGTTCCGTAGGAATAGTAAAAACTAGTTACGTTTCATACAAATTATTTTAAACTTAACGTATTCCTTACTTTACTTGAATAACATTGAAAAATATATAACAAAACTAATTATTAAAAAAAAAAGTGATAAAAAGATAATTAACACAGCAAATTTATTAAATAAACCGACAGAAAAAGCTACCTGCGTATAAAAAAAAAACACCACAGAAAAGACAGTGTGGAATCAATAATAAAATTTGTATGTATTTTGATTTCGTTTATAAGATTAATTTATATGTCTGAGTAGTAATAAAACATTGCACGTATGAATTTAATTTTACACTGTGTACATTAATTTATGTTTCAATGTAATTTTATTTTAATATGAATTTATTTCATAAATGTGTTATTATTGTATAAAGGCAATATCAGCACACTTTTTACTACCTTTAGGGGAAATCTTTAAATTTAATTTTTATTAAAATTGTATTAATGTCGACTAGTCCGTTAGCGCAATTTGTAGTGATAGTAGGTTCTAGGCTTAATAATAATAATAATAAATACTCTTTATTGTACACCACAAAGAAACATTACAAAAAAAGTGATACATGAAAAGAAAGATGTACAAAGGCGGTCTTATCGCTAAGAGCGATTTCTTCCAGACAACCTTTGGGCATAGGACATAGCGAAGAAAAAGAGAAGCGGGAGGGAAGTGTACAAACAGTTGATAAAGAATTGGCGTATAGTTAACAAGCAGTATGATATTAACAGAAGTAAATATACATATACACATACATATACACACAATATACATACACATACATATATACAAATAAATATATACATATATACTACATAAACAAATACTACATAATATATATATTTATGGAGCTGATAATGATAATTATGAAGTATTTAGTGACAAAAAATGCGCCTTTAGATATTTTTTAAAACAGGCAAGAGATTGAGCTTTTCTTATAGAGAGAGGAAGAGAGTTCCAAAGTTGTACAGCTTTAACAGAAAAGGAGTTTGCATAAAAGGAAGTAGTATGAGAAGGAGTTTTGAGTGTTAAGGTTGAAGATGACCTGAGGGAACGTTCATGAGTGTCACAGAGAAACTCAAAGCGATTTTTTAGATAAAGCGGTGTATCTGGATGGAAAAGTACACAATATAGTAAAGAAAGGATGTGAGTATTCCTGCGAAAGCGGATAGGGAGCCACTTGAGTTGATTGCGAAAATCGGAGACATGGTCATATTTGCGAAGACCAAATATGAACCGTATGCAGAGATTCTGGAGGCGCTCAAGCTTATTTAACTGCTCCTCTTTAAGATCTAGGTAACAAATATCAGCATAGTCAAGAATCGGTAGTAGGAGTGACTGTGCTAACGCAATTTTGGTAGGGATAGGAAGAAAATATTGAAGCCGGCGGAGGGATCCGATAGCTGCGAATAATTTGCGACTTAACTCACTCAGTTGATGTGTCCACGAGAGGTGACTGTCAAAAATTATACCGAGGCTTGATCCCCATCCATATATATACATATATGTATGTATTATTCATATATATGTTTATCGAAAAAAAATGTAGCTAAACCAGTCGGCTATGACACAAACATTAAGTTGCTTACTTGTTTTGTTTGTAATAGAAAAAAATAATATGAAACAAAAGAAGGTTGAGAATCACGGGGACAATTAAATGTCTAATTTGTCCTTGGTAATATTTTTTATCTCTAGGATAGCAAACGTGTCCCGTAGTTAAATCATTAATTTGTACAAAACCAGAAGCATCGTAAGCGCATTGGCGAGCTACCCTGCTGTAGACGTGTGTGCTTTCCGAGGAGCTTTGAATAACCTACTACAGAAAAGCAACAATTACAATAAGAAAAATTTTTTCACCTTTATTTAGATATATGCTATATAATATCACGTCACCGAAATTAGAAAAATAATAATCAAAACTTATAGCGCTTTAAACAAATGCGCTAGAATATATTTAAATAAAACATAAAATACATTTAAATCTTTAAAAAGCATTATGCAATGGATAAAGAGATTAGAAAGGTACTCGAAACGCGATTAAGTTTTATTTCATCTGAAACACCACTCCCGGGTAATGTGGATCAAAGTGAAAAGGGTTACATGTAATGATTTTTGATTTGTCGATCCGTAAACGGTAAATATAAATTGATTTAATAAAGTGAGAGTTTGTTGATTTTTATTTGAGTTATCAATATATTTTTCTTTCTTTTCAGTTCGGAAGATCGTTTATCGGATAAGTTTAGGTGAACGAACGATTCAAGGGATCGGATCGCAGCTGTAAAACTATAAATGAGGTAATAACACAACGGTAATCTCTTGTTTAGTATACGTTTCAGAATACAATAACTTTAAGGAACATCGGTAGATTAATTATAAAGCTCTATAATCTTTGACAGGGTTAATATAAAGTATTATATAAAAAAAGACGTTGTTGGTAGGATATGAAATTGTAACTTACTATTTCTAATAAGTATTTTAGCGCATATTAAACGAATAAGTTATTTTGTTATGTACAGATTAAATGATAGAGATTTTTTTAACAAAAAACCGTTGGTATGATGAAGTAAGAATTAAACGTCCGATGGTCAACAACTTTTTTTGGTCGGCTTTGGCTTCAGCTGAAGTTATTATGCCGTTTGTGAATTCTTCTAAAAATAATTTTAAATTATGGTATACGTAGCTTATTCTTTAATAAGGATAAGAATTTTTACTGACCTAACACCTGTTCAAATTTTTATTCATATTTTTTTAACCACTTGTACGTTCATCCTTAAGTACTAGTAAAAAATTATTACTCTAAGAAGTTAACTGAATGCGTCAATGAAAATTATTTCAATAAAAACACATACAGTCTATATTTTATTAAACCAAAAATATAATTCAGAGCTTCAATATAATATCGAAATTGGTTTTAAATATTTTTGTGCACTTCTAAGTTACCGATAGATTAACTGAACGATTTAGTTACATGGGTAAAATTAATTGTATAAATACTTACAAAAATCGCACACGTTTTTAATGACTCGACTTTTATTGAGAAACATGTCGCGTGCATCAATACAGGTATCATAAACAGAAAATTAATATTTAAAAAAAAAAAAAAAAAAAAAAAAAACGAGTGAATTAAGTGTCCGTATTAGGAAAATAAAAATATAAATACACAGGCCGAAGACGGGCAGCAGCGTCTTTGGTGCGACAAAGCCAGTACTGCGGTCACCAACCCGCCTGCCCAGCGTGGTGACTATGGGCAAAACACATGAGTTCACGTTATTTTTGACGTAAACTTGTGGAGGCCTATGTCCAGCAGTGGACTGTATAGGCTGTAATGATTAGGAAAATAAATGGTAAATAATGCGTAAATGTATGAACCACTTCTATGTAAGGTATAATTTACTTTATAATTCGAAAAGACAATGTTATTATGACTCGTTTTTTTTGTCGTTGTTTCAATAAACATGTGATTTTTAACGATTTTTGTTTAAATAGATAGTAGGGTTGTAGCAGTGCATAGTTTTATACTTTTAAAAATAGAAAGCTTACAAAATCCGATAACTGGTAGTTCCAAATTTGAATGGACTTCCATTTTTATTATATTTATTCCAAATTTGAATGGACTTCCATTCATATTAAAAAAACTTTACAAAAATAAAAATTCCTTGACACAGGTAATAGTTTCACAGGAAAAAACTGACAATCTACATGTATAGGGAATTAAGCGAGACGCAAAACAAAATGAAATCTATTCAATAGTTGTACAGTCGACTCGGCAAATGGATCAACAAAACCAGTATAGGTAAACTTATGGATAAAACAAATATAATACACTCAACGACTGGATTTGACCATCATTTCCCACGACTGACTGTACCCAGGGGTGCATCCTTTTGATTGTTGCCATATTTCACCCGCAAGCTTTTCAATGTTTTCGGATATCATTTCATATGTTACGTGAACGACTTTTATTCGCTTCGTATTTGATGCTTTATGAGTTTTTAATTTTAAATTATTAATGTATGTATACATTTTAGGTTTAAATAAGCTGCATCCAATTTGCTCGAAACAAAAATCCACTTAAATACGAGTACTGACATCTACAATATTCGATCGATTCAGCCTGTAACTTCCTACTGCTTGGCATAGGACCTCTTTTTCTATGTAGGAGAAGAAAGACGATAATTAGTCTATGTAAATTACATTTAAAAACGTAAATTTAGTTCAAATTGATATTACGACTTCATTATACACCATACACACGAGGTATTACGTAAATAATTAAAAAAATTTAAAAGTATAGACTCTATCTTCTAAGCAGGATTAAAAATACATCGAAAGTATATTTTAAATTAAGAACAGATTCCTTTGCCCTGTAGAAATTTTGTTAAAATTAGATCATGAATTGGTAACAGATTTCAAATTCTAATGATAATTTATCATACTCGTACATTTTGATTGGTAACGTGACATCTATTTTATTATTTATCGACGAAGCGGGACGCTCTGCGAAGCCGTGTCAACGGTCGTAGAGCGACTTACGAACCTTCGACTGTTCGGAGGGAATTAAATCAAATTTAAACAATTCTCAGATCCAAAAATGGCCCCAACTCGCCAGCACGGATCAAATATTGACCCGCGTTCAACACGTAAAATTTGCCCGCGAAAAACATTCGCAAACAATATAATTACGAGGCGACCGAACGGGGACCGAAAGTGGACGGTATAGTTCACAAATTAGTTTGGCAGCGAAAAATTTAATTGAACAGACGATTCCGATGTGCCGCGTACGGTGATGTATTAACATTTATTGGTTTACAAATTAAAGATAACTCGGACATCGCCCGCGGCGAAATTTGCACCGCGGCTTTTTTTTTTTAATCGACGAAAATATGCGCTGTATTAAAATCGAGCGCTAATCGGTAGCGCGAAGCATTTATTAATGGACGATTTTTTTAATCTGTAATAAAACGTTTCGAGCTGCGTTTGCGACCGTTTCGGCTTTGATCGATATGAAATTATTCGCTATAAATTATGTAGCGTCAAGGCTCGAATTTATCGTACTTTATTTAAAACGTTTATTTGTTTCAATAATATAAACTGAAAACGTTCGAAGATTAACGGCTTTCACGTTTCGCGACACACGATACATTCAATATGTGTAAGGTCGAGGTGACAAATGTACAAATATATATGTATTATAACGTTCTTTTGTACACTGCAAGAGAATGTACTAGGTACTTTATTTGAAGAAAAAAAAAACGTAACAAAGTTCATTCTTAACGCGCTATTCTTAAAACTAATCCAACTCAATTTTTAATAAATCAGTTTTTTTTTTAATATCTCTGTTGACGTAATAAAACAGAAGAATAGTTCCAAAAGAGTATGTAACAGTAAACTAACTGTACAATTTAACATTAACACGCTCTTTCTCTTCTTTGAAAAATAGCTACTTAAAATTTAATTCATTAGGTCTTTAAGAGCTATTAAACACAATCGGATTAATTGTAAATACGCAAGGGCTGTGTCCGTAACCGCACTCGTCCTATCATCCGGGGATTACCCCTAACCCCGTTTGTAATACGAAATGCAATTGATACCTGTTTCAGGAAAACTCGTTCGTCTGAGAGGTATCAAATGCAATATTTTAAATAACTACCTATCTTTGATAAATAGCATAATTTTAGATAAGTGCATTCAAAGATATATTTTAATAAGAAAATATAATTAAAAGTGTCTTAAAAATTATGTTAGGTATTTTATGATTATTTTCCATAAAAAAGATTTTTTTTAATATATCTACGTATTATATTTAGAAGTCAATAAGTGCACACAAAAATATACGATGCCGCACGAGTCTTTTGATTTAATGAATCTCTATTCGTCTCTAAAATATATTTTTTCTAATATCCAAATGAAGTCAATTTGCCAAGAATGCAAAACAAATACACGAGTACATGCTAACGTACAAATAATCATGTAGGTTTTAAAGTATTATACATTGTATTTTATTAATTGGTAAGAGACATTGAAGATGAAGATGATTGGTTGGATGTGTTTTTCAAGTCCATGAATAATTCCTTTAACGGAAACACAAATGAAGTCTCGACGTGTGATTGTTTCCGCTGAACCTATATTGTGTCAAAGCTACTTCCAGTGTCAGTCGATATCTATGCTAAACGTGATTGCTTCCGCCTAATATTTTGTCACGTTATAAGCCTATAAGTATTCTCAAACTTTGATTTTAAAAGTAAATAAAAATTTTGATTTTATAAGATATATGAATTAAGTTGAAGCTGCGCCGTAATGCAAATATTGTAACGAACCCGACGATCTGCATGCAACCTACTCTGTGACGAAATTCTTTTCTTTTGTAATCTTTATTAACATGCCACGAAAACCTTACAAAGGAGATATTTGCAGTATTTTTCTGAAGCTCCGAAGAAAAGTGCAAAGTGTAAGGTGAGAATATCTTATAATTTTACAAAGTAAAGTATGAAACCTCTTCTGACGCCGCCTCCTTTTTTAAATACTTTTTCTATTTTGACGAGAGTAAGAAGAGATTATTTTTCGCTATTTTAGATTCACTTTGTAACTACTTTCATTACTCAAAAGTTAATTAATTAAGATTCACTACGTACAGGTAATAATTATACGAACATGTACGATTATATTGACTTATGATTAATGACTAAGAAAATGATGTACACATTTTTTTTATTTCTCGGTCAATTTTAAGTTTTACTACTCGTTGTAAAGATACAGCTATTTACGTATTATAGACTGTATAAGTGTTAATTCATAAAATATTTTTCAATATGAAATAATACAGATGTTATAAGATTAAAAAAAAATTGAAATTTCATTTTTTATCTCGATTGTAAAACAGCAATAAATATAAAAAATCAGAACAAATTAAAAATCAAAATTTGATACAAGTTATAGGACATTGATCCTGCATTTTTGTTTTAAGTTTTCAACTTATTTTTAATTTTTAAGTTAATTTTAATTGCATATGTATTTAGTAGCTTGATATGTTTAAACTTTACGTATAAGAAAAATATATAAACGGTTGTAATCTTTAAAATCACAATTTAATCAAAACTAAACAGAGAGGTAATTTATGTTTTAGTTATTTTTTATTAATATAAATGTGTTGCATGATTTCATTAATTTACGAACGCTTCCGTCTCGGTATCGCCGGCTTACAAATCGCCGAATGACATCTCGATCTAGTGCTAGAGCTGGCTGTATTTATGGGCGTCAAGAGCACAAAAACGACTAGTTACGTGCCCGGCCCCGGTCGTGTATTTTTTACGTTTGCACCAACGTAACTTTGCGTCGAGACGACTTTTGCATATTTCACCGTTTTGTTTCGCCGTGTCAAATAATTTATTTCAACCCGCACTGTATTCGAGTCTGGACGTTGGCGTTGTTTAGGACGTAGCTCTGATTGTTACATTGTGTGGGAATGAAGTTTAGGATGTCGTTCCTTTTTTTTGAAATATATTGATGGAAAATGAACTTTCTGCTTCGCTTGGAAATAAATTCCCTAATTGGTGTGTTAGCGCTATTGTTGTTTGATTTATTTATCTTAAAAATGATTTCCATTCGTTTATTTATGAGATGTGAGTTAAAATTGAAGCTTTTAATAAAGAAAAAAACCACTCGACAGGTAATAATACCGTATAAGATTATATAATGTCGAATATTTCCTACAAAAATTTATTTTACAAATCACAGTGTTTGTATTAGAAGGAAGACAGTGGACAGTAATAACGTAATGAAAATGAGATTACTCGTACAACACAAGTAACTCACAACAAAATGTAGCACTATGATCGAAAGGAAACTTAAAATTGAGAATTTGAAATACGATACAAAAGATATTTTCATCTTTTTCGAGGGATGAAAAAAGAACTAATCTAACTCCGATTACTATTAACAATGTAACAAACCGACCAATGGAAGAGCTAAAGGTGACAATGGGGGGATAGTCGAGGTCCAATAGCAATTGACAGTATCGAACGGTTTCATTAGTTAAAATGCGACGACTGCGATCGGTAAATTGGTGGAATTGAAACATTTTTTGGTGGATCTACATTTGGTGGGTTAGCATCTTAAACTCTAGAAGAACATAAAGTCTCCGAACAAGATTTAATGGCTAAAGTCCTATTAAATATCGGCTGGGTACAATAATATTCTACATCGATTTAAAAATAAATTTTGTTAATTTTTTTTTATTTAAGGTATCGGTAGAGTTTTCACAATTATGTCTAAGTTTGGGATGAGTTGTAGTCTATTATTAGGAATAAACACTATCATGTGAAATATTTTGAGAACAAAATATTCTACTGCTAGAAAATTAAACTTATTAAAAATATCGTTAAAATACAAAGTTGAAGATCGTCCTCCGTGGCACGGGAACCAACGCAATTTCATATTCAAATGTTTGGTATCAATTCAAATTATGTTACATGACATGTTCATGAAAACCCATTCCAAACGATACACGTTCTGAAATCAAACGCACTTGAATTCTTTACCATATTCAGCATACATTCCACGTCAAAACGAATAGTAAAACTATTCTAACGCTATAACACGCGAATATTATTCGAATTAAATATCGCCATTTATTAAATAAAATAACACTAATATCGATAATGTGTTTGGAACAACATTACATAATCGCAAGATATGTTCTATAACTTTTTTGTGACTTCATAGTAATTTAGTTTAAATAAGAGCTGAGAGCGATGGGGACACAATAGGAGCTGCGAAACGAATAGAAAACGACTGAGATCAATTAAAAGCGGCTAGGGCGGGACAGGCGTGGAATTAAAAGCTAAACTTCGTTACCATCGTGTTATCGTCAGAATTGAAAGAAACTTGTTACGTCTATGTCGCTATGATTCCAATTTCGAAGCGGATCCGACGCCTTGATTGGTTCCCGGTGTGTACAAGGATTGATCGAGGAATACGTGATTCTTGCCTATTATGACTCAGCCTCCGGTGTTTGCACGCAAAATTGACACCGGCTACTTTTTGTCATGAGTGCCGTCTCGTAACTGTCTACGAAACCATCGGACCGGTCTCTCGCGCTACGCCATCCTAGTACTACGTCGCCCTCTACCGCAAAACCCAATCTAATCAATCCACGAACCTCTACCTATATATGATTGCCTTTCAATATCGAAACCTGCAACATTGTAAAATTTTATTATTGGTCATATCGAACGATACTCAGGGAACAGTGTCGATGTGTATCGATAAACATCACAGTTCAAATAAAGAATTTATATAGGAACTTTTTTCTCGTGTTATCTTAACACTTTTGTAGACGTGAAAGGGCCTCCACCTGCGCTCCCTATTAGTAGGGTTATAAAACTAAAGTGAGCCGTATACATTGCCAACACATTCAATATAGAAATATGATAAAAAATTAAAGTGCGGTTAAACTGACGACGTACTCGTTAACTTGTAACAGCGAATGTTGAATAATGCTCTATGTGAGGTTTGTTACGTTATGGTTCGCGACGAATATACAATACACAATAATATACAATAACATATCTGAATTATAAGACCTATAAGCCTGTCAGTTTTTCATAAATAAAGTTAAATAAAAATAATAAAATTTAATTTATGTTATCTTGTGGGAATCATTTTTATTCACACCACACATACATACACAAACACACCCACGCATATAAATTATAATAACAATAATATTTATTTACTAATAATTATTATACTTTACAAATATACATACATATACATAATATATTTAAACATATAAATAATCGTATATAAATAATCTAATATTATTATATGTTTAATTTATGAACTTTACAATAAAAATTATATATTTAATACTACGCATTAAAATAGCAATACGGTGCAATTGAGGACTCGGATAACGGGACGACAGGTGGAAGTCAATGCCCGCGCGCGCCGGCCGCCGAGCGACTCCGGCGCCAGTTGACCGCACGACTTCAGCTAGACTCCACGTCGCTTGCTTTTTCATTTTATATTTCGCGAACGCTTAGATTATCGTGTTGCTGTGTTTAGCTTATACTTATATACGCGCTATTAATTTCCTTTTCTTTCGTTGATAAATTTCTTCGCTCACTTCACTATCGCTGTTGCTTATTCTATCTATATATTTAACTGTACTTCTGTGTGGTGTAAAATAAACTGTTGTTTCATATGTGGACTTATTATTTAACTTATAGTGTAGTGTGAAATTAACTTTCTATAGAATAACGAACATTTAATACTTCGTTCTAAAGTGGTGACCCCGATAAACGAACGTCATAATTTGAAATCCAGCATGAGTTTTAACAAAGAAAGTGCAGGTGATTCGAAAAACTCAGCGCGCGGGTTGTCGGACTTATCTGGTGAATCGTGCCGCGTTGGAGTGCGTATACCCCCTTTTTGGCCTCAAGAACCAGCATTATGGTTTGCTCAAGTCGAGGGACAATTTGCTTTAGCGAATATAACGAACGATGTCACTAAGTTTTACTACGTAACATCACACTTAGATCACATCTACGCTTCGGAAGTGAAGGATATAATTATCGCTCCACCCGAAACAAATAAATATGAAAAGTTAAAGACCGAATTAACAAAAAGATTATCCGCATCTCGGGAAAAGGAAGTGCAGCAACTATTGATGCATGAGGAACTAGGCGATCGTAAACCGTCTCAGTTTTTACGACATTTACAACATCTGGCCGGACCTAATATACCGGAAGATTTCCTCAAAACTATATGGACCAGCCGCTTGCCTAATAGTATTCAGGCAGTCCTAGCAGCACAGCCAACCACTCCTTTAGCGACACTAGCGGAAGTAGCTGATCGAGTAAATGATATTGTTCCTTCCTCTCCAGCTGTTGCGAGTGCTTCGATGTCAACTCAAAACACACTCGATCAAATGGCAAAAATGATTGCGGACCTCACGAAACAAGTACAGGCTTTAAAGGTTCAACAGTCAAGACGGCCACGATCCATGTCTAGGGGAAGAGACAGACGTAAGCGCAGTTCCAGCAGATCACACTCCTCTCACAAGAGATATCCTTACTGTTGGTATCACAAGATACATGGTTCTCGAGCAAGGAGGTGTGTTAAGCCTTGCGATTTCGCCTCGGGAAACGCTCCGGACAGTCGCTAATGGCGGCTGACGATTGTCCGAGTTCTAGTCGCCTGTTTATCACAGATCGTAACAGCAAGACACAATTTCTCATTGATACGGGCAGTGACCTCTGTGTTTACCCTCGAGCGCTAATTAAAGAATACAGGCATAGAACAAATTATCATCTCTTCGCCGCTAATGGTACCGCTATTAACACCTACGGATATAAACACCTAGAATTAAACCTTGGACTTCGTCGCACTTTTTCCTGGAGGTTTGTGGTCGCCGATGTTACGAAGGCTATCATAGGTGTCGACTTCCTAAGTTTCTATAACTTGGCTGTCGACTGCCGACACAAGCGACTAGTTGATAATACAACTACATTACAAGTTTCTGCGACATCAGCTGGGTGTAACATTGTTTCGTCTGTCCGTACAGTCTGGGGTGAATCGAAGTACCTGCAAGTCCTGCGAGCGTATCCAGACATTACTCGACCTCCTGGAGCACCGAGGACGATTAATCACAACACCGTACATCATATTAGGACAACACCTGGGCCACCAATATCGTGTACACCGCGACGTTTAGCTCCTGATAAATTAAAAATTGCTAAAAAAGAATTTGAGGGCATGTTAAAGAGTGGTATCGCTAGGCCATCGGATAGTCCCTGGGCATCACCTTTACACCTCGTTCCCAAGAAAGACAATGGATGGCGACCTTGTGGTGACTATCGCATGTTGAATGCTCGTACAATACCGGATCGTTATCCTATACGTAATATACAAGACTTTGCACATAGTATAAGTGGTTGCACGATATTTTCAACACTCGACCTCGAAAAAGCCTACCAGCAGATCCCGGTATTCCCTGAAGATGTTCCTAAGACAGCTATCACTACACCATTCGGGCTGTATGAGTTCCCGTTTATGACGTTTGGCCTACGTAATGCAGGTCAAACGTTTCAACGATTTATCGACGAGGTAACCCGAGGATTAGATTTTTGTTACGCATACCTTGATGATTTTTTAATTTTCTCGTGCGATGAAAAGGAACACGAATCTCATCTACACCAACTGTTCAAACGTCTACAAGAATATGGTATCGTCATTAACACCTCTAAATGTGTCTTTGGAGCTAAGGAAGTAAAATTTCTGGGATACACAATATCAGCTGAAGGAACTAGACCCCTGGAAACAAAAGTTGAAGCCATCAAGTCGTTTCCCGAGCCGAAAACTATTAAGCAACTACGACGTTTCTTAGGAATGATTAATTTCTATAGGAGATTTATACCATCAGCAGCACAGATACAAGCACCCTTAAACAATCTTCTCACCGGCTCAGTAAAGGGCTCTCACCCAGTTAACCTCCAGGGTGACACTTTAAAGGCATTCGAGGCTTGTAAAGACAGTCTGTGCCGTGCTACTTTATTAGCACACCCAGATTGTGAAGCACCTCTTGCTTTGGTTACCGACGCATCCGATAAGGCAATCGGAGCGGTACTTCAACAATACAAAAACAAAGGCTGGCAACCACTCGCTTTCTTTTCGCACAAATTAAGCCCGACACGAAGCAGCTATTCACCATACGATCGGGAATTGCTAGCAATTTACGAGGCGGTTCGGTATTTTCGTCACATGCTGGAAGCTAGAGATTTTACTATCTACACCGATCATAAGCCTCTAACGTTTGCATACAACGCGCGGAAAGAGAAAGGCTCTCCTAGGCAACAACGTCATCTCGAATTCATATCCCAGTTCACCACTGACATTAGGCATATTTCGGGTGCAGAGAACGTAGTGGCGGATACCTTATCGAGAATCGAAGAAGTCTTTACTCCAATAGACTACAAGCAGTTGGCTGAAGCACAAAGTATAGACGAAGAATTGAAGTCGCTACTTAAAGACGGATCATCGTTACGTCTTAAGAAAATCGTGTTGCCTGATTCTCAAGTCAGTTTATATTGTGACGTCAGCACTGAACTTACCAGACCATTCGTTACCAAACAACTGAGACGCCAAGTTTTCGACAACCTTCACGGACTTAGTCATCCAGGAGCCAACGCTACAGCGAAACTAATCTCTCAGCGCTATGTGTGGCCTGGTATTAAGAAGAATTGCAGAGAGTGGTGTCGGTCGTGTCATGCCTGTCAACGAGCTAAAGTCACTCGTCATGTTTCTTCTCCCCTGGGCACCTACGAGCTACCAAAAATAAGATTTCAGCAGATACACATCGACCTTATAGGACCACTGCCACCGTCTCAAGGTTTTCGCTACTGCCTTACTGCTGTTGACAGATTCACGAGATGGCCTGAAGCAGTACCTATAACAGATATAACAGCTGAGACCGTTGCGAAGGCTCTAATGACATGCTGGATATCTAGATTCGGATGCCCGACTGATATAGTGACAGACCGCGGCGCTCAGTTTGAATCAGCTCTCTTTAAGCACTTATCAGAACTAATCGGCTTCAAACACAAGAAAACTACTGCATACCACCCATCCTGCAACGGTTTAGTGGAGAGATTCCATCGTCAACTTAAAGCTGCAATTGTATGCCATTCAAAGGATAATTGGACTGAAGTTTTACCTTTAGTTTTACTCGGCATACGTTGCGCTTATAAAGAAGACTTAAAAGCAACCTCAGCAGAATTAGTTTACGGCGAAACACTGCGACTTCCAGGACAATTCTTCTCCAGTCCTGATATCACACCGACTAACGACGTCGCAGATTTTATCGCTCGTTTACGCGCATTCGCACACAACGTAAGACCGCAACAAACTTCAAGACATGGTCAGAAGTCAGCCTTTGTATTTAAGGACTTGGCAACGTGTAGCCACGTATATTTACGCGAAGATGCAAAACGTGGTGCACTACAGCCAGCTTACAATGGACCATATGCTGTGTTAAAAAGAGACGACAAGACGATGACACTGCTGGTTAGAGGGAAAACTACAAAAGTAACCATAGACCGAGTCAAACCAGCATATATACTTGTTGATAAACCAGCAACAAAGTCTCAACAACCTGAACCAGAGCTGAAAAAGAATATAGAAAGGCGAACCCGATCAGGCCGCCATGTACACTTCCCGCAGTTTTACCGCCCGTAGTGACGGTCTCCGCGGGGGAGTGATGTGGGAATCATTTTTATTCACACCACACATACATACACAAACACACCCACGCATATAAATTATAATAACAATAATATTTATTTACTAATAATTATTATACTTTACAAATATACATACATATACATAATATATTTAAACATATAAATAATCGTATATAAATAATCTAATATTATTATATGTTTAATTTATGAACTTTACAATAAAAATTATATATTTAATACTACGCATTAAAATAGCAATACGGTGCAATTGAGGACTCGGATAACGGGACGACAGGTGGAAGTCAATGCCCGCGCGCGCCGGCCGCCGAGCGACTCCGGCGCCAGTTGACCGCACGACTTCAGCTAGACTCCACGTCGCTTGCTTTTTCATTTTATATTTCGCGAACGCTTAGATTATCGTGTTGCTGTGTTTAGCTTATACTTATATACGCGCTATTAATTTCCTTTTCTTTCGTTGATAAATTTCTTCGCTCACTTCACTATCGCTGTTGCTTATTCTATCTATATATTTAACTGTACTTCTGTGTGGTGTAAAATAAACTGTTGTTTCATATGTGGACTTATTATTTAACTTATAGTGTAGTGTGAAATTAACTTTCTATAGAATAACGAACATTTAATACTTCGTTCTAAAATCTGACTGTGAATTTAGTTGGGACTATACCATGGTATTCAAGTAAATTATGTCTTGACAGTTTCTATCGGCTCCCGTCTTCACGCGCCGTTTAACCGCACCTCTAGAAAGTTTTTATCAAAAGTAAATTTTTACAAATAGCAAATTATCAAGTTCTTGACGTTAGGGTCCATATAATTTACCCGTAAAAAGTAAAACTACTTGTGATAAATTGTTTATCACCTAGTTTTGCAATAAATAAAACAATGTAACGAATTGAATGACTACTTGGTTTATTTCTTACAGAACTGTAGTGCCTTTAATCTATTATAAGATCGATGTTTGTCATAATTAAGTCTGTTAATTGACTGACTGACATCATACCACGGTCTATTCATATTGAAACTAGGTATATGAAGTTTAAATAAGCAAGTAGTTTACTTTTACTATGTGTCATACTTTTGTCATAATTTTTTTGTTAAAAAAGCTAGAATTTTCGTTTTTTATTTTTAAAGAAAATGGAGTTTTTTTAGTTTTCAATTAAAATACGTTGAAACGGTTTCGGAAACTCGTGTTGACAGTTCAAAATTGGTGACGGAACTGTGAAATTTTTTTTTATAGAACTTGATGTTATTATTTTTTTTTTGAATAAACAACAAAAAAAATTACAATTTAAATACATATAAAAACATAGTAAAATAAATACAATTATTGACTTATTAGATATAAATGAAGTATCTACGTGGTACAACATATAAATTTCTGGACATAGCTGATTGTTACATTGATTACCTTTAAAAAAAGGTGTAATTGTATTTTTTGTTGAAAGCTTTAGAGACAATTTTACGTAATGATGCTTGAGTTTTCATTTCTTGCCAATTTCCACGCGATGTTTTGTAGAATGTTTTACTTAGGGATAATGGAATTTGGTGATTTTAATTAGGGATCGACTTTCAAAGCTAACTAGATTGTAAACAAACAAAAAATTGTTTTTGTTTTGTTGTTGAAAACAAAAACATTTCGCTTCCTTAATCTATATCTAAAATGGCGTAATAGACATCGCGATGAGAGTGACTCTTAATAATTATGCAAATAAAGTTCATGGATCATACTTTTAGCATTTTTGTTTTCGATTAACGATCTTAAAAACCGACCAAAGCAAGAGCACTTAACTAATGAGTCGCTAAAATGGTTCAAGTTTATTACCTGAGAGTGATAAGATGTTACCTTCAATGTTACTAGTTTAGATGCCGTTTTATTATTTCTTTTTTATTAATAATACTATGACATATGGTATAAGTATATAGTTCGTTTTTAACGATATTTGAATAAATAAAACGACAACCGCTCTGATACGTTAAGTCACCTAAAATACTGACGGTTTGCGGGTCGAACGGTAATTGTAAAAATGTTTGTTTCTTGTTTAGATGTCGGTCCTTTTGGGTCTCGCCACCGTGCCGCGGAGAGCACGTTAAGCTGTTGGTCCCGGTGGTAGTCATAAATACCTGATAGCGATCGTCATTCGTAGTAGGGAACATATCCACCAATTCGCAGTGGAACAGCGTTACGAATTAAGTTCTAATCTTTTCGATGTTACAGGTTGTATTGTAAATTTATAAAATATATATATCTCATATAGCTCATATCTCGTTTTTATGCGGGGTCGAAACAAACACGAAAATAAAAACACCCCATCGAGAACAACAACAGAAAGTTCCCGAGTTTCCTTCAAAGCGTTAATAATTAAAAATAAAACAAAAAGGTAATTAAAACACGCCTTTGAAAGCGGTAAACAATTATATCCAACGTCGTGCTGTCGCCAGCTCGCAGTCTTAAATAGCAATACAATTATAGTGAACTTTACGATCAGACCTCGCATTTAAACTTTTTCGATCGTTTCATTTATCCTAAAACGTATCTAATTGTATAAAATAAGATCTTATACTTATACGTTGTTATATATTGTATAGCTAGCTACAGGCTACATTAAGCGTTCATGTATTACTTTTCAAAGATTAAAGTTAGTATTAATATTACTGAAGCTAATGAAACGGCTTATGAGTTAATTTAACGTACGTTTTAAAATGATACCCACAGCTCATAATAGTAAGCCTCCACTGTCCACCAGTACATTATAGCTTATACTTATTTGTTAACCGTCCAGCCTGTGTTAACATACGGAATCGAGACGTGGACGCTGACGGAGGGACTGGTCCACAACTTTAAAGTCGCTCAACGTGCAATGGAACGGGATATGTTTGAGGTATCTCTCAGAGATAGGGTTAAAAATAATACTATCCGCGATAGAACGAAAATAACGAATATAGTCCATAGAATTAGGATGTTGAAGAGGTGGGCTGGTAACCTAAGTGGCAGGACCGATGGCCGCTGGAGCAGTCCTGTTCTGGAGTGCAGACCGCGTGTTGGAAAACATAGTGTGGGACGTCCTTTAGCCCGCTGGACTGACGATCTTTGTAAGATTGCCGATGTAGGCTGGATAAGGATTACGGAAATCCGGGATATCTGGTGCGCCTATGTCCAACAGTGGACTGCAATAGACTGAACTAATTGTTGAACGTTACAGATTTTTGGGGTCCTAGGATATAACACGCCACTTCAACACTTTTATTGTGTTCTCAAATAAATTAGTTAATACCGTGTATACCCCAGTCGTCGTTGTATCAAGTAGAATGGTAATTATTACATTGATAAAATCTAAAATTTAAATTCTAATTTCATAACTATGAATTATACATTTTTGTTGAATCAATTACGTCCTCGAGAAACCAAATCTTAAAGAAATATATACATATATATATATTGTCCTACACCTTAATCATTTCCAGTGACTCAATTTAATTATCATTCGCATTCCCATATATTTTCATGTCAAACAATGCAGAATAAGAGGCGACTTAATATAATATCGGATAATAAAAACACGCGGGAACACAACGAAAAGTCAAACAGTGTATGGACAAACAAGCCTTGGCCGAGCCATTAAAATTTATCACCGGCTACACAAATAGTGGCAAAACCGTATAAACTTCGTAAGCAACTACGGTGTTTATTAAATAAAACATTTGGCCCGTACTTAGCTGCGACCGCTGAAGGTACCTAACTTACTCAAAACTAATGCATAATTTAGTGAAACACGCCATGTCTAATGGTTTATTCAGACTTACATTTTCAGTCTCGGCTAGCGATATTGACTATACATAATGCATATCAAGAAGCCAGACATACATTGGTAATATTTTAAAATATAAAATAGAATATGATTTATTGATCGTTTTTATTTCGAATCTCTTCAAAAAAAAAAATTAAATTTTTTTTTCTTAACCATATTATAGAGATCAGTAAGTGCCAAACTCTGTAATTATATATTTAATTATAATAACACTATTCTAGTAACGTCAAAGTGTTAAATTGTTATAAAACTCATTTTATATTTTCAACGTAAAAAGTTGCAAGAGTCTTCATCTCCAGCCCGGACTATCATGGTGCGGTAACATTTTTTTTTTCACATTTTAGTTCTTTGGTCTCTTTTGCTAGTTATTTAATATCACTTTGTTGTCGTCTCAATTGCACGGAATGGTTAAATATCTTGCGTTGGTTTTTTACGACTTTCCGACTTTAATAGCGACGTATTTTCGAAATAAATGTTTCTATCACAGGTGGTTATAACGCTTTTGTTCTATTTATCAAATAGTTATTTTGTAAACTTTGTAAGCATCGTTTTAAGATTTATGTTTCAATCGGATTTATTACATCACAATTGCGTTTAAACTTAGCTACCAGTACGATGTACGGTCATCATCAGGAGAATTAGCACGTTGGGGTGCGTTCCAGTCGAATCAATCGTGCATCGCATCAGACATTTGTCGAGTTCGTTAGACATGAGTGACCATCAATATAGGCCCGATTAGGAAGCGGGCGTGGGGGGGAGGTATTATCTTGAGAGTGAAGGAGCGTTAGTCGCGTTGGCGTGCATTTTGCATGAGCCAGCGCTGACGTGCGAGCGAGAGGACCGCGCGAAAGGGACGACCTCTGGATCTACATTTAAAGCGCATTGTAAGCAAACGCATTATTAATGTATCTGTTTTAGTTGTTGGGGAGTACCGGCGCGCCGGGCTGGCAAGAGCGGCCCGAGTTATTCATGCTTCATGCATACACCATTCATATTTGATTCCTTTTAATTCCGAGCGTCTTTCGTCTACGAGGTTCGTTGGTGACGTTTCATTTAGCGAGCTAGTTGCACGTGTACCTACGATACGCGCCGCGTCGCTCCTATGAATACGTTATATGTTTTATATATGTGTAAAAAGAACGCCCGTCTCATCACTTGCGATTGGTTTTCTTTTATTTACTTTGTATTTGGTTTAAGTTTATTTTTAAGTGTGCAATATATCGCATTCATCTTTTTATAATGATAAAAAAATAACATTTTTATTACATTTTAGTATACCAACTGTTCAAAAAAAGTTTAAATAATTACGGTAAAAGCATTTGCAACAAAAGTTTACACATCGTCATAGTCAACTATGTCTGACGTGGTAGGCTGTTAATATTCGCACACACGTTCTCAACCTCCAGTATTTACCTACGGTGATAAACTATTAATCTCGTGACAGGAGTACACTAATTTCGGCAAATAAAATGATCAGTGTCAAAATCGATTCGACGTGACGCGCATACGCGGTAGGGTTAAGAGGAAAACATTTCGAAACAAGCCCGCGACTCAAGGCGGCAAAGCCCGCGCTCACAAAGAGTCACTCCACAATTTTCTCAAAAAAAAAAAAAAAAACCGCGCGCGAGCGCAAACGGCACCCGGAGTGCAATTCAAATGGCTCGACCCGCACGTACGTACATAAGTTATTAAAAAAAGTGTGCCTTTGCCGTAGGTTTTAATAAAAATAGTCGTCTCGCACAACCCTTTGTCAGAACATCAGAGGAGCTTGTGCCATACCTCTATTAATGTGGGGGCTGCCTCGAAGACGCACAGGGCCGCATTCATATGATACATTAATTAGCAGACGGGCAACCTTACCGCTGTCTCCGCTCGCCTCGTATACGATTTATTCGTAACGAAATATCGAAGTTCATCAAATTCGTCGCCAGGTAACAATATGAAGCAATCATCAGTTTCCCGGGAGAAGGAGCTAAAATAAACCGTAACAAGAAACTAAAAGAACGGCGGCTTTGAATTGCAACAGTATATTCCCATTTAACCTTTAGCGGAAAATTCAATTAAAAGAAAAAAGTTCTTAGATTTAAATTACGAAATCGAATTTATTTCTGTTGCTCATACTTTTTCATATTTGGAGAAGTGGGTTAGGGGTAAATAAATTGAAACTGTGCCAGCTGCCGTACTGTAGCTTATGTAAACATGATCGGGAGCTTAATTACGACATTTAATAAGTGTAACTAAAAACAAGACTTCTGCGAAATGTTTAATGTATTAAACTTTATTATTCTTGATATACTTTTGTACGCACATGCATTTCGTGCATAGTAACGCACATCACGTACTTATCAACATAATTTACTACAACATTCTTCCAAAAAAAAACAAAACAAATTGTTTTAGTATTTTTAAGTCTAATAAAAGCAACAGACGTATAATAATATAATAACGAATTACTACTTCTTTATGACATTTCTTCAAGAAAAATAATATCACACTAATTTTGAAAGTAAAACAAAAAGGCAGCGAGGTCGACCCTGTCCTGTCGCGACTCGTCAGGTCGCTCCGCGCGAATGAATGGGACAAACCCTGAATCCTTTTTCGTGAAAGACCATCACATCGCGACATTCGCTCACATAATAATCCACAAACACGGACCCGTGAATGAAGCTTTAACCTCTCAAAGTAGCGTGTTTAAACATATATAAATGTCAAAGACACGGTACATTTGAGCAAGTGTAGTATTAGAATATGTAATTAAATATCATATACTACATCATAACTGTCTACATATATACCATTTCCTTTACCCAAATGTTGCCTGGAAGAGATCACTCATTAGCGATAAGGCCGCCTTTTGTGCTTAACTCCTGTTTTTATTTTTGTAATTTTGCTCACTCTTGGTGTACAATAAAGAGTTTTTATTATTATTCTTATCATTTGTTTAATTAGGAGATTATCTTATAAGAACATTTCAACTGTTTTTCTGTTTTTGTTTTCACCTTATTTTTTGGGATAGGGTTTGTATAACATAATTTGTTAAGCCTCGTCGTTGCGCGTTAAGAGTCGAATGTTTACTTTGGAGAGAGGAAAGAAAGATTCATAAGTGAGAAGCTTATGCACATCAGCTAAGAAAAGTTTGAAAAAGAAAACGGCATAAGCTTGAGCTGGTCTTAAACATCTGTATCTCTGTCAAACCATAGTATCAATTGATGAATCAGACCTCGCAGAAGATTACCTAGACGCTATGGTTACCAAAAAAATTCTCGCGCAAGTATTTCATAGGGCGAAATCTATTATGATTACAAACTATTTAACTACTATGATTACACTAGTTTACAATTAGGAATAGAGAAGAAACTCAGAAACTATTACAATGGGTTATTTGCATACAAGCTGACACGGACAAGTGAAAAAATATGGCAATGATTTGGAAGATAAAATAAAAATAACAGAAAATAAAAATAACAAAAAATAAAAATAATAAAGTTTAACGCGAGTCTTTAAACTAGCCGGTGAGGATATGAACACAAACATTTATTATTAGATTTTATACGAACAGTGCAAGATAGAAAAGTAATTAAAATAAACAGTATAAGTACAGTTCTTAATACAACTAAAAGGCACACAAAATTGTTAGTATATACATTGTCGTGTAAATAGTATAAAATATATAGAAGCAAGTAATAGATACGACCCCAGACTCTTTTAATAACTGGCCATTGTAAAATCTTGAGCGGGGAATTGAATTGTAAGATTTCTTTTCAATTATTTGTAAAGTTTTTCTGCGCAATTTAAAAAGCTGAATTGAAATGCTGAAACGCTAGATAAAACTATGAAAGTAAAAACGACAAATCTTGGATGCGCTTCCTTTATTAAACTTTATATAGGAAATGATATCTCTTTAAATAAATTGTTTTCAATATTTTCATAATTCTGGAGTTTTCTATAAAGCAACTAGACGCACGCTACGTAACTGTTGCGATAAGTCTCGCTCGAAGAGCGTTGGGAACTAGTGAGTACACTCTTACCCCATCTTCTAAACGATTCATAATACAGGCAGTATTATATACAGCTAGTATAAACAAAAATACCCGTTTAACAAGTTCATCACAGGAACACTAAGCGCCTCTCCAGATTTACATGCAAAACGATATCACACCGGATGTTCCAGTAATGATAATGTTTTTTCATGGAGGGTGTCATACAATTTGCAGCATTTTTCATCCGACATAATCTTAACGCGTGCTTTGTATAAACGGAGACAGGTGCCGGCCGCCTGCGAACTTTCAGACGTGCACTCGCGGCCGCAGAGTCGAAACTCGTATAATGACGAACAACACACATCACTTAAGATATTAATGAGTGCATCCGTAATAGACGAAACATACACATGAAATTCAAATTTGTACCATGGGTCGGGAGCGAGGTCTTCTACATATTTTAGTAGGCAACAGAGTGTGAATTAGAATCTTTTGTTAACATTTGGGACGTCAGTAATGGAAAACAATGCGTGTACAATCTCGACTTATAAGCTCGCCGGAGCTACGTCGGCGTCACGCTAGTTCGTAGACCAGTATCGTAGACCAGCTACGTCGTAGCGTGGTTTGTTCTACTGATTGCTTATTTCGTGAATAATGTGAGGCGTTGCTCGGAAGTGTTAGTTCGTGATAAGGCGGAGGGCGGTTCATAGAATATCACGTTGTATGCATATGAAGATGGCGAGAAACTCCTTTGTGCCTGCACAAACAATACATAACTACTATTGCTGTGTATTTACCTACAAATCGGATATTTTATAATAATTACTCTTTATCCTTATATAAATTTGCATTACATTATTTTATATATAAGTCTGCACGTAAAATAAAATTGTTACATAACATGAAGTATTTTACTAAAAAAGGGTGAGCCGGGGAGTGTTCGAAACATGGCTCTATTCAGGTATAAAGAAATTCGATTAGGGTGCGACAAAAGATTTATAGTTTCTATAGAAAAAGTAATTAGCGAAAACGAAAGAAAGCCGGGCGTTGGAAAAGTCATTGGACATAATTCATAACAAACAGAAATAACGGGAAGTTCGTTCGGCGCGGGTAGGCAATGAATAATTCCCTAACTGCGAACACCCTTCGAAGCCCCCTCCCTCCCCCCTAACGCCCCAGTAGGGGAACCGCGAAAAAAGTACACGACCCGGTCGAGTTTTATAGTCCGGGGAAAAATAGGAGGTATCCAAAATATCTATATACGGTGCATGCAAAAAGTAGAAAAAACTACAATCCCGCTGGCATGAATAAGTGAGTGGACCTTCATATAGAAAAAGTAAGGCAACAAAAACAGAAAAAATCGTGGGGATGCGGCACAAGGGGACGGAAGGAGGGCTGCACCTCGCGGGCGCGCCAAATCCCGGCACAGGTCTATTAACTAACAAAAGAGTAACACTTCGACGGCGTTCCGATCGGCACGAGCGGGCGCGGCGACCGCCGAAGCCATTTCGCCGCTCGTAAGAGCATTTGTGCCATTGAAGATAGCATGCACACAGTCCGTTCCTGACAACCTAACTTCCCGATGACAATTACTGTTCGATACTGTTTTAATGAGCGTTTTCATTAATCCAATATTTCGTTTCGTAATCTTTTTATAAAACCGAATTGAGGCAAAACTTCAGTACGCATGCTACGTAACGAGCTCCGAATACACAACACATTAGCAGAAATAGGCGAATACATTATACAAGTAATGTCTGCTGAGAAACAACACAATCTGCGACGATCGTTTTTCAACGTCCAGCTGTGCATAAATCAAACACGGCCGATACAATTGGAACCACGTAAACGTAAACGCTAAATTGCATGTATTTTTCTACATGCATTGTTCGCGACAACTGTTAATGCTTTGTTAACGATTTCAAAAATTTCTCTCTAGAGTTATGATGACATTTCTGAAGATCGCGGCGGAATATTTTTTTATAATATTTTCACAATAAATACTCCAGTTATATTGAAATTTAATTAACATGTATCTTGAACTATTCCAAAGCTGTGTAAGAGTATAGAAAATCTCAGTGAGTTTAAATTGTATAGCATTGAAAAACTTTACAAGGGTTGTCGATGTCGTGTCTGCATCAAAGTAGACACGACGCCACCGTCAGGGATGTAACATGACTATTACTTAGCCCTGTTATGGTAACTTAGTATCATATAAAAGATTGTCTGTCTTGGCGTCACGTCGGCGGGTAAAACTTAAAAGCTGAAAGCCTGTTGAATGGAGCTTGTTAGTCGCGTATCTGCGTATCTATTATTAATAATTTAATTTTTAATATCAAAAGAGTATACTCGTAGTACCAATATCAAAAGAATAACTTTTAAATTAATCCAATTGCATTTAAAATAAAATATTTTGCAATATTTATAGCACTAGGTATATTAATAAGTTTTAGCAATGTATTTTTAAGTTTTTTAGTTAAGCAATTCTTAAACAAAAGTATTTTATTATCATAGAAATAAACCTCCTGTACTCAAATTTACTTTGAATAAAAAATAAACGAACTCTTGAGTTTTTTATTGATTTCACTCCTGAGTTACAAAACAAATTTAACCCTTTTATCACAGCGCGGAACCAATGAATCGTCACAATAAAAAAAAACAGAGTCACAGTAGCTTTCAACTTTATTTAATTTGCGACACAAAGACACGTAATCTCTCTAAATACACTATATTCCGCGTATCACAATATTAATGGATTGGGAGTACTCTTGCGAAATTCAATCACAATGTGAGCATAATAAAAAAAAAAACATTATAGGAAAGCCAGCGCAAACGCGGTGTAATACCACTAAAATCTAGATACATACATCAAAGGACATAGTACTGCACTTCAAATATTCGTATCGCGCTTACTTGGGTACTTATAAAGGTTTCTCTAACACTCATCAAATACACAAACTTATTTATTTGTATTGCAGAAGTGATCCGAATGGAAAGGATTTTATGTTAGTTATTATTTTTTATATTAAATTATATTTATCTATAAACAACATTAATACATTTAATTACAGGTTTATGTGCTGTGTGGTTACGGCAGTAAACTATACAGTCACCCCTTCCCTTCCCGTGGGTGAGGGCGGTACGCTCAGAGAGGCGACTAAGGGATAACACAGTTCCACTACCACCTCGGAACTTAAAAAGCCGACCGATGGCGGGATAACCATCCAACTGCTGGCATTCAAATATACAGGCCGATGAGGGGCAGCAGCGTCTTCGGTGCGACAAAGCCAGTCCTGCGATCACCAACGCGCCTGCCCACCGTGGTGACTATAGGCGAAACACATGAGTTCGCACCAATTTTGGCGCGAACTTTGGGAACCCTGTGTCCAGCAGTGGTCTGTGATAGGCTGAAGTGATTATGTGATGATGACAAGTTAAATATTAAAAAAAAAATCCGATGATTTCAGCGAAATAAGAAGAAAAAAGTTTTACTTCGCGGAAACTTGAAATACAAAACACAATTAAAAATTATCTATATAATGTAAATTATAGGGTTTTTGATACTAGTCAAATAGTTTAAAATTATCAGGAATCCGTACCGAACAGAGGTGCTAATACTAAAACACCGTTTGTCAATCGTAGGTACAACAAAACTATGTTTTACAACTGTCGCTATATAGAATATATAGAAAGTATGAACAAGAATTTTTTTTCACGAATTTTTGCCGAGCGAGGGTGTGAAAAGAATTTTTTTTTTCAAATAGGATGAGCAATGCACTGTGAGTTGTAGCAAACTTTAATTTTTACAATTTTATTTACTTTTAGAAAAAAGAATTAAGTACCTATTAAAGAATTTTAAAACCTCTTCTCTCAGTAGTAACCTTTAAATTAAGTGTATTATTTCAAAATACCTATAATTAAAAGTTTAAATTTCAAAATGTACTCTATTTATAATAAAAATAATAATGCAATGTAATATGTTTTTTGTATAAATTCAAATTATACAAAAAAAAAAAAAATTATAATAATAATTTTAAGAACAGACGATTTTTGCAAACAATAATATGTTTTATATATTTTTATGCCGTGCTTAAAACTGATTACAGATGAATAACAAAAGTTTTAATTAAGTATTGTAGTTTAATGTAAGTATCGATCCACATACACGTAGAGGCCGATGATTTCTGTACGGTTTTATTTCATATGTTAGCCATTGTTTCGACGCTGTGGTCAAGTTTATGCTTTTATTAAAGTGATTAAATATCATGGCGTTAAGCCAGCGACGCGGGCCGGGTTAATTTCAACCGATCGAGTTCCTTTTTCGTATGCCATAAGTTAATTTACGTCGGTTCAACGACTTGTGGACGCTGGAATTAGTAAATAGTCACAGGATACGATTGTTCTTGATCTTTATTGTGCCTTTTCGTTTTTGTTTAATGATCGTTTGATTCTTATTAATTTGATTGTGTTTTGTTTCGATTTAACGTTCTTGAAGTGAAAGAAGTTTCTTTGGAATCGTTGTGATTTTGAAGTCGATGAAACAAAAATGCGTCGCAACAAAGATTTAAATACAAACCGATGAGATAGAATACTGCTAAAAATTCGTAAGCGACGCGTTTTGCGTGGCGGTTACGACTTTTTCACGACCGTAATCATCGCCGATAGAACAAATCGTAACGTCCTACCTTCCTATGACCTTTCAAAAGTTTCATTTCTGCCGTGTGAATTGCACACACACAGTTTTGAAGAAAACTTCTATACGCATGCTTAACTTGGAGAGTAAGCTGGTGAATGCGTGACGAGAGAATTACGTTAAGTGTGATCGGGCGAGGCGAACGGAAGTTGAGAGGGAGATATAAGTTAGTGAAGATAGAAAGAGAGAGAGTTACGCTTAGTAAGTTTTACTTTAGTCGTATGGTCTAACACACATACGATTCTTTTTTAATTTCTTTAGATTCTTAATTTTATTTAGTTAAAACTTTCTTCATTCACGAAAGTGCTTTAAAATTATCATATAACCTACCTTATGGTGTCTATAATATCATGCAGTTTGCCAAAAGTACTGCAAGATTTTTTTTAAATGTCGCATTATAGTAAAATATTGCTTAAGAGAAAATTCCTAATATACTTAATAGTAGTGTCATTACTAATATCTGTTTCGCATTTTTCACTGAAATGAAATATATACCAAGATTTTTACTGACTACGGTATAATTATAACCATTTAAAATATTGATAACACGGTAACTTCCAACTGTTTATCTAATACTATTAAACGAGCAATTCTTGTATATATATAATCTCGAAATATATAATATGAATGTCGGAAACAGTTTCGGGGGCGATAAATCGATATAGCTAGGATTCATTTTTAGAAAATGTCCTCTTATCCCTGTTTTTAGGCAATGAAAAAATTGCTACAATATCATTAAAATACAGGTAGGAAATCGGCCGGTCGGGATCGACCGAGAAGACCACGGTTCAAATCCCCATGTCTCCAGATCGATTATTTTTTCCTTTTTTTATAATTGCACTAATGTTTTTTTATTTAAATAACCAGTTCACATTTTTTATTATTGTCTGTAAAATCGGAAAATATTATTTATATTTTATTAATATGTAATTCGTATTTAAATATGATTTCCATAAAACACGATTTACTAAAAATACCGAGCTAAGCTCGGTCACCCGGGTACACTATTACATTATTTACGTAATTTTAGTTGCGTGTTTTAAGTCGGAACTCTAGAACGAAACGCCTTTAGTCGTTTTAATATTTCTTTGTCAGTCTTTAATAGTTTGTATCATCAACACTGACAGCTGACGTTTAATATTGGGATTTTATTATATCGAAGGCGTTTACCAGGCGAAGAATATTTTACTTTTAAAAGTTAAATGAAATCACAATAATACGAGCGACGTCGTCCCCACGCGCATACATATCATTGTCGATTCAAAGGTCTCGCCGTCATCGCGATGATATTACATTCTTTATCAAAACAAAACAATGGATAAAACTTTAATCAAACGTCATCCGTCGCGCCGTTCGCAGTAATCACACCAAAATTCGTGTGACGTAGATTAACTACGTAGGTAAAAAAGTCCGGACGTTGGTGCACTTATTATTAAAAAAGTGAACACAAAGTGCAAAATAAAAAAAATGCGATTCAGTCTTCAATACGCCATAGCATTGTTTGAATAAAAGTGGGCCACGAAACAGGCGGCGAAGGGAATCGGCAAGCCAACCACCCACGTCATTAAACCTGCCGCGACAGGCAGACACCTCTGAAGAATGTGCTCTTAATAAGTCATCAGCTAAGTAAAGCTCCCGCGCGAGGGCGGGAGGGAGACGGTGGGGTGGCGCGGCGTTCGCACAAAAAATGACACAAAGTATAAAATCTGCATACAGTAATGGGAGTAGTAGCCTCTGAGAGGCTGCGGCGTGCAGGGATCAAAGGTGAACAGGCCTCGGCAGGCCTCTGCGGCGCGTGACATCTGCAATGTTAGGCTTTATTAAAACTTTGTATCGATTTTGTACATTGCACTATGTAACGACGTTTTTGTGAGTAAAAAGATTAAACTTCTCGCAGAAAATGGGCGTGCGGAACTTTACAAGTCCTTTGTTGTGCTATGTTTTAATAAATAAAGAAGTATGAGTTTCGATCGAAAAAATAATCGGAAAAGTAATAATAAATGATATTTTGTAAATAAAATAATATAATTACTCACGTAAGTCAAATATTTTAGATGTAGGTATAGTTCGTGTTAGCTGATTACTTTTCGGTAATTTAATGTACACGTATACATTGGTGACGACCCGACGTGACATGAACACGTAACCTCCTGATTTAGGACTAATGTTGGCGGATTGTTTTGATAATGCACTAAATTTCGGCCGATGCTGAGCTGAATCGATAAGTAGCATAGGTTGTAATGCAAAGTTACTCTGCATTGAATTGTTCACACAATAAAAACGTACTATCATTTATTCGACGGCCGAACAAAGGTCAGTTGTATAAAAGATTAGAACAAAAAATCAAACTAAAAAATGTTTCCAGCTCGAACAGGCAATTATTTTTGAATTTGAATTTACATCAAATACCAATCGATGAACTAGATGAACCGAATCGAACGGTCAAAAGAATTCACTCGTACTATTGCCTTTTTTATCAGTGCGAAATATTTATTATAAAATATTTTAATACGGACATTGTCAACAAAGGTTCGAATAGAAAAGGCGTCGCTGAATGGTTTAGTAGTTACTCTTTGGTGTCGCGTCAAGTAATATAACTCTTTCTCGTTGTGATAACGCATTGTTCATAGAGGGAATTACTTCGTCCCCTCCGTTATAACCCGCAAGTGTTACTCCCCGCCACTTGAGAGAGACACGGAGGTGAAAATACCCTAAGACAGATCCTGTGATCATTGTATTACCAATATAAGCTGTAATTAATTTCAACCTATTCTGATAGGATGTACCTATATTAAAAATTTCATTTGGTAAATTTTAGTTTTAAGAGGCACTATAAGAACTAAATTTGTTAAAAAAAATTAGATGAGCTTAAGTGTTTTAAATATTTTTTTGTAAAAAAAAGAAAAACGCACGCCAATTTAAATAAATTACGAAGCTCTTAAAAACACAGTTAGAAAAACCGTGGTGTCTTTATCTAAAAAAAATAAATAAATAAAAAAAATACGCAGCGTCACCCCAATCGAAAACAGTGACATTGAGAGGTAAACAAGTTCATCTCTCCTTCATTATCGTGAGAGTAACATTCGTAAAAATTAATTTCGCGTCTATGACGTTACGACAGAAATGCTTATTTGCCTGCACTCGAAGGTTTTAGAAAAAGAGGGAATTACAAAAAGCTAGTAGTGAGTCGATTGCAATTCAAAACGAAACTTGATAATCAAACGCAAGTTTCAAAGATAGTTAAAATATGTAATACTATATATGTACAATGTAAGTTTGAATGATTCGCAGCGAGACGGGTAATTGATGGTAGACGTTTCTAAGAGCAAAATAATTAATTGGCTAAGCCGCCGTATGACGGATCTTTGATATCAATTGATTACCAATTCAAAACAAGAGGAGCCGATTGGGTCGAGATTCATTAGGATTTCTCCATTCATTCTAGCAGCATAGACTTGTAAGAGACTCGGAAATTTGAGGTACACTTACCGCGGAAGGGGTATCGGAAAAGTATTAAAGATAAAGATTTCAAGTACAAGACCAATAGAGGTTACTCGCTTATTGCTATTATATATAGTTCTTTTTTATTGATGCCCATATTTGTGAGGTAAGAGACATAGCTGAATATAAGTTTAGGTTAGTTATATAACTATATTTGTATAATTTATATGTTCAACCGCTAGACCTACATAATATATATGAAATACATATATTAATATTAATTATATATTATATTTTAATATTAATTGATAGTTGTTTTTTCGTGATAAAATGTAAAAACTGAAAATCTGTTACTTTACACAACTATGATTATTTTGATTATTTTGGTTAAGTTAGTACGTTGTATAGAAAATTAATAAAAAAATTCTTTAACTTGATACAAAAAATGGCATAGGAGCACTTACTTAATGCTTAAGTTAAAAAAATAACATTAGATAGTTATCGACAAGTTTAAATGAATATTAAATTTACGAAAAAAGTTTTATTCTGCCGCCGTCCAGAGGAACACGCTCGTATAATTATTAGTTAAGTAGTGTAGTTCAAAAATATTAAACATTAATCGGCAAAGCGGTACGTTTTTTAATTGGTCACGTTCAAGTATCGATTTTGTGAATCCTCCCCTCGGAAGCTCGCCCTGGCCGGCCATAAAAAAAATAAACGGCATTATATTTTGGACGTTCGGCTCCGAAACGATTGTCGTTCCCTCTCGCTTCGCTTTCTCGTCCTTTTCTTTTTAATTCGCCGTATTTTTATTTGCTATGATAAATTGTAGCGACGGGTGGGGGCCCCTTTTGTTTCGGTAATTTTTTATGTCTGGTGTTTCGCTTAATTGCGTGGTGGTTTACGGAAGCTCATTGTGGCTATGTGGGTCAGACTCCCAGACGACAGCGTGACCCGTTTACCTTGCAACCTTCTCATGGACGAACAGACAGCTAAAATTAATGAATGTGGAAATAACGACCTACTTTTTAAATGGAGTTAGAACAATGAAAAATTAATTGTGATAACTATATAACGACGGTGTGCGCCCGGCTTTAGCCCTGCACACATTTCTTTATTAGATTCAGAATATTTTTCTATTAACACGAAGGCGAGGGTGTAATTTACTACCGCGGATGTCGGAATAGCTCTTTTTAAAATAGGTCAAGAAATGAATAGCATGAAGCGATGTGCAATTATCACTTAAATGTAATAGGTGTTTTGTTAGCGAAAAGTCCAACTTGGCATTTTTCATACTTATAATAATAATAATAATAGTAATAATATGTATTTATTTAATTAATAATATTGATGTTAAATTAAATACGAACCTTACTAGTACCTGCCTTACTACCTTGTTTTCCATTTATTTATTCATAACAGTACGTAATGCCAGTTAGGAATAACCTTCGCGGGGCTTACGTTGTTAATAATTATCATATTCTTCGGATTCGTGGAGTGGTGAATAGAATACGCTCATTATATTGGGTTCAAGTAAAAAGTAAACATAATATAATAGCAGGAAAAGGCGATCCAGTATCAAAACTATTAGTGGTGAATGAGTCGTGGTACACGACACCGGCGACATGTATACCGTGGCTATATTGTCTTGAACATATGTTATGACAGAGGCGTTAGGTTTCCTATTCGATATAATTAATGTCTCGAATCCATGTCTTGAATCAGCAGTTAACTGACCAAACTTACTTACTGATTTACTTATAAATCTTGGGTTTATATATATATTTTTTACTATTATTTATTATTAATTTAACATTTATGAAAAAAATTCAGAAAAGAATATTATCTCAATAGTTAAATGAATAATGGTAGAGGCTTCCAAGGCGGTTTCATATAAATATGTGCAAATTTTTTTAACCCAATACATCGGTTCACTAAAAGTTGCAACATAAATTTAAAAGAAACTGAATTTCTAAATAACGTCCCGCACCTAAACGCGTCGTAGCCGAATTTTTTCGAACAAAATCCCATGTAAGCATCGGAATCAATTTTTACCCGAAATAGTGTTCTAGTTCGGAAGTAAAAAAGTTTACAGTGGACAAAGTAGGTAAAAAAAAATGCTTTGGCCCTCGCCTTTCAGTCTTGTGACCGGAATGTTTTATGCAGCACTTGTAAATTGAAAGTAAGCGATTTCATTTCACCATCGACCATGAGGTAATAATTATGGTCCGCTGGAGTCACCACATAATTATAACATCCCTCTTGTGTCAACAAAGCCACCCTCTCGCTAGATATACATTTTAAGTGTTCATTGTGATATAATAAAAAAAAACACCCTCTGCACTTTTATAGCTTGCATTCCACGATAGACAATATGTACAACGGGCAATAAAACTAATTGCTATACAGTAAATATTTACCGCTGTCAACAGACCGCCTTATATAGCATTTATAATTCATATAAGGTGACGGCTGATGTCGCAATAATTACTTATCTGCATACAATTTTTTACAGCATTTTTTTTTAAATTGGTATAACGTCGATGCGTTCGTTACAACACGATAAAAACGTTTATATTTATTATAAAATGTGTGTAGGATAGTAAGAACGATATTATATAAAAATATTTACATCTCGATGAAAATATACGTAAGATTTAAAGGTTAAAAGGCTCACGTATGGAGCAGGCAAAGCGGCTGATAGAACGTCGTACGTGCCTCTGTTGTAACGGCGAATCGAGTTAGTCGCCGGGCCGGTGACGTCATAATGTGCATAATTCGGTAAAACTTGCAACTACAATGCGATGCGAGTGCCGTATCTGTCGCATACTTTGAATAATGGAGAAATAAATTTCAAATTCACGTTTTAGTGAACTTCGAGTTTGTAGTTAATAAATAATAAGTATAACAATAAAAACGTAAATACATTTTATTTATTTACGTAGGTATAGTAAATTCGTATTTTTATTGGAATGCACAAGTTTTTAATCAGTCGAATCTTGCTAAATAAAACGATTCATTTACTAATTCTTAGGAGAGTATGCGATACATATGTGAGTTTATATCAATTAATTTAATTTAATAAAGTAAGTATGTATTTGTGTTAATAACACATATATAATATATATAAATATCATACGCGATCTTAGCATGTCAATTTTAAATTTATTTTTACTAATAAATAATGCATTAAAGCTAGCAAAGATTACTGAAATTTTATTAATGTAAAAATAATATGACGGAATTATAAATAGTAAGATTTTTTGAAAATAAGTTCTAATTAATGTTCAACAGGTATGCCATATTAATTTTTTTCCATAAATTAAATATATTTATATTAACAGAACTGCCGCAACTAACAACTTATACAACGAAGAATAGAATTACTTCACAGCTACTCTCAATTAGCTTCCAGTTAAAATGGTTCGCCAAATTTTCTAGCACAATACCGAACTTCCTATAATTGAGATGAAATTGAATTAAGTTTCGATTCTAAGCTTATAATTTGATCGCACAGCTACATTACTATTAATATATGTAGGTATTTTAGAGGATAAAGGCAACGATGTTAAAATAATCCTCTTATAAAAAAAAAAAAATTGAATAAAAATTCAAGACCGTTTCATATAGATATTATTATATTATATAGTAGAGGAATTTTTATATCACCGAATGTGACATAACACTGGTATGGCATTCAAGTATTTGTGTACTTGTAATTAGATTGGGCGTTATGTTTGTCGCTTTTTCAAAATTTCAGACACGTCTAAAAGTACAAGCACGCTCGTCTTTTTTTCAGAATCAATTCATAACAGGTATAATTCCTTTTCACTTTTGTAAAGAACTACACATGATGTAGTCTTGTATGGTGGCTTAAAAATTACGTAAAATTTATACTATTTAATTATTTTTGAAGTTCGAAATATTTTACTCAACTTACGTCACTGGAGACTGTTATCGAATGTCATTTAGTTCGAAATAAGATTGATTTAAGATAGACGCAGTAGCCGTTAGCGGACGTGCCACTGTTGTACGTGGAATCGAGTTAGTGTCGTCCGCTGACGACGAATAATGACGATCGCTGGTAAAGCGGGTACCGCCACTTACGTTATGTAACCTACCCTTTCAAAGTCAACGTTTTGAGTCGATAATATTATTAAACCCATTTTCTTATGTAAGAGAGAGAGTCATACTTTGAACCATGATACATGTTAGGTAAAAGTTTAAAACAGGCTGTATTTCAAAGTATACAGTATATTCCTACCTTACCCAAACTTTTTGAATGTTATAGTTTATTGTAATTACAATAAGAACTTAGTACTGCCTTGTAATGTAGATCTTACTGCGAATTTACTAAAATGAACTAAAACAAATATTGTTCGTAAAAAAAATAGTTTTTTAACGTCAGTTTTTGAAATATCTTTAAAAATATTGTCCAAATTTGCACTTATGACGCTGATTTAAAACCAAATAGAAAAATGCTTTTTTATTCTTATTTCGGCGAGCACTTAAAAGTAAAAACGGCAGCGTAACGCTACAGTTTCAATGATTCACAGTATGAATACGCTAACAAATTAAATCGCTGTCTTCTATAGGTATATACTTGTATTTATTGCTCGTAATACTTTTTCGGTTGCGATGTGAAATTGCAATCGTGAGGGCACACAGAGAAATAAAAACCTTTGATTAAAAAAGTTGAGTCGAGCAGAAAGTCAGGCCTCAAGCTTGACTTTCCGCTTCAATTTCGAGTTGCAAGTGTTTAGAAATTAAAATGCGAAAAACCTGTCCCTAAAATCACGAAGACCACAGTTCGTATCGGAAGCGTTTTATTTGTAAATACTCTCTCGACGAGTCCGTTTGAGAACTTGATCTAATAGAATATTATAATGAATGTACGAGAAGGGTATTAGGTAGGTAGTATTTAGGTAACATTTTTCCGAGGTGTGATTATAGAAGGGCTAAGATGAGCTATTTAGTAATCGTTTCGTGCTAGAGCATCATGTGAGCGCCGGGCGCGGGTGCGTCGTAGCCCCATTAAAACTGCTTCGGGCCCCGCGCTCCGCTACGGCCGTCCCTCCTCATAAAATATTAAAAATTCAATTGCGCTTCTCTTTATTTTAACTCCCTCGCCCCCTCCGCGACACCCGCCTTCCAGTACAATATAATATGAAAAATATATTGTCAAAATAAAGCTCATCTATTTATGTATTATTTGTACGATAGCAATCACAAACAACTACACGTGTAACTCAAGTTTTAGAAAGCATTCCTTCTTTTGAGCGCAACGAAAAAGCAAAATATTAAATTATCTGTTATTAATAAACTAATTTTAATATAAAAATAAAATAAACTAGAATTTATGGATTATACTAAGTAATTAAATTTAAGAAGTAAATTTAATATTAATACTTTTAATCGTTAAGTTACAATCACATAAATAAATCTTCATGAAAATATTTCCCTAACACTGCACGTCCCTGTTATCGAAGCGTACGAAACTAATTATTCAATATATCCGCTTAATCCGAACCTCTGACTTTTTCTCATTTTATACTCTTTCTACTTTCATTTTACGTCAGGCAATGTGTGTAAATTTATACATTTCAACATTATTTAAATACTAGGTGACCCGGCGGATTTTGTACATCTACATTTTTTATTATACCAGTTTTTTTTTAAATTTTCATTTTTACAAACTTTGTGCTGTACTTTTTACAAATACAAATATCTTATAACATACCTGCACACAAGGTCGTCTGTTCCTATGGTAAGCAACTTAATGCTTGTGTTATAGGTGACAGCTGGCTGATATAGCTAAATACTTTTTTTTTGATAAATATACATAGTAATATTACATATATATTTATATATGTAATAAAATATTAGTATTTAAATTTATATAATATATATACAAATATTACACCCAGACTTAGGCGGGAATCGAGCCCGCATCTCGCGGACTACAACTGCGCCAACGAGCTAGTCATTTTATTTATTTCAAAAGAAAATTACTTTTCATTTTTAATCTTTTAATGGTATATGTGAATGTATTCGGATCGAAAATAAACAAAAGTCTCTTACGTACGAAATTCAAAATGGGGAAATAAAATCCGCGGAACATAGACGTTGACACTCGGCGCGAAGTGCAAGCGACAAAGGTTCGGCCCTGTCTACACCTTCCCTCAAAACACTCGAGCTCTTTTGTTTCAAATGTCCATTACGGAGGCGGCGTTCACAAAAACGCAACCAAATTTGCGCAATTGCAATAACTAGTGCCTTTGTATTTTATTTTTTATTTGCTTTCGATCCTTATAAGACCGTTTTTATTGTGAAAAAGAAAAATATACATTGTATCGCATTAACGATACACAATTGCGCGTGCTATTTTTAAATTTAATTTAGAATAATAAATTTATTTGTTTACATTTGCAAATCCATAATTAAAATTATTATGTTGTCATTAACACTTGATTACTCTTTCATATGTATACTGTCACCAGATAACACGCATATTATACTGTTTATGCAGGTCAGGTTATTTATGCATTGAGTATTTACAAAATTACAGGTTCTCAGTATCTAGGCAGAGCCAACAATTCATCGTATAGAATAAATACGGGCATTGTTATACCGAACAGCACTTACTTACCGCTCGATGACTGTAATTCATCGACATGTAGCTCTAAACAAAACGATATCGTTCTCCCTCTTACCTGAAAAAAAAAAACATAAATCAGTCAAATGTATCAAATTTATCAGCCAATAAAAATTTGCGTTCAGAATTAATTGGTAATAAAGCAACATCTATAGGTAGCCACAGATAAAACAAATAAATAAAACGGCAAGCATGAAAAAAGTAACTTTTGCGGTTAAAAAAGGTTATAAAAATCGTCGTGTTTATAAACAAAGGGTAAACTGAGATCATATCGCGACGCGGCTCGCAATTGTTCCCGCGCAAATTCAAGGGACATTTTAAAGCGTTTTTATTACATACTAGCTTTGAACTGTGCTGTCTTATATTCATAGGTTTATTATCTGTTACAAAGGAGTGAACAACAATTGAGCACGTTTTCAAAGCTCTATAATATAAAAATTAAATGATTATTGCAGGTGAATTTACTCATACTAATAAGTTTAATTTTTTTTTCTTTAATTTAGATGTTGTTTAACAACAACTGCAAGGTTTTTTTAAGTAGAAAAAAAAACTAAAGTGCTTTCTGACATAAACTTTGGCCATCAGGATTATTACACAGGAATTGTTAGGCCACTTTTTTAAAGAAAACCCACTTTCTTTCTGAAGTATCAAAAACTATGAGTTCTTTTTAATCTTTAGTATAATTAATTTAAAATTACAATCCTTTTAAATACATGTAGTTTACGAATTTACACACACATATTTTGCAGGGAACTCAGTTAAAACAATTAAAGTTAGGCGTAACTTCATTTAAGGAAATACGTCTTAGAACGTTTTACGAATGAAAGTCAGACAGTTTTGTACATTCTTACTAAAATTAACTTTTTTTCTAATTAATTTTCTTTTTTCTAAACTAAACATAATGCTTATAATTACTAGAACACAACCTTTAAATATATATCATAATTGGGTTTGCTTCCAAACGAAAACAAACCGGCTCCAATTACATCGACATGTAATACAGCGTAGGTAGACGAAAAATAGTATTTAATTACAAAAATGCGAATAAGTATATAAGAGATAGAAAAATAGTAACAAGTAGGTAAATACTGGGTATAGTAGTACTATTACTGATAACTCGAAAAGTACTCGTCAGATCTAAATTCGAACCACATGATAAGCACGAGGTTTTGTTTTAAAAATATTATCATCAAAATCAGTTAACACAGTAAAAAGTTATGAATAATTTAATGTTCACATTTTTTTTATATCGAATTGACAATATCCTCCTTTTTGAAGTTGGTTCAAAGTTATATCAATTCTACATTTTCACAACTTGAAATCACAATATGTATTTAATATGGCCTGTTAAAGAATAAAATATATATCTAAATCCTCAAACAGTAATACAAAGAACTTTATCTGGCGTCTAAAAAACGAACATTACGAACACAAAACGGACATCAACGAACAGAGGAATAGTGACTGCCAATTGCAAATACCGCATCGCATACTCCGCACTGGGTACCCGTGCGACCTGCGGCATATCGGTGGATTTTCCAGATTTTCAGCTCTCAGCCGAAGCCCGAGGCACAGTTAAGAATCCCACCGGTCTGCGTTTGAATTTTGAACGGATACGTCAGATATGCGAGTGGTAATTTCGAAAACACTTCATTAGGCCGTGATCATGGTTACATTGTAGGCGAACTTTCGCGTTTCGTTAAGCTATTTGCCCGAATCCGAATAGTCAAGATTGCGTTGAAATTTACCAAAAATTCAGTAATTAATGTAAGATAGACATATTAATTTTTCTTTGAACAGAAAGAATGGAACGCACCTAACTCAGCCCAAAAACACTTGGATACAAAAGTCCGTTGTGCGATATGAAAGGCGGTGTGCATTTATATTTTGACAAAGGCTTTACAGTGTCAGTCCAGCGCTGGTAGGAAATGACGTGTCTATCATGATCTTTGAGGGACACGGAGACGCTTAGGAAATAGCTGAAATTGCTTTACGCATGTTACGACTGCGTGCGAGCATTGAGCTTGCTACGCTTATACTCACCCTATCGCAAAACATACATAAATTTTAGTTTGAACTATTTTTGTAGGATGTTTTAACTAATTAAGTTATGTTCCACTTCCTTTTTCAAAAACGTATTTTTCTTGCCAGTTCAAATATAAAACGAATGAGTTATTAATGTTAGCTTTGAGACCTTGAATATTTAGCAGAAATATTGACCACCGTAAAAGAGTGACGTCGTAATCTTATTCCTACAATAGATGTAAAAGTTGCCATGGATTATTGTTACTTAATAAAGCCAGAAAGAACTAACAGATTTGGATGAAATTTTAGACGGTAATATATTATAGCCTAATATAGGACAAGACTACTTTTTGTCTCAGAAAGATTACATGTCCAAAAGAGACAGATTTCGCGTCAGGTAACAACTGTAGTCCAAGCAATATTCACTACATTTCTCATATTACCAGACACGTTTAGAATACCATTTTAGAATAAAACACACTCGTTTGTTTTCATTAAAACAGTGAATAAAATTGTAATAATATCAGCGAGAAATACAACTGTCAATCAATAATAAACAAAATTACAGCAGTTAAAAGAAATTGTATCCTCGCTCACGTCAATTGGACATAATACCATAAGTGTAGTTACATCAGTGTATCTACTAATGACGTCACTTCTTATTGATTGCAAGGTAAATTATAATAATATAAAAGCCCACACTCGGCGACACTGTATATATCGAGATTCTTGTTTAAAAATCGAACACAAAGTTTTAAGGCAAACAACATATCATAAGGAGTGAGTAACGAATCCGCGACCTACGCACAACAGCCACTTTATGTACGCACAGCCCTAAGTAAAAAATTAATAATGTATTTTTTTAAAGTTAATAAAAAAAAATAAAAATAAAACCATAAATATATTTTTAAATATTACTTACTTATATTAATTATATTGAATACCAAAACTACATTAGAATGAAGAGAGTGTATTATTGTTTATATAGTAAAATAAAAATTATAATTAAAAATAATGTATGGGCAAGAATCGTTTCTTGCTTGCTTGCACAAGAATATCATAACTTACTACCGCACACAAGTTTACTACATGTAATAAATAAATAAAATAAATGAAAAACATAAGTTAGTATCCAGAAAACTACATAATTTTAAGTTTATATTACAAAAATCCTCATACAAATCTCCATAATTATAACAGTGAACCAACTCGCGGGAACGGCAGTTTGTATGTGTATGTTTTAGCGTCCTAAGCATAATAAACGCGGCGGTAGCGAGGGCGCGATATGACAATGCATTATTTTGCAATATGTGATACTAAAATTGTCTAAGCACAGCACCCCTGCCTAAACTAATGCACACAGAGACGATATGCACGCACACTAATGCCCTGCTCTTGCACCCCACAGCCCCACTAGAATACAGAGTGCTCGAGTAATTATTGATTAGAAACTATTCCTACAATAACCGACGTCACGCTCCACTCACTGGACATTTTAATGTGACATTATCACACGTTTAGTTTATCAAAACAATGACAAACAAAAATAACGTACCTATAATTCAAAATCACAATCATAATAAAAAAAAAAATATTCAAAGTATGCTTCGAAAATGCTTTTGAATCGTTATTTTACAATTAGGTATACAATTAAATAAATCTTTGAAAAATATTTCGTTCTTTATGAAGGTATCGTGAATCTATATGAAGATCATTTCAAATTATAATTATAATAGAATTTGAAATTATAATTATATACTTTTTACATATTTTTGTTCGATAGTAATTAATTTTGATTGGTATCAAAAATTTTATGAAAGGGACAAATAAAGGAGCTAATTTAGGTGGAGGTGCAAATCAGCGATATTCCGTGGTGCTACGCGGGCACACACACCCCGTAGACCGTGTAGGCGCGGCGTCTATTTGTTTTGCCATAGCTTTGTCGGCCTAGGGACATGCAGGTCATTAATTGTTGTAAACGCCAGCTCCTAATCGATAGCGCGCAACGTTCGATTCCAGTTTATATTAATGCTATTTGCGCTAACCGTACCCACTATCACTCTAACTACCGCTTTGACACCGTCATTGCTTTTTGTTCGTACGGTGACCGCCTTCATGTATTTATGCCGCAGGTGAAATACGCCGCTGTGAGCTTTTTGTTGCTAACTGCTCACTAACTAGCCTTCGTTTTCGTCTTCATAAAATGCAATACTTTAAAAATATAAATTTACATTGTCTTACGTAACACTGAGTTTTAAGTTGAATGTATATTTTTAATAACGTCATTGATACAAATTTTATAATATTGAAAAGTTTTGTTGGTAATGAGACAAAAATTGAATATGACCAAATTACTTAACGAGAAGCCAAGTTAAAAAATAAATTTAGTGTTTTACTCATCATAAATTTAGTAATTCATAGAACGCGTCAACATTCAAACCACAAATGCAAAAAATTTAACAAATCTAAAAATTGTTACGCAGTAATTAAAACACTTAAAAACATAAATAAAATTGCTATGAGATTCACGATTCACATCAGCATTGTTACGTCCTCAACAGCGTGATGTCTCTTGTTATGTTATTTAGAAAACTTGCGTTTTTTGTTGTCGCAACAAATGTTTGTAGCAATACTCGCGAAAGCTAAATTGTATATGTAATGACATTTTCTGATAAAACATGTAAACATTCTTTGTTCTCGCTTGTTGATTTACTGTAGTGTGAACACGATTGTTTATAACTTCTGTTTCGAAGTAAAGTTTGTTGTTACTTTATCCGATTTAATCAGACTTTAAAATATTTGTTGGAGCTTGCTTGATTGCGGAATAATAGTGTGTAAACTATTGAGAACATAACCAGCGAAATATTGCTTTAGGGTGGCTCATATTATCATACACAATGATATCTATAGTTTCTTATCCACGCAATACTCAAAAACAATAAGTCTAACTGAATACGACTCATAAATTAATGGACAATTACAATTATATTAATGATTACTCAATAACAATAAGTGATTGGGTCGTTAGCATGAAACGCAAATCATGTGTGCGTGTGCCTAGTTGAAGTAAACACATATTTGGTACATACACATCTTCTAGCACTCCGTCACAATAGCGTGTCATATTTCTGGATGTCTGTTGCAGGGCGGAGGCCTTTTTAATGTCATTTTTAAGTTATTTTATAGCCTTTTTGTTAACAGTCAGTTACAGTTATCGGTCAGTTACAAAATTTGTGTAACAGTTGGCAGTTACCTAAAAGAGAGGCGTTAAGTTGCCTAGATTAAGAACAACTAATCGGGTTTTTTTTTAATGCAACTAGGTCGGCAAACAAGCGTACGGCTCACATGATGGTAAGCGATTACCCTAGATTATAAACGCCTGCAACATCAGAAGCATCGCAAGTGTGTTGCCGACCCTACTCCCAATCCCCCAGGAGTTCTGATCACCTTACTCACCACAGGAACACAACACTGCTTAAAAGCAGTATTAATTAGCTGTGATGTTCTGTATGGTCGAGGTACTTCCCCAGTCGGGCTGCTTCAGATCTTGAGCAGAACATTTCCATAGTTAACGGTAACGGTAAACACACTTAATACTTAATTTGTTTTTTTTTTTTTTTTTTTTGTTTTTCTATATACTATTATACTTTTTGTAATGGACGTACAGCAGACTATATTTCGAATATATCAGGCATGTTCTACACCACCGCCCGCCCTTGTCCACGCCGTCGTAGACCGATTCAATTTTCGTGCCGACCGCTATCGGGCGGAAATTGTTGAGAGCCTCTTGGTACCCGCAACTCGAGTTGTGCCGCTTTGAACGTTCCGTTGAAAACGACCAGTCTATTTAGGTCCTTATGTGTATCTGTATTTAATGGAGAGCTGTTCTATTTTAGATTGGAGTATTATGTTTTTTTTTTTTTATAGTCATATTTTCTGTGAATATTGTAATGTAATGGATACTTATTTTGTTAAGAGTATCTTTAATTTACGCTTATACGTTTAGTATTAAGAACATTTTTAAATTATTATTTTTTAATATTTACCTTTATTACACCATTTTTTTCATTTTTTTTTGTTTTGAAATTATGTTTGATACATCCGCCATAAATATAAGATGTTATTAATGAAGTTATAGATTTTTAGTTTTTTTTTTTTTTTTCAATTTATTGGCCAATACATAACAAATACATTTTAATTTGAAATTTAAGTACCACGAAAACCTCGCGGGTTTATCCGGGTACAGAGAGTCACTCAGTTAATTCAGTTTGTTTTTGTAAAAAATATTTTTTTAAACGTGATTTGGTTTTCGTGGTACTCTTATACATTTCTTGCAGTTCTCTGGGCAGTTCGTTAATATATTCGGGTATTAAGTAGTCGTCAGTTCTCTTTCCATACTTATTGTTAGTTTTTGGTAGGTGGTATTTAAGGTTTGAATCAAGTTTACGTAAGCCTATAGGTCTTAGTTTTTCATTTAACAAGGTTGTATTATTAATTTGGGTTAGAACAGAAAATTTAACTTTATCATATATATTCATAACATTACAATGACGAAAGAGCTGATTATAGTTCTTATAATTATTAAGTATGCGTTTAGGTACAATTGTTTTTAATAATCTTAACTGTAAATTGTAAATATTTTCCAAGCTTGATCCGCAGGATCTACCGTAACTACTGATACCGTAATCGATAACCGAGTCAGCCAAGGCCACGTATAGGAGCCGCAGTGTCTGGTATGGTAATTTGGCTTTGAGTATACTTAGTTTGCTTAATAAGGATCTTAATTTTGTGCACACGTGATCTATATGCGGGCCCCAAGTAAATCTGTCATCGATTATTAAGCCTATGTACATATGTGTTTTCACTTGTTCAATATTTTCACACGAACAATTTAGACTGCATGAGGAGTGCAAACAAGAGTGGCTGTGAGCCACGATGGTAGGTCTGATGTCTGTCTGGTTGTGTGACGAGTGAATGTGTATCATCTTCGTTTTATGAGCGCTTATTATCAGACCCACATCGTGTGCCCATTTACATAATTGATTAAAATTATGTTGTAATTTTTCCTGGGCATGTTTAACTGTTTTTTGAGCTACCACTAAACACGTGTCGTCCGCGAACTGGTATACAGAGCCCTCCTTTATTATATTAACCATGTCGTTTACGTATAACAAGTACTCAGTGGGGCCAATAATTGAGCCCTGTGCTGTGCCCCGTGTGGTTGGTATTAAGTTACTCCATTGTTTAGATAAGCTTACTGTGGTTTTTCTGTTGAGATGATAATTTTTTAATAGTTTCAGTAAAGGACCCTGTATACCACCCCGCGAAAGTTTATCGAATAAGATATTGTAATTTAATACATCAAAGGCTTTGCTAAAATCTACGAGCAGAACGAGCACGTGAAGTTTTTTGTCCAAATGCGTATTAACTTCATTAGTAAATTTTCTTAGTAGTTCGGTGGTGCTTTTATTTTTTTGAAAACCATATTGTTTATTATTAATGATTGAATGTTGAGCTAAATATTTATTTATTTTATCCCCTAGGTACCTTTCTATAATTTTATCTACACATGACAAAATAGTGATGGGACGGTAATTATTATAATCGTCACGCTTTCCCTTCTTATAAATTGGCCGAATTACGCCAATTTTCAAAATATCCGGGTAAATTGATGTAGCTATACATTGGTTTATGAGGTGAGTAATGACTGGTACTAGATGTGAGGAGGTATATTTTATATCGCTTGCCCTAATTCCGTCATAACCTGGACTTTTTCTGTCACTTATAAGCAAAATTATACGTTTAACATCCTTTTCACGTGCTCGCTGTAGTCTGATTGAAGTTTCTGGTATTATTTCATACGAGTTTGAATTTAACATTTTCAAATTACAATCAATACATATACTTTTCACATTATTGTTAAATTCGGTCGCAAAATTATTAGATAGACTAAGCGGATCCTGCTTAAAATGTTTAATAATTACATCATCAATACATTTAACAATTTTTCCGGTAAGATTATTAACTATTTTCCAAATTTCTCGTTGATTTTTAAAGTTTTTACAAATATCATTCTTAATTTTACGATTTTTTATGAACTGAGTATACTTGTTTGTTTTGTTTCTATACGAATTATATAATAATCTCTTTACAGTATTATTTTCATCCGCACGCCAAATATTATAAAGTTCGTCCCGTTTTTTACACATATACTTTAACTTTTTGTTTGCCCATTTACAAGTGTTTCTTTTGCTTTTATATTCTACACAATATTTACTCATTTCATATGCATTCCTAAATTCTTTGTAAATAAAATTATAAATATCGTTAGGGTCACTATAACTAAGCGGTTCGCTCCAGTCAACACTGCATAACCTGCTTCGCAGATTGTTATTATTTATTCTCGTAAACAGCTGAGGCAGGCGTGAATCATCGGTACCGAGCCGCGCGTCGAAGATCGCACAACAAGTTATGCAGTGATCGGCTAGAACGATTTTTACAACGCCGGTATATATTTCACAATTAGTGACATTTCTAATAAAAACATGATCAACACAAGATTTACAAATTATGTCCGTGCGTTTTTCTATTCGTGTATATTGATTTATACCCGAGTAAAAGCCTAATTCGGATAGGGAGTTTAAGTAAAGATTTGTAATAGGGCTATATTTTTTAATGTCTAAGTTTATATCGCCAATAATAACATAATTATTTTTTGGGTTATATTTTGAGACAAGGGATAAAAGTTCATTAATAAATCCTTCTTTACTATAATCCGGTGGTCTATAGACTGCACAAACTCCTAATTTATAACTAAAGTCTAGAATTAACTCCCCAGTAATACATTCGAAGTATTTACAGGAAGCACTATGTCTAATGAAGGATAATGAATTGTGAACATAAAATAATAAACCTCCACCTTTCCTGTATTGCCTAAGTTCGTAGTACATTGAGTAGTCTGGGAGTTCGTACATATTAACACAGTCTTCTTTTATATTAGCTTCAGTTAATATCAACAAATGAATGGTTTTATCGGAATTTAATAATATGTATTCGAGTTCAGCAAAGTTTTTGAGGGTAGATCTTATGTTTACATGAAATAACAATAGCGGTTTGCCGTAATTCGGTAATTGATTTGTAAAATCGTTAAAGTTAATACAAGTTAATTCTTTCGAGTCACAATTTGAGTCATCCATTTTTTTTTAAACAAAAGGAAATACATATTAATAGTACAAATATTAAAATATAACTAATTTAATTTAATTGTTCTAGTTTACGAGTAAGCACATCCAGCTGTTGTAAAGAGTGAAAAGAAATGATTTTCTCATTTTCGGATTTCCTCGCTAGGACAGTTCCATTCTTGCACCATACATATTTAAAGCCATGACGTACCTTTAGTTCTTCTTTTGTCTTCCAAAGGAGATATGCAGTGGCCGGTGTTAAAGACTCGCGTAGGTATAGATTTTGTTCACCTTCCGCCCCTATATCACGAGCTGAGAATTTTACCTTTTTACTCGCTTCCAGCCAAGCACTACGCACACCGTTCCTCAGAATAACAGTAATGGGGTTGGGTGGTGATTCAATCCTTTTCGATTCAGTACGCTTGTGGGCTGGTACCCTCTTCCTATATGCTTTGATGACGTCGGAGATGTCAGTGTTAATTTTAGATGCCACTCTCTTTATTATTTCCATCGTATCTTCCCGTTCCGCTTCCTTGACTCCGCAGACTTCCAGCTGTTGGGATAGTTGTGCTTGCTCTAATTGGTTGCACTTCCCCTCAAGGACGTCATATTTTAAGGACATGTTTTTGAGATTATTTTTCAAATCACCATATTGATTTTCGACCGTTTTGATCCTGGTTTCATATAATTTCATGCGCTCCTCATAGTCGTCAATCTTGTCAGAGTAGTACTTAAGCGAACGTTGCAATTCAAACTGAACAATGCCCTTGATTTCATTCCTTATTTCCCGTAATATTTGCTGCGTTATATTGTTGTCTGGGATAAGAAACTCTGGGTCGGTATTATCGTCACCTTCATCCTCGAGATCAGGCATGATACATGACAGACGTCTGGATTTAGTACCTTCCGCGCAAGTTCTACACTTCCAGTCGATAGCCTCGGTGGAGTTTAAGGTGATCAATTGATTAGAAGTAAGACCGGCACATAACGCATGTAACCACTTATTACATTTGCCACACTGCAATCCAGGTAGTTTCTTTGTAATAGTTTTCGTACATTTTATACATTTGACCATTTTTATTTTTGTTTCGGGGGTAGTCGTAAGCGAACGATTGAACTGTACTTGATCAGACGAACACTGACTGAGGACTGAGTTGCAACTGCATTACCAGTCTCTTAATATAATAATACCTAAAAATTATTAGGTTTGAAAAGTATCATTCTTAATATTAATTTGCATCAATAAATAGTTTTCAATGACCGCTTTGATATAGTGTTGCGTGTAATTGCTTAAAACACCGTTTACGGGTTCGGTTCCGCTCTGTATGGATATGTATTTGTACAAATATTTCTTTCCGGTTTGAATGACTGTCCTTGTGGGTCTATCCACCGTGCCTCGGAATGCACGTTAAGTCTCGATCTCGGATGTAAACATTAAAACCTGATAGCGATCGTTACTCATAGTATACCAACCCGTGGTGGAGCGGCCTTGCCAATCAGTAAGATGTTACAGGCTGAATAGATATATTTTTCACTTAATTGGCATAAGGCAAAAAGAAAATTTATAAAACATTTTACGACGGTAACCAGGTTTGAAACAAAAATAAAAACACCTGTTCAATCACAATCTATTCCATTTTAAAGTGAAGTGTATCCATGAGTTGCGTCTAGTTTTACTATGAATACATTGTTTACTATAAAGACATAGTAAGTAAAAAAATGATTAATTATTGATAATTACAATCGATGCTTGATTTTTAATATCGCGTGACAAGATAGAATGTTGTTCAATCGATATTGTAATTGCAATTAATCATAAATGTAAATAGTAATAATTAATTATTATTAAAAAAAACCTATTGAATAAATAGTTTTGTTTATCTATATAAATAATTGACAAATTAATTGTTGGTTCGTGAAAATAAAATAAGTAAATAGGTATTAAATGTTTCGTTTTGTATACAACAACTCGACCAAATTATTAATTTTGTTATAATTTTAATATGAATATTTATATTATTACACGGAAGAATTGGTTCATTCATTTCTTTGTATGTTAATAAACCTATTCATCATTGAATGGTTTAAAGTCATAGGCTATATACCTAAGACCTAAAATTCAACATCTCACCTTAATCGGAAATTTCGCATATACATATTAATTTGTATTTTCTTACTGTATAACTAGCTGTGGCCACGATTTCGTCTGGGTGGAATAGTGACTTTGAACAGCATTTTTGAATATGTCTTTTGGTTTATTTTGGATTATAAACACTGTCGTTTGGAGATTTACTTCAACGTGATTCTTTAAACTATAACTTTTTTTATTTATGAACCGATTCACATGAAACAAACACCAAATTATGAATATAGCTTACTAAAATATATTAGTGAAAACCGCATCTAAATTGCATAAGCCGTTTCTAAGATTTGCGTGCACAAATTTATTACATTTACTTTTTCATTATATGTATTGATTTTTTTTATCTTTCTATGGCCATCTGGGAAAACGTACCTTTCAAATGGCAAAAAGAATTACAAAGACATACAGATATATGTACACAAATTACGGAAGTCCATTCTTTTTGTTTATAATATGAATAATAAGTAGAGCGAAAAGATATATTATTATATTCATTGCTAAATAAGAATAATAAGTATGAAAATAAATAACAAATTTGATTCACACATATACACAATGCATTATTATCTATTGAAACTTAGCTATTATTGACACACGACCAAAAATGAGACAGTGTTAAAATCAGTGATGGCATATTATTAATTGAAATAGAGCTGCAAACGACATCGCCTCACTCGCAGTACAGAGAGCCGTGACCTCACTTATCATGACGACTAATATTACGAAGCTTGATACAATTTCACGAAACGATCTCGATGACTTCGATTTATAGGCTTTCAAATTATAATTCGGATCCTATTACTTTCGGCTGGCTCAGGAATCTATAATGGCACTCGTGCGCGCATTCCAAATTCATAAGCAATTGAAAAGCAATTCGTTGATAAATACAATTGCCGGCCATACCGGATGCTCCCCAATTGAACGGGATATTATCCGTCTATTGCAATTCGTAGCTGCCCTATTACCTTGCGCCTACGTCAGTCGGCGACACATCTAATCAATTATAACATTCCTATTGACGAGGAAAATTTTACACGTACCCTCATCGGATCTATTGCAACGATTATTCGTGGCCAATCGGATTCATATCGCACTTAACGATCGCGTGATTACTAAGCAACACAACTAAAACTTAATTTCTTCTTTACTTAATAAACAAAAACTGATGTTAAATTAAACTGGACTTGTTATTGATCGTACAAGTGGTCGGAATATTATTACGCTCTTTTTAAGATAGTTCAAAGATAACACATTAAGATTTATTTTATTGCAATTTCATCTTAAGACTTTAAATGATGTAGGTTAGAGGTTACAGGTCAGGTCTAACTAGGACATCGCGTTCTGAAGATATTTGAATTGCAGCACTGTATTGAAATACTTTAAATCGGCACGCATAATTTAATGCGACATTGGCAACTAAATATTATTTAATTACTAATGTCTCGTTTCTTATTTTATTTATTTTTTTATTTCATCGGAAACATTAAGATGATCATTTAAGATTGGCCTAATTAACACTTATCTTATGAATATATACAGGTATGTAGTGTTTCTTTTCAATTTTCTTACTATATGTGTGAAATGTATTATAATATTTTACGAGAATAGCAATTCATACTGTTAATCGTAATTTAATCACAAGTATTCTGTAAAGGAAAATATGTCATATTTGAGGAACGCCATTTTCACGCCATTATGACGTTTAGTTCACTTTATCATTTTTTTACTACAATACCAAGTAGTCAAAGGTGAAGAGACGGAATCTGAGAGTTTGAGCGTCTTTCTCTGCCTATGAATCGCGATCAACGGACACAATACTTGGGAGAGAACATTTACAATAGTATAGAAAGAGATAGATTATTTAATAGAGAGAGAGAGAGAGATAAAATTTATTGTCCATCACTTATAATGGAATCAACACAAAATACTAAAATAAACTACTAAATAATATTATATCAGTGCAGATTAAATACTTAACACACACAGAATCGATCTGTATTCAGATGAAGGTTAATGCTATATTTTCGTATTGACACATGACCTAGAACTCAAAAGCACGTTTAAATATACTCCGCTTTTATATTTCGCCAGTCCGTGCTTAGCGACATCTCTACTAGTTTTATACGTCGGCTACTTTTAATTCAAATTTTATAGGTATTTCACCGTTTGGTCAATCATTTCTTGCCACAAACGTTTTACGGCGAATCATTAAAGCGATAGCGCTCAATAAGCTTTAACTAATCTTCGACAAGTAAAAGAACCCTTTGCTTGGAGTATTTAGAGTTCGGAAAAATGTATAACTAGTGATGGAACTAACTTACGTAAGTACGTAAGATTGCCAACTACACATATTACAGTGTGAAGTATTTTATTAATATAAAAAGGATGACATCAAAAACTAAAAGAACCTCTTCTGGTTATCGTACTATTCTTATGTCGCATAACATATGAGGAAAAATGAATTTATAAGATAATATTGAATATACCTAATTGTGTGATATAATTTCATACTTTACTATTTACATTAGTTATGATTATTAGGCTTTCTTCGATGGATGACAAAAACTAATGGGAATTAAAAAGATCTGCATCTCTTAGAACTGGCACAAATTTTATAAAATAAAAAAAAACAAGAATAAAAAATAAAACAACAAAAATACTACACAATTTATAAATACAATACTAAAAAATGTACTTATAACTTTTTTCTTTCTTAAAATTTGAGTATTGTCCTCTGTACAATAACAGAGACTTACAGAGTTACAAATTATTTACCATCTTTCCAAGCTTACATTAAAGATCATACTTAGCGACTTTACTGCGAAACATTTAATGTGTAAATCCTTTAAACTTAACCTTAAATACCCGGAAACTTCGTAACTAGAATACAGTTCAGTAATTTATTATATTGAAGTATGTTGCTTGTAACTTAAGAAGAATTTTGAGATTTAGACAAATAATAAATTTAAAATTAGAAACATTTTTTTTTAATAGAATAATTTTGAATGTTTCTTATCATAGCTTTTTTCACAATAATCTCTAAGTTACAACATTACATAAACGTGTTATCTTTCAGGGGGCATTATGTTTCTTGGAGACGTATAAGACAAAAAGGACTTTTAAGACTCTAAAAATTACACTATCCTTTTACACGCTTTTTATTAGCTTCACCTGTATGTTTGGTTGTTTGTAACCGGCTCCTTTGGACTTCATTTTGACTAACTTCAAACGTTCAAATTTAATTTAAACTTAGACTTATCTGATCGATGACATAATTACATTATATTACTGGTTATTTTTTTTGTGTAAAAATTGTCTACGATTTGTGTGATGTTCCAAATAAACGTGTTTCATTCTTTCTTTTTTCCTAACTAATTTGATAAGATTTACTATTTTTTAGTTTGGTTTGTTTATAAAATTGTGTTTTTAACCGACTTCCAAAAAAGGAGGAGGTTCTCAATTCGACTGTATTTTTTTTTTTTTTTTTTATGTATGTTACATCAGAACTTTTGACCGGGTAGACCGATTTCGACAAATTTTGTTTTAATCGAAAGGTGGTGTGTGCCAATTGGTCCCATTTAAATTTATTTGAGATCTAACAACTACTTTTCGAGTTATATCTAATAATGCGTTTTTACTTGACGCTTTTTTCGTCGACCTACGTTGTATTATACCGCATAACTTTCTACTGCATGTACCGATTTTGATAATTCTTTTTTGTTAGAAAGGGGATATCCCTAGTTTGGTACTGTGATAAGGAAACCAGGATCTGATGATGGGATCCCAGAGAAATCGAGGGAAACTCTCGACAATCCGTAATAACTTTTTACTGGGTGCACTGATTTTGATAATTTTTAATTTAATCGAAAGCTGATGTTTATCATATGGTCACATATAAATTTTATCGAGATCTGATAACTACTTTTTGAGTAATCTTTGATAACGCGTAGTTGCTTGACTATTTTTTCGTCGATCTACGTTGTATTACTTGTCGATGTAATTGAAGTCGGTTTTTTTTTTCGTTTGCGAGCAAACACAATTATTTTCGGTTTTTTTTTTAAAACTAAGTATTATTATATATTTTAGGTATGCTAAATGATTACAGATCATTTCTCAAGTATATCGTTTGAGAAATCAAATTATGTCGAAATATTTTAAATCAATGTCAAAGTAAAACGTGTTTACAAATCGAATCATACAAACGAATAAGGATGGCCCTACTATCGACGCATGTTATCGACGTCCCCGCATGTATGCCGAGCACTGTGCAGCGCGCATTACTAAAAGTGAATTAGGAACAGGTCAGGTGTACCCGCACCTGCCTTTACGACAAACAATGGGAGAGATATCATTTATGGTTAGGTGACGTAAATATAATTTACGCTTAACATCATTAGCGTTTATTATCTTTATTGTAAAAATAATTTTACCGCCTGATTTTGTATTTTTCGTATTTATTGTTTTTAATATTTAATATGGCCTGTTTCTGTCACCATATGCGGTTCCATGATTTAATGATTTATTGAGAGATCAATTTTATTTTTTATTTGATATATAACATGATCCTTTTTATATCATTCCTTGAAAATAATTAAGACCCATAATAGTACAATAATATGACAAAAAACTTTAAGAAATTTGAACTATACTGATTTTTATGTTTCGAAAGTATTATGTAAAATAAATCTAAATTAATAAATACCGCACAAAGTGTTTTGATCTGTTGTTATAAAGAAATGAATGTCCAAAAGGAATTGTCAAAATGGGTGGAGATCGGGCACAAAGCGGTACTAGTCAGGCACATTAGTGAACGTCCTCCCATCCCCTATTACGTATAATTAACCGGACCTGACTACACTTCACTGCTGTATCGATTTCGTATTTTACGTATAACCATTTTTACAACTTTTATTATTACTAAAAATAAACATCTTTACTTTTTCACGCACAAACTTAATATTTAATTTTATATTAATTTTATATTTTAATATTTAATTTAATTAAATTTTTCACTTTCGATTCGTAACATTAAATATGTATGGAGTATTACAATTATAGTGTACTTATTTATTATTGAATACGTGAATTGAAATAATACAAGGAAAAAAAGGTTAAGACAAAAACACTTGAATAGCAGAAATCAAAAGCGTTATTTACTTAGCAAAGCGCACCGAACGTAACATAAAATTCGTATTAATAATTCAAGCATGCCATTACAGTGTTTCAGAGATGTAGAATCAACCAAAGGAAACTACGCCCTTAAATATTTGATCACAAGCGTTATATGTATTGCAATTTTCATTAATGATTGATAAGGATTTGAGTCCGGGAAGGAAGACTGGCCAACGCCCATACATAACTTATGTCACCGTACGCTGCTAATCTGGGAGACGACCAATATTGGAATATGTACGGACTGTATTTATTACCCCATTCCACTAAACTGCAGATTTTTGCAGTAAAGATTCTAGCAGAGTATTTATATTTATTTATTTTCTTCTTTTTGTTATTTGTTAAATGGAATAGTTACGCAATATATTTATTTTTAAATCCATTATCGTTAAAACAAAAATTTTAGAAACCCTTTTTTTAAATTCATAATTGCAGATACTGCGATCTCATTTAAATTAATTGAATTCCTTTAAAAAGACAACGAATACAATGACAGAGGATTCCCATTTGATTCATTAAAGCTATTCATCAATCTTAATAATATTTCGCGTAATACTTAATCGAAAAATCTGTGCACCAAACATCATTATCTATACAAAAGGTGCATTGGATGAAACCCGTTAGGTACAAGTCTTTTTACAATGGTCGCGTCAACGTGCATAGTATTGTAGTCGCTAGCGAAGTTTGCTTTTGTTGACTGTGAAGTTGAAGGTATCGAGGCGCGATAGTGACGCGTTTGTTCAAAGGTCCTTTGACGGTGAATGAATTAATCGACGTTTGTCCGCGCGTCAAAATGATCGCCCCTGAGATAGCTCGCATGGTAGCCGCGTAAAGGCCCATTCACTTGACCGTCGCATCGAGCGCGGGTCGCTAAACGATAACTCTAACAGTCCACTCGAGTTAAGAAAATATTGTGTCATCGATAACTGATTACTGTAATTAAAAACGGGGAATTCGAACTATTCATATTTAAATGATTATGCTTTATAGATACAACGTCAAGATAGAGTCAGTGCTCTCTATCTTGCAATAAAATATTTGGTCGCTTTCAGAAACATTTTACAAATTTTCCTTATCTTTGTATCAACCTATTGTCCTTCATGGTGCACTTTTAATTTTGAATGCATTTTTACTAAGATGATCCTTCTGCAGCTTTTTTTATTAACTCGTAAGAGTTTGTTTTAGAAGAAATTTTGTTAGTAGGTATCAGAAAAGCAGTAACTTAGGTTTCATACCAAAAAGTTGGTATTAACTGAGGCGCAGCAGGAAATTTCCTGCACCAAATCTAGAGCAGCCCGACTGGGGGACTACCTCGAACTTAGAGAATATCACAGCTAAATAATAGGTAGGTACTGTTTTCCAACAGTTTTGCGTACCTGTGGTAAGTAAGGTGACCAGAGCTCCTAGGGAGGATAGCAGATCAGCAACGCGCTTCCGACGCTTCTGGTGTTGCATTCGTCTATAAGCTATTATAATCACTTACCATCAGGTAAGCCGTACGATGTTCTTAATTTTTTAATTATTTATAAATAACAAAAATTTGTTTCGTTTATTTAAGGACAACCGTAAATTACATGAGCTGAATTTATGTTTAGTAACTTAATTCTTGATAATAATTTAATATATCTATATATATCGACGAAACAAAATATAAAAATTTAAATGTAAGGTTACATAAGGAATAACACAAACTTACACAATTTTTTACGATGAAAAAAAATACAAATATATAGTTAGGCAATATAATTTATAGTTATGCAAGAAAAACAGAAGCTAACGAATGGCGGGTGTTTGGTATTCGTTACATTTGGTCGCGGCTGCCTAAAGCCAAGGCGGCGCGGCAGGACAAATGCAGATGCCAAGCAAATTATTTGCCAATGGCTTAGCAATGAGTGAATTCTAATTTATGCGATACGGTAGCGATCAGTGGCACGATTGCGAGTTAGACAAATCGTCTAAAATAAACTATTCATGAATAAATTAACTCGATGATCTAAAGCTGTATAAACCTTCTTTCTCATTGGCTAGACAAATAACGTTGTTTAATTTTAAAACATATTTTACTTTTATCTTTTGCGAACTAAAACAAAAGCTAGTCAATGTGGACAAAGTGCATTGTCGTTTTACTGAAACAAAGAGAACTTTATTGCATGTGTACTTTTATAAATAACATTAAAATGAGAACAACTTTTTATTGAAACTTTCATTTACTTCAAAAAATTATTATAGAACGTTATTTTCTATTTAAAATACGTTTTTAATTCAAAATATAATTTCATTAGTTTATAATTACCATGCGTTTTAAATCCGACTGTAAAAAAAACCGTAATAAAACCGTAAATAAATTTATTATTCTCCATCTTTCTTTTGTAGGTTTTTAATAAAACATTAATATTTTACCGTATATAATTAAAAGCTATACTCTAAAACGAAAATTAATTATTGAACAAAGTTTTTGATAAATATTTAACAATATCGTCCAAAGGCTTGAATATTAAATGAGAATAGAGAAATAGACTGAAGTGTCATCTAATATTTATAGTAACGGAGAAACTTCGTTCAAGGAAGTGACGCTAGCACTGAGGAAAAGAGCGTAGAACAAATATTCTTATCTTATATAACTGTACTTATAACTCTCATTTTTCATATTTAACTAATCCGCTGATGCAGTTCGGTTTCCACCTCGGTCTGAGTGTAGTACCTACGAGTACAAGTATTTATTTATAAAAATAAAATAAATAGTCAGCCGGCCGTTACTACTAACACATACATTAACTACATTATTTAAAAGCAATGACGTAGATATTTTGTATCACATTTCAGCCTATCGCAGTCCACTGCTGGACGTAGGCCTCCACAAATTCACCAAAAATAGTATGAACTCATGTGTTTTGCCCATAGTCACCTCGCTGGGCAGGCGGGTTGGTGACCGCAGGGCTGGCTTTGTCGCACCGAAGACGCTGCTGCCCATCATCGGCGTGTGTATTTGAAAGCCAGCAGTTGGATGGTTATCCCGCCATCGGTAGGCTTTTTAAGTTTCAAGGTGGTAGTGGAACTGTGTTATCACTTATTCACCTTTAACGACACCCACGGGAAGAGAGGAGGTGGCTATTCTTTACTGTCGTAACCACACAGCGAGATATTTGGTATATATTTCATTAAAAACGACGTATGCGAATTCGATCAATCCCTCCTAAGCGTTTTTCAAATTGATCGATTCCTCGATTACCCGGTCCGTGCAACCAACTACTAATACTAAATTAAAGCTTCAATCGCTCTAAGCGCGTATGCACACGCAATTGTAGACAGAGCCGCGTTTACACTTATACAGTTCGAATTCCGAGCACGAAAATTATTGTGTACTTTCCTCGGGGCCCACACGTCCCGGATATCTAATCTGCAAGCGTTTACTCGATCGGAAACAATGTGTGCGAAGCTTTATGTATTTCACAGAGAAGAGTTAGATACGGACGCAATAAACGAGAGGACAATAACAGCTCGACTGTTTGCCGCATTCGTGATCATATCTTTCGACTTAAATATTCATACGTTCGATTCTCAGCACTAACGAATGCTTGGGGTCTGCCCGAAGCTACAATATCGCTAAAATAAAAAATTTATTCATCGTATTATTATATATATTCTAATCGCAGCTGTCCCTTATATCAATGCCGCCTACTTAATCATCTTCTTTCGAAAATAATTAATTAAAAAAAAAAGTTTTAACCATATAAGTCGTCTGTTACCTATAATATAAGCTTTAATTTGCTTACTTTAGGAACAGACGACCGTGTGTGTAAATTAAAGATATTTATTTATTATTATTAAATTGCAAATCACAGAAAAGTAAGTATTTTAATTTATCCAAATTTCGTAATCTATATCGTTTATGTATTACATAATAAACAAAGAATGATTGAAGTTTTTTATAACGTTTTTTTTAATATCCCCGCAATAAACCGGAACTAGGTCAGTACTCGAATCGGATCTCCTTACTGCTATGACAAAACCACCTTTTAACGTTACAATAAATAGCTTTTATCGAATTACAATTACCATGTCTACCTGTGTAACTACGGCTCGCTGCATTTGTATACAAAATTTGTGTAATACTGATAGCGGGCGGGGGCACGTATAGCCCCCCTCCCCCCTTCCCCACCGATCTAAACAAGCGGACATAGGAAGTATCGTGGCGATGCGTAAACAACGGGGACATTTTGCAATTCTGATTCATTATGTGCCGCGTACAATAGACAAACTCGTCTTCATGCGGATTCGAGGTACCGCAATGTTTATGATTCATATACGGTCCGCAATCGGAGGGTTCGCTGATTCAAATCCCAGTAAGCACCTTTATGGATTTGAATTTAATCCGTAATTAACATAAATCTTCAGATTAGTTTTGATCGAAATGCTCATTAGTTTATGTGAAAATGAAACCTCATCTCTGATATGTAGCGAAATATACGGATACTGATACTGATTTTAACTGAGGTAGGGGACAGCAGGAATTTCCTGCTTAAAATATGGAACAGCCCGACTGGGGTAGTACCTCGACCTTGCAGAAGATCACAGCAAAATAATACTGTTTTCAAGCAGTATTGTGTTCCTGTTGGTGAGTAAGGTGACCAGAGCTCCTGGGGGGATTGGGGATTGGGTCGGCAAAGCGCTTGCGATGCTTCTGGTGTTGCAGGTGTCTATAAGCTACGGTAATCGCTTACCATCAGGTGAGCCGTACGCTTGTTTGCCGACCTTAGTGACATAAAAAAAAAAATACTTATTTGCAACCGATACAGTAAGCCCGGTATAATTATTAAGTATAAAGATTAGGTTTAAAACAATATATAAATAACATTTAGCGTGCTTATACAAATCTAGTACAAATATTGATATAAATAAAACAACAAAAGCGCAACTGAACAATCCGAAATACATTTTAAAGTCATTTGACATCGACATACCGGTAACAAGATTTCATTTCGCAGTTGAAAAGTTGACAATCAATGGTCAAATATTGAAGTAAGCATAGCACAACATTTTACGACGCCGTGTACCTATTTAGCTTACAAGTTCTCAATTACGGACCTCTATATTCCACTAGGCTTTGACGAAGTACACCCTTTTTCGTTATAGCTCAACTTTAGTCCGACGGCCACATCGAACAATAGACTCGATTAATAAGCACACAACACTCGTTGCCCACGATGACAATAATCAAAATTATTTTTCTTACGTTACGTTATTTACCTACAGATTTACCGTGAGAAAACTAATGTGTTCTAAACGAAAGAGATTTTTATACGTGTACAAATTTGATAACTTTATTTTATTTTTATTTTTTTATTGGATAAAATATTTTTAAAAAATTAAAACGACTTCAATAACGAGGAAACAGCAATAGGATTTTCGCGAATCGCCTCGGGCTAAAGCCAGTAGGGTTGCCTACTATCGAGATGAAATGACGTTTTCAAGTGAGATCCGCTAATGTTAATACAGAATAATCATCAGTTTAGATAGGTTTGTATGCGTTAAACATTACGGTTATCAAATATCTGCTCGCAAGCGTGTTTCATAATTACAGCTCGATAAGTCGATATATTTATTTTGGGTGAAATAAATGAAAAACTAATCATTATATGACTCACTTCAGCCTAACGCAGTTCACCGCTGGATACATTCCTCCTCAAGTTCGCGCCAGACATTATATTGTAACTCATGTGTTTTGCCCATAGTCACCACGCTGGGCAGGCGGGTTGGTGACCGTTAGGGTTGGCTTTGATGCACAGAAGACGCTGCTGCCTGTCTTCGACATTACATGACTAACGTTAACTAAATATAAAACTATTTTTCTATTAACTCAACTCATGTTAGCCGATCATACAAAAGCACATTATATTTTATACAGAATAACACACGGAATTTGTGAAATTATATGATAATATGATGAAAAAAATTAAAATGAATATAATACGATTTTAGTAATTGCGTCCGAGCACTAAAGGTACGTGTTGAATATGTGAAACGCAAATGAATTGATTTGATACGTCTACACTAAATGCGTATTATTTGTGTATGATATTCAATTAAATGTTAGAATTTGCAGTGGTGTGCGATTTCACAACGGTAAATGTGTTTACAAAACGAAATTTGTATTCATTATAAATAAGAATCTTACACTACATTTAATTTACGACAAATTTTCTCGTGATACCTCGTGTTTTTCGAGCAAGAAGACAAATGAAAATGCTAAGAATAACTGTTTTACCTTCTAATACTTTTATAAAAATCCCTATAATTCATTTTACCTGACTATTACTTATGTATAACATGACATAAATTAATAATATAAATGTATAAAGTAGGCGAAAAATCATCTATAATTTTTTACACTCTTGAAACCGAACTGTCATAATTGAAACAATAATTTAAAGTGAAAAATATAAATATTTTACAAACGCTACTAATGATCTCCTGTTCTCTGTATAAGTGGTGTAGGCAGAGTTAAAAGAGGAGTGTAAAACGTCAGAGTCTCTCAAGGCTTTCAACTATCAAACGATTATGGTTGTAATTATATGGTTAAAACCAATTGTCATCCATTTGCTAAGTGAGTGTTCTAATAAAATAAAGGTCTGTAACATTATATAAGGGTGTATTCTTTCCTTGTGAAGAAGTCGACACGTAATTTGTCTGAAATTCCTTGCTTTTATCACATTAGTAGAAAAAGTTTAAACTATTTTTTTTTTAATAAAAATCCGAATTATCTTATTATCTATAAACAAACTTTGTAACCATTTTTTTTTTATTTGGGTAATGTCAATGTTTATTTCAAGCATAATTTGTCTATTAGATAGACGCAAAAACAATAATATGGATTTTCTTTGCTAGTATTCGAAAAACAGACGTGATTTTCGGACCGCACCAGAACCCTTCAATTAAAATCTCTAAGTCCTACTGAGTTGACCACTTCGGTTTCACTCGCATGTCCGTACAGTAATTCATTTAGCTAACAAGTCACACAAAGCCATTTCCCTAACAAGTTGTGACTTGTTACGCCTACTTCTATATATCTCAAATCCGAATTGAGAGGAAAACATGACATAAACGTATTGGACGTCTAATGAAGGCTGATTCGAATTGATGTATCGATTGTTTCGTTCTAGTTAAGGCAGGTCGGGTTCCACGATGAGTGGTAAGATAATTTTTAGCTCCTATCAATGAAGACATAAAGGCGAGAATGACGTACAACGTTTGAGCTTCGGACGAATTGCCGATAGAAACAGGTAATACGTAAAGTGGTTTTGGGTAAAGAGAGCGTCGCATGATTCAAGCGAAAATTGGAGGAGGTAAAAAGTTTTTAATCTATATTGTGTGATAAATCGACGTTGTACTTAATTCTTTTTTTCTACAGGTATGTAGCTATTGACGTTTTTAATTCTAAATGTATGTGTATATATTATTCCAAAAAATAAATAAATAAACAGGTTTAATTTCGAAGTAACGATAAGTTTTATAAGTGTTTTAAAAGTTTTTCATAAAGATAAAATTGTTATTAATGTAGCAAAAATATTTTGAAAGTGTGCGGTACGCTGTTAGATACTCGTATGTTCGGCGCAATCAATTTTGTACATACCTTACGAGTTAATTCATAGAGATTTCGGCTTCACTAGAAAATAGATTATTCGTATCTACCGTATATCAGAGCAAAACCGCTGCAAATCCAAAATAGGCCGTACTAATTCGTAGCTCCGGCCGGGCCTTAGCGCAGCGGCTGCGTGAGCAAATCAAGTTTGCTATGGCGCATCCCTTGATAATTTGTTCTAATTGAAATTCAAGTCATTGACATGGTCAACCGACTTAATCGAATATCCCAGAATGCGCTCATGTGTCTGGTTCGACGTGTGTCGATAGAGAACTGAGAAAATTTTAAGAGATCTCTTACAGTACGGGTAATTTTAGGAACCTTAGTAGATGCGAATAAAGTTTAATAATAACGGATGTCAATCGAAACATATATACGCTAAAGTTTTCATTTTAATATAAAAAGAACCCAAAAACTTAAGACTACATTATTGTAATAATGAACGTCCCGAATTTTTTTAGTTACCTTTCATTAAAAATAATAATCATATTGAAATCCACATCTGAAAGTATATTATTTCGTCACAATTAAATAGCTGTCATTAATTTTAAAAGTCACCGATTAAGATGTGTTTTTCTTATTATGATTTATGTGTAGCTTCCGAGAGGCAATCTTATTAACGATAAGTGTCACCAAAAAAGTAGCGAGGAACAGGCTCGATATTAATGACGTCCACTTTCCGTCACGTCGTTCGTGGTTTCTCTGTGAATTTATTTCGTAAAAACTTTCACGGGGGCTCGTCGACGAGCGATTCTCTTTTATTTAGGAACACGAATAATATAACGCGAATCGAAACTAAAGTCGAAACCTGGTGCTCGTTTGTACATCCACGTCGACTTAGTCGAAAAATTTGGCGCAAATAGCGCGGAATAGTCCCACGACTCGCGAGCGCGGACTCAATTCGGACACGTGTTAACAATTCAGAGGCGAGCGGAGTCGAGTAATGTTTGTCGGTAAAAGTTGCGGGCCCGTCCCGTCACGGCGGGCTAACAGGTTGCCAAATTTGCCACTATTTTTACGTGTCCCGTTCAGTGATGTGACGGAGCACCTGTTGTTTGCCGAATTAAACAAAAACGTCGCGCTGTCAACACTCGATAGAACCTATTTACAGCTTCCGAGCTATTCGCTCTCGATGTATGTACTGCGAGCCTAGTCTTTCAACACGTTGTACTATTACTAAGTAAAAAAAGTATTTTACCTCTAAAGTATTTTATGTGTTACGAAAATATAATTACTTATATATATTTAAATTTGTACTTGAACTACTTTGAAATTTAGGATTTGATTTTGAAAATTAACAGTTCATAATAGTGATTAGATATTAAAATAAAAAATTAAGACATTATATTAGTGCAGACTTAGGAATAACGTTACACAACGAACACATACTCGTAGATATTACTTGCATTGACATTCAAATTGAAGCATTAAGTACTACTGATACACTAAGTTCGAGTATTGCACAAAAAACATTTAAAAAGCGGAACTAATCCTTTACTCGACTAACTACATAAAACATTTACACTTCATGACATGACACAAGCGCACGTAAACAACAGGTTTACGATTTATCCCCGCATAACCGTGTGTCAGCGAATTTAAAACTGTCCCATCACTAGTGCGTGAAGTGCGGTGATCGGGATGATCCGGGCGGGCCAATTAAACGGTTTTTACGTAGCCACATATTTGTCCCGGATAATGCTGTGCGTAACCCGACGCCGCCGACGCGACGCCGTGCGACATGGGGTGACACCGTCGAATTTTTAGACCACTAGTTGCACAGATTTAAATGCGTATTATGATATAGTTGCGCTGGCTATCGTAGCTGTGTCGGTGTAATTGTCATCGCACGCTCGTTTAATGATTGTTTGTTGCACTGTTAAATACAAAGATAGAAGTTTAATGATTTAATATAAAATACGTATACCTATATTACCGTTAAAACATATTTTAGTTTAAGCGTGTTTTTATTTGATATAAATATGCATTCTATAAATTCAGAATGTCTGTTTTTAGAAATATTTAGTTCGCAAATAAAAATAAATTATAGAAAAGGTAAATCAACAAATTTTTAACAAAATTTCTATTCCTGGAATCGCTACGATTCCGAATCGAAATAATAAAAAGTGAGTAAAAGTTAAAAGTTACGCGGAGTTCGTCAAATAAAAATAATTTTCCTATACAGCAAAATGTTTCTTTTTCCGCATTAAAAGCTTGATCTAAAAATATACAGAATCGGATTAACAAAGTCGGATTTTTCCGTCACAGCTCTTAATAAAACAAAACAAACAATGCTTACAATTAAATACGATACTCTGGCTTCTTAGAACTAATTCCAACCTGGAAAAATTTTACACATATTTTTAATGGATGAAAACTTTATTTTACATCTTCTTTAGTATATTCAAGAGAAATCGCGAACGGGTTAGCCGAAAAATTCCTCGCCAGGCCAGTTAGACCATAATTATGATTTAACATAGTAATATAAAATAAGTTAAAATATTAATAAGTGTAATTGTTAATTAAAGAATTTTATTTTTTATACAGTGTTTTTAGTTATGTAGTGGTGAGTTAGTAATGAATCGTACTTATTAGATTAATACTAACAAATATTAAAAAGTAATTCGAAATTAAATATGTATTGTACATATCATTTATGCGCGTATCTAATATTTAACTTGTGTTACAGCCACTAGTTGCATTGTTTTAAATTGCACAAGCATTACGCAAACGGCAACGGAGCTAATCCGATTAGAACACGATAATTAAAAACATTTAGATGTAATAAATAACGTAAACGTTGGAATAAACGTACTCGAGAGAGATTCGGCAGCTATTTGTTTTTTTTTTTAATTTTTTTTTTTTTGCTGTCCATATATTTAATTTTCTTTTGTCAATTATTTATAAAATTAACCGTAAGTGACTAAAATGCTTTATTTTATAACAAATTATAATAAATTACGCGATGCGTACCTACAAGTAAGCTTTGTTAGAACTATTTGTACAAGTAACAATATCTTTTCTTATTTTTAAAACTATAATTCATACCTACCTTTAATTATTATTGTTATTATGATATTGAAAAATTTTTAAACGTTGACTTGCTAGTATTTCGAACGAATTCCGAATTTGCAAAAAAGTCTCGGAATTTAACCTACGAAATTTGTTAAGTTACGTGTATTCTATCCAATGAACTGTTTAGTATGTCATAAAAAGTGCGTAAGTAGTTCCATAGAGAACTACATTTTCATTGTTCTGTTACAATTTAACAAAGTTCTCGTAGTAAAATCTAACAATGGATATGCAAATAAGTTACCATAAACAACAAATATAGAGGTTAAAGATCATTTATTTCTCAAAAGAATACAATACACTTTAATGAGAAATTACAATCACTAAAATTAAACAAAAAATATATATTGGGTTCATCGCAATACAATATATAAACAATTCATAGTCGATACCAGAAAAAAACAATATGTAGGGTAGAAATATGTGCAACTAAAAGTTTCATTGTTAGCAATTTATTTTATGTTTCATTAAATAAGATTTTTTTTTGTATTTGTTTTTTTTTTTTTTGTAAGTCATTTTAGAGTGTAAATATTCGACTTTACGTATCAATAAGCAATTATAATAAACATAAGTTTGATGAACATTCATAAAACCAGTTTCCTTTTGACTGGAAGTGAAGAAAATGTATTTAATTTTTTTTAAAATTTGTTTTGTGCTACTTGTAGGTGGAGGAATATAAGTTTATATAATGGATATTTTTCATAATATTTTTAGCGTCCTTTTTTTTCGATAAGTGATATCCGACGTAAAAATTTCGTTATTAGATCGAACATGTCCTTTGATTAGGAATCGAATATGAATCGCCTTACTTCACTAATACGTAAGTGAATAATGTAAACAATAAACTAAGCAAAAATAAGCCTTTAAAAAAAAACTTAATAAAATAATATATACAAGCAGTTGTAAGTTAATTTCAAAATATCATCAAATATTGTTCACTCCACTTTGTGGCTATTTTTTCCATCAAAGCCTACGCAGGAAGTTACTTCAAGAGTGTGCACTTTTCTTTACACTCATCGTTTTATCCACCGAGGGTCTTTAGCTGAGGCGAAGAGTGTTGAAAGGATACAAAGAGATCGTTTTAGATGTTACTTCTCTCACTTTTATGAATTTTAAATAAGTACATTAAATATTAATACTCGCTTTACGAACTAAACATTAAAATAAAACATGTGATGTTGATGTGTTGTATATACCTCTTCTTTTACTTACTTAAACAGTATGTCAATAGATGTATTTTTATCGTGTAATTACTATTTACAATGGGCAATATCTTAGTAATAAAGCAGCAGTACATTGATTGAATGCAAAAATTCATCACTCTTTTACACTTAACGAGTATAATAAGAGTGAAAGGTGGAGATTCAATTTTTGATCGATTGTCACTCAGGTGCAGCGTTCAACTCCGACCCCCAGCGATTTAATTTATCTCAATATCATCTTGAACTGACTGACGCCGTGACGTCACGTCCGACGTCACATACACCGCCAAGTGTCCTCCGACAAAAACCCAAGATCAGACACGGAACAATGAACTCTATATCATTTCATTAAGTTGAAAATTTCCATTAAACCACATCCGGTCAGGCGTTGATTTTTTAATTGAATATTCGTAAACAATTTAAAGGCAATCAGGACATCGAGACCACTATATAAAGCTGCAAACATGCCAATTTAAATGTTAACGTCACAGGTTTATCGAAGTGTCAGTTAAATCAGTGAAATGATGAATTAAATTTCGTGTAAAACTCGATATCGGCGTCAAATGGATTGAACCAATTATTATATCAAAGTTTGCGTTTGATCGCACAGAGCAAGCGGTTGCGGATACAGGACAGACGCGTAATATAACATTTCACTTTTTCATTTTTATACCAAATGATACATTATAGCGCTACTAATAATCGTGAAGATATAAAAATATATATATATATTCGAAATAATACTGTATAAGTAATTTTGATGTAATTTAACTAAACCGGTTTGAAAAATATTATTTTAATACCCTGGAAACACGTATGAATTCATTCAAGCCGCAGAAATATTATTCTAAATAGCCCGTCAACTGTCGCGATGCAACTGACGTGGCCCAATGTTTGAATTGAAGCCGCATTCGCCTCGTAGCCGCCTAAAATATTGACGAAACAATATAAAATCGAAAGTCAGAAGCACAATTGGTAATTAATTACACGCAATGCCAATAGAAGGGACTCCGAGCGGCGTACGAAGGCGTTGTTCTAAAAATAATCGATCCTCCACCCCAATGCATTAACGGAGTCCGCTGCGACTGGGGAGTCATCGTCCAAATTTTTATTATGCATATTTTTTAATTTTATTTTTTTCACCCCCTCGCCGCTGTGACTGCATGTGCCAGTATTAAATCAATACCGTCCGAGGCGGCATATTCTTTTTGCTAGTATGGGGTGAACGTTTGGGCTCACCTTCTGAGCGGCTCTAATGGAAGGTCGGCGATATGAAACTCGCTACATTCGAAACATGAACTCATATATTTTGCATCCATTTTTACCAGCCCCCGCATTCTAAAACATAGGCTGGACGGCTTATGTTTTAGAGATGAATTCCGGGTTGATGCGGCGGGACCTCGCACGGAGATGTGTGACGTTAGTTGCGAGCATCATAAAAGTGCATCGGTTCCATTATTCATTTTACTACGCCGAACGTCAAAGGAATTCCACGTCTTCAAAAAAATAAAATTGCTTTCGCTCCTGTACACGTTGATGTTTAAATAACGTTGACAGTGTTTCCTGTGTGCATAATAATATGTGTACTATAAGTACTATAAAACCTACAAATTATAAAGTGTTTGTATTGAACGTTATCGCGATAGGCTCATGTTTTGAAGACTGCGGTTTTACGTACGGTATTACGGTAGGTACATGTTGTAAATAATTTATACATCATAATAAGTCAATTTTATTTAACGTAAAGCTCTTAAATCTCTGGTGTAAAGGTGCGTGTGCCGTGTCAGCAGCGCCTAAACACCGACGGTCGCGGGTTTGATTCCCACTCGGAGCGGATATTTGTGTTTATACAATTATTTATTTCCGGTCTGGTTGTTAGTCCTTGTAAGTCTCCTCACCGTGCTTCGGATCACGTTAAGCTGTTAGTCCCGATTGTTATCATGTACACCTGATAGCGATCGTTGCTTATGATAGAAGGGAATATATCCGCCAACCCGCATTGGAACAGCGTGGCGGATTAAGCTCTGATCCTTCTCCTATATGGGAAAAGTGGGTAGGATATTACAGGCTGAAGCGAACTATCTACAGTAAATAAGGAATATTATAATTTTTTTCATTACTACACTACAAATAATATAGATACATTTATTTTTTGAATTAAAAAAATTCCACCGACTTAATAATTTGACGATTCCTTGAGAAATATGTTAAAATCTTATCAAGAAACTTTGTAATTTTTATACGTCCTATATCTAAAACATGTAATCAATCAATGTATAATTGCAGAAATCGATCGTATATACGTTTTTATTGGGATCTGAGAAGTATACGAACATTTTATTTAATACCCGAAAAGTGCGGTTTCAAATGTTCTTATTTGTGATATATCTGCGCCATCGTTCCCGAGCTGCGTCGATACGTACGTCTGTCTGTCACGATCACTAAATTGATCTTTGAACAAGGCGCATCTGCATGTCGCTTGTAGGACTGTATGTGCTAGTCGCACGCGGTCGCGACATTTCGCCCTTTCAAAACTTAATTGCACTCGAAACGACACCCTCAATCGACGTTTTATATTACTAGGTACCTTTACAAATATACACATAGTATTTGTTAACATACGTTCATAAATATCATTATTGATTTAATGTTACAAAAATAAACGTGTAAAACAAAATACAAGCTATAAATAAAAACAATGTAAGCATAATGAATGTATTAAACATGGTAGCAATAAATCAAACAATAAATAGGAATTGTTTAAAAATGTCATTCTCTTGGTAATCAAGTAGTTTTGGTAGCGAGTAAATGTCAGGCGGGTATTACGTGAAGGCCGGTAGCATTCGCCATAAATTATTCAGTGGAGCAGCGATCGAGATTCATTTCTTTAATGCCTAATATACGGTGACTGAATCAATTCTGGATATATTTAATGCCTGAAAGGTTTGCGGGACTTATCGATACTTTATTCTTGTGACGATATTAAATACACTTTCGGCTTACGTTTTAATTAATTGAATGTGTATAAATTATACACATTGGTACATCAATATCATATGATATATGTTGTATAGTACGCAATTGTAAGCTAGAAACGAATACTGGTTTAAATTAAATTATTAATAAGTGGTGCAATTTAAATAAAATAGTTTAGACAGACAATTATCGTAACAACGAAAATCGATAATAATACGAAGCCACATCACTGTATAGAAAATGATGCGCTATTAGAGGGTAATTTTATAATGATATCGCCTTGCCTATTACATATCAATGACAATCGTCAGATGTAAATAGCACTGCAATAATGGCCAGTGTAATTTATAAGCTTATTTTATTGAACTGAAAGGTATATTTGTATGTACTTTTGTACCTGTGTATTGACCTATCAGTATTATTGATGTTATTACTAGTCGTATTCGGTTTCAGAAATTTATATAAATATTGTTTGTTCATCATCAAAGCAGCCTTTCGCAGTCCACTGCTGGACATAGGCCTCCACAAGTTGACGTCAAAAATGGCGTGAACTCGTGTGTTTTGCCCATAGTCACCACGCTGGGCAGGCGGGTTGGTGACCGATATTGTTGGTGATATTGTTTGTTACGACGGTACTATTAACAGGGTTTGAAACGTTATAAACGTCATCTCAGACGAAATCGTGTGAATCGTATACTTTGTTTATAAAATCACAAACAGGATAAGAGCTATTGCGTCTCGGTGATTATTAATTAAGCATTGTGATAAATGATTTGTTAAATAGTACTCCATACAAGTATAATTACATCCAAATACCACAATTTTTGCAGCTGTCAACTTAATTTCAACGTAATAACTTTTGAGTCCGAAAGATTGTCGCATTTTATTGACGTTGTTATTAAACAATTGAAAACTGCATATTATAATTAGGTTATTGATAAATTATGTTTTTCATTTTCGATATTAATAGAACAGTTTTAAAGGCGTACATTACCATGGTTATGGAGCGGGCAGACAGTCTGGGTCACGGGATGAATAATAAAAAAATTTGAACGAAAAGCTGCGGAAGGAGGCGGTGTTACGTGCCAAAATGTTTCAGAGCTCCTAGTCATGGGGATGCATGGACGCAAATGCAGAAATATGGTTTCCTTTTAGCTTTACATCGGAATAAAAATTGGTAACGAAGTTATACTTTCCAATGTTAATCTCAATGGTAACGCTACTGGAAATGGAAAAACTGGCCATTCTGAAAGAAGGGTAGAGAAAAAAATTATTGTTATAGAAGTAGGTATTGTTTGTTACTGAAAACTAAAATGTATATTAAATATTTAACGTAGATTTGTTAACTACACAGTAATTACATACGAGAGCACTATGACGGCTTGACTGATTATATTGCCTTTTATTATATATATTTAATAATAATAGAAAAAACGAAGCATGAAAGGAAATTTCGAAATAAAAATTAAGTGTTTTACTTTTAAATTTTTTATGTGATGTAATCTTAATTATACTTGCTTCATGACATTAATATATGGTGGAATGTTGTGTACTCCGTAATGGGATACATATTAGATAATAATGTAATAATGATTCATATATAATGTTTTATATGTACTCTGTGGATGTACCTATAACATAAATAAATAAAATAAAGTGTTAGTATCAGTCTAGACAGAAACTAAGCTGCAATTGTAATTCTATTGAAAAATATATGTACATACATAGATACGAACCTAACGTGATTTACGGACATCATTAGATATGTAGAAATCTTACTTTTTCATTCAGGTAATGTAAAATAAACAATAAACATAACAATTTAACTAACTTTATTATTATTTTTTTAAATAATGTGACATTTAATCTATCTATAATTAGTATGTATGATCTATTATTAGTATATAATATACATGTAATATTGAGTGCGTTTCCTAGACTAAATTGGTTTTATTCAAATAGCTTTTCTTATTATAGAAACGACTGAATAATAAACATTATTTGACTTATTCAAGTAATGTGTACGATATTGACGATTAATACATTATCAAACGCATTAGGATAACATTGAAGGGGCCTATCTAAAGATGCAGAAATCTTTAAAATCGGCTGCAAAAATTCTCAAAAATTACTGAACCGATTACCGAAGGACGTTCTTCTGAAAGTATTCCTACTATGAGTTCGTGCTAACGTTAGCGCGATCTAAAAACGATCAGCGCCATCTAGAATTTTAAGCATCAACTAGACGATCCTCACGCCTCTAACCGTATTTGCGTTTATAGTCCGTCGCTATATGTTGCCTGTTCCTTTGTAGCATCCCGACCTTTCCCGATAAACTGATTTTCTATTACTAAAATAATTTTCAACATAGTTCTAATTAGCAATTTAATCTTGAAACGAATGCCATATACACACAGATATATCGACACCTATGCGGGACATTGTATCTAATTTTGTCAAGTTTACAGGATAGCGTTTTACAATTTTATTGCATATAAAAAGTGACCAAGGGATGTTAAATAAAGCCGCACCCGTAATGAAGTAAATTGTTCTACTATTAATTTTATTCATTACGGATATATATTATTATTTTCGTAACTGAAATTACAATGCTTTTTTTTGCAGAAATCTGAATTATCTTGAATTACAATGAATTTTTTTTTCATATAAAAGTTGTTCTAGTGGTCGTATAAATACGGTTCCCAGATCGAAAGATACCTTTTTCCCCTCAGAATTTTGATGGTGTAATTAGAAAACATTGTTTCATTAATTACAATGTTCTTCATATAAGATGTCGATATATTTACCAATGGCTGTGTACTTATGGTCGTACTTTTAAAACATATTTAGATAATATTAAATTATTACAAGTTCGTTTCATGAAATATCTGGTTGACAAGAAAACAAAATTTCAGCGTAAACATAATTATTAAAAATATTATCCCTACTAATATTATAAATGTGAATGTAAGTTGGTTTGTTACCCTTTCACGCGAAAACTACTTAATCGATCATCATGAAACTTTGTACATATATTTTTGGAAGTATAAGAAGTAACATAGAATACTTTTTATAAAAAAAAATCAATGCGAGCGAAGCCGCTGGTATTTTATAGATATTATATTTTATAATTTATATTTTATTTATAATTTTGTGTGTTTTTTATTTATAGATTACTTTCTGTTTATGAAAAGGTTAAATATTTATTGGTTCTAGAACATTTTAATAATGACAAGCACAAAGTACTGATGAACAACTGTTATAATACCAAAAGAGTAAGAGAACGCAAATTAGATGAAATATCTGTAAATAATTATTATGGGAAAAGGACGAATCCGTATTTTATTTTATAACTTAAAATTTTAAGTATAAATTTTATAGGTATAAATGTTTAAGTTTGTAAGCTTAGTAAAGTTTTCCTTTTAAAATTATTTACTTGTTTTCAGAATGTTAGATAAGAAAAATATGTGTAGTAAAAAAATAATAATTGAATATTGTTTAATATATGTTGAGAAGCGTTAATTCCTCCGATAAACTGTCACATAGTTTGGCGGATTATGAAATTATAAAGTATAAGGTCCAATAAAGAATTTATTATTTAATTTAAAAAACAACACATTAGCAGTTTTAAATTGCATGTTTATCTTAACGAGATACGCGAACATCTTATTATCGATGACATAAAAATATACTTGTAGTGTCAGTTTCTAATGAAAACCGATACGGGTCGCGAGTTTGATTCCTGTCTACGATATATACTTAGTTTCATTAATAACCGAAGATCCGGTTACACTAACGAAGGGACCTTGAAGATGTTATGTACTTTAAATTAATGTAAAAAAAAATAATATAATTTCATTTTATGCTACAAGATTTTTTTGTTTTGTTTAATACAGAAGCGAATGAGTATCTATATTTTTATATATTTAATTTGCACATTTATAATTATTAATCCGTGTAACAGTTTGACTACGTCTCACATTATAAAAAGCTTCTTCATTCGCGCTTATCTACATAAATAGGCTTTATAATATCAACACGACATTATTACAATGCAGTATCTACGATTGTCAACAAACAAATATTATCTCATTATAATATTAGTATTTTTAATTATATATATGATGATTTTTATTGATATATTAGTTTCAACGCATTAAATAATTTATTACAATCACTAAAACCATATTTTTAATTTGATATAAAATGATTCATATTTGCGTATACATATACAAAATAATCAACCTGTATATTATTTTAAAATAAAATTACATCTCTGGTTGGAAAATGACATCGCCAACGTCCGAACAACAAAGGCGTAATAACTCACGTTATTATAAATTCAAAAAAGGAAATATTTTAAATTGTTACATAGCAATCGATACCAGCGACCCTCGGCTCTGAGGTCGCGTTTGCAACTCATATTGCTCGTCGTCTGCGCAGAGAGCTCAAATCGATGCACTGCGCACATACTTTACTCAACGAACCCCACAAGTTATATTTCACATTAAATTCTTCCCCTATTGTTCATTCGCACCCATTATAATTATTCCGAGCGGGATATAAAACAAGCAATCTATACGTATCCCGACTAAAATGAGATCGAAGGGGTAACGATAACGGATTATAAGTATGCAAAAAAATATTAAAATTACAAAACGACTTTTTAAAATTAATATCTGTCAAAAACGTCAACATACTAGATTGTGTATTTTATGAAATAAATTTTAATTTAATTATCTATAATATATTAAAATACGTGAAGCAAAAAATTTATGCCCCTTTTTACTAAAATTGCGCGAACGCGGGTATGTAATTTCTCACATTTATATTTTATAAAGAGAAGGAGTGCGAAATGCTAAAATTATTTTATAATTATGCATAAAAAATACACAGAATGATTAAAAAAACATTACACACACTGCCATGTATTTGACACACACACGCATATAAAAGTAGGAAAGTATACTCTTTTGTTTATTATTACAGAAATATAGTCTTTGACAACAGAACCTTAATAATATTCAAACTTGTAATTTAAATTGATCATGGTCGAATTTCGACCACAGGACGATCACTAGTTACATTTAATAGTGATAACAATAAATGATATATTAGAATCTTTAAAATTAATTTTATGAAGAGGCGACATAACAAACGTATGCGAACCTGATAAACGTAAAAGCGCAAAGGCGCAAGATTATATAAGAGATTATGTAAAATATAATTATTATTGACCGTACGTACATCATTCTAACTCTAATCGATCAGACTGTAATTCACTTAAAAACGCGCTCGCTATTAACTCTACGTCATAAGGCTTTTTTTTTTGTACTAAAATGATAGTAAAGAGTAGTTCATAATAGCTGTAATATTCAGCAATTAGTCAGCTATTTGTAAAATTAAAATTAAATTTTAATTTCGCTTCAGCAACCTAACAATGTCTGGTAATTTGACACAAAAATATTGTATTGTGTTGAAATAATTTATGTAAAATTTACTGCAGATGAAAAATATATTTATATTTGCAATTTGAGTGTAAAGAATATTTATGTTCTTATTTCACTCGTACCATCCCTGAACTTTTTACAGTTAATTAAAAAAAAAAAAAAGAAACAAACTTTTCCAATTATCTTTTTCAATTATTGTAAAATTATCTTTAATTATTTATAAAAGATTCTCAACTAACAATAAAATCTACAAAAGTATAATTACAATACGGAATGAGTTCGGAAGTGTTGTCTAAGTTTAATAACAGTTTAACAAGTTCCATACAACGCGTGTATTTATAGGTAATTATCGTCATAGGAAAACTTGCTGCGACTTGTCTTTACTAATACAATAATGACGCTGCTTAAAAAATTATGACGCGACCTCATTACACACTCGTAATAAACTGTCTCAAGACAATTCTGTACATCGAAGAAATAATAAATAAAAAACTTTTAGAGAACAAAACTTAAACTTATTGGAATGTACTCCTTAGTAAACGATTTACGATATGCTGTATTAAAAAAAAATTTGGTTGAGATTGTGTGAAACAGTAATTGAGTGAGACCTTTCCTAAGTTCCTGACTCCTGACATGACAGAAAAGTTATACCGCACAACGTAAGAAACGAATAAAATATTTTTTTTTTATATCACGATATTCGTTTTTCAGTAGTAAGGCCCTCGGGAGTTGGTCCTGCGTGCTAAAATATTTCAGAATTTCTTTTAAATTCTAAAACATAGAAAACGTTTTAATATTTTTTTCTACTATTGCAATATACGTTAGTTATGATTAAATTTGTTTGGTCAGGATAATTTTTATATCGACCAGGTCAGCTCAAAATCTTTTAGAGAGTTTATAATTTATTTATTGAAGAAATTTTTAATTAATTACAAATTTAATTTAATTTTTATTATTAATTTTATGAAAGAATTCGCAGATTAAATATATAAATCCATAATACGTACGAATGTGTATCACTGGCTAGCTCCCTAGAACTTTTTTTTAAAGTTTAAATGACTCTATTTCCTAAGAAAGTGACAAAAGTAAACAATTCAATTCTCTCATTTCAGGGTACAACAGCAATTGTAGCTATGAGAAATAGCAAAACACACAACCACAACTTAGTGAATACAGTTCATAGAAGCGAGCGCTCACAATAGCATAGTTTTGCACAAGTACAACCACGGAGCGGCCTAACCAGCAAATCGTATAACTAACTTTGAAAAAGGTTTTATTAAAATCAGCAAAACGCGCCACCTGAAAACGTCCACAGCGAGCGCACGTGCAAGTAAAATTAGCTGCATAAAAAATACTACTGTTATTGCCCCATAGAAGGCATTCAGGCAGTGTTTCGCTAATTCACAGAAGGGCTGAGAGCGCGAGTTTCACACTTACGTGAATCAGTGCGTGAGCTAAGTAAATTCATAGTGCTCCAACCGCCGGACTAATTTAATGAGAGGGCCTTTCAGCGGGCCGCGCCCCGAGAGCGTCATACGTCGCATTAAAATGAGATTTAACACTGAAATGTCATAATTAAGGCACTACACCGCAACCGCGCCCCGCGCCCCACCGCCTCTCCTGCGTGCCGGCGAAATGTTTGGAAACCAGCTACTTAATTATTGTGACTCTTTGCCTATAAGAAATGTTGATTTGTGACCTGGGGGAGCGCACCGTTTTAATAGTGTGATGCTAGACGCGTTCTTTCTGCAGTCGTCATCCTTTCGTGTCTGTCCAAGCCTTATGCATCGACCGCATTCGGTAATTCAGTGTCGTCATTTACGACGACTTTAATTTAAAGTGGAATGTCAACGTCATTGGCTCGCGATTGTATCTATACATATAATAAAATGGTAGGAAAGTCAAAACTGTACATTGAATATTTTTTTAAAAGAATACTTGGGGTGTGATCTACAATCGATACCGAAGCCAAAAATATAGTTTTTAGAATTTTTGTCTGTTTGTCTGTATGTATGTCCGGGATAAACTCAAAAAGTACTGCATGGATTTACTTCAAATTTGGCACGAATATTATTAAGAAGTCGTTTCAACATATAGGCTACATATTATAATGCTATCACCTACCGGGAACGAGCAGTGAACCTTTATTTCCTCAACGCATTCTGTAACAACGTGTAATCTAACGACGCATATTTGATTGTTGTTGTTATTATGTTAATAACCATGCTATGTAAGCTAGCTTCACACTATAAAAATCACGCAATATAAGTAACTAAGCCGATAAACATAATTAAATGAATATAAGTAGACTCTTGTCTACTTATATTCATTTATATACTTTTAAACCAGCGCCATCTATAAGATTTTTCTGTAGATATGAAATGTAAAGAAGAAACGGGTAAGTGAATGTTATTTTAAAAGGTATAATCGTAGGTATTTTTGGTGCTGTATAGCATTCACGCAGACGACGTCGCGGGCAGCAGCTAGTGTACAGTACAATTTGATAAATACTTGTGACCGAGTTATGTTAAAAAAACGTGTGTTACAATTTGTAATGTTGCCCGGAGCGCTCGCGGCAGCCGCGGCGCCGTGTTTACACGTGCGTTACGGCACAGCGAAATAAATTAAACTTTACGATTCGTGTACGAGCTTAAATAAAATTAAACACTCCTTGCGATTCTTTTGATAGAGACACCGTCGTAACACATTATTGCCGGCGCTATAACGACATCATACAAATTATCTCGACTACAAACGACGCGGCGCGGCACGCGACTGGCAAACATTTTTAGAGCTATTATCCGGCGCGAAAAACTCAGCGACGCAAAGCTTTGCCGCTTTCAATGATCCACTAACGTGCGACTGACGTCGGGATATAGTGAAACCACAAATTAAGAGACAATTCACACCACTAGGTGAGCGTGTAATTTTTGAGCTTGCGGCGACAGGGTACATTGTCGCCGCGATGAAAGGGTGCAGTCGGCGCTATTAAAACTTACGGCGATACGCGTGAATATAAAAAAAGTATCGTAGACGGTGCGGATAAAATAAAAGCGTTGGCACACGAAGAAAATGAAAGGGGTAATTGCGGCTACGGCCACAAAAAAGCCAGAGCACTAAACTAAAAGAAGCTGTTAGCGTTTAAGTCGTGTAACAATCTGAAAGGCGTAACATATACTGGTGTATTTATTCAGTACCGGGCGCGCTTTGCCACTAAAAGCTTCACCTATGTTTGATATTTTTAAAGACAGGAAATGCACAACTAAATACCGACACGTTGGTATAACTAATCAAAATACGGTTACAGTCTCGACATTACGTTCTGTAAAGAAGACGCTCGTGCATTCCACTTACCGACATGCAGAACACTGTTTAATTCATAATCACTCACCTGTAACAAAAAATAAATCATTAATTTTTCTTATTCTATAAAATATCATTAAAATTATTTTTTCTAAATTGTTTCTTTTTAAAAGTATATATAACTAAAGTATGACACAGCAGGAAATTGTCTGCTCAAAATATGGAGCAGTTCCTGTTGGTGAGTAAGGTGACCAGAGATCCTGAGGGGAATTGGGGGTAGGGTCGGCAACGCGCTTGCGATGCTTTTGGTGTTGCAGACGTCTATAGGCTACGGTATTCGCTTACCATCAAGTAAGCCGTATGCTTATTTGACCTTTATATACAATTAAAAAAAAAACAGAAATATAAGAGTAGAGTTTCACATGAGTAATATAGTATCTATAGACACATCGAGCAAAGTCACGGGGACTGTAAAAGGGTTATAAAATAATAAATCTATATAGTTTTATTTCTTTCAAATACCTTTTGATTATATATGATTTTTATATTATACTAGCTGACGCGGCAAACGTTGTTTTGCCAATAAACTATCTACTATAAGTGTGCGGGGATTTACTTATAATCGAAAGCGTTGTAGAAAATGAAAGTATGCTTTATTTAGTGCACAGAAAAATTAAAATACGTATAACAGTCACTGCTACGATCGATACACAAATAAAACCAAAACAAAAATGGCCGAAACAGTATAGTGAGTAAGACAGGAGCCCGGCTTCATTCTCATCCCTACTGCGTGATTTTTGCTGGATGAGAGGTGACAACGGTAGACACCCAGCGGGGATAACTGATTGAATGATAGTTATTGACCGGCGAAGGCAGGAGATCAAATTGAATTGAGAAAAAATCATAATTAAAGGAAATTATTAAAAATAATAAAAAATAAAAATTGTGATGGAAAAATATGGGTTGATCGTAGAGAGGTGGAAAATTAAGAGTAATATAATTTTTTTTTATTCTTAGTCATGACAAAATAAAAATAAAAACCTTGCCAAAAAAATTAAAGTTTATAATTAAGAAATCAAATATAGGGGTTGATCGTAGAGGGTTGAAAATTTTGGGTTATATGTATTTTTTAATATTGTATCATAAAAAAATAAAAAATAAAAAATAAATAATTTATCTAAAGATTAAAAAAAATTGAGGTGGACTACCCTTAACATTTAGGGGGATGAAAAATAGATGTCGTTCGATTCTCAGACCTACCTAATATGCACACAAAATTTCATGAGAATCGGTCAAGACGTGCGGGGGAGTTTAACTACAAACAACGCGACACGAGAATTTTATATATTAGATTTGACTATATACCATTAGCTGTTAGCCAATAGGTCAACTGTCAACTAAATTGCACGAAATAAGAATTTATTGTAAATATTTTACAACCCATGTCATAAATATTTGTTAAATAACAATTATTCTATTCAAAAAATAAAAATGCGGGCAGTGATAAACTTATACAGGTACAACATAAACGGGGTGTATAATTTTTAATAAAGACATCTCTCATCATAAATATAAATCGATTCCATTTATCTTTCATATCCATCTTTCATATTCCGTCGATGTCCACGCATCATATAAAAACAGTCGGCCTCAACAAACACTCAGACTCCGTGAATTGCGACCAAAAAGCGTCATAATGGAATCGTAAATCACGTCTTATGTGTCTAATTAGTTCTCGTATTTAAATACAAGAAATATTATCGTGTGTACAATTCGTACTTTGTAAGTGCATTGACGAGCCTTGTAAGGACATGAAACAGTCGATGATAGGTACACGCGTTACGATACAAAGCCTAAGTCGAATAAGACTCACAGATTCGTGCATTTTAAAAACATGTTTGTACAATATTCCTTTGTCTGCGTTCAAAGAATCGCCTGCTAGCTGGAAGATGGACCGGGCTCTATGTAATTAGACCAATTTAAATCTTAATTAATATTAATTGTCCGACGTCGGAACGAATCTGTCGTAAAGGACCATCGTGAAAAAAAGTCTTAATGGAGACGCAGCGTTTTATTGCATTAACAGAATGAAATGCCACGGAAAATTGAAGTATGTTAAAATTCGAAGAGTCGTCGGAGGCTCGTCTCTCCGGCTTTGACGCGCACTCGAGTGCACACGTTACGTTCCATGGCGAGACTTTGTTCTCAGACTTTTTTACGCGACTGTACAGTAAAATAATACTTGCCTCTATAAAAGCCGGGCCCATTGTTGTCGCTTAAATATAAAATGATGCCCCGTAAGTTCTCTTAACGCGGATGTTATCATTTATTATTCTATTACATTACTTAGTCATTTCAATGTTGTATTTCGTTCCTGCGTCAGTGACAACCGAGGCCGGCGAGGCGGCGCAGAATTATGCAGCCACGTAGGTATTAATACGTCAAAGGCAGGCTAGCGACAATCGTTGCTTTTATACGCTTAACTAGGACAATTCCTGATGTTGGGAGCAAACGGAAATTTGATAATTTTGACCGAGTCGGCGTATCTAAATGACCGTTTTAAGGAATTGTCACAACACGTTAAGTTAAAATTTGTCACTCCTCATTCCAGCCGAGACGTATTGTTTATCTTGCTCGAGATAGTGAAACTAAATTTCGTAAGTTCAGTACCCTCGCTCCTTAATCATATTAATGCACGGAGCACCTGCACATCGCTTAGGTGCCTATTATTCTCACAACAGAAAAATGAAAGGGTTTCTGAGTACATAACGAAAAAATGCATGAATGTACGTATGTGGACTTTGATAACGACAAACGAGGAAGTAAAGCGAGCGACTGTACCCCTAACCGTCGAGGAAATAAAGTCGCCGCGCGGCGGGCAGGTAGCGGGCCCTCGTGGACGACCGTACGCCAGGATAATTTATTTTTATTTCGTCATAAATATTAATGAGATTATCCCGCATAATGTAAATGTCCGCGATGTTGGCAAACGAATATTATTTATTGTAAAGTTTTCAATATTATTTTTTTCAACGGACTCGTACAGACTTAGCGTCCGGCGATGCGTTACGGCTGCTAATTAATAAAACTTATATTTACGTTTCGTTTTAATATTTTTTGATAGTAATTCTCGACGAGGAAGTGACTCATACGACTTGATATTTTTAATTACATTTTTAATTAACATGAAATCATCACTGACAACTACAAATTACCGATTAAATAATAAAACAATAAATAGAAATCTTAAATGTATTTTGTCTTTTTTTATCTGAATACACGTTTTGTACATAATGTGTATTAAATAATCAATATTTAATGCGTTACTCGTGTCTGTATAATATTATTATTTTGAGGAGCGGTTTCGCTTACGAACTTTGCTTCGGTCTAAAGATTATAGCGTGTTACTATACAGCCTATTGACAGGCTTTCAAAAAATAAGCAAATGAAGTCCACGGCTCCATGACATTAATATTAAGTTTTCTTTACTAATCGAATTGTCATCGAATCGATCATCCACCTGCAAGAGCAAATTAAAATACATTGACGAAGAATCAATACATCACACATACACATACAAGGATCTCTACCGCTTTAAATTCTAAAAACTCAGTAATTAGCAAGATAACACATCTATTCGTAAGTGTATCTTCACGTTAATTTATTTAAAACATATGAAGGATATAAAAATAAAATACACAACATTCATATTGTCTGAAATTACAATAAAATGTAAACATATATACGAAAATTTATTGCACACTCGAAACGTAATTGAGTTTTACTGTTGTAAAAAAATATATATACGAGTATAATATACAATTACGTGTAATAAAATATAATACGTAGGTATTTTTCCGTTTACAACATTCTTTGTAGGCCACGATCATATAAACTAAACACGTTACAGTATCTTATTTGAAAGCATTAAGGATCATTTTTGAATAACACTTTTGAAGTACCCATCGTACTAGACATTAAAAATCTGAAAAAAATTATAATTATCACACTTAATCGAAAGGTAAAGGTTAAGCTTTACTTATATAAATAATGATTACTTCCATTTAATATGAAAATAAACCATGGGTTTTTTCATTCAAAATTAATTATTTTTTTTTAATGTATTCGAGCGATTAAGGCTGCAATAATTACATGGTATCTTTTAATTATTCTAATGGTGAAAAATATTCGAAACGAAAAACAATTTTTTTGAGAGTTGATTAAATATTTGATGAAAATAACATTTACCTTATTTAAAAATAAATTTAGACATAAATATTACAGAACAAAACTCCTGCGTCACGAATTGAAATAATTGATACAGAAACGTTAATTTTAAAAACCTAAAGATTAATGTTTATCGCTCATGAAAATAAGATACGACGCCGGATTCTTTGAACGAATGCGCATGCGTCAAATAGTATATATTTTAACAAGGAGATTAAAGAGAGTCTACAGTGACAGGTGTAATGTCTTGCGGACGCGGGAAGCGTTGCCACTGCAGAACAATATATAATAACAAGGTCAGCGTCACGACTAAAGTTGCACGCGGGCTACTTATTCATTCCTCGTTTGACAAAACGACTTCGTACGAAACAGTAAAATAAATTTAATCAAACAACAGTTCAAATCTAAACTAATCTAAACATTCAACCGATAAATTAAAAACATAAATAAGTATCACGCTACAAATTATAAAGACCAAGAAAGCCACAATAAAATATTTATCAAAGCGATAATAAGCCATAATGTGTATTATAAACACGGTATCCACTAAAAAGTTAAAATCTCGACAGCATATTTTACGAGAAGCATATTTTAAAACAGCTCAGAAACGAGACAGGCTTTTAATTATCTGAATTCGTTTATATAAATATATCTTGAAATATATTACTACCGTATATCACGACGGCCCAAGGTCGGCAATCGCGCAGCATCGCCCCAATGTTATAATTATAACAATTAAGAAAAGAGTAAAGAATAAAATGTCGCAATTAAATACGAGAGGCGGTAAAAGTGGCACGAGTTTGATACGAAATAATAGGAAGAAAATGCACCGGGAACGACAAATGGAAAACAATAATTAGCGAGGAACAGTTAACGTATATACATACTAGTATACATATTAATTATATGACTAATGAGTTATTTTATGTCCATAAAAACGTTCCCATTCCAACGAACCGGAAGAGGACGAAAAGGAACGTTTTCGCGATATCGTTCGTGGGATATTATAGCTTATGAGATTGAGATAAAAAGTAAAGTTGCGTGTACTAATACGGTCAACGATACGGTTTTGTCGAGGACTGTACCGACGAGTGGCAGCTGGCCATAAGGCGAATCACTCACGATGCTAGTACACGGCCCGTTCGACTTGCACTATATTTTAATCATTGACGTAAGTATTAAACTTAAGGCTTAACCTAACAGGCTGGGTTTCGAAATGGCTACAGCACCGTGGACCATATCTATACTGTTCGGCAGATTATTCAAAAGACAGGAGAAAATAATCAACCGCTGTGTATGGCATTTGTGGACTACGAGAAAGCCTTCGACTCTGTCGAGACCTGGGTGTCCTGGACTCTCTGCAGAGATGTCATATCGACTGGCGATATATCGAGATACTGAAATGTATGTACGACGCGGCGACGATGACCGCTCATGTCCAGGACCAGAGAACAGGACCTAATTCCCTCCGGCGTGGGGTAAGACAGGGAGATGTAATATCACCGAAACTGTTTACCACTGTGCTGGAGGATGTCTTTAAGACCTTAGATTGGGGAGAACGAGGCCTCCTTAACCTCAACGGTGAATTCATCTCTCACTTTCGTTTCGCCGACGATATTGTCATCTTTGCGGAGACGTTGGATGAGTTAGGCCGGATGCTGGCCGGCCTAAACGAGTCCTCCCAGCGTGTCGGTCTCTGTATGAACTTGAAGTTCTTCAGGATTATATTTACCTAGGCCACACTATCCAACTAGGCCGCAACAACTTCGAGAAGGAGGCCGACAGGAGGATTCGGTTGGGCTAGACGGCGTTTGGCAGGCTTCGTCGAGTCTTCACTTCGAAGATTCCGCAATGCTTGAAGACAAAGGTCTTCGAACAATGCGTCCTGCCTGTGTTAACATACGGAGCCGAGACATAGACACTGACGAAGAGACTGGTCCACTAATTTAAAGTCGCTCAACGTGCAATGGAACGGGCTATGCTTGGGGTTTCTCTCAAAGATATGATTAGAAATGAGACTATCCGCGAGAGATCGGAAGTAACCGACATAGCCCACAGAATTAGCAAGTTGAAGTGGCAGTGGGCTGGTCATCTGTGTCGCAGGGCCGATGGCCGTTGGAGTAGGCGGGTCTTGGAGTGGATACCGCATCTTGGCAAACGCAGTGTGGGACGTCTTCCGGCCCGTTGGACCGACGATCCACGTAAGATTGCCGGTGTAGGATGGATGAGGATTGCGAAAAACCGGGATGTCTGGCGCGAACTTGGGGAGGCCTATGTCCAGCAGTGGACTGCCATAGGCTGAAGTGATGATCAGACTTAAGTATCTTGTGATATCTGATAACTCTCTCTAATTACCATAAAGTCCTAACGTAACTTTGGTATTGCTTTCAGTAATTTGTATCCATAAAACTTATTTATTAGTGCATCTAAAGCTCTCTATGGTAGAAGTGCACGATATATTAACAATAGTCAAAACTGTCAAGTAGTTAGCAGGAAACTCGTTAATATTACTTTTGGAACCTTCAACTTAAATACGAATTATAAGTCCCGAAATATTAAATAGACAACTGTAACCAGATCTCAAGATCTAAATACAACTTCATATGTTTCGAAAATTGTTTCAGAACCTATAAATGGCTGTTTATTTATTAACGTTCGTTCGAAAGTTTTTGACGTGTCGTCGGCGTGCAGTCCGCAAGTTTGTTAACAAGCATACATCACCCACACTCATCTCAAGCCATATCCGACGTTAAGACAAAAAAGAGACTATTTAATCATCGACTTTTGTAAGACACTTAATTGACTAAATTAATAGTGATCAGAACCATGCTACTTTTTGTATCTTGTCAATGACCATGTGTTTCATTTATTTGAATGATTGATGCTTTAGATGTACGAAGTTATGTTTATAGTGATTTGTTTTAATACTAGCTAATACCTGCTAGCAACACAGAACACTACACATCATGTTCCATGCCCTCTAAAATTCGAGTCTTATCAATTGTGGTTATTTTTTGGTATTTTCCTCTAATATGTTCCGTAAAGTGAGGTTTTTATCCACCTCAATAAACAAATTTTATTACATAAAAATATCTTTCAAATCCGTAAGGTAGTTTTCGAGAAAAGCACGCTCTAATAAGCAAGTTCTTAGGCTTTGTTATATTTCTATAGATCGCCACCAGTAAATTTTGTATAAAAGGTTTCACACTGAACGGTAGCAAAAGGATAAAACGTCGTGTGTTCAGAAATAGACCAGTTATCACAATATAAACGACAAATACTTATTGAATGTATTTTATATACGACAATATTACATTAATTTGACATAACTCGTAACTGACACAATATTTAGGCGGACAAGTTGACGTTTAGCGTTCAAGACTTCAAGTGACAAAAGTTGTTAGCGCTAGCAACACCTGGCGCTAACGTCGATATAATTAGGGACGGAGGAATGTAAAAATATTATCGATTTTCATATTTAATGCATTAAAATGTTACGAGAAAAAATGTATTTTTTTTATATACTTTAATTATCTCCTGCTACTATCTAGCAGACTTTATTCGACTGATTAAGTATTCATTAATGTTCAATCGCTCTAACGTAATATCTTATTATGTTAATAAATAAATAAGCCATACCATATATAACCATAAACAATATGTTATGGGTATTTATTAAAATGTAACGGACTATGTCCTTGCGCTAAGCGAAAGCGTCTTCTATCAAAGAGTAGTCGAATTTATAAGGAACGTAAAATATCACTTCGATCCCATACTCTGCCAGCAGCCAAAGAAATGTTTATAAAGAGTCGTTGCCGAGAGAATGCACTCGTCGATACCATTCTTCGTCGAAACAATAAAAATATAAAGATAAATAATTATAATAACATGGTAGATTAGATACAATGTTAATTAGCCCATTGTTCAACAAAGTGAATAGATATCGAGTTTTAGTATAAAGAAACACAGTTGAATAAACCTATCACAAAAACTCCTTACCCATAGACGACGCACACACGCTCTGAGGGAAAATCGTATTACATATATACCGGAGCACACACACAAACGCGCAAACAACAATGTAGCCAGGAAGGTCGCGGCGCTATTAATAAAATGGAATAAAAATAAAATATAATTATAATTATTCGCCCGCATTCGTGCGCCGGCGCGAGTGTCGATAGCCCAGTGAGGGGAACAATAAAATATACTTTAATTAGAAGCGAGTCGGTGTCGATGTCGGTTCCGGAGGGCGTTGAACCGCTGTGTACACATTAGGACAACAGCGGCTATCGATCATTTTTCGCGCAAGTTCACGATACGATCGCGTCACTATGAAATAGATTGCTTTCACGAATGCACGAATTAGCACGTTAGCCACGCTGCGGTTGTGAGGAAATGGTCTTTCGTGGACGTTTGACCATAGATCACAGCGACGTGTATATAATAACGTGTTAATACCGAGCCTTATTGCGGTCACGTCAAAGTAAACATTGTAAACGTTTCTTCCTATAATTGGTACGGAAATTAACTTAATGCATAAATGCAAAAAGCAAACGTAATTGTCTTTTACAAGTCATTATAATCAACTTTTATAACTGTTCATCAATATGTCAGTTAACGATTTAATATTAATATCTATTTTAATACAATGGATAAGAAACCGAATTCCACTCCACATAGTCAAGTATACATTCAGAACCAATTATCTTTTAAATAAATGTACAACTTGAGATCGTAGCGCTTTATAATTAAAACAACTTCGTCTTATTAATTGTTTTTATACCAGACAATTACCTAAAGAGAAAAGAAAATTGAAATATGGATTTTAACGTAAATAATTTCGACTATAAAACAATCGAAGACATAACATATACCATCACGTACTCGTTTACTATTAACTTTTACTTACGTATTAAGTACCGACGATCGATCTTCATTTGAAAATGTAATAGATAATATCAAGAATTTATTAATAATATAAATATGTATGCACATAATGTATGGACTAGTGTTAGTATATTAAATTATGTATAAATAATTAAAACAGTTCAATACAATGTTGTATTCCAACAGTAACCTGTTACGTGGTAATAATTCAATAGAGTTATTAAACATATTTTTTTTTTTGTTTAAACCGCCTCAAAAAAGATAATAAGTTTAATATCGCGGACTGTAATTACGGATTGTAATTCTCCCTTTTATTAATTATAAACGGTACAACGTTTTCTGTTTTCTCTCGTATTATATTATTGTTGAGTAAAATACCATTTTTGATTACAACCTCACCTGTCAATGCTGGCATTTTGATTGTTGTATGTTATAGTTATTATCATCGTAATTAGCCGATTTCTTTTCGAACATCGTAAGCGTACATCGATGAATTCTTAAAGAAATTATCCTACATGGTCAGTTTATCATCAGCTAGTTTTACTTGTAAATACGTAAAAATATAAGTATGATAAGGAAGAAAAAAAAAAAACGGTGAATTATGAGTATTAAATATTATAATATTATACATTTCTCCACAGCGGTAAGAAAGGAAATGGAGAAAGAGATTCGCGAGTTTTTAAATACAAAAACAAAACCCTGAACACGTACAGTAATCGAAAAAAAATTATAATTAAAATCGCAGCGAAATAGGAAGTTTTGATATTATTACAAAGTAAAAGCAGGAACTCTCCGGGCAACTAAAGCGAACATTTGAAAACAATTCCCCGTTTTAAAAAATTCTACCTGTGTAAGAGGTAAACTATGCAAAACAGGGATTAACTCCCTCCTGTATCTGAACCGGATCAGGATAGAATGAGGCATGCCAGATGATGAGGCAGCCCATTTCTCTACAGTGGAGCAGTCGTAAGCAGTAGGAAGTAATTAATTGGTCGTTAATTAATAGTAGTTAATAAATAAAATTTAATTAATAATAAGAATTATTTAATAATATAAAAATAAATAAAAAATAATTGATATTTACAGTAAAAATAAATAATTCATTGAAAAAAGTAAACGAAAATAAATATAATAATATGTTAAGTAACATATTTATAATATCAATTCACTTTTTTTTTTGTTAAACAATTTTTTCAAGAATATACATTCGTGTTTATTAAAAGGATCGGACCGGACATACTCGACCCGGACCAGGCAAGGTATGTAACGCAGATGATTGATCTGGATCCCGATCAGGAAATCTCATCTCATCCTGATCAGGTCGAGACAAATCTTCTGCGTTACATACCTTATCAGGTCCAGATCGGGCATGCCCGGTCCGGTCCTTCTAAGGAACACGAAACAATTTCTAGTCGGTATGGACATCGAAAGGCGACGAAATTGACACATTTGTTAAAAATTGACAATTGTTTAATGAGTACAAAGCAAAACTTTTGTGAACACATGAATGAAGAGTAAAAATCGTATAGAAATTTAATGTCAAAGTCATTCTAAAATCATTTCATACTAAATATCGGCAATACTTTGAATTTATTAATTCTCTTTCGCGAGTGTAGTAAAAAGACAAGTTTTTGTTTACGTTCAACAGTAATCTTATTGTAAATCTAGTAGATATTTTAATGTTAAACTATATTGAAAGGATATTATTCTTATTATTGAAAGGACATATTTTATATTAAAAGGAACCTTGAATAAGATAACATTGTCAATTTTAGAACAACTTTAAAGTGATAGTCACTTTTAATGACAATGAATCAATGAGAAGTACCCAAATAAGGCGAGTGATTTTTATATCAAATAATAGAAAATTAAAATGTCGGTAGTGTAGACAAATCTTATTTGTCTTTCTTGTAGCTCGAAATAGTACGTATACTATTACAAAATAAAATTTTTACAAAAAAAATTGTTGAATATACTATCTACTACTTTTTTTATAACATACTAGCGACCTGGCCCGCCTTTGCGCGGTTGCAAAAACTATCAGTGTTCCTCTACTATATTATGCATGTATTATACATATAAACTCCTCTGGAATCACTCTATTTACAAAAGGAAAACGCATCAAAATCCGTTGCGTAGTTTTAAAGATCTAAGCATACAGACAGCGGGAAGCGACTTTGTTTTATACTATGTATATATACGCACGATCATCTGTTCCTATGGTAGGCAACTTAATGCTTGTCTAATAAATAATATGTAACAGCCGAATGTTATAGCTATTTTTTTTATAAATATACATAGAAACAATACATATATAATTAATTAATACAAATATTACACCCAGACTCAGGCAGTAATCTAACCCACAACCCGCGTATCCGAAAGCAGGGCCACTACAAACTGCACCAACGGGCTAGTCACTTTTTCTTTCCATATATTCCTTAAACTAAATGTTGTAGTTATTAATATTTGTATTACTTTTCTCAGGAATCTTTATTTATCTAATACACATAAAATCAACCCCTTAAAATATTTAAATGCATACTCGTATTCATGACAACATTCTATGAACTGTACGACCATCAATTCATGGAAGTCTTTCAAACACAATTCAGTTCAGAAGCCTTGAAATATGATATTGTATTTTCAAACATTTTTCCTGCAAATCGTACTACAAATAGCAATTGAAGTTAAGTTACTAAAATACTCCTGAACTTTATTGTTTCTTTCTTTCTCTATAATAGGTTTTCTCGAAGGCCACTTTCTTCTATAAACAATTTGTGAGGAAGTAAAGCGATATAATATTGTAGAGAAAATGTTATAAATTTATATTGAAAAATATCGGCTCGGCAAACTCCACTCACCGCTTATTAAATATTGCATCCATCCTTAAGTACCTATGAGAAGCAAGTACCTATATGAGCTTAATAGATCGCATTGAGTGGAACAATAACCCTATATTAAAGAGTTTCCGTAGAATCCAACTCTAATAAATGACGGCCGCGATTTATTTCCAAACAATATATATTATAGTAAATTGAACTCTATCCTGTTATATTAAGTTGGATAATTGAATCGGTCGTTATATTAAATTCGCGATCTTACAATGATACCAGCAATACTCGGAGCACTCAAAAGTTCCGAACCCAATTGATATCAAACAGGCGATAATATGCTTTATCGTTTCCAATTAGAGTTAGCTGTTATTTGCATGTAATGAGGCAGTTATCACCTTTCTGCTCGTGACGCGAGTCGTTCCTAAAGATGTCCATTATAGTCGCGATCGAGCCACACTACCTTTCTTCTCTCTTTGAATAGCTCATCCATTTTAATAAAAAAGTTATGAATATTTTGAAAATTTTACTATTCTTGTGAACGTAATTTTTACTTATTAACTACACAAATAATTAAACTATCGTTTCGCTTGTAGCCACAATTTAACTAAACTAATATTAATAAACCAAACAAAAAAGTCCCTGTTAGAACTAAAAAAATATTGCGGTACAATTAAAAAGTTAAAACATCATTCAATAATCGCATACAAAAATTGTTACCGACGACAAAGCCGGCCGTGTGGAACGGCCCGACTCCCACATACCTCATTTGTTATAAGCCACATTATAATCACATATTGTATCGGATAATAAATAGAAAAAGCGACAATAGGAATAACGAGTCACAAATAGACGTCTAATAATAAAATTGTATGTATATAAATACAGGTTGGTGTGCGTGCCGGTCTGTCGGACCGTTTAATAGATGCTTTGGGTAATTTAATAAGGTCGCTTCCGTGTGCAGTGCATATTGTCGTTAGCTACATACATCTGGACCTATTGGAATTTCATCATGGCATGCTCAGAAGATACGGGCCTCGACGCTTATAAGTTTGACCGTTCGGAATTCCACGTCTCAAGAGTCTTCGAGCTGAAGCGAAGAGCTGTTAAAATTGAAATTATGACCAGCTCCTAACATCAATTATCGAGCTTTTTCTATCAAACTCGTACTCATTGATCCGTAACGATCTGATAATGATTGTTAATAGATAATAATATTAGTCTCCTATTGTATTTTATGATATGAAAGCAAATTATAACGCATTTGTAATGGTATTTTTTACACGTGCGATAAATATTTTAGTTGATGCCATAAATAAGCAACTCCCTGTTCGTATTCTTAGTTTACATAAAAATGCGATGATAAAAAATCTAGTTTTAAGACTTTTCTAGTATGGTAACGGATTTGCTTAGCATAATATTACACTCATTAATCAAAGATAAGTCCCTACGTACACTATTTATAGAACTTATGTAGATATTTTTTTTAAAAGCCAAAAAAGAGGAATGAAAGTGGATCACGCGATCCAAAATTAATAAATAAATATATAAATAAAATCGTAACAAACGCTAGGGATTATGACAGTGAATTAATGGCTGATAGATAATCAAAAACCGATTTATACACCTCTAGACGATCCAGAATAATGAAATATGGTAAGAAGACTAGGATTAAGCAAAAAATAAAGAACCTTTAATTATACTCTGAATCAATCAGCATTTAGCTTGTCTGGGATGGATCAAATCAGTATAAAATTAAGTTCAAAATATAAATTTCAAATTCAGAAAATTTCTTTGTTTTTCAATATTTTCGTATTTTTATTATTTTTTTTTTTTTTTTTTAATTGAATTGGACGATTGTTTTTATTTTTAATTTTGATACTTTTAACGTTATTTTACTTCACTCTCAATTCTGTCATCTTTCTTTCTAACTAATTAGTTCAAGTATATTTACTTAGGTAAAATGTTATTACATTTTACCCTGGCAACCACATAAACGTTCTTGATCTGATCCAATCAGTTCAGTTATTGAAATGTTATACTAAGAACCTTTAACAAAATCTACTAATTTTATTCTTATTAAGATCGCATAATTGTACCTCATTTGCGACATTGTCATCCCGCTTTTATTGCTTGTTGATATTTATATTTTCAAGCCGTTGTTTACAATGTGTTTTTGGATTCAAATCGATCCCTGTTATTATCGTCGACACCTGCCGATCATAACACGTAAGAAAGATGATTGTTCCACCCTTCGCTCATTGTTAGGCTGAGGTCAGATGACAGTTACGTTTTATTCAGGTATAAAACAGCAATCAGATTAAAAAAAGGAGGTAAAAAATTAACCCTTAAATTATAAGTATTGTAATATTTTTTTATAAGTTTTGTTGTACAAAGAATATATCAGTTCAAAAATTATTTAATAGAAATTTTATTTAATAACTCGTTTTAAGATGTAAATATTTTACAATACGAATGATTAATATTAAATATTATTTTAAAAATTGAGCGTGGAGCAATCGCATCTATAACAGTTATTTATCCGCTCTTTCGACTTTAAAACATAACACTCGTATATCGAGTAGGTATAAATATGACAACTAAATCTTGAAAAGACTTGATCAACCGCAAAAACAAATCAAAGATACCATCGGGAGTTAGTAGCATACAATACTCGGTCTTTTGCGATGGTTATGAACGGTACAGCTTCTGTTTTTATAGTTAAAAGAACTTCATACCATATACCTAGTCTGCGCACACCTTAAAGAGCTATTGGTAGCTATTTCCCAGTTTTTCTTAAACCGCCTCGTTATAAGTCCGTCATATTGAAAACATACTCGATATTTGTAGGTAATGCGGCGAGTTAATATAATTTTAGCATTCGGCTTTAATTAGCCCTTTTCGCGTATATGGTGTTATTACTTGACACCAGTCAGAGGGCCGACTGCCATAACTCACTCCGAGACGACCGTAACTCTTATGTCTATGGCCATAAAGGTTATTCTGTAATAAAATATTAATTTATCGATTATTATTTATTAACGTAGTGTAATAAAAAATATTCAAATGAAGCACTACCTTTATTAGGTTACAGTCGTAAATATTTATATTTATATTCTGCGAATGTTTCTTGTTTCAATGGGTTTTGTTTGCAAAATGCACTCGCGGCGATGTATCAACTATTACACAAAAAATTATATTCCTTCAGAAACTTCATAAAGTGAAGTCGCCGCAAAAATGTAATTAGGTATCTATTTATCGTTTCTTAATAGATCTCGATGATTCAACTTGTGAATACCGGCACTTTCTAATTAAATTGTAGCCTTTTACGTTACAGGCGATGACATGCTGTTAAAAACGTTATGGAACACTAAACGATATTTATTTAACTATAAAAGTAAAAGGACATTTAAGATACCAAGAGAGAAAAAAAGGATATTTTACGTTGGCCTCGTGGTGATATTTCCCGATGCATTTATTTTATCCCACTCGTTCTTATTAATATTAAATACTAAAATACAATAAAAACGACACACACACACATAAATATTCCGAGCGTTCAAAAGTGCAAAGATTAAAACATCTTACTACAATGTACCAGATATTGTATAACTCGTGTTTGTTATTTAACGGCGAACAATGTGGGAGGAATTACACCGTAAAAAGTGGGACCGAATTCAGCGGATCAATAGTTTGAGCACAAACAAAGTTGGTTTCCATGCAGACGGTGCAGAAAGTGCTCGGTGGGCTCTTGTATTTTTAATATCCCCCGCCCCCGGGCCCCTCGGCCGGGCTCCGTTTTAACATAATATAAAATTATAAGCGACATGAATCACGATAATGCGGCGCGGCCCTGTGTGCGCGGCCAATTCACAACTTTGCCGAGACTCACTCCACTACCTCCCCGCCATAGACTAACCACTACCAGTATCCTTAGTTCTGTTTTTTTTTTTTTTTTTAATTCTACTATCAAAATATTTATTGTTTTGGAACGAAGTTCTCTTTTCTTACTTTTAATGTAAAATTTCTAATTTCATATTCACTAAGTAGATACTTACATTTTTTCCAGTTCTGGTCTTAAAGGGAACTTTAAATTATTTAGTACATTATAAAAACGATACAATGATACCTTCTTATATCATTAATATAGGTTAAAAACCCAATATCCAAGTAAAACGGCGGCTATAATTAGACACTGTCCGAATGTGAATTTATTTAAAAGGAAATAATATCTATTTTAATTTCGTTTAGATTAAGCAAATGCTCAAAATTTAAAACGTATTTTAACGTAATAATGACGTTAAAGCAGTCAAAATAACGAACAAATAAGAATACAACTCGTGGTCGTTCTGTTGTATTTAGTCTGTGCCGTATCGCGCGGCGCAGGCAAAAAGAAAAGTTTTATTTTTATAAGACAAGAAATTTATTATAGCTGATGGTCGTGTCGGCTTCGCGTTCCTTCGGAAACGGAACGTAAACGCGCCTCGCATCGACCCGGCGAACTTGTGACCCAAACTCTGACATCCAGTATCGCCTTCCTTAAAACAATATGTAATATATATTCTTTATTACACTAGATATAGGTATATGGTGATATTAAATACAATGGCAAGAAATATTTTAACATTAATACAGACCTATAGCCAACTCATACAATAAAGTAATAAAAACTTTCTTTAAAATTATGTATAACTAGCTGTGCCCGCGACTTCGTCCACGTGTAATTTAACAAAATAGTTATTGTTTAGTTCGAGAGTTATAAAATAATAAAAAAATCTAAAATTAAAGTAGCCAAGTCATTCCTTATTACATCAGCTATTAGCCAGTGAAAATCCCGTCACAATCGGTCCAGCCGTTTCAGAGATTAACCGGAACAAACAAACAAACAGACAGACAGACAAAAGTTATAAAAAATGTTATTTTGGTATATGTATCCTGTATACATATGAATAACCATACATATGAATTCGGTTATTTTAATATCACAAGCAGACACTCCAATTTTATTTATTTATATGGATATGTACCTCCTCCTTTTTAAATTAAAATACTATGCGCTATAGCACAAAATATGTTTGCATTCATTACATCATAAGATTTCTCGTATATCAGAAGTACAACATACTTATATATTTAGAGTTATTATTTAGTACTTCAATAACTGTTTTAATATTAACATATATCTGTCGAATTACTTAGTATAAACTAGTTAGGTACATATAGTTGTATGTTACTATAATTGTTAATACTTGCTTTGATTATTTGAACGTACAATATAAATAAAGAATAAATTAAGTGATAAATAGCGTGCAGTATATACATTAATCAGTTATATAACGTGCAGTGTGAAACAGTTGATACTAGTTCTGTGCAGTGTTCTTCAATATGTTTATATATTTATATACATATTGTAAAAATATTAGTCTAAATCTAAAGTACATATTAATTTTTATCGACCACATGTTTTTCGTGGTCTGTGCTTTGTGCTTGCGGATTATGTGTCCGGAGCCCCGAGACAAGAGAAAGTCCTACCGGAGGCCGTTGGTGTGAAGCGGTCATTTATTAATTATCATATATAAAATTTAATAAAAAATATATATCGAAGATACGTGTCACTATGTAATATAATGTTTTAAAACAATATTTCCGCTTGTCGCTACCGTCACAATTACTTTTATTATTAAATGTTCAATATTATTTATTAAGCGTAAACATTGACGTCAAGTTTATTATTGTAACATAATATTAATATAAAACTAGTTCTTGTTTAAATGTTCGCAACATACTTCCTCATTCCGAAAGAGAAATCAGAAATAGTTTTGTTAAGTGATTGCATTAGGCTAGCGTACTGTTAAGCCACGAAATAAAGTTAAAAAAAATTAGACACCGACGTATGTGAAAACTTTGAGAGAATGTGAACGAACCTTTATTTAGAAATAGAGATTATAGCGGTTAAAAATAGAATCCTATTATCCGGTTTTTACCAGTTTTATCCAGGGGAACTATTGATCAATCAAGAGTTCAATGACAATGAGATTATTTCGACTATAATGGCCTTAATTAATATAAAATTTTATAAATGTAGTTTTTTTTTAATATTAAATATGCTTAAGAAATACATCTATATCAATATTGATTTTCCTAAAAAATCATACTACCACGTATTAATTAATATTAGATACTGTGATAATTCTTTTAAATTCCTAATAAAAAACATGTCTTGCATGGACTACCTGATTTACTTTTGAAATAAATTAAAATAAAATTTCTCCATGCTTATTACATATTTTATTTAGATTATAGAGTATAGGAGTAGAGTGGGATCTCAACAGATAGTTCGCTGGTTCAATCCCAAGCAACGTTGACTCCTAGTCTCCTAATATCCTGAAGTAAAGGAAATATCACGGAAAAATACGTCTGGTAACAGTAGTTTATTCAAATAAAAAGTTATACCTTAATATGATATAATTAAGCCGACCTAACACGCTAAAACGTTTCAATTAACTTAGAAGACGGAAAGTTTTAAAAAAAAGTGTTTCTTGAGCTTTAACCTCAGCCTCTCAGAATTAAAATATGAATGAATTTGAGAGAAATTCGCTCAGCTTCATGCATTGAAAAAAAAACATTTTCGTTACAAAAACATTTTAACGGCTTGTGTTAATTCATTCATTAAGGCGTTATTAATAAATATCCCATCATCGATGTCGGGTAAAGGAGGTTATTGAACCCGAGTTTAAATCATTTATACGATAAAAGCCTTCTCCTTTTGTTTACATTAACTGATTATCCGATTCGATCCTTAACGCATGTTGAAATTTTTTAATATTATTATAATTTTGCAAGCAACCCCGTGTTACCTGCTTTGTATTTCGACTCCAGACAGGTTCAGGTTTATTACTTATAGTGTGATACATTATAGCCTATATATTTCCTGAACTAAGAACTATTTAAAGTAATAAATTCTATTCCCAAGTGATTTTAATAAACGATGAATGTGAAAAACCAATATAATTTTCTTACAACTATCGCTGAGAGGAATCGACAAGATATTCCAATAGCTTTTCTTTTAAAAACTGTGAAAAAATTTTACAGTCTTGATCAATTTCTAAACGATGTCACATGTAAAGCACGAGGGCCAGTCACACCGAACCCAAGCACACCGTTTTTTATCTTTATCTTATCAATTTACATTACACTGAACGATATAAAAAATAAAATGTTCAGTGTGACATTGTTTAACGTAATAATTTAATAAGTCACGTACCATAAAATAAATTAATTGTACACACAGCAGCTGCTTCGAAAAACCTGAAGTCAACAGCTAAAATGAACCCCCAACGAGCCTTAATTGCCATCGAAAATAATTTAAAGAATTCCGATTCTCGGCGATGCGCCGCAGACGAAGGTGGCCGAGCGGAGCCGAGAACAACCGAGCGCTGAGTGGACATAGGAACTTGGTAATTACCCGCGCTGTAACCGTATTATTTACAACTATACAACTTACAATTGCACCTGTTTGATCTATTCATGACGACAGTTTTGGTGCAGTGGCGCGCAAAATATCCATGAACGTCAACGGTCCCGAATGCGATTCCAGCTCGGAGCGAATATTATTAAAGATACCCTTAACACACTAAAATTTTAATCGATCCCTTAACGGAGCAGCGTGTTGGACACAACTTGAAGAAGAAGGTACAATTGTGGAACGCTAGCATGTAGTTTCAGTTCATTTTAAATGTATGCATTATTAATATTAATTTGCAATAAGGACGGGTTTTATAAGGGCAAAAATTATAGGGTAGAAACAAGTAAGACAAGGTAGCGCCAACGATAGCCCCTTGCTCACATTACGTAATTATCATAAAAAACATTATCATTTTTCACAATCGTAAAGGTACTTCTTATACATATAGAAGAAAACCATTTCACATTAGGAAAAATGACTTCTACTACTTGTTTTGGTACGCGGCTTTACTACTAAGGACGGAGTATGTTAGTTTATATATTATATTTTATATATTGTTTAATATTTTTTAAACTAATTTCAGTAACAAAATAAAAAATTCTTTCACTAACAGAAAGCTACACTATTCACGAGTGATAGAGGCCATATTTGATTGTTATTGAACAAAAAAATCTGTAAAAATAATGGTATATGTAAATCGAGTCGGAGAAATGCGAGCGAGATGAAAACTTTCCTATATATTTGCATCACAAAAATAATTACCGCCTAACGAAGTGGGCACGGGTCGGCTAGTAATATGTATTCACGAAAAAAATATGGCGATACAAAATTAATTACTTAAAAACTGTATACAAATTATATTGTAATAAGTTAACAATAAAAATAGACGATAAAAAAAATTTAAACTTATATCTTGAGAACTATCGAAGAGTATACAGCAAAAAAACTTCGGTAATATTAATTTTTACCCTTCAATGAACACTGTGTACAATGAGCCCTACGCTTTTTATTTATGCTTTCCTGGTACTGTCTGTTATTTAAAAACTGTCTCATATAAAACATCCAGTGTACTAAGGGAGTAAACATTGTTACTAAGGGAATAAAGACGTGACGATCGCTCTGGTGTAACGGTGCGTGTGCCGTGTCATCGGCGCCTAAACACCGAGGGTCGCAGGCTCGGTTCCCGCTCAGAGATATTTGTTATTATAGTTTTTTTTATTTTATTTCCGGTCTGATTGTTGGTCTCCCCATTGTGCCTCGGAGAGCACGTTAAGCTGTCCGTCCCAATTGTTATCATGTAGGTAACACCTGATAGCGTTACTTATAGTAGGGCTACTTATATTAAGCTCTAATCCTTCTACATGGAGAAAGAGGCCTATGCCCAGCAAATGGATATTACATGCTGAAACGTATCATAGCAAATCATTAGTATATTTTAACTGTTTTTTTACTCCCGTCTAAACATAGCGTTCTAACTGAGCCTCGAGATTCCACTCGCGTTATTTCTGATCTCGTGGGAACATTGGGATAAAATGAGCACATCTTTTATTCTTTATCACCAGCTATCTGCTTACCAAGTTTCATTACAATCCGTTCAGTAATTTGTGTGAAAAACTTATAAACATACATTCATCCATCCTCACTAACTTTATGATATTAGTAGGACACTCAGTGATAATGTTAACGTAATGAACTATCAGTCTGCGGTTCAGTTCCAGTCGTGATTGTGATTTTGTGCATTACAAACAAAAAAATAAAATCTCTAATTCTCATAATATTAGTATTGATTTAAGAGCGTTTAATGTTCTCAGATGAATGTGAAATATATATTTTACATCCGTGTTCACAAGGATGTGTGTTTGTGTGTGCGTTACGCGGGAAATCGTTGGGTTTTGTTTAAACCGTTCGTAGAAATTTACTCGTATATTTGAATAAATTATCAGAGTCCGATCGAATCAAATTTTGTGATTTATTATAATTTTAAAAGAAAACTGAGTAACAATCGAAAATGTTTAAGTTAAAATTGGTTCTAATAAAATAACACGGTAAAGTGGTTATACATAATATAGTTAAATAATTTTATTAAAACAAAAATCTTAAAAAATAGTAACCAACTTGGTACAAAATGGTTACAAATCTATTAAATTTGTAATAGTTTATTTAGTCTCAGAATAAACGTCGCAACACTAACGTGTAACACTTTCAATAAGTGTAACATATTAAGTATATCAAATTGCATAAGTTTAGTACGAGCGCATAGAGAGTGGCCTGAGGCCTTAATTTATACAATACACGCGTACAAACATGGCTAACAAATAGCGTTTTAGTCAGTCGATCGGATCGATTACTCGATTATGTCGTAATAATTATGTTTATATTGTTTATTAACAAAAACATCACTTATACTTTGTATTAAATTATTTCAGATAACTTCCCGAGTTGCAAAGCTTGGACATTACCATCGGTACGTCGAAGACGACAAAACTGATGGTCATATTCTGGTTTTATATGTCAATTTTAATTTATGTATTGATTTTGAAATTTTATGTTTAACAGACCGTCTCCTAAATGGAGAAAAAGGGCTTTGTCCAGCTGTGGAATGTTATGTTTATGGCTGAATGCTATGTTTTACAGTGACATATTTTTCAAAGTTAATCACGAAAACTTCTAGCCAATAATTAAATTACTTTAGCATTATTAGCTACATAGAAAAAGTAATAATATACATATATAACGTGTGTGTGTATTAACGTGTATTTCTATAATATTCTCGTTTCTATAACACCAACGTACAAGCTAAAAAGTAAAATTAACCTATACATAAGTTAACAAACAAAATTATTGGCGTAAAGGGAAAAATACATATTGTATAATTTAATCAAAGAATAATTAAAACAGAACATACGTTACATTATGTACATTTTGTAAAAAGCTAAACATAATAATTACTAACAAAGAATGTAGACCGACCCGCGGCCTTTGATAAACAAATATAAAAATTTATTACAAAATCAGACAACATAAGAAAAACACCGAATATCACTAACGGAGCGGGCGCGATAAAAAATACGCTCACTAAATAAAAAAATTCATACGGCAAATTTTTATTATTACAACATTTTATTTATCATCTAAATCGGCGTTTACGACGGCGAACAATGCCGAGCTCCGAACTGAACAAAAGTGGGACGCAAATAAAGAAAACAATAAAATTAGAATACATAAACACATAAAAACGGCATCCAGAACATTCGCGGCGGCGCATGCGTCCCGAACCACCGCACATTACTTCGCAGCTCGAAGAAATTAAAACCAGTACTAACAAATTACAGAACAAGCATTCGAAAATAATTAAGTACAAGAGAGTAAAGTAAGGGCGAAATTATTTAAATTCTGCTTAGATTTCAAGAGAGAGTCGCGCGTAACACAACGATTCTGATATTAAAAGCGCAAACATTTATCAGCAACTGGCAACACTTAATAAAATGGCCACTCTCCGCGCTTCGAGGGTTATGTTTATTTGCCGATCTCTCTTCACACCCTTACAACACCTATAAGAATTAACTCTGGTCGTTTTAATTAAAAACTCAAATTCACCCCTGAACTTTTTACATATATACGCTGCGATTCTCCTTACTTTAAACGCCAATAGGTGTAAGATAGAAAGATAAAAATATATCTTTTCATACTCGTGAGTTCTTCTTTAATGTGTTTTCGTTTGCTTGTGTGTGTACATGCATCAAATAATTGAGATATACTTATAATGGGAACAAAACGAGAATCGATTTGAGATGACCATAATATTTATAAATTAAATTATTTTCTTTTCTTTTGCAACCAAATCATTGAACTTGTATTACATTGTTAAAATGATTCAAAGATAACCTCTACTTCTCTAGAGGGTTAAAAGCTTATGCCTACTCCAAATTAGACGCGTACATACTTAATGTTGACAGAACGTCGTCAAAATTCTTTAGTTACAGTTTAATAAGTTTTTTTTTTGCAATAATATGCATATAGCAGAAAAATCAATAAGATCGACTACTCATTACAATTAAAGGATTGGTTATGTATATAATATGTCAAAATAAGAATAGATTGATTTTTTTTTTGAGCTAATTCAACAATTCTTGTTGTTGAAAATTTTACTAAAATTACAAGGATATTACACATATATTACTACACACCGCGGGTAAAGCAGAGTTTTTTACGAATAATATAGCTTTCTTAACAATTTTCTCTTTATCACACTTCTTTACTTTTGCTTACAGCGTTTCTTAGCGTGTTAAGACTAAGTCTAGCCCCAATAGAATTTGCAACCGTGCGAGAAGCGATTTACAAATTTTGCCCTCTTGGCCATATTGACTTTTCAACCCTTAAGTCAAATATATAGATGGGTACATTAATATGGACTCTAGATCTCAATATTCATTCAAACAAACAAAAAAAAAGGTTATGCGCTTTACTTCCTATAGGTATTGGAGAATATCAAACTATTTTCCTTAACTCTTTTTAACCTATTAATATTTTCACAGATTCCGGTAATATTATAATTACCATAGATCAGCCCGGTCTAGCACAGCCTCAGAATGCGACTTGTGCGTTTTACAATACTTACGCACACAGTTTTACACCGATTCATTACCTCGAGCTCGAAATTATTAATAATTTGTCGAACAATAGCAGACATTTGTCATTACGCCTTCAAACCTAGTCTCAAGACTAGTAAATAATATAAGACGTATAAACATAACAACAATAATCACACCCCACGTACTGTCAAATCTGAAGATTTTATTATCTATATAACAATCGTTTGACACAATAAGGTCTCGCAGGAGTCTCAATGTAAATATCCCTCACTAGCAGTACAGCGCGTTAAGAGCTATATCACACTATATCGCCACTAATCCATTGCGCGAATACTTCTAAACGCTAAGATCTTGAATATTATGGACATGATAACACGAAAATGGTACGAGAAAGCAAATGTTACCTTATTTTATCATTTTAGAGTCTCAAGTCGTGTACGTTTAAGAAAAGCGCTTGAGAACTTACGTCGTCTGAGCGAGTACCGACGCGTAGAAAATGTTCAAAGCGGCGAGTGTTTGTTGGATTTAAGCTTGATGTGTTAGATCGTTCAGCATGTTTGAATAGAAGTACGTTGAACTTCAATAGTCTTCAATGGATAGCGATTTTACGTACGAACTAAGTTTTTACAACATACAACTAAAATGATTATGGAAAATTGTCAAATATAGATAACACAATTTGATATAGTAAAGTTTAATTTACGTAGAATAACATAAATTGCACTTTACAATTTAGATAATTTGTATTATTGTCAGCATTGAATTCCGTCGTTATTATTGAATATTTGTTCAAATTAAAATTGAATAGAGCGAAATATAAGCGATATTGTGTTACGCCGTGGATCGCTGCGCGTGAATGTACGCTCACGCAGTACATGTACACTTGTATCAGATAAAATTATTCAAATGATACGATCTATTGTTTCAGAAACAATGATAATATTATAATTTCATATGTACGGCAAATATTTATGTAAGTGGGGTTGCTGTTGGATATCGGGCGTTTATGTACTTATTTATTTATATATTATTTTAAACAAGTTTACTCGGCGGCTTCGCTCGAAATGAGATATTAACAAATAAGACGTGGACATTCATGCTATAAACTAATACTTGCTTTGGGAGTCATTATTTAAGTGCTTCTTTTAAATTCCATTTTTTTTTTTCTTTTTTTTTTACTGAAACCTATCTAATACTTTTCGAGAACAGCAAGCAAGCAAAGAACGACTAAGGAACGGAATTCATTTGAAATTAACATAAATAATACTAGTAATAAATATATTTACAATATTTATATATGCTTGTTTAATTATTTATATGTACCTATGTATCATTATTTCGTATATTTTGTACGTATATTGAGTTATTTAAATTTAATTTACTATATTTTTTTATTTTAGCAATATTTTCTTCATTGTCAGAGGTTGTCTGTAAGAGATTATCATTTTAGTATCGTTTTCATTATGTAACGACTAGCCCGTTGGCGCAGTTTGTAGTGACCCTGCTTTCTACTCCGAGAGTTGTGGGTTCGATTCCCACCCCAATTCTGGGTTTAATATATATATTTATTTATATATGTATTATTTATCAGTATGTTTATCGAAAAAAAATATGTAGCTATACCAGTCGGCTGTTACCTACGACGCAAACATTAAGTTGCTTACTTTAGGAACAGACAAATTTATTATTTATATTATTATAATTTCAAACGTGCAATAAATGTTAAATAAACAATAAAAAATTATACATTACTATATGCTTACCTACACTAAGTATTTGTGTTGTATATATTAGTTTGGATATTTTGATCAATAACTATGTATGAAAAACGTTTTTTATATATTTTCGTTTGACTACATGAAAATAGTGGTCTCATCTATCAAAACAGGACATTTAAATAAATTGTAAATTACAATGAATGTACTCTGTGCCGTCGTCGACCTCGGCGTCTCAAGCATAGGGGTCACTACACACTGACTCTTCCATCATTTCATTTTTTAACTTGTCTTAATATATTTAACCGAGCAACCTTATCCTTCTATCAATTCTCTCTTCTCGTTACAATATTATTAACTTTTGTTATTATTTACTTATAACAAGTAAAGAAGCTTAAAATTTTCAATATATAAATGTACGAAAACTTTTTGTAGCGATGTTCTAAAATTGAATGTATATGAACCTTGATACACACACAAAGACATAACTTGTAATTCACAATTACATACACAATACGCGTACACGAATATAAGGTGATACATTCGAATATAGGATCACAAATGAAATCGACCTTCGTATTATAATGGCGATATTGCTTTATCGTAATAAATGACCGTCGTGAGAGTACCTACTCGATGTAGCCGTGTTATACAATATGTATAATTGATGGAAGAGAAATAATATTACAAATATATGCCAACTATTCTGTTTTAATTAAAGTTATACGGAAAAAGCAGCTTGATACTGTAAACTGTAACTACGGTAACTTTGTTTTTTTGTTGTCGGTACTTGTTCTAGTGATTTCGAGATGAAGGATGTTTTGTAAGCTTACCTACAATAATTAAATCCATATTTGGCTTCATTATTTTGTATTTTTATAGATATTTCATGATCATATAATTTTGAATTTAGATTTTTTTATAAATCGTAATAATTATATTAATTATTAATAATATTTAAGGTTACTCCTAATTACACATGTCGATCCATATGTATATTTGATATCATTTTATCAATTATTTGTAGTCAAATAAGATAAACTTATTAATATATTTAAAAATCGGCGACAATTACCCGATTTTGAACCATCCAAACATTTCTTAACGTCAACATGATCACATGATACTCTTTTCTAAAAAATATTTATCTTACAATTATCTATGACTAAATGTTGCGATATATCTACTGTGATGTCCCCGACTTTACACGACTGGGAATCTCTCAATACAATAATTTTCGATATAAAATATAATATAATAAAAATAATAATAGTTTATTTATATTTTTCTTGATATCATAGTAACTAATTTGATTGAACTTATTCTCATTTGCACAAAGCTAACGATAAAAGGAGTTAATATGGATATGAAAAAATGAACTTCCAAAATACACATTCAATATTAATTTCCAAGGAAAAATAAATAGCGGTTTGCAGCTAGGAGAATAAATCTATTGTATAGAAACAGGCTATACAACATCACATTACAAATGATAGTAACGGAAGAGCAATCGGAAACGTCAACGCGTACGTACGTTCGTTATGAAGATGGACAAGTTTAAGGTCACCCTGGATATTGCTACGATGTACGCTTACTTTGATTCTATTATAAATATTTACTAGAGATGATCGCTGTCCATTGACTAAAGATATCTGTATCAAAAAAAATCCATACATATTAATATCTTAAATATAATTATTTGATATAACCTACCAATCATTTTTTCCGAGTAAGTGCTTTTAATTATTAAACATTGTCAAGATACGAGTACTTGGAAATAACTTATCTAAACCTCTTTAAAAAAATATGAAAAATGTGTGCTCGCACCCTCTCTCCTGCTCCTGTCTCTGTTGCAGTGTACTTTAGACCATATGACTAAAGTAACATTTCTTTAGCTTCATCTAACTTATATCTCCTTTTAACTTCCGTTCGCCTCGCCTGATCGCACTTTTCGTAACGCTCTCGTCACGCATTCACCAGCTCACTCCCCAAGTCAAGCGTGCGTAAAGAACTTACTAAATAAAAAATTGGTCTTAAAGGGTATTATAATGTTAAGGACGGAAAAAAGGAAACGATACACACGAAACGATACGAAAACATCGCGATTAAAATGAATTATTCTCGACCTCATTTAACACACGGACCTTGACCGACTCACTGTCATCGAACTTTAATCAGCTCGACGGCACGACTTGTTACGAACGTCCGTGACTGAAAACAACAATCAGAGGTCTTTTGGCGTGTAAGTCTTCTGGTGTAAGGCAATAAAACAATACAATACTGAATGAGAGACGCTTGTAAAATAGCTCAATAATGTTTCCAGAACACTGATCTTTTGAGTCTAGTAAAATAATACAGAACGAAAGATACCTGAACAAAACCCTTAATAATGTCTCCAGTAGTCTGGATTTTCTGGAGTATTCTGGCGTGAAAATATTATACAGTACGAGAGACAGCTGAATATTACCTTCATAAAACCTGTAGTAGATTGGGTCTTCTGTTAGCAGAGTATAGTAAAACAATACAGTAGGTACGAAAGATCTATCTAAGCATTTCTGTCTATGTCTCTAACTATGTCTGCGGCAACCTAGTCTTCTGGCTTAAACACTAAAACAATATAGTACAAAAGACACACAATTATGTGTCCAGTAGACTGAACTGGCATCTTATGACATTATGAATAAAATAAAATATATTTCAGGTGATATTTTTCTTATTTCCCATACGTCAGCTGTAGCTACAGATATACTGCTATAAGCATGTCAGTGACGAACGCACGTAATATCACCAATCCAAAAAGTGTCTAACGCGCACAGCACACGGCTGCTGCGCGTACGCCAGTCATGAGGATGACGATGACGCGAGCCCATAAGATTTTCCAAAACAAACACCATAACCCATTTCTATTGAAAAATATTGTATTTAATTAATATTACTGAATTTTACTGAATTATTTACATCTTTTGAGAAACTTCTAATTTTCTAAAATATTATTGAATTCTTTTCAATGGCGATATTCTCAATGTCGAGACAATGTGATTAGGAAGTTCGAATTATATAAATATGTAGTTATGTATTTTGCCCTAAGCATTATTTAAAACGCTACTTATTTCTTAGTCCGTAACATCTATGAGAAATAATGCTATACAAAAACATATATATTTGCTGAGCGTGTTAATTGAAATTTTAAGTATTTTATTTCCAGTAAGTTACGATATGCTAATACGAAACATGCTGCAAGAAAAGCTCATTTGCTATGCGATCAGTATAAATGAAATTAGTTCATTTGTGTACAAAATATTTATTTTTTTTTTGTCTAATATCCAAGAAAAAAATACAAACAATTATTGATGTTATTTTTCGAAATATTTGTAATGTTGGTTTTGATAATAAATTAGTTTACCTGCTGTGAAATAATATATTTTATTTCAAATTTATATAATTGATGGATAAATGTAGCTGGGTGATAAGTTTATTTTAAAAATACCTCGAATATTTTGTATCAAATATAAGTCAGCCTGCTATTGAGTTACATTATCTATGCACCTCGGCATAATTATAGGTATACCTATCAATAGTTTTGACCGATGGCTCTTGCTTTCGAAACACGCTTTGTATAAAGCATACTTATACGTGTTTGTCCATTATTATTATACATGTTTTTTTTGTAATACGACACAACTAATACGCAACTAAAACTTTAATTGAAACATCGTTTTAATTTAATTACTACGTAATATTAGATATTAATTACTGTTGTTAAACTTTTTTAATTATTTCTGGTACTACTTTCGTATTAATTCATCAAATTAGGTTAATAAATACGACATTCGGCTTTTATTTATTAAATTATTAAGCATGTGAACTACTTTAATGTTTTTAGGCGACTAACACGATATAAAACGTGTCATGATTCGAATTATATAGGTACTTCTTGATATTTTATGTGATTTGTTACCCTCGACTCCTTCGACTGTTGGAAATCAATTTAAATAAGTAATGCCTCATTTATTATGTCATTCCTTTTAACATAACTTCGTTTAACTTACATCAGACGAAAATATATTTAGTCGGATTTCAATACTTTAAGTAGCAAATAAGTAACATTACAAGTAGAATTTCTTTCATCGATTAAATAATCTAATTTGTAAGTTAAGTTAAAGATTCTTACCGTTCATCATTAATATATATTTAGTTACAAGATACTTACGAAAATATTACAACCACACATTTCGTACTCTAATTCATTATTTATTTACGTAATATAGAAGTAAATTCATACGTTTCTTAATACAAAAACATCAAAAACAGACTAAATAACACTTAGAAACATGTTTAGTTACCGTTAAAATTAATTAAAATATATGCACATATAATGTATAATTTACATCATAAGTAAGTGAAAATAATTGCAATTATATTCTCTTATAAGAGTATTTAACATTATACTTAAAAATATATTATATATATATATATATAAATTGTATAAAGTGCAGTCGGTCGGAAAATAATAATGCTTTATTTCATATACAAGCCGGTACCTATATAAAGTTCAATATTAATTTGTAACGTATTCATTCAAAGAAACTGACTACTATAAATCTAACAATCCGAAAGAAACTCAAAACATTCTTAATAAAGATTATAAAATATACGTTTTCAATTATTTTGAATTAAAACCATTTTATTTTTATAAATAACTAATTATTAGACAGCCCAGAAGGTACGAACATATTTCAAATGATTAATCTATGTAAAATAATAATCGATATTGAGCTAGAGGCAACAAAAAATATTTTCAGTTTGTCCGTGTCAAGCGAATAAAACGACAGACAGAGCTATGTAAGTCAGTCAGTCAGTTCAGCCTATTGCAGTCCACTGCTGGATATAGGCCTCCCCAAGTTCGCGCCAGACATCCCGGTTTTCCGCAATCCTCATCCAGCCTACACCGGCAACCTTACGTAGATTGTCGATCGTCGGAGTCATGAGTTCATATGAAAGTTACTTTTTTGAAACAAAATCGATGGGTTAGCAGTAAAAATAAAAATTGCATTTCCGCTTTGAAAGTTTACGAGAGCGGTTACATACATCGTATTATACATCGAAAGAGACAATCATTTAAAAATAAGTTATATTTATTTATTTAGCAAATAAACAATAAATTAAATTATTGAATTGTAAATTATAATCAAATACTGTTCCAGAATGTATGTTTTAAACATCTGTTTTACACAGCTCGATTTTAGTTGATGAATTCACAAATTGAATCGGAAAGGGAGCGTCAGACATGCTTTTTTAATTAGCCTGAATCGAATGCAATCTTTTTTGTTAAAAAAAAAATGAAATGAAAGAAGAAAAAGAGTCACGTGAATTTATCATGTGCATCACACTGATTAGAAATACTTTTTGTGTAAGTCGATCAGTGTATGTGTAGAGATGAGTTTCGATTACGATTAATGTTAGAACACTTCAAAATTTTGCTTTAACTTTTGCTATGCTACATTCATCTAATATTGAGCCTATTAGCTATTAGTCCTGATGACTGTAATTTTTGTTATTTCATTTACAATCTACATATACCTTCAGTTATGTAGTAATGTTCTTAAAATGATAGAGTCAGTAATTGAGATCGTTTTATATATGTCAAGAATACATGTTGTTTAAAGTGATTTGTACTCGTAAATACCGTTTACATGTACACATACATGTTGATAATAGATTTTTAAAACCATATAATTCATTAACGTATTCATTTTGGACGGAACGGACCATCGTGTCTACTTTCGTCATTTCTTCTCACACAAACAATAGAACAATATTTAATAATTTTCTGTAAAGGCTACAAGACAAGTAACAGTAAACAGCTACTTTGTTCAGAAGATTGTATTCTAAATGTTACTTGTATATCATATAAATTAGATTATTCATAGTATTTTTTAAGAAAACTTATACGACCTTTTTTATAAATAACATTTTGATATGCAATAATATTATTGACTTGATTTTATTTAAGCCCATTGTTTTAAATTCGTAAGCTGCCCAAAAAATACTCATTCGAGGTACCCCAAAAGAAGAACAAAAAATTTAAAGAATAATCTGTATTGATGATCAGTTAAATTGTTACTTTGTAAGACAAAACCTTCATTAAATATGGCATTACTGATCAGCTGTTTGTTATTACCACTCGATAATAAAGACGGCGAATGTACCTTCGAATGCTACATTTAATTCGCGGCATAATGTATGCATATCTTTAAATTATACAGGTCCAATAAATATTCACAATTTCATCTCGTTGAAAAGCAATTAAAAACCGCAGTTTTGCTTTGCTCACCACGTAGTCTATACTTACAATCTACGCTAATTTCATTAAATGATTGCCGTGCTGTATAAATTGTAAAATAAAATAATATCTCGTCTTAAAATATACATTCCGGTTGTTTAGTCTGGTTTTTTTTTGTAATTTTAGTGACTTTCAACATATCTTTCGTGTGCTATTACTATGACATTTAACGTTTATTTTTGTACTTATTTTTACTTTATTACAATGATAGTAATATTATCTGTAATTTTTTTTTTTTTTTTGTAATTTCGTTTACTAAGATTTATATAATTATTTTAATTAGGAAATTTGAAATTAAAATTATTTATACCTATTACGAGTATACTATATAAAGGTTAAAAAAGACAGTTAATTAAACATTTCCAAAATTTTTTTTTAAAAATATATAGGACATTAGAAGGTTTAAAAAAATGAAAAATTCGTCTAGCTAGGTAAATTTGATTGCCTCATTGTCACCAAACCAATTACTAGTAAGTATTAACGTTTAAATGTACACAACGAAATACGAAGTAGTTGGATCGTTTAGTATTTTTATGATAACAACGTGAGCTAATGCAGACATATGTATTACCAACTTACAGAGAAGAGTGAGAGAAGAAAGCTTACAGAGACAGAGCTCAGAGGTCATACATTACAATTTTATCATTATGTTAAATCATGAATATAGTAACAGTTTAACAATGTTTATATTTTTTATTTTATTGTCTGATTTTATTTGCTGCCTTAACTTTCTTTTATTATTGTCGAGTTTTTTTTTAATTTATTTGTATTTTTGTTTTTAAATGACATTATTTTTTTGACTTTCGTTAATTTTTAATTAAATGTTTTCATTTAATTTCAATTAAATAAAAATCTTTTTAACACACTTACCTACACACACGATCGTCTGTTCCTAAGAGGTAATTTAATGAGTATGTCATAGGAAACGACCGACGAATATTGCTACATATTTTGGAGTATGCACATATAAATAATTACATACATTTAACCGAGACTCGGAAAGCGCAACCCACAACCACCGGTGTAGAAAGCAGAGTCACTGCAAACTATGCCAATGAGCTAGTCACAATGCTATAAATATACCATAATTTGATATGTATAAATCAGTTGTACTAATATTACTTTTACATATGTACATATTATAACGATATATTTAACATTAATTATTTATTACATAATCGTTTTCCAAGGATACAAGCTGATCTCAGTATTAGGGTACTTGAATGACTACTTAAGGGCAAATAGGATAATGTGATGGTGTGATGGTTTTAGAAATGAGCATTTAACAATAGTAACATCTAGTGTAGTGGTTATTAGATAAATACTATCGGTCGCAAGTTTGATTTCTGCTCAATGCAAATGTTTGGGTAGGCCGTACATATGCTTGTTATGATTGGGTTTTCATGTGTAGTAGAGGCTGTTGAGTGTGAGATGTTTTTATTACTATCATTAGGTCCATTAATTCCTCGGTGATATGTTAGTCATGTGTATTTTTTGTGCAATGTATTTTCAAATTTTCAGAATATTATTTTTAAATGCAGGTATAATCTGATACAATTTTAGTAAATTAAGCATCGTAATACAAATTTACAGACTTAAACTTAGACTTCAAGGTTGCAGAGTGTTTGTTGTTGTTTTTTTTTTTGTTTTATTTAGAAATCGCGCATATAACGAAAGTTAATACACGTGATATATCATTACATTTCCTTGTGATATTTCGTGTTTTTCCGACCTCGTTCCCTCTTTTGAACGTGACATTATTAATGGATGTATATTATTCTGATAATTATTCTTCATTAATATATTTTTTTACACACACACACTACACTACACAGGCCGAGCACGTGAAGCAGCGTCTGGTGACACGACAATTTCATTGCCGTATCTGAATAGTTCTTTATTGTTATTTAAGTAAATAATAAATCCCATTTATTCAAAGTTAATAAATAGGCTAAAAACACTACGCCAAGAAGTCAACAATCCCGACTGCTAAATAAAATGAAAGAAAATTACAATAAATAAAGTAATACCCCTATACAATGCGAAATCTTTATTAAGTATGATTGAAGTTAAAAAGAAACTTAAGTATAAAACATTTAATAAAGCGAAGTGCAACAGATGAGTGCAAATAGATTTTAATATGTATGAGTGCATTGACACTCGTAGGTAACTAAACTGTCAAGGGAGTCACACCTTTATGTCTTAACATTTAAGGTACACTTTCGTTTCGTCTTCGCATAATAAGTATTGACAAAGGTAATTTCGTTCAATCAACACTAGTGATGTGTAATCGTGATTTATAATTTTTTTTCATACATTACTTGTTTTTTTTTTCTTTAAATCAACAATTAAGATCCTGGACATTCAAGAACAATAATAAGAATAATATACATACATACAATTTAATGAATTGTGACAACTTTTCATACTTTTAAAAATACCTAATATCTAAATTAGGGTTATAAAATTCAGTAGTATTTTAGATTTATGTCAGATATGTTCATTACGAGTCTTTCAACTATAATATTAGAAATTTGTTAAAGAATAAACACGATTGCTAATGATTGCTACTTACATGTCAGATTAATTGACATTTAAGGTTACCGTTTCGATCCTATGAGTCACAGCGTGACGTATTTAGCCTAAAAAAAAATTATAATCTTAATATAAATAGGATCCATAATATAATAAATATATTTTTTAAAACACATGGTAGCGTGGTAAAACACAAACAAATAAAATTTATTATATTTGCATAAATACAACTGCATTTACATAATCTATTATGTACCTACTTTATGATTGTACATAACACACCGGCACACTTAGTTTTAATATTGTATTACACGACTGAGCAAAAAAGGAAAATTATCTATTTTTTATGCAGTGCATTCGCTTCACCTTTCGACTGTACACATAAACGTGTTAACATTTTTTTTAGAATATTATTATTTTTTAATACGTACCTATATAATAATAATATTATAATAATAATAATCCGCCAATTTTTGTACACTTCATGAGCGTTACATCTATATATATTATATTATAGCCGTACCCTACGCGCATTGCTACATTTTTTTTTATCGTACCAACTCAGAAACCATTGAAGGCTCATGTAACAACACTTTGCTGATGAACATGAACACATGCATAGTTTACGATTCTATAAAGGACAACAAACAAACTTTCATTTCCATATATATAAGATGTACACAGACAATCATTACGTAACGATATAAATATCTACACAAAAGTAGGTAGTCGATATGTAAAGCAAAATTCAGAGACGCTTAAAAGGAAACCGTAAATATAAACCAAAAAAACCTCGATAAAATCTCACACGTGCTGCGATTTTTACATGAAATTTACATTGTTATTGACAGATATTCAGATATACGGTGTCCTAATATTCAAGGTTTCAGAATGGCATTATTTTCAATGACTGCCGTGTTTTGATATGATCATCGATAGTTATAGCAACTTTTTAAGCGACTTTAAGAAAGAGAGGACATTCTCGATGCGACTGTAATTTTTTTTTTTGTATGTTACCTACAGCGAACCTTTCTTACCTACACAACTAAAGCTTTGTTCACTGAATTACATATTTATTGTAAGTACGCTTTAATAATTCTAGATTAATTATTAATTTGGTCAGTGGTTCTCAAACGTTTGCACCTAAAGACTTTTAACTTTTATGCGCGGACAAATTTTTAATGCACTGTCATAATTTTGAAATGTATACAGTAAAAATTATGATATTTATTTATGTATATATTATATTGGGAGCAAAACACATGAGTTCACGCCATTTTTTATTTCCAGCAGTGGACTGTATTAGGCTGAAATGATGATGATTATACTATATTTACTTACCTTTTCTAGTTAAAATTTAAACAACAATAAATAAATAAATAAATAAAAAACATTTTAAAACATCATTGAATCAACGTCATAACTACAAAACAATAATATAAACCGTACTGTCAAACTAATTTTAATATATATAAGAAACTAGAGAGCGTCGAAACAAAACATTGTATTCACGTCCTTAATTCGCGCGATAAATAATACAGAACCACTCTTCACTGCAACTTGAATACAAATTGGATAATTAAAGTTAAGCGACGTATATAAACCAAATACACATACAATACGCGTCAGCTGAAAACACGCTGGCCAGCGAAACCACTTTAAACGTAAACCGGGACAGGAGAGAAAGATAGGTATCACTAAAAACATTAAAACTCTCTGTAACCTATATATTGATTTTAATCAATAAAAAATTGCCTTAAAAATTACCGAAAATAACCACAATCTTTGATGAATAAAGACAAAAAAAAAAACAGAAAAACCGCATCTTGGATTATTACTTCCTTAATTGTTTAACAATAATATTTCTTATTACTTTAATAATGGACGTTCTAAGGAAAATTTCTATATATTTCAAAAATAGCGGATCGTAGTTATGGGTTACAAGGATCTCTAAAAAGCAGACCGTGTATCGTGTGTAGTGAACGACACAATTCGACGGAGAGTTGCAATACACAGCCAACAAATCAAGAACTACGCAATTCACACTTCCTTAGTACATATTATTAATTAAATGTAATGGGTTTCATTAGTACAAAAATTTTGCCAAGAATTTTTAAATTTTACATAACATTGAAGAGAAATAACAAAGAAGTCACGAAGATAGGTGATGAAAACTATTCAAATTATACAGGCAAATTTAGCGCTAGAAAAAATATGGTCGGATTTTAATAGGTGACCTTCCTATCGAGGTCTAAGCTTCACCCATTTTTTATGACACGAGCACAGACAGAATTATTGTAATATATGATAATAAAAAACCATCGCATAAGTACGAGTTTCACAATAGGCAAGGACCACTAAAATTGGTTATTTTTAGAATCGAACCGAAAAATATGTAAATAAAACCTATGTTAAATAACTAGTCGACCCGCGCGGCTTGCCCCGCGTTCGAGTTTAATGGTTACGGCTTCGCTTATGAGTTACAGTGACATTACTTGATATAAGTAGTGATCTGTATAGTTTTGATACATTAAATGTCTTTGAAATAAGTTTAGTTATTTTTGAGAAACGTATTCAAACAGAAAAGTCTTGTTTGAAAAGTAATAATTAATATTTTAAAAAATAATCAATGCATAAAATTGTTCGTTTCTTTCATAATTTAACCCACTCGGTTACACTTCTTTCACTTTACTTCAGGGTATTTATAGCTAACACATTCTACATTAGTTTTACAAAGTTATATGAATTTAGAATTTATACCTTATAAACAAACAAATATTCCTTGTAATAAAAATATAATTAAACCAGAAAAAGAGCACATGAAGACACTAACACATCTCGAACCGTCTACAGCTCATTGGTTACTTGGAAACATTATTTAATTTGAGTTAATTAAAGAATTGAGATTTTTATTACCTCTGTACTAATGTCGGCTGCACGCGTAATCTTGGACTTATTGAATTTATCACGATATTTACTCACATGATCTAACACATTTACAATTAAATAATACATTATACAGGTATAAGTAATTGTGCTTGCTCGCAACTTCAATTTCGTCGACATTGATACAACGTTTGTCGAAAAAGAATAGTCAAGTAAGTAAGCATTGTTAGAGATAAATAAAAAAGTACTCGTCAGATCTCGAAATCTATTATTAATAAAGTGTACTTACAACAAATATGTAATTCGGTGAACAAAGATTTAGTTGTGTAGGTAATAAAGATTCGCTACTGTTCTAATTCCATAACAATTTAATTCTACACGACGAACGAACAATGATTGTATTGGTCGCAAACGAAAGAAAGGCAACTTTAATTACATCGAAAAGTAATACAACGACAAAAATTCGTTAAGTAAATGCGTGTTATTAGACACAACTCGAAATGTACTGGTCAGATCTCGTATAAATTTAAATGGGACCCACGTCAAGCACTACCTTTCGATTAAAAGAAATCAGACCATTCAGTATAAAGTTCTGCGGTAACATACATTAAAAATTCAATCAAGTTGAGAATCTCGTCCTTTTTTAAAGTCGGCTAAAAAGCTGTTACGAAAGATCGATGATCGTATCAAAACATGAAAATTCTTGAAAATAACGCGATTCTGAAACCTTCAATATTAGGACACCGTATATCTGAATATCTATTGACAACAATAAAAATACCTATTGTATTTTTATTAATGTGATTGTATCATAATCGTGTGATACGGTAACAATGTTTACTTGACAGAACTTTATATGATGACAACATCATCTAGGATTTTCTGTCGTCCGTTTAAATATTTGCTACCTCAGGAGGTAGTCATCATCATCATTATCATCATTGCAACCTATCGCAGTCCACTGCTGGACATAGGCCTCCACAAGTTCGCGCCAAAAAAGGCGTGAACTCATATGCGTTGCCCATACTCACCAGGGCTGGCTTTGTCGTTTGTGTGAGGTAGTTAGATATTGCTATACTTTTATTCTACCGTCTTCACATCTCTTCTTTTACACAAATTCTCTTAAGCGTGTATTGTTTATTGTATATATATTTTGTAACCAAGATATAGATTTCATTCATTCTTTTTCATTCATTCATTCAAGACAGAGCTTCAAATATAAGTGTAAAGAAAATTGGAAAGTATAAACTCTATTAACAAAAAATCTTTTTTTAAATAATAAGACAGTATACTTCAGACTTATTATATGAGTATAAGTTCTAAGCGTATACGTTATATTCAAAATGTATATGTATGTGTTGAAATTTAATCCTTACATTTTCATATTCTATGTATTTACATATTTAAAACATGTAGTCAGTATGTTACATCGATTCGCGCACGGTATAATTTGATATGTGCGAAGCTGCAGCATCTGTTATTTCAATAATAATAAACAAACTAATGTTGTCTAAAACTCCATTGAGCTAAACATATTTTTATAAAATTTGTTTGAGTATAGGTAGATGTTGATATAAATCCATGTAGGTATTAGGATCCATGTAGGATCATAAAAATCTTCTTTTATTTACCGACTTCCAAATTGATGATTGATGATGATGATTTTTTGGAACGAAGTTTCTTATGGGGCGTTAAGGAGGGGTACCTTAGTCGGCAGTAAACGTTCATCACTTCAGCCTAATACAGTCCACTGCTAGAAACAGGCCTCCACAAGTTAACGTCAAAAATGGCATGAACTCATGTGTTTTGCCCATACCTAGTCACCGCGCTGGGCAGGCGGGTTGGTGACCGCAGGGCTGGCTTTGTCACAACGAAGGCACTGCTGCCCGTCTTCGGCCTGTGTATTTCAAAGCCAGCAGTTGGATGATTATCCCGCCATCGGTAAGCTTTATAAGTTCCAAGATGATAGTGGAACTGTGTTTATCCCTTAGTCGGCTCTTACGACACCCACGGAAAGAGAGGTGGTGGCTATATTCTAACTACCGTAACCACACAGCAAAAAACGTCCGTAACGTTAAAAAAAGTGGAAGATTTTTATGTATAGTCTATGTATTATGGCTATACAGTGTCTACGTGATGACTGTTATTATTGCAGTTTGCTATTATTATTATGATTCGATAATTATTATATATTTTTATAAATAATAATTGTAAATAAAATAAAGGTGTCAAGATAATTTTGTAAGGTAACTACTTTTTAATTATTTTCTTTATACCTCTTATATTTTTATTCTAATCGAAAGCTACTGCTTGTTCTGTCGTCCAATTTAAATTTGATCAGGTATTTACTTGACTATTTTTTCTTCTACCTACGTTGTTCTTGTAGATGTTATTGAAAACAGTTATTTTTTCGTTTGCGAGAAACACAAGTATTTGAATGACATTGCTTTGATATTTCAAATTATTATAGTAGTCACGATAGTACATGTGTCATATGTAAGTTGTTTAAAATTATGTTTTTAATATTGATTTAGTAATACTAAAATTTGTAATCATACCTTAGTTACTTTTTGCATAACGTTAACTAGTTTTATTGGGCAACATCCATTATACAATAGTTTTGTTGTAATTTTATGTTACCGCTTTAAGAAACGTTGAACGAAAAGTTACGCACTTTTGGAAACAATCAAAACGTAGCTTTACAACATGAAATATTCTTAAGAACTAACGCTTTTTGTTATCTATAATCTTGTTATATTTTGTTATGTTATTAAATACAATAAACAAATCCAAAAAATAGCAACTACGTACGCCCTAAATGTAGTAGAAGTGTACCTACATGCAATGTTGTTGCATAACGTTCCTGCACAAATGATCACTCGCTGTTGACTGTTGATGTACCACGGTACTTTTTTTGGTGTTAATATATTTTATCATCTAACTAGCTGACTCGGCAAACGTTGTCTTGCCGCAAACGCTATTTAAAAATAGGGGTTGGTGGTAGAAGGGTGAAAATTTAGGGTTGTATGTATTTTTCAACGCCAAACCATAATAAAATAAAAAATAAATAATTTATCTAAAAATTAAAAAAATCCGGTAGACTACCCTTAACATTTAGGGGGGTGAAAAATAGATGTTGTTCGATTCTCAGACCTACCAAATATGCACACAAAATTACATGAGAATCGGTCAAGCCGTTTCGGATGAGCTTAACTACTAACACCGCGACACAAGAATTTTATATATTAATTTGTGCATTTTAAGCATAGAGGAATACAAAGACGATATAAAGACGTAGACTTTTTTAATATATATTTATTTTATAGTGAAAAGTAAAGTATCATAATAATTCATTTAATGTCCGGTTAAATATAAACTATGACTACCAAAATTCATTTAGTAAATTTAGAAACACTTTTCAAAAACATATCAACTTAGACATGTAATTCTAATCCACAAACACTAAGAAACACAAACGCAATATTTCATCAAGCCAAACAAAGCCTTGTATATCAAATTCGAAAATCGCACCGGGACAGATAATTCAAACAAATCGAAAAAGACATCGGTCAAAGAGTGATTCAATTAACGTGTGTGTAAAAATTTAAACGTTCGTGCCTAGTCGCGGTCACTCGCGGCCGTGTGACGAATCTTTTGAACTAGAAGCTTTGTGAGCGGCACAATGTGAAATCCGCTTTATTTGTCCGCCGACTGACACAATGCTCCCAATGAGTCACAATAGCGAATTAAGTATTATTTTAAATTGACGTAATTGAAAAATATGCAGTCGCGCGCTGCTCGAATAAATTGATTCATGTGTGTAATATCGCCAAAGATTAAACGGGCGACAGGTGGGACGGCACAGCACCGTCATGTGATCCTTTCATATTTAATTTACCTGTAACTTTTTTGTCATTAGAAGATTTTTTTGAGGAGTAAACCAAAACCTTACGTTGTGGTTTCCTATTGTGGTAAGTAAGGTAGCCAGTGCTCTTCTGAATGCGCTACGTTGATAATTATGGTTGATAATATTTTTATAAATTTTGTTTACGGTATTATTATCACAACGAAGATTTTTAATTTAGTTTATTTTCACTTCCGTGTGTGACACTTGTTTTTTTTTTTAAATTATGTATTCCTAATTAAATCAATAGGATTTTAATATCGTGTTTCTAAAATTCATAAATTCATTTATATTAAGTGGATATAATTTTATTAAATTAGTTTGAAATATTTTTTCATTAAATAAATTTCCCTCGGTATCGTTTGTCATAACTACAATATTTTTACTCTCTGTCCGAACGAGGGCCAACGTACCGACTGACGGCCACAAGGCAAATAAAATGTTATTAATATCACAATGTTGCAAATGGTTACTGCAGAATGTTAATTTACTTTATTTTTAATATAATATAAAATAAACGAACATTTTAATAGCAATTAAATATTTATAATTATTTTAATATATTATAAGATTTAATAGTTATTAACTTAACTTTTCGTACTTTCATAAATGTATTAATATCGATTCCGTATAACATTACAATAAAATAAATTTAAGAACACATGTAAATGTTAAAAAAAAATTACCCTCGCCGATATCGAACCCCGAAACCATCGGAGCGAGAACAAAACATAGTAATTATGGAGGTTATAAGCCTTTCGGAGGGTTATTAGCATTTTTTAGAACAAAAAATAATAATAATGTTAATAATAATGTGAACTTATGAATGTCTACGTGACTAGACACTAGTTTACCATAAAAACCGACGTAAGAAAATACCAACTATGCACACATCTCAACGATATATAGTAGAATAACAATAATATAAAATATGTTATATTTTAAATACTTTCACCGCTTTCATGATAAAAAAAAATATTTAATATTAATTTATTTAGGTGTATACCAGATTATTAATATTCTTTTTATTTATTACATTATAAAAATAAAAAAAGACATACAAATATCTCTGTATATTTACAAAATTTTGTCATTTTTATTAATAACAATCTTATTTGTTATTGCTATACCTACAGCCGGAAGATAAAATATTAATGAAACATAATAAAAGAAATAATTAATTAATTAATTAATTAACACGAATATTTGTATATCTTCTATAGATATACATTGTTCCTACTTTTATTATACAAGAAATAAGTTGAACATATCAAAACCAAATTACAAAATACGATGTGTAATTTCAAAACAGCATTGTAAGTACTTTCTCTACAAAAGGAATTACTATGGCGTATCAACGGTCCTAATGAGAAATTTGCTTTGCTTTCATTGAGTCATAATATCCAAATTTAATATTTACCTCATAAAAACAAGTGTACCAACATAATTTAGGTAACACAAATGTCGGCAATAGGCGAATTTAAATGCAACATCATAATATACGAATGTAATCAAAATTTGCCCGTCAAATTACATTCTATTGAAAACATTTAATACATAACTTTAAAGGACAAATCTACACATGTAATCAAAATTTTCCCGCCAAATTACATTCTATTGAAAACATTTAATACATAACTTTAAAGGACAAATCTAATTTTGAAAATTAAATTATCAAAACGAAACTTACCTAATTGTTTAGATAATTTAGTACAGTAATATATAGCAAAAATTATAATAAGTCAAAACATTAAATCCTTCACGATTACGAAGAAATCTGCAAACAAAATCGACCGGTAAACATTGTATATTTATTTATAACGCTAATAACATGATGGCTAGCGTCGGCCGAGCATTAGGGCATATTATTTTAAGTTATAATACACACGCAAGCAATTATAGTCCATTCCAAATGATAGCACAAGAATGCTTATTACGACTGTTATAACTTATATGTTACAACCTGATATTATTAATATAATATTGAGATCGGTTCTCGGCTAGTTTTGTACCGCGATTCCGTTTTATATTTAGTATTCTATAGTAACTAATGCGTTAGATAAATTTGATAACTACATTTTAACCGATTGATAACTGAGTCTAGACTTATTGCAGTCGGTACTTTTTGAAACTGTAAAGTATTACTTGCCTCTTTTAGAGTTTTACCTATTATAAATAACAGTAACATATATCTATATATTATATATATAAATGAATTTCTGTCTGTTGTCCTTTATAGAATCGTAAACTATGCATGTGATTATGTCATGTTTTTCAGCAAAGTGTTGTGCATGAGCCCACAAGAATTCTGAGATGGTACGACCAAAAAAATTAAAAAAAAAGCGTATAATAAAAAACGATTATTATCGGATGGGTAACTACGTTTATTTATCATTATTTACTACTGAAAGCCTTTGCAAGATCTATATTTAGTATGAGAAGAAGCTTCAGTCTTCACTGTATTTCATTGATGAGACATAATAACCGTTAACGATGTGTATTGAGAAATGACATTCGAATAAAATAAATGCTTTCCTACCTTAGAATAATATAAATTTCATTTTAATAGTCAATCTAAATAACTTATTCTTCAATCGATGCAATTCAATATTAACTTATAAGCTTATCTTTTCATGCAACTATTACAACTTTCTGTATTAAAAATAAATAAAATATGCACCATTTTTATTTCGCTATTTTTAAGGAATGTAACTCGATTCTTGACCATATTAACTTATAAGTTATATGGTTACGAGTACAAAATGGTACGATTACGCATTACGTTTTAAAATCAGTATTATTATTAATTTTAATTTCTGGATTTTCATCAGTGCAAAAATGTCACAAATAATTTCGCTATTGTCATGTACGATGGAAAGACACATAAGAGATTGATCTAAGTGTTTGAGGTTACAAACTACATAGAATTTTTAAGACTGTATAAAATGGAAATTATTTTTCTTCGAGAGCATTAGTAATGTTTGCCTTTGTTAGTTTATTAGTCTGTCTAAACTATTTTACAATAAATCTATAACGCAAACACGAATGTGCATTATAAATAAACTTTGCTTGTGGTTGTCGCTTGGTGCTTTTTCTATTAAAGAAGTATTCTTTTTCTACACTAATTTTAATTATATTTCTACATCTTTTTTATGATTTTATACGCTTAAATTGTGTTCTATTTATTGTCCATTTGAGTTAAGTATGTCTGTGTTATGTGTACATGAATCAAATATGACAATTAATGTGTTTCAATGACTAATAAATTCTGTTTTAGTTTAAGTTTAGACTTAGAGATGCAATTAGGGTCTAACTCGATTTCAGAAAATCGGAATTTTACTAGCAGACAAATCAGCTATATGATTAATTATTAATTAATTAATTTACATATTATGTTATTATAATAAAACGAAAAAAAAAAAGTATATTACATGTTTAAACGAAAATGATACTTGATAAAAATTTTGTTGTTTTCATTTTGAGACAAAAAAGATTCAAGAAAATGTCTTTGTTTACAAGGTTAGCTTGCTACATACACATGATGTTTTAAATTTAAATAACTTTGACTATCATTTCTGTTAAAGTGGGGTTTTTTTACAGAACTTTAGCCTCTAAACTTTGAATAATTTGCAGTTACCTTGGACGTCGTGCATTCATACTTAGTTACAATTGTATTTGTGAAACTTATCTATACACGTGTACATTAAATTAATAAATAATCAGTTCTATAGAAATATAAATAAATCGCCGAAACATATGGACGCGCATAAGTTTAGAACGATTTCTTGGAATTTTTTCTTTTTTTTTTTTGTTCGATTGTCGAGACAAAGAACTTGTATGAAATTGTATGATATAAAAAAAGGTAAAAAGAACTGTATATGTTCATTAAAAAAATTGCGATACGAAGTTGTCGGGAGTAGTTTGTATGAAATAAAAAATAAAATATAAAATCATAGAAATAGAAAATATACAGCTAATGTGTAATAATTTAAATGAGTATGTCTGAATCGCATCACATCGTGACAAACTTACCAGTAACTTTAAAAAAAGACTCGTTAGGGTAAGAAACCGACTTATATTGCGTCTTTGACGGTAAACTGACTTACTTATTTTCAAATAAATATTTACTCTGTTGAAATATTTTTTAAAATAATTTGTATTAAAATCGTTTGATCTTAAGATGTTCATTCACAAGTACTATACTCGTAAGTCGTACTACACAAAAAAAAAAACACAAAATAATGAGTTTTCGCTCGAAACCAACTTAACTATCAGTCAAGTATCTTAAGTAGTCGTATAGCGCGCACTTAAACTAACGACTGCTAATTTTATTGGGTGTGACTAATTAAAAGGAAATTGATTTCAATCGGCTAGTTTGACGTTGTATCACAACTACATCAAACAAATGCCTATACTTTATGAAGTAAGGATACCACAAACGATAAGTAGAAGACTGCAGAAGTAAATAGATGACCGACCAACTGTACGATACTTCTCAACGTAAAGACGACCGTCGTTTTTACGTTTTGACACGTAAATACATTTTATATGCTCGGCAGTACCTACCTATGTGTAAATTTAGCTGAGACATTCTGTTGGTATCTACCAACAAAATGTCTCAGCTATTTTTTTTTCTTTCCAACTAAACAAACAGACGGACAGTTCAAACACGCTATGTTATTGTGAACAGATTTTTCATTTCGTCCTCTTTTCTATTGTTCGTTGCGCGAGCGCTCGTCGGCGCATCGCGCGACTGTCGCCGCTATTTCCATCACCGCAACAATCGTTTTACGATGCACCGGCGCCGTGTGACATTGAAACTAAAATACGATTCCATTTAAATTTAAATATAATAAAAGTATAATGGCCGCTAAACAAAAAGTCATTTTATTGCTGCAGCTCTCATATTTTATTATTTTCTCATCTTCGTTCGTCCGACCTAAATTAGTCGGTCGCTATTGGAACTTTTGATTTTGCATACAATATCGTTGTAATATTGTATGCAAACATTCCTCGTCTACCTTATCGGTAATTGAGTGTACGATAATAAATAATACACAAGACAGATCTTGTATTAAGTTAAGTGCGAGTATTTGCGGCCGATCGGGCAAAAGAAAATACGAATTGTTTAAATTACGATCAACTCACTCGACCGAAAAGTGAATAGAAATTATTATTATAGTTAGATTTAAAAATACGATCGCTATACAGTGAAACAATAGATTATTATTATTGTAGCGTGGATGTGCGCTGTTATTTGAGTAAGATGCGCCCATCTTGTGTCTTTCGTAGGGCTGTCACCGTCATGCGATATTGACTTTATATAATTATATTGTCATAACAATAAATATTTAATTATTTAAGATCTTAGACTGGTTGCCACATTGTTTGATGTTATAAAACAAAAAAAAAGTTTTTTTAATGTGTCAGAATCTCCGGCACAATATTGAAATGTACTTTAATACATGCAACCTATGTTTTGTATACAAGCCTGTTGAATTAGCGCATATGTTTTGATTGCTAAAAAAATAGATGTCCTTTAAATAGCAGGACATTTTACCTTGAAGTACACCTACTAGTAGAATACTCACAATAAAATCACTTTTCAAACGATAGCAAAACAAAATCAAAAACGACGAATTGGGAGCCGACCGACAAATACACATAAGTATACATTTTAACTTGTAATGCACCCCCTTTTATTTTTGGAGTTGAAAAATTCTAAGCTTGCAGCTACCAGTAATATAGAACATGATAAAAAAGACGTTATATAAAGAAATCGATTTAAGTGGTTGAATCTTAATGTAGTTGCAGCCCTGAGGTTAAGGGATAATAGCCGTTATCGTATTTATAAAGGACAGCTTTTGAGGGTCAGCGTGGTACGCACCCTAACGCATTGTAGGTATGTGCGACCGACGCGAGAGCGACTACAAGTGTCGACATATGTCATATTTATTGTTACGCTCGCTTACGCCTACGTCGACATATGCTCCGCGGTTAAGTCATATTAATAATCGACCAATACAGGTACACATTCGATCCGGTTTATCTAAATCGTAATTTAAGATGTAGGTATACTTAAATTACGACCTACGCGACGGTCTATTTGATTGAATTTAAATGGCAATTGGATAATTGTGGAGATCTATTGGTACATTGTTACGGTCTGATTGGGGATGCGGCCGCCGCGAATTCTGACCGAGGCAATTTGTCGTTGCGTCGCACCCGCGAGCGTACCGGGTTCGTGCCCATTCGCAACCGTTCGCAAACGCTCGCAGCGCATCGCCGCGACCCGCATTCCCACTCCGCACCCCATTACAATAATCTGTGAGCGAACGAGATGGCTACATTAGAAGCGAACGGTTGCCATTACGTCGAATAAAAAGAAAAGTTATTATATTTTTTATTGGGGAGGGCCGCCACCCTCGCCGCCAAGAGGGTTATTTTTATTTTATTCGAAAAGTTTATTTTCCGTTTGTTTTTAACTTCTATATTCGCGACGCGAGGGCTGAAAGTCGCGCGGCAGGCACGCACGCACTCAATGACTCACTAATGCGTGCCGCATCATTATATTTTTATATTTAAACTTTGCCAGGGAACAACATTAAAATGAGAAAAGTTGGCCCCGTATTATTATACGGCGGTGCAGGCGCGGGCGTAGCGCCACCGGCTTCCGATCTCGGTTTAATATCGCTCCGCGGCTTAATACATTCGCTTTGTTTCAATTTTGTTTACTGCTAACTGAGTATTATTCGATGGAATGAGCTAGTAAGCGCTAAAATAAATTTCTCGCGATGATAACGGCTTAATCGTTATTACTTTTAAATTATGATTTTCTCGTTACAAACTTATAAACGTAGGTGGAGATAAGGCGGCGATGTCGATGGTGATCGTTTAATAACATAGCTGAAACTGCATCGAATATTGCAGCGCGAATGCACGACTGGACGCTTTAAAACGAGTGTTTGTGTTTCCGAACAAACAGTCTCAAAGAGCTTCCAACAATATCGTGATAAGCGCACAAAAGGAAAGTCCGAGAACCATTTAGAGGCCGTGTCGATCCAGAAATAATCCGAGCCTCTACGGCGATACTACTTAAAGATTCACGCCCCGTGTACGTCCGAGACTCCTAATACCCGATCAGCGACATTGGAGCAAACAAATCAGGTGTCAAGTAAACGCGACCACCGTGCGCGCGTCTCTCCCACCTCCGACTGCGCGTATTGGCCTTTCCTCTTAAAACCTGAGGTAGTCTATTTGCCCCCCAAAAATAAAGTAGTTCACGAAGATTTTTAACAGGTAAACCCGAAACGAACACGAGATACAATAGGACGGGCGGCCACTCTATTGACACACTATCAATGCGAGCCTAAGCGTAGCTAACAATAAGGGCGGGTAAAACGCATCTAATTGCCGTTAAAACATTCGAGCTTCGAACACAGTACGATTTAAAAGTGATATTCTCCAACCATAAAGCAGTTTCACATGGGCATGTGAAATATTTATCTTAATATTATAAGTAAACTTAAAGGTTGCCCGGTCCTTCTGCTCTACGCCGCGTGGGAGGTCTTGATACTTTCAATTATTTAAAGATTAAACATATTAAACATAACACAATACCAAGTATTATTTTTGTCGATGTTTCACAAGTCGATGACCATAGTACACATCCATACTAAAGCAATATGAAAACCAAGAAAAGGAAATTATTATTTCAATAAACTGAATATGGCGACATAGAAAATCTGTGACAATACATTCTTATTTTAATTATTTTTTTCATTTGAATTTGGTTTTACATTTTGCCTAAATGTTACCAATACAAAACCCCAAAAAACACTAACGAGTACTATTAAAAAGAACAACACCTAATACGGAAATAACGAATAAAACAAATTTACATTCAAAATCGGACGTAAAAGTCTTGAAAGTTAACAAACATTTACAATCGATCAAGTATCAAACACCGTCAATCCGAGTAGGAAATTTCAATTAGGTACATAGTAGTGGAGGCAGCGAGGCTCCCTTCGCGCCAGGCCCTTGCGCGCCCTTTGTTTGTGAATACATTTAAATACTATACCGTAGCGATGCGTCCGGTTTTAAAGAATAAACACACAACATCAATATTTGGACACAAGCAATAATTTCTGAATGTTGTCCTATTCCGATGCGCCGTCGCCACCCCGGTCTGAGCTCATACTGTCTTTGGGATCTCAACACAAGAAAAATATAATTGAACATTTTACAACAGCGAATAGTTTTTTCTAATAGCTTTAGACAACAAAAAATAAACAATAATTATAAAAAGAAACAGTTATTATAACCATTTATTTAAAAAAAAATCTCTAGAACTATTTATTGGTTTACGCAAATAGAATTTGAAAAGATTTCATTGATTCAAAAATGGTTACGTAAAGGCCATTGTATATTTATATATGTATATATAAAAAACAGTTTTTTTGCACCTTAACAAAAATACAATGTTATTCTGTTTCAAAATGAATAAATTGTTTTAGAAATTAGTTTTTTCAGTAGAAACGCATTAATGATAATGTTGATCATTTACTGTGTGTATATATATATATATATATATATATATATATATATATATATATATACAAATTGTAATGAGTATACGAAAACGAAATAAATGAGTTAACGAAAACGAAATAGGGCGCAGTTATTAGTCTAATAAAACTATTAGGTACACCAAAAATTTAATTTACATTCCTTTCGCAAAAATACAAATAATATATAACACGTTTTTAATATCGTTTAGTTATAATATATGTAAATGAAACAAACGCATTTGATGAAATTAGTACACTTAATAGTATTTAAGTTTCACGCTTCACGATCGACAGTAACTTTGTCGACTAATTTGTTATTTGAAAACCGGTACTTGTTAGCGGAACGGTGGCGGACAATTAGAGATGGACAATGTCTAAAAGAAAATAAAAATAACTCGCTGAGGGCTGCCAGCGACCGGATTTGTGATTGATGCCACGAATCTTATATTTTATTCAGAAGAACCGAATTTAGTGGCAAGATTGCAATGATTCTGACGAAATATCAAGAATTCTACGTCGCACTATCGGAATAGCATTTTTAACAATTTTAATAGTACCAACGAATACATTAAAATATTAATCTGTTATTATGTTATGCGCTAGTGTTTTTAATATATTAATATGAATAAATGTAAATAAGACATAACATACAAGATAATAACTTTATACAAAAAATGAGTGATGCATAAATTGTGGCAACCTCGTGAATATTTATAACATAATTCATTAAGACATTTTATACTTTGTCTGACATCGTTGTATGACGAATAAAGGCTATTATTTATTTAATTTGCAATACGTTTTGACTATCTTAATTTATCACTTTTTTAATCTAATATTTTAATTTACTTTGTAAAAAGATCACACACATTGATGGTAAACAGAAATTACAAAAAGATATTTTCTTTTGTAATACTTATTTGTGTATTTCTGCACTGTGTAATATTAAAAATAAAGGATCCAAGTTTTTACGGAAAATGTAAATAAATACCTACGTACACGTATGTTATTTTACAAACACACACTTTGATGTAAGTCGCCAAACATGTATGTAAAATTTTCTAACCCTTGAACCTAAAAATTAAGAGAGTAAGTCTGAATGTATTACATATTTTCAATATGTAATAGACATTTTAAGGCAAATAACATACATAATTTATTAAATAAAATCCAACAAACAACTTGTACACTGTTCTTCGGATTCTACCATACCATTTTCTCGTGAATGTCAAATAACTTTTGCACAATATATAATAGCAATACATAATTGTAACCATTACGAACATTTAAATACAGTCATGTAATGTGACATATTTGTGATAGTTTTAGATTTATTAAGTATAATAAACGCATTAGGACTCAGAACCTAATGTGTCTGATCCCGGCACCGAACGGACCAGTAATTTCCGGTTCTGGGTCAGTCAAAAAGAAACGGGAAATCAAATTCAGTTCCAATTCTTTCGATACTTTCATGAATTTTATTTTAATAACGCAATTAATACTAAAACGAGCTATAGATGCAAACTGAGTACCATGTGATGAGATTAATAACGTGTCCTGGAGAAAGGGCTACTGTGGTAACAACGTGACGGTGGAACTATATCGACGAGCTTTTTAGAAATCTCCCCATTGTATAGATGGTAAAAAACTCATGTAGAATCAAGCTCTCTATGGAGAGATGAAAGAATACCTAAAGGTCATAAACGATATTACGGAAGCATAGGGAGTTTTCGGTCCTTTGGTCAATCAAAAAGAAACAGGAAATCAAATTTCAGTACCGGTTCTTTCGGTACTTTTGGGAATTTTATTTTAATAACGCAATTCATAGAGATGCACTTACTTGAGGTTACTTTTTTTTTTCTTTGGTAAGTTACCAAAATGCACAGGTTTAGGGAATAGCAGGAAATTTGCTGCTCAAAATATGGAACAACCTGACTGAAGTCAATATTGTTTTCAAACATTGTTATGTTCCCGTCGGTGAGTAAGGTGACCAGAGATCCTGGGGGAATTGGGGATAGGGTCAGCAACACGCTTGCGATGCTTCTGGTGTTGCAGACGTCTATAAGCTACGGCAGTCGCATACCATCAGGCGAGCCGAACTGGTTGTTTAAAAAAAAAATCTATTCTTTCGGATAATAAATCACTTCATCAAATGACGCTAGCTAATTTTTGATTTAATTATAACTACTGCTAAACACGAGAATAGAAAAATAAGAAAATATCGATGAGAAGATTGACTGATTAAATTCTTTTTAATTTCAATACTTTTTTTGCAAAGTTACTTAAAATTCAACGACAATTACTTAATTGTTTGATTGGAGTACACTTTTGAAGAATAACACTTATTTTATATTTTAAAAAAAAATTAAAAGTACCGAAAGATCCAGGAAATTCCGGTTCTGTTAAGATAAAGTACCGTAAGTTCCGGTTATGAGAACCCTAAAAGGCGTGTTATATAATCACATTTGTTAAGAATTTAATAAAAACGAAGAAATCAACGATCCTTATAAATTCTGTCGATAGTAAATGGTCCACTCTCTCTTAAGAACAAGATTCGTAGACAACAAATTAAATCAAGCGTCAAGAAAGCCTACGATATTTATCATTCATTCATCCGGTAGGACTTAGCAAACGATCTCATAAATTATGCAAAGATATCCATAATTTATTGCTCGAGTGGGATTTTAAAATAGTTCTCATTTAATAAGAGAAGCTGGACAATTGTTTGATGAATTATAATACGGTATGAAGGTCAGTCGCGGTACATTGTGCCAAAACTTCGAAATTAATAACTTCGGAAACCCGCTAACGCTACGGCATTCCGATCTCAATACAATTGTGATAAACGACAAAATCGTATCGTGTGTACGGTCTGCAGACCGTCACGGAAATTCTTTTATTAAGATTTTCATAGAATAACAAGTCATTGTACAAATATAATTACACGTCGAGAGTATAAATAAATAAAACTATATGCATGCGAAATGTAGTGTACGGTAAATATTCGAGCTTCGGCGTCTTTAATATTGAGTCTTACGCCGCTGTCGATATAGACTATATTGCAACGGAGCCGTAGAATAAACTGTTAGCTCACCTCAACTCCTTAATCTGTTACACAATTGAACCAATTCTAACGTACAACCGTCAAATTGAAATAATAACTGTCATCGTGCGACAATCATATTTGTTGAGAAACATACACTACAGCACGGCGTGTTATAACTTTAGCATTCTTTTTTACTTATAGTAATTAATCTGTTATTACAGTATTACTTGCCTGGTGTATGATTTACTCTTTTTTATTTTCGAATAGAACCTTTTTAAATCATATCTAGTCGAGAACTCGAGACAGATGTCCTAACTTTTAAGGATAAGTGGTGGTTCTAACAAATTCCTTTTGCAACAGGAAAGAAACAAACAAGGCAGACCTATTGTGTTGATCAGGAACGCGCGACGTTCCTGAAACGTAACACATTCTTATTACACATACTGTATTATTTATAGGTGTGTCTGTTGCCATAACTTGTCACTTTTTATATTTTTCTGCTTTTCCGCTTATGCTTATTTCTACGGCGTTTGATTACGTCATAATATACGGACATGTATATTTTTTAAAATCATCAATATTTTTCTGCACTGCGCTGCGTAAAATGCGTTACGTGAATTCCGACATGTCCATAACATACATCAAAGAGAAGGTTACTCCTTCTCTTGAAGATTGTTTCAAGATAAAATTCAATATTAACTTCAATATATATTGTTACTTGAAGCATAGCGAAAATAATTTTGTTTGCTGGCAAACGAAAAAAACCGACTTCAATTACATCGACAAGTAATACAACGTAGGTAGACGAAAAAATAGTCAAGTAAATACGCATTATGCAAGATTAATCGAAAAGTTGTAGTCAGGTCTCGATGCAATTTTAATGGGACCACATGATAAACAACGGCTTTCGATTAAATTAAAAATCATCAAAATCGATACACCTCATACACCCAGTAAAAAGTTATGCGGATTTTCAAGGATTTCCCTCGATTTCTCTGGGATCCCATCACCAGATTCTGGTTTCCTTATCATGGTACCACCTGGGATATCTCCTTTCCAACAAAAAAAGAATTATCAAAAACGAGTAATAAACAACGAAATTATCCCTGAACATACATAATATATATATTGAATTGAGTAACCTCCTCCTTTTTTGAAGTCGGTTAAAAATACGATTACACGGGAAATAAATATGTGAAAATTGTAAAATAAAAAAAAAACGGTTGTGCCACACGATCGAAGTAAAATTTTCAATCTTCACTCAATTATATCTCCCTCTCAATTTCCGTTCGCCTCGCCTTATCACACTTTTTGTAACGCTCTCGTCACGCATTCCCCAGCTTACTCAACAAGTCAGGCGTGATTAAAGAAGTTTTACTTCAAAAGGAATAGAAAGATAGAAGAATATCAAAGAACTTATATATATATATAATTATGTTAAGGATAAGAGACTGAGATATAAAAAAAAAAAAAAAAAAACGATAAGATGCCGCACATAATAAATATTTTTGTTAGAGTGCTCTCAAATCGTTTACTAATAAACTTAAGAGGTTTGGGTCCTACGTGTAAAGGAATGATCACTTGAGGCTCGACGCTTACTCTTCCAAGATACGTGTTGTTCCATAATAGCCTAATAGAAACACATTTTGCATGCGTTATTTGAATTTTGATCTCACTCATAACCCATATTATGTCCTGATTACTGAAACCTAAAATGAATAATTGTTATTATATGTACACAGATACTATGAAGAATCGTTAAAAGTATAATAATTTCCTGACATATCTTATATTCTTCTATAAAAATGAATGTTGCTAAGCGCATAACTCGAGAATGGCTCGACCGATCGATGTTCCTTAAGGCCCACGGAAGGTTTTAATACTAAAAAGAATATATAAAGTTTTATTATTAACTTTTGTCAGAACGAAGTCCGTCCAGGCAGCTAGTTTATAATATAGTTAATAATTGTCATATGTATTTTTATAGACACTTATCAAATCGCACATCCTGCTAGTAGCTACTAGGAAAGTATATCTACTAGGAATGCTTTTTAAAGCAATGATTTTCAGAACCATTATACGTCTCCCAAAAAAATACTACACGAGTATACTATCTTTGGTTTATTTGTACAAACTCACCACACACATGAAACTTAGGTCCCACCTATTACTAGAATAGCTGTGCCCTGCGGTTTTACTCGCATTCGCATTCAGTCTGTAACATCTCCCTGCCGGGAATAGGCTTTCTCCGTGCAGAAGAAGGATTGGAGCTTGATCCACCATGCTGCTCCACTGCGGGTTGGCGAACATGTTCCCTACTATGACTAACGATCGCTATCGGGTATTTACGATAACAACCGGGATCGACGGCTTAACGTGCTCCCCGAGGCAAGATGGGGTCACATGAACAGACATGTGGAAAGAAAGGAAAAGAAGCGGAGCGGTTGTTGGTCACAAGATACCGCTATGGGTACTTCATAGTCTTAGGATACATTGAGTATCTTGTAAACGTTCATAAAAAAATCTGTTTTACCCGCGTGAATTAACATATAATTTAGCATATAAACCCTTCTTCGAGTAAATGGATTATCAGGCACAAAAAGAAATTTTCAATTCGAGCCACTACCACAAACTCCACTACTTAGATACTGAGATTAGCGCGCTTAAACAAACAGAAAAACAAACAAACTCTACAGCGTCCTATTATTATAATATATAGGTAAGTATATTATATTTAAGATTATAAATTTATAAATTTACCACTCAAATTAATACCGACTTAAAATGTTAGATTGCGGGTTCCGATGTTTATAATTTGTAGGAATTAAACAGTTAATACATACATGTGTCATGTAAAGTAATTGTTACTAATAAATTAATTAGATTCATAAATTACTCGTTTGACCTCCAAAATTAAAGATCCGTAAAACGGAATAAAACGTTTTTAATGTTTAACAATATACTTACAAACAAGCCAACAAACAAATCTGTATAAATATTAATTAATAATTAATCACAGCCGGTGGATCAGTTAAAGCACGAAATTTAATTATGATGCATGACTTAATTACAAATAGAATCACTCAGCAAAAGCAAGTAATTTGTAATAGTCGTAATTACAATAACGACCCACTTTAGTATTAACATCCCATAGATTCACAACTCTGCGGGTAGAACTTACACAGTTCAAAATAAAGTAGAAATTACGGTATCATAGATCAAAATTTCGACGTCTAACAAAATGCTGTCTATAAAAATATAATATTTAAGAATCAGAGCGTTCTATATTTTTTATGTAGACTCATTTAACTGTTATAATTAATTCAGTCGGTAATAAACAAGGCGAATTTTAATATATTCGTATAGACGGCAGTTAAGTTTTATGTTCCTTAGTCGCTGACAAAACAATGGTAACTGGTGCTCTCTGTGTCCGTCACGGATCTGTGTTTCAATGGATGCGATGTCTAGACTATAAAATTAACAACTACGCACGAATATTATTCATTTTTTCTGTAATACGGAAAACTTTGAACATGGTCATTTGTTTTGCTAGCGATTTATAAGATCACATTTTTTATGCAGCCGTTATAGATATTATTTTTTATCTTACGTCACTTGTGGCAGTCTGTTGAATTACAACACTGTATATATATATATATATATATTCAGATCATTAGTCCCTCCTATTTTATAAATAAGCATTATCATATTACGCGATAATATTAACTTTCTTTAATACCTCAATATTATCACATTACAAAATACAAAAAATAATTAATTCCGTATTGTCATATCCATATTTATTAGGTCCGTGCCATACCGCTTTGTAAATAACTTTGATCCGACTGTAGATAACATCCATTACATGGTAACTGGTGTATTTTATCATATATGAATAATAAAGAATTGCACTTTTTTCTATTTTTAAAATAACAGTAATAACAGAAACACTAAACGCAATTTCGGGGGAAACCAGCTCGAGATTACATCGTCCGGCCAGGGCTACAGCGACCTGAGTGCTAATTAAAAAAAGTATAATAGTTTACTTGCGAATAAATTTAATGTTCGACGTAACTGTGTACGCGATACGTTAGCCGAGATAATGCGCTACGTTTTTCTCATAGTTGTAGTGATTGCGGGTGGCCGTGTTCTAGAAGGTTTTTTTCTTACATTAAAAGTTTAAATGTTACCATGTTAATTATTTATAATAACGCATGTTCTCTCGCTAATAACAATGCCTTACCGAAATAACGCATTGTAGCGTAACTGATAAGCGTTAATGATTTTATTCTGATGAGATTTGTCTTAATCTTTATGATTATTATTTTTTCTTTTAAAATACGTTTTTTATTTATCCATTATCCACGGTTTTTATTTTAAAATTGTATAGTTTTTTCGTATTTAGAATTATAAGCAATGTTAATTTCAAATAGTATTGTTAGAATTACGATTTCCATATGTTTTTTGTGGTTTTGTTTTCTTCATATGATTACAAAGAAGTTTATACCAAACATTAACAGAAGTAACAAAACAGAGACTAACTTTATCATCTGTGAATTTTTCGTTTAATGTGCATTCAATTTTGGTCGTAAGGACGGGTTTTACCTCTTGCTGATAGAGTATGTATACATGTTAGTTACCAATGACGTTGGCGCAGTGGTCGCAGCAACTGGTTGTTGCGCTAGTGGTCGCGCTTTCGAACCCCGTACGTGACAAAAATTTGAATGCATGCATGTTTTTATCATAGGCTTTTGTGCTTGTGCGTTGTGTGTATGTGTCCAGACCCCCGTCACACGATTGCAATCTATTGAGTTCCGTTGAGTGTGAGACGTTTATATGCAAGATAAGCCCTAAATATAAATATATATTACCATCGCATTTCATAGTTAACAATTTATAATATAAAACTATGTTATCATGTCTACTCAAAATTGCCCCAGACAAAAAATATAGTAAATTGCTCTTCAAAAAATCTGAGCAAAAACGTTAATATAATATTCGTACAAATATTTTTATGGGAAAAACCAGGTTTTCTTGACCATGCGATGAGGTCCGGTAGCAACAAATTCACACTTGACCAAAACTTGCGAGAATATTCGAGAACGTTTCATAATATTAAAAAAAAAAACTGTTCGCACCATTGAGTACCAAGGTTTAAGATCTCAATATACTTTGTGACATTTATTTCTATTTAGATTAGAATTTTATTTTTTTATTTATTATATAATTTTATTTTTTTATTACATGTAAAGGCTTTTTAAGGAAAATATCTTTATCTCTCTCTATATCTTTTTTTTTTTATTTAGGAATATAACAACAAGTACCTACTAGTATGTAAGCCTCAGGTATTGTTACCGTTTTGAATAAAGGCAAAATACCCAACGACATACACACAGGCGGGTCGTATGTTTCTAAGTTAAGCAACTTATTACTTTTGTTATAGGTATCAGCCGACTGATACAGGTTAAAAAAAGTCATAAATATAAATAGAAATAATACACATATAAATGAATAAATATTAATGTTTACACCTAGACTTAGATGGGAATCGAAACCACAACCATCGGAGCAAAAAGAGGACCACTTCAAAATGCGCCAACGGGTTACTTGCATACATAAATGCTGAGATTACGACGAGCGTCTTCCTTTGTGTCATCAGCGGGGATTGAACCCGTGACCGCTAGCGCAATAACGATTTGTTGTGACCACTATTAATTTTGAATTTTAATATAGATATATGACGCCGCGTTGGCGCAACGGTCACAGCCATGGATTGTACCTGTTGCGCTGGCGGTTGCGGGTTCGATCCCCGCACATGACAAACATTTGTATTGGCCATACAGGTGTTTGCCGTGGTCTGGGTGTTTGTGCAGTCCTTGTGGGTCTCCCCACCGTGCCTCGGAGAGCACGTTAAGCCGTCGGTCCCGGTTGTTATCATGTACACCTGATAGCGATCGTTACTCATAGTAGGCAATATATCCGCCAACCCGCATTGGAGCAGCGTGGTGGATTAAGCTCTGATCCTTCTCCTACACGGGGAAAGAGGCCTATGCCCAACAGTGGGATATTACAGGCTGAAGCGAATATAGATATAAAAAATCGATTATCGCATTTATATCAACGCTTTCAGTATGTCGCGCTTAATTCGGTTTTGTATGAATGGTGTATGGCGTTTGTATGAAAGAAAGTGTTTTGGAAAGTCCTCTGGAATTGTTGGAAAGTAGAACAATTGTTTCATACAAATAGAAAATTAAAATTACGCCGTTAAAAACGTACATTGCCGCGTCGGATCGTTATTTTAAAAACTTACCTTTTTTGCTGTCGGGATATCAATAAATTTCTACATACCTGAAACAAAAATAAAAACATTAGCACAACATATTTAATAGCCATTTTGCAATATAAATATTTGTGTAATTTCATTAACGCCTGATTACATGAAGATATTTAGACAATCGGGAATTAAATCACGACGAACAGTCAAAGAAACCTCAAGTACTAAATTAAATATGAATTGAGTATTATGTCTTTAAACGTACATAATATTAAGTGCTATGGTTTACTATCTGCACAATTGTTAATCCGTCCATACTCATTATTTACTTCAATATAATAACAAAGATATTCATATATTATAAACAAAGTTAAAGTATAAAAAAGTTAAAACTCTATACGATTTACACGAATCGTACTTCTGTAGTGAATGTCCGTAGTTCGTTTAAACGTTTGATCGTTATAAAAACAGACGCTTTTTGGAAGCTGTAAAAATTGGAGTCGGACCACGCCTGCAGTGATGTGCAGGGAACAAAAGAATATTTCGTAAAAATCTAACAAACATCGAATGAATGTTGTTTATCGTTCAAATTAACGCACATTATGAGCGTACGCGCAACTTCTCAAGTGACTCACGTCGAAGATGGGGCTTCAGAACTAGCGGAGCTCACTATCTAATTATGGTCATGTTTATTCTATTAATTGTTGGAATTATTTAATCTTTAACTATTTTTTTTATTATTCCATCTACCGATCGCTGTCGATCCCTACCCGACCCAACAAAATACCTGTAGAGTTATAATCCTTGGATCGACATCATTTATTAGTTATTAAAAACTAAGTAATTTATATTTTATTTTTTAAATTATGTAAAGAATTAATAACATAACAATAGCAAATTAAAAATATAATTATATATTTATTATAAATTATACATTTTAACATTGTAAGTGTACGGGTTAACGCACATTGAGCAATATGATTGTCTTGCAAACTAATAACCTCCTTAATTTAGCTTATTTATTACGAAATCGTTATTTGACTGATGCAGATTTCTAATGAAATTGTTATTTGTTTGCTACGAATGACGTCTGTAATTTTGCCTATATATACTCAAAATAATCTTAATAAGCTTAGTGTTAGATCGACTTTCATTGGCTTTGGTTTCCCCCATAACCTTCCCTCGCATGTCATCTCTCACTTAACCAGAGAATGTACCATACAGTAAGAATGGTTTAGTTTTTAGTTCCTTTCAATATTAGAAAGTTTTAGGTATAAAATGGTATAAACGCCAGAGAAACAACGATATATTTTAAGTGCAATATTGGATAGGGTGCGAGTGCTTTGTCGTTCTTAACTTCTAACAATCTGCGCCAAAAATGTTCAAATTCATAACGTGTCTATGTTGTACTAGAATGTGTATTGCTGTCGCTGTTGTATTTCATTTTGTACTACAACTTCTGCTTGTCATATCGTCAGCTTTAGTTCAGCACATGGGCAATCATCTCATTTTCTCAATATTACTATCGAAACTTAGATACTCATATCGTGCATTACTTACTAAGAGTATTACTATTAAGGCTTACGAGAAGTCAACAAAACAAAATCACATAAAGACACGAAATCTAAAACCTAAGATTAGAATTTCGCTCATATTCATCGTTTGTTACAAATCCACACTCTTCTCAGAAATAAACTAAGTAAGTATTCAATATAATACGCCGTTGCAAGAAATGTTTTTAATTAACATATGTCTACGTCTCGTTTAGTATAAAATAACAACCGTTCGCTATGAATAAATTTAAATAAAACTTTGAATAATTAGTTTTGTTTTATTATACATAATAAGTAGAGAAATATTGCATAAATTATTTACACATCAGTTTGTGTACTTGGACTTATTAAAAAATACTTTATACCTACGTAAAACAATTAAGAGGAAACGAATAAGAATTTATTTAAAAACGCTCCGCTTATGGAAAAGTCAACAGTGACGCCACGCTTGCTCGATACACGTCATAGTAACTAATATTTTCCACTCTGACCACTATATTGTTGGCATTTCTTATTAAAACTTTTGTTTTTTAGCCTACTTACAGCCGCGGCCTGCAAGGGCCGGCGATGAGTAGATATGCAAAACAACCTGTAATTCCATTCCTTAGTCACCGTGAATACATTTCGTGTAATTGCCTCGCCACTGTTATTATAATATATAAATAATAAACAAATTGCATCTGTTTCCTTCAATTACACTACCTACGTATTAAGCTGGTTCGGGGCGGGAAGTAATCTTTAATGTAGTTGCAAAGTTGCACGGCCATTAATCTAGTTTTATCCGGTTATGCTGTTATTTATACACCGAACTTACATATATATTTTAAAACGCGTAAGGAATTGTATCAAAATGTATAGTAATAGCAAACACGATCAATGTATTAAACTTCTTAAAACAATAGACTCTCGTTTCCATACGGTACGCTTTTCTGGAATTATTTTATTAATACGGAGCGCTTAACTATTTTTGTTACTTGAATTGCAATGAACTAAAATTATTGAATTACCAAGTTTCTCAAATTACATTAACTACGTAAAATTCATTAAAAGTTAAGTAGTTGTCAATATCGTTTCGTAAATCGTTGCTAAATATTTCTGATATCGAATTTATACGTTTTTTATTTAACGATTAAACAAAGATATTTGTTTGATTATTAAAATTTTAAGAGTTCTAATCTCACAACTTTATTAAAAAAGTTTTTGGGATATAAAGTATCGCAATGTAGCTCATAGGAGCAAAAACCGTAAACGTCAAAAGCTATAATGATAATTATAGTAAATATATAATAATAATTACACGATAGTATTAATCGCGGGAACCAAAAGAAAACCACCAAAAAAAACACCAGATTTATCTAGTCAAGGATTATAAGAAACCAATAAAATGAATTATTTTTTACGACCGGCAAAGACTACAACAGCAGCTCAACGATTTCGCCGCGCGAATTATTTATCGAACAAAAACATTTCGATTCCACTTTTCTCGTACGGTCGTGTTAATGTGTCGTAAAACTCCGTTATAACTATATATAAGGAGCCATTATAAGTACCTTAATTATAGAGCCGATAGTTGAGCGATTGTGGTGAGTTTAAAGAAAAATAATAACTGGTCACAATCATAACAACAAAATGCTATTAACGTCATTAAAAAGGTGCAAAATTATACACTATATTATTTCATCCGAACGAAAACAAGCGCAGAATAAAAAGGAAAGGGTTTTTGTTTTGTTATACCAATACCTATTTATCGATAAAACAAAGCGACCGCAGCTACAAGCTAGAAATATATTTACGAGATAATATTGAATATTATTTTTATCCGCTGAAAACTCTCCACGCTCAAGTGAACACCTGATGTTATTTGATAACTATCACTAGTATTAAATATTTACAATTAAGTACAATTGGAATTAATTAAATAGATTTTCCTATGCTCTATGGATGTTGGAAAAATATATTTATAATATGAAAAAGTTAAATGCAAACATTAAAAACACTTTTAAAAGCATTAATTAATTGGCTATTTCATCTCTAAGGATAACATAAACGCTGTATTAATACGCTGGCACTTTACTGCCACAAGTAAGACTTTAATGTGACTATGTTATTACAAAAGGGTGTTTATTATCAAAGAGTGTCTTTATATAGATTTTTATAGTCTTACGTAACTTCGAAGGTGCTTCTCCGACTACAGAACCATGGCGTCCACGAGCGGAGACGCTCGGTTGCTTCCACTGATACATGTTTTATACCATAATTAGCATCTACTAATTATGTCATTGGCCGTGTCCACTCATGCGCCGCTGTAATATGCACCGGCGTTATACACGTACGCTCGAACACCATACTTATTTCACTTAAATCACTGGCTATTTTTTCTTCCGCTTATTTAAAGAACACGTCATTTTTTAATCCCTGTTCTAAGTTTAAGAATAAGTTTTTAAATAAAAATAATTAGGAGCAAAATAGTCTTTAATCTATAATTACATAAACAATATTATTTATAAATAAAAATGAATTTTTTAATGTAATCTAATTGTGTTCAAACGTTTTCTAAAACTTCTCTGTATGACAATACACTTGCCTGGTTCTAAGATATATCAGCTTTTATTTACGGTGTAAATAACAACATATAAAAAGAACTGACATGCGAAAGGATATAAATGAAATGTTATTCGGCGATCGCAACCGCGGCTTATAACAAAACCCCTGTTGACTTAATAACAACGCTCTGTCTCATCGACGTAGATCTACAATCAAATTATCAATCTCGAATATTATATGGCAATCATGATCCATCCGGATAATAATAATAATTAAGTAACAATCTACTGATGAGCATAGCCGTATGTTAATTGTATGTAATGTAGAGGAGTTCGATATGGATATTATGGTGGAGATTTCAGTAATTAGCCCAAGTTGTTGTATGTAATAGATAACAATAGATTGCCTCATTATTTTTCCATTGAACTGTTCTCGTTGTTTCTTCTTATAACATTGAGTGCCGAATTTTACTAAAAATTTCAGCTTGAAAAATTTCTATCAAGTTGGATTTGAATCTTTCGTCCAAGATTCAACCTCAGTATTATCTAATAAATAAAATTCTCGTGTCGCGATGTTTGTAGTTAAACTCCTCCGAAACGGCTTGACCGATTCTCATGAAAGTTTGTGAGCATATTGGGTAGGTCTGAGAATCGAACAACATCTATTTTATATACCTTTTAGTTATAAGGGGGAGGGGGTGTTGGGGGGTTAATAAAATATTATGAAATTTTGTGTGCATATCGGGTAGGTCTGAGAATCGGCCAACATCTATTTTTTCATATCCCTAAGTTAAAAGGGGGGATCAAGGGGGTTAATAGCATATAAGGCAAAACAAAATTTGCGGGGTCAGCTAGTAGTACTATATAAGTCGTTACAATTAATAATTTTTATTTAAAATGAATTGTATATTTATTACTACAAGAACATGATACGTTATAGAAATCACGTTAATAATCAGAATGGTTCACAGCAAAATATATAAAACTTAATGTAATTATAAAAATAATGATTATCTTTTTGTATAAAACACGATTTAAACCAGTTTTAGAGAAATGTTTAAAGAAGTTTTCTTTTGTTTTTTACGTTGAAATAAAACCAGCTGGTTGACTCAACGACGCAAATCACTTTAGCTATGATACGCTGTACCCGCCATTTAATTATTTAATAATGTACCACTCAATAATCACAGCCGTAACTTTTTTCATTGTGAATGTAATGATCTATCATTGTTTACAAAAAAAATAGGTTGTGTATGTAAATGACGGTTGTGTTAGCGGAGTCACTCGATAGAAATTTTCATTATATTGTAGACAAAATGTCATTTAGGCCGTAGGTACCTTATAAATTGAGAAATTTTTAATTCTATATTGAGAATGTTTTAATTAATTGAATATTGCTTTTATAAACGGCATCAAGCAATTCCATGAACTCATTTTTATTTTTACGGACAAACGGAAACACAGAAGGACAGCATAGTCTTAGTAATAAAATTTCGTTTGAGCCCTTTGAATACGACGCACTAATAAATACCAGGTGCATGTTTACCTAATAGCAATATGTAAAATGCGTTATCTGTTCCCCCGACCACTACTGACATAACCAAGTGATAACCGCCCTGTAAAACACATTCTAATTGTTGTAGTTCACTGTTAGTTGATCCTAGATATAAAATATATTGTTTATGTATATTCTTAAAATTCCCTAGGTGAGATCACCTTACACTGTTTGTACACTTCCAACTACTTTTTCTTCTGTATCGAAAGGTTGTCTGGTAGAGATATATTTTTCGATAAGAACGCCTTTGTTGAACGCATTTTTCTTTGTATACTGCTACTTTAATGTTTTTGCTTCTTTCACCTTGTATAATAAAGCCTATCAGTAAGATTTTCTCAAACGTCCAGACCACGGTGAACATCTGTATGGCCAGTAATAATGTATGTCATGTGCAGGGACCGAAGTACCAATCGCCAGCGCAACGTACCTAACTGCTAAGACTACTGTGCTAACGCGTCGTTCTTCGTGTTGTGGTCATCGTATTTATTATTATTACTTTATTAAATCTATTTAATTCGAAATCTAAGGTAACTCGACGAGAATGTTCACGAGAATGTTGACTAATACATTTTTTTTTTAACTTCTGTGTGTTTTCTTTTTAGACAATATAAACGATATTATATCTTTCGATTTAGACATCATTTGACGCATTAAAAATTTGAAAATGTTTAAGTTATTCGACGAATAAACAAAGCCTTTGTTATCCTGGAATGATTTGCCGTGGTCCGTGATTTTCAAATAATGATTCAAATGCAATCAATAATCAAATTAGGTTTAAATTGGTGAAAATAGTATTATGTCATTAATTGAGTTCACGCCAATAGAGTGTGGCAATTAAGCATTCCATCACACACTCAAGCGGCTGAAGCGCTTTTGAACAAGAATTTGCAATACCTTTGCCGAATACAAACCGCAACTCGAAACGTTTTGACGTCGCGACTAACACTGCATTAATACGCGTTATTTTGTTCTGTCATGGTTCCTAATTGGCTGTCAAACAAAGATAGTGTGATGATACCCGTAAAATATGTTCAACTAATTTGATAATTGCTTATGATGCATTTAAAAACGTTATTTTTGCGAACAACACTATATGTGGAAACATATACCTATATGTATGACATTTTATACGTTGGTAGGGTAGATTGTATGTTTATAGAAATTTACTGTTACCTTGCCACTTACAATTTATTGTTACACAACAAATTTATAAAATGACTAGTGCATTTTATGCAATAAAAAAAGTTCAAAATCAAGATCAGGTACTTCTCAATTTCAAAAAAAAAAAAACATGGCACTAAGTACGCGTCCCGTAATCTGCTACTGCATTAAAAACTTTCAACTGCCTCGACCCTACTTCTTAATTTTTATAAAATTAATTAAATAATTATTACGATTATTAAAATTCATTTATTTTTTTTATCGACTCATCGAGAACACGACGTTTAATTTTTATAAACATTAAAATAAAAGCTACAAAACAAACGCGAGCAGAGCATCGAAGCAGAAGTAAAGAACTTGAGATATTAATAAACCGAATCGTAATATTAAAACAGTTAAATGAAAATATTTTATTGCGATCGTTTAAAAAGTTTTTATTTTTATTTTTTTAATTCATCAATTGAATAGTTCATAGCGATAAAATTAAATGGAGAGTTGTAAGTGTGTTGTCAAGATATTTAATGGGACACCACTGAACTGTACATATAATGCTTGAGAGGAAAGCTTGAAAGATTTGGTTTGGAGGTAGATAATAACTTTTAAAATCACATTAAGAGAACGATAATACTATTACAAGATGATTAATTTTAAATATCAATTTTAATATCAACAATAAATTAATAAATATTTTCTGACATTATTTCAATTTATCCTTTAGGCAGTTTCGATTATTATGTACAAACGTGTTATCGCTATATTAATTTAGAACTAATTTAGATTTTATATCTATATCCATACAAATAAATAAAATTGGAATGTCTGTTTCTATTACTAAAATATTAAAGAAATAAAGATGAAGGTAAAAGGAAATAAAGGAGTAAAAAAATCAAATTCAATAAATAAAAGAATATTGCAAAAGTGGAAGTCACGTGTATACTTTTGTGTGAAAATTATAAAGAAGTTAAGTTAAATTACTAAAGAATAGACGTGCTCGAAGGCGGCAGGTAAATATTTAGTATATAGATGTAGGTACGTTTTGATCACATCTAGACGAAGCCATCTCGTGTCACCGAAAACCGCCGCCGAACATTTGTAATACCTATATGAAATTATTTTCATTAAAGTGGAACCCGAGGAATTTATCGACGAGCTCTTCAAGATTTATTGGAAATACTTCAGGTGCATGGCCTTTGTCTAAAGAAATTTTAAAGAATTTCTCAATATTATAGCCGATTCTAGACAGCCTTCTAGCAAAGCAAGCGTAACTCGAGATTAATAACTTATTGGCTTCTTAAGACGGAGCAAGAAGTCCTATGTCTAGAATGTTTATAATAGAAATTCCTACGTTCCTTAAAAATATCTTTATTATAACACTATTTCATATTTTTTTATGATATTTTGAAAGAAGCTAACTTGATCGGTATAGCAAAAAAATATAAGTGACTTTTTTGAGTCTATTTCTTGAAAACTGATTTAATAATTAAAAATTTTGCGATTAACTTATACAAAATAATTTACATTATAACTTATTGTAAAAATATATTTAAATTAATTATTACAAAAACATTTAAAACTATTATAAATTTTCAGGATATTCGAGGCGTAAATGTTATGTCAAAACAAACCAGCGAAAGCGTTAAGTTATAAGGACACAAGTACAGTTCCTGAAGAACTATGTTACGCGAAGCGATACTACTAAATTAACACTGTTAAATAAAATGGAGACAAATAACTGAAATCAAACATTATTTTACTACTTTATAAGAATTTGCTATTAATTTGTATTAATATCAATCAACTCTTGTAATAATATAATAATAGATTAACCTACATCATACAATAGGTTACCACATCACTACTTTCTTGATGAATCATAACCATATAATTAAACAAGCGACCGGCTTCGTTGCGTTTGTCGATCCATAGCTCAGTAAATATTTCTACATACCTACATTTATTTATTTTATATTTCTATTCTAATTGTGAAATATAAAATTATAATCAAATATGTAATTAATATTGTATGTTGTAAGCAATACTTTTGTAAATCTTTTTATTTTATTTTTTATAATCTTTGTCTAAGTGTAATAAGTATTAAGTGTAAATTTTAAAAATGTGCAACGTTTTACAAACCGCTCATACAATTAGATATTATACTGATAAATGTAAGGTGTTTTTGTGTAAACATGTTATAATTACTTTTTCGTATTTCAAAATGTATGTTTGTAAAGGTGAATTAGCCTAAAAATGTATTATAAATATGATCTTAACAATAAGTGAGCTTTTGTTAACCAATTTGTCAAATTACATGATTTAATAAGACATTTAAAAATCAAATCAATCAATAGATTAATCTGCCAATATGAAGATACATCAACGCCGTTTTTCGCTATACCCGCATCTTTAAATTAAAATTTGTCTAAAAAAATGTTTCATTTCTAGTTTCACTCTGGACAAGGAATATAATTTTGTAAACTGTTGCTGATTTTTCTTAATGAAGTTTGCCAATTTTTGCGATAACTTTTGATATAAAATAATTCCGTGAAATCAGTTTTGGTGTTTAACCACATCTTAAACGATATAAACAAATCTTAAGCAAGGTAGTTGAGTAATTGATTTTCTTTTCTTAGTCTTAGAAGATATATAGCGCGTTATTTAAGTGGAAACCGTCCCGTCGACTCTGTCGCGTGCTGTTCGTTGAAGTGCATGAAACAAGTGTTGATTTCATCTCTACGCCTGTCTGCTCAAGACTGTTAAGTTCTCTGACTTAATCTCATTGTTTTGAAATTTAAATATACCTTAAATATACCTTATTTTATTGATAAATGTAATTAAAATATATAATTTAATTATAATATTATATATATATAGTCTTTGAGCTGGAAATATTTTGCTCAAAATATATGCGTATGTACCTCAACCTTACAGAAGATCACAGCTCAATAACATCGGTCTCTAGTAGTGTTGGGGTTGTGATACGGCAGCCAGAACTTCTGGGTTGAATCGAAGCTACAATAATAGTCGGCAATAACAATGCTTCCGATGTTGAAGGCGTCCATAAACTTTGACATTCACTTACAATCAGGCGGACCGTACGCTTGCTTACCATCTTTGCGGTATAAAAAAGGACATATGTATAAAAAGTGTGTATGTACTTATATACGTACACAAGAAGTTATAGGTACTTCATTGGTTCGCTAACTTCACGTAGCCTAACTTCAGGATGCCGGTATTATCGTGACGCGCGCATCGTAAAAATTTACCCTCATAATCTTACCCTAACGCGCCAAGAGAATTATAACCTCAAAAATGTGTATAATATATAAATAGTTTATATCCGAACTCGTTTGTATTGAAATTGGTTTCAAATCAAATTTTATTTTTATATTTATTAGTTTTTTGTTATACAAACCAACCAGTCACAAGCCCGCTTTCGTGATAGCTTTGATTAGATCTAATAGTAATTGCAATCACACACGTGTTGTAGACTGAGTGAGCGGTGTTTAAGTGGCGCTTGGCTTAATAGCTTTGTTCCTGGAGGCGAAGTGGATCTAGTTATTGTTATCATTTAATAAACACTATTTAAGATTTACGCAATCGAAGCGTAGGTACTTTTAGGATTTATATTAGCTCATTGACTAATAAAAATCAATATTGCAATTTCTAAAATATTATAGTTTCGATAGTTTCGTGGTAACGAGATTACTACAGGATATATATGTATATATATGTCTAAACAGAAATAATTTTCAAAATATTCTTAATGAACTTTACATCAGTTAGAAGTTTTAAAAGAAACACTCGGATGCTTAACGATTTACAAGCTATATAAAAAAAATTCGTCCAAAGAGATGCAGTAGATTAGGCACAAGATAAGATTCAATTTTATTTATAAAACACCTGACTATCAAACCGTACGATTATCGAATAAACTTCCATAGCTTCAGTACACAAATATTCCATCGAATTAACTGCTTGTAAGTATTTAGAAGGGAAATCGCGTTTTATAGAAAACATCAGTCAAATAGTAGAATAAGCACAAAATAAGTTTATAAGTTTCGTTCATAAAGCAGCTCATCAAACGGTACATTTATTAAAATCTTGCTCACTAGTTTAAAACCAACAAACGAACATATTCCATAGCTTCAGTATACAAATATTCCGTCAATTTATCTGCGTGTGGTTGTCACGGGGGGACCGATCACACGCGCTGTAGATGTTATCAATAGCGTAAACGATTTTTAAGCTGTGTTTAACGTAACCGTTGACACCTGACTCGCTCGCCTGTCTAGTATCGGCTTGTTTTGATCAAACTGTCACCGATATTTACTTTATAGTTGTATTTGACACAACATATTTCTAAGTAATATGTAGCTGAGTTTAATGTACTTTTATGTGATGTGTGAATGGATGATAAAGTATTGTTATTTCTTTTACTTAAAAAGTTTAACGAATATTTTCGACTCACGGTTCGATCAACGGTTGTATTCTCAACTTTACTGATCAATCTTCATCGTGTATTCTCCATCGATACTAATAACTACTACATCTAAATATGGACACTTGTTATTCATGTCAAAAAATTTATACAGATGATTGGGCTACAAATAAACGTCAATAACGTGATAACTCGTGGAAGTGCCACAACAACATTGAAAACCAAAATGTAGGTTTTAAATAAAGCCTAACTAAATACGGTATAAATATTGTTTTGTACCTTTTCTGTAGTTACTCGATACCGTTTCAAAAGGTCTAAGTTCTGAGGACTGTATGGTCAAATAACATCATCTTAACGTCAATATACTTATAAACTGTTATTCTTATTGAATATAATTTTAAAATAAAAATCAAAACACCGTCCCCAAGTAACAAACTGCTAGTATCATACTCCTCGAATTATAATTGAACGCTTAACATTTTAAATGCAAATTCGGTACCGCAAAAAAAAAACATGAAAACATTTAAAACGTACACGTCTTCGACACGTATAACGTTTAAAATATTCATAAGGGATACTTTAATTATAATAACATCTGGATTTAAATTATAAACAGTATGGCACGGTACCACGGAGCGCGCTTTATAAATTTCAAAAAACGCGCCAAGCGTGAACAATCGCTCTAAGCATGTTCCGTCCCAATTGCACATTATAATATTAACTTGGTTTTTATTAATTAACTTAAGACTATTAATCTAGGACTAAGATGAGAAAGCTAAGCGAAGAACAACCGTTAGAAAGAAACTTGGAACACTATACTGGGGAAATTTTAAAGAAAAAATATTTATAATCGATAATGTTCATAAGCTGTGACTTCATTAATGGATTTCTTATGTCTATCTGTAGTATGTTGAACACACATGGTATAATTTGAGTCCCGAACTAAGAATATCGATTTTCTTTATTAATTCAGACCCATTCCCTTAGGTGAGGGGGTGAAATGTAATGTATGTAGTAGCGACCGAAGTTGCGACTACGGCTAGTATTAAAAATATGTTTCATATATCTTCTAAAAACTTGTTATAGTGTGTCTTCAAAGAATTTATAAGTGTTTACTCAAGTAATTAACGTTACATATGGACCTTGAAAACTCTGTCTATAGACAAAGTTACATTATTAAAAATTTAATTGCAAATAAAGTAATAAGAGAAGAATCGGACAAGTAAATAAATAATATTCATAATGGGCACATGTAAGCAACCCCGACCAAACTGGACTGATGCGTCGAGGCGACGAATAAACACCTATCATTATTATTATGTGGAATATTGCCGTTTATCGGGTATCGGTCGCTCATTTAAATATCGTCGAGTCGCATATCTTGTCGGAAATCATGAAGAGCTTTAAGATAAATACATTGTATTAATATACGTGAACTTTACGAAATAAATGTAAAAATCATAATAATAAGGCACATTAAACCACTACTACGTGTACGTAGTAAAGTAAGTCAAGTATGTGTCTCATAAAATTCAACAACATATATAAAACTTTTTTCATTTCCCTTTTACATCTTTTATGAATTAACTTGACATAATTTCGACCAAGTTTTATTTTTATTTTCAAGTTATGTATTTAAATAAATTCATTATATTTTCTAAACCAGGGATTATGTTGCGATTGTTGATGTAAAGTAGAAGTGTTTTTATCTCGAATCGTTTTATAAGAAGTCGATTTCGGAAGCGGAAACTGTTCGCCGCACAAGTGTGTCGTCGCCTTAAATTCCACAGGTGGTTGGCGACCTTTAACGACATCTTGAGACACGAAAAGCGTTAGAACAGTAAGTTAAATGGGAAGGGGTAACGCGTAAACTATAATTGTTTACTTATTTTTTGCACACAAAAAATACAAACAATTTACTTATGCAATAAAAGAACTTTGAGCAACCAGCGGTTTATAGCTAAATAGGGTACTCTTCCTGTCTACTAAGGCTTAAAAGAAGCAAAAGTGAAATATAAATATATATAAAAATGATCAGTTATATAGTTGTTAAAATATACCCATACATTATACAACTATTAACATTTAGTTTAAATATGCTCCTTAAAATAAATTTCACAAATAAAAGAGTAATTAATATAGAACGCTACTACAAATAATTTTAATTAATTTTATATTATGAATATCGATCGTGCATACTATCGTTTTGACGATTGTACTTAGTTTAACTACTAATAAGTATACAAAGTGCAGAATTGTATTAAATATGTGCATTGATTAAAATGAATATTAATGAAGCATAAAGTAATGTAAAATAAATATAAAAACAACGTGGCAACAGGTTACCTGTTATAATAAAAGAGATAAAGGTCCAATATAAAAACACGCCACTTCTATAGAACCCAAGCTCCGTGAGAAGGTATGTTATTTTTAACTTGAACTTTTGTCAATAAAACTACGACAAATTGGCGATAAATGAAGACATCACGTAATAAATGTTAATGGTATTTGACATTTTCGCCATTTATAGCTTTATAATTGAAGGTCTAATTGCACATGCAATTAATCAATTAAATCAACTGTTTAACGTTAATTCTCTACTTACTTTGTTTTCCTGTAAATGATAGAAGAAACATCGACTGCGTAAAAAGGCCAACACTGAAAGGCTTATCTAGTCGCACTATATTGTAATATATTTAGGACCTCGTTTTAGGGCTTTAGGCCAAGACTTGTATGTTTTACTTACTCCTCAGGGATCATATCCTTTACTTATACATAAAATATTGTTGTTAATGTTTTCTACAGTACTTTTTATATGTATATTACGCGATATGTTCACCATGTTTGGACGGACTCGATTACTTTTTATCGAAACAGATATCTGTATCAATAGGGCGGTCTGACCTGTAAACACTTCAAGAGGTAACTCACTTCATAAACTACCTGAGACGCAGTTCTGCAAGATAAATAGTGTCCTAACAATCTATCAGTGATAACATTTTTCATTTCACTTGTACTATATCGGAGTCACGGTAAAATCATTATGATACATTTTGCAGGACCAACATGAACTATTTATTTAGCCACAAATATCATACCTATTGTAGGTAAGGCGTTTTAACTATAGATTAGTATAAATAGATAATTTAACGGAAACACAGACATATAGATAGATAGAGATTTGTATAACGTTCGGTAATATAGAATGTGGTACGATTATCATTGGTATTGGTTTGTCAAAGTACCTACCCCACACTATCCAACTTGCGGTGTTTTTATATTGGCTTTTAATTACATTGTTAAAGCGGCCGCGTCACTATGACAGGAAACTACAGAGCTAGCATCAATCATGTGGCTTAGCATTGAGATATTAAACACATTTGAAATGAACTTTTATAAATACAAAGGTTAGGTTGACATGATTTTATGGCATAGGTGTTGGTTAGGTTGGTATTTTAGTGACATCTTCCTCCTTAACTAAAATGATAATGATTAGGATGGCCTGATATCGCACGCTTCAGCATGTAATATCCCACTACTGGGCATAGGCCTCTTTCCCCATGTAGGAGAATGATCAGAGCTTAATCCACCACGCTGCTCCAATGCGGGTTGGTGGATATCTTCCCTACTATGAGTAACGATCGCTATCAGGTGTACATGATAACAACCGGGACCGACGGCTTAACGTGCTCTTCGAGGCACGGTGGGGAGACCCACAAGGACTGCACACACAAACAGACCACGGCAAACACCTGTATGGCCAATACAAATATTTGTCATGTGCGGGAATCGAACCCGCAACCGCCAGCGCAACAGGTACGATCCATGGCTGGCTATGGTGGACTTATATTGGAATCATTTTGTTAAAAACATACAAAATAACATATATATATCATCCTAATTTTTATTCATGATTATTTTTATTGTACATAATAAAAAAACTTAAAAAGTTTAATTTTCTTTGCAAATAAGACTGATTTTATTTATGCAATCGTATCGTGACTTTAAAAATTGATAAACGAAGTAATTTTTAAAGAGACAATAAAAAAAGGGTTGAAATTAATTGAATGAATCAAAAAAGAAAGAAGAATCGAGAAGACAGATGAAGCATGGCAATGAGATCTACAGTATAGTGTTATATATGTGGAGTTAGGATCTTGAATACAACTGATTTTTGCAAGTTAACGTGTATACAAATTTCAAAATATTGAAAATCTTCAAAAAGTTCACACTTTAACGGGATCATGAAGACATCCTGTAGCCCAGCCAGTAGGCGAAAAATAGCCTTTTCTGTCTTGGTCGAAGTTTTTGGTTAGCTTTTTTTACAGAGTATAAATAAGTATATAGTCAAAGTAAATAAGTATGTAGTAGAAGTATATAGATGAGAGCTTTCGTTTAGCGACAAAACTTAAACGTAAAACCTAAGTGATAAGTAAAACTAACACCTATTTTATTCATGTAGCTGTGTGGCTAAAGGCAGTAAAGAATATCCCCCCCCCCCCTTCCCATGGGTGACGTAAAAGGCGATTAAGGGATAACACAGTTCCACTACCACCTTGGAACTTATAAAGCTGACCGATGACGGGATAACTATCCAAGTGCTGACTTTGAAATACACAGGTCTAAGACGGGCAGCAGAGTCTTTGGTGCGACAAAGCCAGCCCTGTGGTCACCGACCCGCCTGCCCAGCGTGGTGACTATGGGCAATACACATGATTCACGCCATTTTTGGCACGAACTTGTGGATGCCTATGTCCAGCAGTGGACTGCGATAGGCTGAAGTGAAGTGATTTGATTTATGAAGGTTTTGAGTGATATTTTAAAACTTAACACAGACAGTTTAATGAGATCCATTGTTGGGCAAGGATCTCTTTTCACATATAAGGGAATTCTTGTAACTTCATCCACAATATTGCTTAACTGCGAATTGATGGACGATTACACCGCCAGGAATATTAAGCATTAGTAGGGGTGACAGAACTAGTAGGGGAGACAGAGTCAACTGTGACCGGCTCTTGGAGAGAGGGAAAAGAGAACAACAAGGCAAAATTATAACAACATTCTTGTTTGAAAAAAAAATATTTTAAATATTACAATAAGATGTATACCTCGACCGGAAAATTCGACCCTCGACCAAATATAGCCATAATTATACCAAAGAAGGATTGTTGTCTTCTTTGATATTGATTATCTACTTATACAAATAAATAAAATTGGAGTGTCTGTTGGTAATATTTAAAATAACCGCTTTTTACTAAATGCATATGGATGTATAAAGTATAAACGGTACATATACCATGAAAAACATTTTTTTTTAATTTTTGTCTATCTGTTTGTTCCGGCTAATCTCTGAAACGGCTGGACCGATGTTGACGGGACTTTCACTGGCTGATAGCTGATGTATAAGGAGTAACTTAGCCTAACTTTTTTTTGGAAAAACTTTTTTGTTAAATTCCACGCGAACGAAGTCGCGAGCACAGCTACTTTTTAACAATAGTAGACACGACCTTCACTATCATCTCAGCTGCGCCTAAGTATTCCGGTACATGAGTCATAACATCATAGTATAACATTTCATGACAGACTTCTGACACGAAAGGAAATTATCAAGACTGAAATATATTTTAACAGAAGAATACGAAAATTGAATTTAAAATTGGTAAATAGATAAAAAAAAAAACATTTCAAGCAAACGAGGAAACTAATTCACTTCGTGATATTAGTATATTACATATCACATAGAATGAATAAAAACCTTTTTACTATAAGATAAGTAAGTTTTATTTAATTGAGGCGGAGATTCGTTCAAAGGCTGGCCTAGATAAGCTAAAACACTAAAATATTATCATCTCATTGTGTTTAATCGTTGATAATCGGCGTCTTATGACCACATTGTCCAAATAACCATATCTATTGTTATTGAGGAACCTAATACTTAAATATACATACGTAGATTATATTATTACATTATAAAATATATGTTTGCGCCGTTTACATTTATATAAATAAAAATGACTCGCTTAAATACGTGTACGCATATTTCTTACGAAAATTAAAAAAAAAAAGTTCACCGAAAAGAAAAGATTTCGAAGAAATATTTCGAAAACTTTCGATTAAAGAGGTTTAACTCAACTCCTCGTAGCTTCCGCTGGTGAGCTGGCACATTTTTTGCCTTCAGAATCGGTGTTACAATACAACGGGAATATGCAGCCAGCATTCCTACCATTACACATGATTTATGTCACAATTAACTGTAGGTACATATTTTTTACCAATTGTACTGTAATTATACTTAAACAATACTGGTTTTTTATATGAAATAAGTTATATTTTCTTTACATTTCGTAGTAAATAGTGTATGTCATGTAATGTAATACAATGGTGTTGTGATGTAACAATTCGGAGTCTCCCCAGTCGAATCGAAAATGTTTTGCCTTGGTTCAGAAATATGGCAAGAGATCCGACGGGTCAGATTGGATGCCATAAAAACAGAACAAATCTCCGATGGAGGTGTAATCTAGAATCTACTGCCTACTATTACCATTACACCTCATTCAACTAACTTTTATGATCTATACAAATAAATAAAAGTACCTGGGTGACCAAGCTTAGCTCGGTGTTCTTAGTAAATCGTTTTTTTTTTTTATCATTTTTAAATACGAATTACCTACATATTGATAAAATATGAATAATATATTACGATTTTACCCATAATAATAAAAAATATGAACTGTTTATTTAAATAAAAAATCACGAGTGCAATTAGAAAAAAAAAGGGGAAAAATAATCGATCTCGGAGACATGGGATTTGAACCGTGGTTTTCTCAGTCGATCCCGACGGTCCGTCCGCTTTCTCACCTGAGCTATGACAATTCTATTAACAAATGCGAAATTTACCTTCGCATTCTAACGATATTGTAGACATTTTTTCATTGCCTAAAAACAGGGATAAGACGACATTTTCTAAAAATGAATCCTAGCTAGATTTATTTATATCCCCCGAAATCCCTGCACACTAAATTTCATGAAAATCGGTGGAGCCGTTTCCGAGATTCGGATTATATATACAAGAATTGCTCGTTTAATAGTATAAGACAAGAGTGTCCGTTTGTAACATTAAAATAACCGTTTTTTACTAAATACATATGGATGTATACTACACGGCTACATGGCACATAGCTGATATAATAAGGAGCAACTTAGACTACTTTTATTTTAGAAATTTATTTATTTTGTAACTCTGCGAACTGAACAATTTTTTTTAATTTACGCGGGCGAAGTCGCGGCCACAGCTAGTTTTTAAATATAAATGGAGATTCAACACTTTTTTTAAATATGGTTATATTATACATATGAGAAAAGTCATTTTTCGTATATACAATTGTAAAGGGATCACTTTTCCTTATATATTTTTTCAGTTTTTCAATTTAATTTCACTATGAATACAAACATTGCAATTAGTTAAGCTAAAACTGGCAATAAGAATACATTTTGTCTATCAGTAGCTTATGTGAAACATAAACTTTATAAGTAGCCGGAGAAACATACCCAAGTTAACAAATTTATGCAACTCACCCTACGAGTATACCTAAGCAATATTTGGTGTCTATTTCATCTGTGAATGTACAAATCTTGAGATATAACACACCTACATAGTTTTTATATTGGAAATTGTTAATATGTAGGTATGATAAATATTATAAAATTAAATTTTCAAAATAAATTTGTAGTTATTTCGAAAATCATAAATCACGTGAGCGAAGTCGCGGCCACAAGCCAGCACTTTTAATAGCTAATATTGTCGGTGTCCACTAAAAGCGGGTCACGTGCTCCGAGAGTGTAAGGCTGTTGACACAAGAGCGGTCACAAGGATCGACGGTGTACACAAAAAAGACCTTAATTCATGTGAAATGGCACTCTCCCGTTATCTGTGTTGTTTTAAATTAAAACAATAAAACAGATAACGTGTGTGCACTGGCTTAATGAGCCCAGAATGAGAATAGCCGATGTTTGTTTGGACAAATTGTGAAAGATATAAACTAAGTGTTCTTATTGTGTAATATTGACTCGGGGTTCTGATACACGTTTCTCTTTTATAATTTTTTAACGAGAAATATCTTCGCGTACTTTAGGTTTGTTTAAAGGGAATTTTGTGTTGCAATAAGTAGTTTAACTAAATAAGTTAATAAGGAAAGCCTAAATATAAAATGGCAACAATTTTATTTTAATTGTTCATGTCACTTCTTAAAAAAATATAATTCACGCGGAGCTTTTACCTCACCCGTCCCGAATAAACGAGGATATTTGCTCGACTCATACTTATTTAAATCGAGTTATCACATAGAGCGTTTAATATTTTATGAAAGCAAGTAGCGAGTCTGGTTCGTCGACCGCGGTTGACACTTATTCGAATTTAAATTTCCGATACCAGCCGATTGGCTACCAGGATCACTCATTCATTCATGCGGACGACACAAAAATATCTTCATTTCATTCGTTCCTTTCAATTAGCCGCCGATGACTTAATTTTGATGCACAGTAAAAACTATATGCTCAACTCCAAATTTTTAAGTTTGAAACGTTTAGGCACACGTAAATGGATTCCGGTCCGGGACGGTTTTGTGAAACACTAAAATAATGAATTACGTTCCAACGTCAGGTATCAAAAAATAAAAATGTAAACCTTTGCTCGTGTTAAAAATCTATTACATATGAAACGTTTCAACATTTACTGTCACATCAATTGTTTTACATAACCTCGATGTGTTCCCGTCACGAAATTTGATTTCTGATTCTCGGCAAAATATGCCACAGAGTACTTCGAAACGCCCACACAATAAGTATTATTTATTATAATAATTCTGATACTGTGTTCATTATTTATTAGCATATCGTATTGCACAAATTGCGTAAACACAAATTTATTTAATTTTACATCTGCATATTCATACATAGATAATTAGGTATATATATTGCAAAATTAAATCCCCACTTGGATTAGATTTTACCGACATTTTATTTGATTTCTCTTAACTTGACTTAACTTGACTGACATTTACGACAGTTGGTATTAATCTTCTCGTTTTTTTTTAAAGATGGCATATTGGTATTTGGTGAATAAGATTCTATGCACAACAGACCAAACATGAGAATGTAATTGTTGCAATGCTTTTTTAAAACAACTATTAATTCGTCTATTTTTTTAACTTTGCCATAAAATCTGCATCATTCGTGGTTATTATTTTAAACTACCTTCTAAGTCCTACAGATAAATATTAAAGATACCGTTTATTTTCGAATCCATTGAAGGCAGATTTGTTTTTCGCAACTTTAAACTGATTAAACAACCGATTAAAAATATTAATACAATAGCGAGCATGAACGACATTAAATGAAAGACTTAATTAGTTTCTCAAGAACCGTGAATTCTATACACGTTATATATTTTTTTAATTTCACGCACAAATACATATTAATTGCTTATATAAAAAATATATTGTACACAATAACAGGTGACTCAGGAGTACATTTATTGTATTACTGTGTTTCTCATGCGATGTTTTAAAACTTTTTAAACAACAAAAACATATCCCCTAAAACGCTCAAGTCAAATGCATATTTATTTTAAATTCTACTAATTCTACCCATAAACACCAGAAGTATAACACATTACGGCTTTTTAAAAATTATGAACATCTGAGATGATCGTTTAAAAATAAATAGTCTTCAATTTTCCGAACGAATTTCATATCCACACATTGAACTGAAAACGTCATACAAAGCCTATACAGGCATGGTTTATAAAATTAAATTATTAAACCAATGTTTTCTTACAATAAATATTGTGTAAGAGATGAATCTCGAGGGTAGGTTTAAGTTTTGAGTGACGTCATATGAAATTAGGTCATATGCTTATTCACAAAAACAGTATCGAGATGTGATTCATTGAAACGTAAATAAATTATCGTTATCATAACGACTAATGAACAATTGTTTTAGCGTTGTTTTATGTTTAGTATATTATTCAGACTTCACGTTTCGATAGTAAAACAGGGCATTAGTTTAATCTAGGAAACTAATTAGTTACCAAACGCTGCAAATCGGCTTCGCTTAGGAAATTAGCCGCTATGACTCAGGCGGTAAACTTGTTTTTTTTTTAATATTTAAAAATCGCTACTTGTAGTTTAGAAGGTGTCGACGGCTTAACGTGCTCTCCGAGGCACGGTGTGGAGAAAAACAGACATCTAAACCTGAAAGAAATATTTGTACAAATACAAATATCCATCCCGAGCGGGAATCGAACCCGCTAACCGTCGGTGTTTTAGGCGACTACTTGAACCACTACACCAGAGCGGCTACTAACTAATACACATACCAACAAATATACTTGGTCAGCAAAACTTTTCTTAAATAGTCAATATGATTGAAGGCAAACAAACGAACAAATCATATCGTTTTGGGTCCTCAGAGGTCACCTCCGCTAGAATTAGACCCTACAGTACAGGGATATGTACTGTGTTGAAGATCCTTGCTACGATGCATTCACGTAATTAGGCATATTTACGACGTTTGAAATTATTTTATTTGATCCTCGGCTTACTCAAAAATAGATTATTATCTGTTGCTATTTATTTCGCGCCTAATTTTTAAACATAGGTTTTAGTAGTACGAGTCTCAGTAAAATCTCTGTAATGCGTGTCTCTGTCTGTAATGGAAAACGACATACGAGTAAACTAACAATACTAATTTAACTAAGTTTTAATGTATCTATTTACAGATATGTCTAAAGCATAAATTGGTACTGTTTTGCTTCTATCAGCTCAACTTTTTAAGCTTGCCTAACTTCACGATAGTGCAGTTTTATGGAATATTTTCTAATTGTATCGCTAAAAGATTTAAATCGGTTTCGCGGTACTGTTTATCTATTGTATAATAGAAGAGCCCAAATTTCTAAGGACACAGTATCAGAAAGATGTAAACCGTAATGTTTTGTAAAAATACGCAATGTTTTCTTTTATCTTTTGTAGGAAGCATGTCAATTTATTTGCTTATAAATAAAAAATGGCGACTGAATCTTTATTTATTCATCGCCTCTTATTTATCTTCAGAGAAACAAATGGGATAATATTTTCGATGTATTATCCTGTATTTGAACGTATGTTTAGATTTACAAATTTATTTATTAATATTAAAACACTTAACAATTACTTAATCTGAAATTAAAGAAGAGCGCCTTAACACGTTTTTGAACTAGAAAGTAAATAAATAAATTACGTTCAATGGTCCATAAAAAGTATCTAGATATATCGGTTCCCAAATTTCTACAACCCGAACATCCAAACGATGGTTAAACGTCATGAGAGCAGATGGACTAACAATGGGTAATAAGTAAATTACACACTACAGTACACAAAAATATATAATAAAAAAAAACAAAAACTGCACTACCGTGATGTTAGACAAGCTTCAAAACGTCGAGTTGATAGAAGCGAATCAGTACCAATTTATGTTTTAGATATAGCTGTAAATAGATACATGAAAACTTAGAGACATGTTTTTGCTAGAAATCTTAAAATATTTACCTTATGTACTATTTAGTATAAACTTTAATCCACCAGACACAGAAAACGGACCTTAATACTTGTGTTAATTTTCTTAAGCTATTAATAATTCACCTGACTCCTCGCGTGATAAAAATATGTAGCTACGATTGATTTCTAAGAGAGGAAAATACGTACTCGTTACGATGACGCGTTAGCACAACGTTCACAGTACTGGTTTATGGCTGTAGGTTCGATCCCTGTACATAGCATATATGTTTATTAGCCATACAAATGTTTACCGCGTTCTGGGCGTTTGTGGTAGTGTATTATATATGTTTCCGGATCTCACTGCTAGTCAAAGCAACTTCTTTATCTAAGTGAAGGTTTAGAGCTTAAGCCGCCACACTGCTCCATAGTATAACAATATCCCTAGCATGAGTAACGACTGCTGTCTGAGAACTTTGATATAAACCGACAAAGACGATTAGACAATAACAACATAATAGACTTGACAGACTTACGTATTAAACTTCAGACCAATTTGCTCGAATAAAATATTAATAGAAATTGACGTGATTGGATATATGACTTTTGCTATACAGCACCGGGATATTAATATTCATACATATACAAATGGACAATGTCTGCTCATATCTAGCTCTCCGACCCGTTATTTCGTAAATAAAAATATACCAGACCGCAGGAATAAAAATATTAATTTTTAGGTCGGTTGTAATGACAACGGCATAACTTTTTATTAAAATGTTCCTAAACAAAAAACAGTACCCTGTCAAGTTTTAAAAAATCGTTGCGAAAATAAAATTTTCGACTACTTTCTCACCTGATTTCAGGAACTATTCTGAACTTTGTTTCGGTGGCGCGAGCGGTCTTTGTACTATCATTTGAGTACTAATCCCTAACACTATTTAGAGATTCATTTCGACTTGAGAACCTGTTGAAGGCAGAAGGTATAGTCGCCTGGTAATATAAAATAATAGTGATATTTTTAAGTTATAATTAAAATTCTATATTAGCTTATAATTATATAATTAGATTTATACAATCTCAAAATGTGCTGATGTTTACAAAATGACAGGAAATTTTTAGGTACTTCAAATCCAGGTCGATGGCAGCGTTTTGGACCGTGGAGTAGCAATACTATTTTTTTTAAAAGAGAACTCCTCAGCTTTATGCCTCCACTGGTGACAAGAGGTCTGGAGCATTGGCCCATATGCATGAATTGCGATTCAACGGGGAAATGCTGCCATCATTATTTACATCTTTCCACTCAGATAAGATTTGTACCACAATTATCTGTAAACTATTACCTATTCATTTGTGGTTTAGGTTTAATAATGTTGTGAAACTTAAAATAAGGGAAAATTTTATTAATTTATAATGTTTGAGCACGATATATGGTGTGCCCTACCTCCATAAGTAGTTAATTGTTAATTTTTGCAATACTTCTACGAGATTTAAAATTAAATAAAAAGTAATCCCATAACGAGCCCGGCAATAAAATCTCTTTTATCAGACGTCAGATTAAATCGAATAGTCTATAATAAATATCGTTATCGGCTGCATAAATTAATCACTAGACTAATACTATAATACTTTTTCTTACTTTTTTAATTAGGTACGTTAATTGAAATACGCGTCGCGCGTGTTCTTTTACGCTTATAAAGTTTTACTAATGAACTATTGTTTATACTCATATTTTACATTTTAATGTTATTTTTGTTTTGTTTTTGCTATGTAATAATAATAATAAAGTATTTTATAGTGTAAATTTTTTAAATTAATTTTTAAGTCACTGATTTGACAGTTACGGACTATATCGACATGTCAAGAAACATGTTTAGATGCATTTGAGAACTGACTATGTTTTAAAGTAATGTTTATAAAGACTCAACATCTTCGAATCTGATTTCTTCACATTTTATACATATAAAAACACACCTTTACGGGGTGGTTTATTTACTTTTTAAACAGAAGTTTAGAAACGAATCCGATTTGAATAAATGATATTAATGATACGGCCTTATTTATTGTAGGACTTCAAAACATCACAGAACGATACATAAAACGTAAGCACACAAATTATCAAGCTATCATCACATAAAATTAAAATCCAGGTGAAACCGTACAAGTCGCTAAGTTCAAAACGAAAAAAATAATAATATCTAATTTTTAACGCAACGTATTTAATACATTAATCCTGACAAGACAAACGAAGACCACAAAGTCGAACCGCAGGTTACGGAGACTAATTGAGCCTTTAAACTTTGATACACCCTAAGTTCAAACTGAGTGACGTAACAACACAGGACTACTTGGGGATATTTTTGTTATTCCTTTTTTGAAAAGTGTTTTGAAATGTCATTGTTTTTTTTTTTTGGAAGTTATAATTCTTTTGGCGTGTTATGAAAAAATTATGAGTGTAAATTTTTACGACGCGCGCGCATTCCATCACAAAAAACCGACACCCTGAAGTTAGCTAGTCAACGAAGAATAGTTAGTAACGTAAAGTTAGCTAGCAAATGAAGTTTAACTTCTCAAGTGCATACAAACACTTTTTATTTAATAAACACCTTTTTTTATTTGTTATTATAATGTGGCTAGTTACACGGGATAAGTAGTTTTCGTTTTTCCTATTCGTTTTGCAAATAATCGAGCCTTTAAACTTCGATACACTACATATAGACACTACGAGTGTATATATATATATATATATATATATATATATATATATATATATATATATATATATATATATATATATATATATATACTGATACGTATATATACTGATACGTATTATTTAGTGACTAGTTATACAAAAACGAATTAGGATTATTTTTATATTCGGCCTTCAAATCGGTTTTAAAATTGAAACTATGATAAATAACTTATGTATACAAATAAATAAAATTGGAGTGTCTGTTTGTAATATTAAAATAACTTTTTACTAAATGTATATGGATTTATACACGGTACATATACCAAAATATCATTTTTTACAATTTTTGCCCGTCTGTCTGTTTGTTCCGGCATATCTCTGAAACGGCTGCCCCGATTTTGAATGGACTATCGCTGACAGATAGCTGATGTAATAAGGAGTAACTAAGGTTACTTTTATTTTAGAAATTTATTTATTTTATAACTCTGCGAACTGAAAAATAAACTTTTTTGTTAAATTCCATGTGGACGAAGCTGCAGGTACAGCTAGTTTAATATTAAAAAATGTTCTTCATCGAATAATTCGTTCGATTTAAAATTGTAATTGTTTATAAATATTTTTTTACATTGTTTCCTAACGTTTACGCAAATATCACTCATTTACGTTACACCTTAATGAAACAACTTTTTTATATTGAATTATTATTTGGCAACAAATTTCAAATAACAAAAACTTTTGTATAAGTTCCAACGATTGTTTAGAACCGAAACTGCGCTTTTGTCCATCTATAGTTCCAAGTATACAATCAATTTTACTGGTCCTTATAACTGAGACCGTGAAATCTTTATTTAATTTAAAAAAAGGTAGTAAATCCTGTACTTTTGTTTTTTTAATACAACAAAAAAAATTTTTTTTCAATTAGAAACTATTTTAACGATACCTGGAACTTTTGGAAAAAAATACAATATAATAGATTAGAATTATTCAGTATAGTTGTACAAAGGAGCAGTATGACTAATTCGGCTCTGTATTTATATGACGTATAGGTAACTTTTATTTATCTATATAAATAAATAAAATGTCTGTTAAAGTGTCTGTTTGTAATATTAAAATAACCGTTTTTTACTAGCAACAATAGGCTGTAATATATGGTGTAGATCAACTAGTATTAAGAGTACCAGAAATACTATATACAATTAGTTGACAAACTAATAAACGGTGTCTATCTGTCTGTGTAATGCGTTTTATAGCATATAGGTACCTACTATTGACTACGAAATACGTGTGTCTTCAGACTAACACATGTACGCGACACACACATGTAAACACAAACCTACACAAATTCATTCAAATTCAAAGCCTAAATATGTTTAAAACTTGCATTGTCATGTAAATCTGTACTAATATTATAAAGAGAAGAAATTTGATTTTTTATCTGTTTGTAATGGTTAAACTCAGCTACTGGTAGCGTTGGGCGTTATTTAACGTAATCGGTTTCAGTAACTAGTTACGAAGCTAATAACCATGTAGGTACCTACGTAGTTTCGCCGATACGAATGTAACGATTATTTTACGTACGCAGTTTTATCAAAAACTTGACACAACGACCGGCGCATAAGCGTTTGGCCTTATAACGTAACACAATACGCAGTACGCTTACGCGTAGGATAAAAAGAGATGGCTTATAACTATAAGTACTATAGGTGCATCTTTGTTTTCGAATATGCTCATGCGATTTTGTACGCAATTACTATGAGCTTAAGTTTATTTTAATATGCACAGTTTTTTAAAGAAATTTTAATTTCGGTCGTGTTTCTTTTTAAATATTTTCGAATTTACTATTTAGTATTAAGATTAATGTTATTGTCTCGCGTTGAAGTATATACTAAAAAGAGTGGGTTTTTTTGTTGTATTTTTAATTATAATGTATCTCGGAAAATAATTAAAAAAGCTGTACATAAAATCAAATGAACTTCTAAATACGCCTACATCGATTATTATGTCTATACAAAAATCAAAAAATTAATTTAAATAACATGTTTTGCAGCCAGTCGTAAGCCTGGATAAAGTATGAAGGTAAGTTAATTTTATTATACTATCCATCAATATTAACATACGTAACGGCATTAGTATTTATAACATATAACTACTTCATAACCATAATACAAACAAAAGTAATATAACGTAGTAACTGATGCTGTATACAGAAATAACTAGTTACGAAAAATAAGCAGTTTCGAAACTAGTTACGCGTATCCACGAAACTACGTACCTATAACCGATTACACATAAAAGACGTTACGACCCACGACTAGCTACTGGATCAGTAGCTAAGGTTATCACTAAATGACACTGGCTGTGTTATAACGGGAGAAAACGGAACAGCCAATATCGAGCAACCCACGCGAGTGAAGTCGCGAGCGAAAAACTAGTCATTAATAAATAAGTACATAGACTACACTTCAACAATTTTCAAGTTACGACAATTAAGAATCATTTCCGTCTTGTTGATCTTGTGTAGATGTTGCAGTTTCATTACTGTTCCTGTATATAATCTTGCACCGGAAAACGTTTCAGCTACCGTATCCACGAGCTACAAATAAAAAATATCAAGGCATCGCACTTCGAGTATGTAAACGCATAACGCACAAAGTAAAACATAAATAATACAAAAATGTTTAAAACACCGATAATAAGCTATTGTTCGTTGAGGAATTTTTCGAAATGCTGTTAATTTCGAACTCAATAGCACAAACATTCACTTATCTATGCTTATTGCAATGCTAATTGTGGCAGAACAATATCCTTTTGTTATAAGAAAGACCCAGTTTTAGTTCGCAAATACTAAATTACTCTCACCGACAACATTAGAGAACAATAGCGCGAAAATGTTTTAATAAAACGCACTTGATGCTGCGTTGCCACACTTAGGGCATGTTCCACCGGTTGTGAATAACGCTATTTGACGGAAGACGGTATCCAATAGTTAAAAATAAATATATTTTTCTTTTCATCCATTTCCTGGACATTATTTTATTTGCAACCAATAAATTTGAAACTAGTAGGTTTCTAGTCGAAGCGGAACAAGTCCTACCTAAGTGACTGATTCATCTCTTTCTATATAGCCTATCAGTAGCTTAAGTGTTAGATAAACTTTATAAGAAACCGTTATCAAGTCTTTAGTAATATTAAATACACATTTATACATTTAATAAGTCATACATAAATCAATTCGTTTCATTAATTTATATAGGTACCATAAAACCATCACGTTTTAATTTTATTAAGTTTCGTTTTCACTGGTTATGGATTGTTTATCCTGTAAATAAGTTACGAACAGACTTTAACAGCAGGAGATATAGATAGGTCATTTAGGACTTATTTCTCCTCAATTAGTAAACTATAATTAACTTTTAGTTTCATATTTGCAAACTCAAATATCACATAAATATACCGGAACTCGATGGTAAAAAAGAATAATATATTTAAAAAAAAATTATTAAAAAATTATCTGTTGGACACGATCGTCCATCAAATAGATGCCACAACCGACGAAAGAGGCCCAAAATCGTTTTTTTAGAAATATTTTCGTAAAACATCAGCGCTATTAAAAATAAATAATGCAACAATTATATATTTGTACCGATTACTTTAATACAATATTATTTTTATTTCTATTCATATTTAATTTATAAGTGTTAAATTGATTCAGTTCGCACGCTGTGATTTTATTTCATTTTTATCGAAATGCAACTACGCGCGGACTTAGGATTACGTTGATAGACTATGTAACCCCTGCTGTGCCTCCCGTCAAGTTATATAACCATTTCTCGATAACAGGCTTCTTTCTAAAGACTCTTTTTCTAGAGGCTCTTTTCTTTTTTTAATATATATATATATATAAGAAAAAAGCAGCTTCTCGGGTTGTCGGTCTAAAACCGACAAATTCTACAATTTACTTAAAGGTAGTTTGAACGGGTATTAGAATATATATGTGAGTAATTTGTATAAATAAGTATTATTTTATATAAGTAGGTATATAAGCGACACGCGTACTAATTGACAAACTGTTATATTATGAATTCTTTTATTTTACTTAAATGTACATGTTATATTTTAAAGCAATGATTGTTGAAATATAATTTAAAAATTTAGTTATCTACTGTAAAATGTTTTTTTTTTTATAAATTAAGGTAAGTAATTACAAATGATAATTATTAATTACAAATGATAATTATTAATTACAAATGATAATTATTAATTTATCTTGAAAATTATAATATGATATTGATGATGATTGATGGATATATTTATTTATCTTACATAAAATTCTCATGTCACAATGTTAGGTATCAGCCAAAAACCATTTTTCACACCCCTATGTTATAAGGGGATATCAATTTTATTTTATTTTTGTTTTATTTTATTTAGGACAACAAACAATTGCATAATAAAAGTTTACATATATTAAGGGGGTTTAATAACATATACGACAAAACAATGTTTGTGGGGTCAGCTAGTTTACATATAAATTACGATTGAAATCAATGTTTTTTTACAAAATTGATATTTTCTGTATAATTATTTTAATAGTAGGTATAAAATAAATTCAGTTTAGTACTTCGAATGTAAAAATTATATAAATATATAAATGATAAAATATATTCCAAAAAAAAATAACATAATATTAATTATTAAAAGCAAATTTTGCTATTCATAAAATAAAAAATAAACACCTAATTGGGCTAAAATCGCTTCACAGGTGACTTTTAAATTATTATTTAACACCTATTTAACTATTAAAATATTTCGTTTAGACAATGTTTCAATTAAATGAAACTTGTAAAATCAAGTAGATGGTTGGTAATAAGATTATCCCCTCCCAAACGAGCTCGAATTAGTGAATCTTTGGCGCCGCGAGAGAATCGAAACAATGTTATGTCCTAGTCTCAAACAGCTGAGCTCTTCGACCGCGATCCCAAACGATTTAAGACCTTATTGCGATCACAATACGATCGAAAATATATCTCACCCTCCGTCGGTACACGTATAAACTTCAATAGTTATCGTAACTATTTAAATTGACATCTTACTCTTGTAAGCGTGTAAATTGCGCGTTCACGGGCACATGGCGCTTTAAAAATAAACAAAAGGATCTCGCTAAGGAAGTACCTAATTAATGAGAAAAATTAATTATTATATTGATAACTATCATAACACGAGGCGGACAACAAAATAACACGGTAACGCTACGATCAACATGCTGCAAAAAATCTCAGCTACTACAAATAATTAATATTAATTACTGTCGGAACGGAGGTAGGTTATCATAACGGAACCGGGTAAGGAATCATCGGTCGTACGAGAATAAATATAATCGATCGTGAGCGCGGAGCAAGCGAGGGACTCACCCGTTCCTCCTCGCGGATCATCTCGGCGATGCCGGGGCGGATGTCGGCGTCGTCGGCGTGCAGCACGGGCGGGTCGGGCGGCGGCGGCGCGGGCGCGGGCGAGCGCGGGCTGGCGGGCGCGCTGCGGTCGGCGGAGCGCCGGCGCGCCTTGCCCGCAGCGCCCGAGCCCGGGGACTCGCCGCCCGCGCGCTTGCCCGCGCGCGCCTCCAGCCCACCCAGCACCGCGTGCTCGCCACTCACGTCCGTCAGCCCGCGGATCTTCAGCATCTCGGCCACCTTCAGCAGCGCCGCGATCTGCTCCTGCGACACGTTGATCTCGCCGCGGTACATGAAGTCGACGACTGCCTTCAGATCGCAGTACTTTATGTCGCGCATTATTATTATAGGGTGCCGGCACGGGTTGTCCATGAACAGCGTCTGGAAGTAGGGACTGCACGCGGAGAGGACCACCTTGTGCGCCTTCAGGCTTTGGCCCTCACAGGCGAGCGTTACGTCCACAAAGGATTCAGTTTGGAGCAGCTGGTCGAAGCAGTTCGCGAGATTAGTCTGGTAGTTGTTCCAACGCAGGCAGAACTGCTGGGGTGAGCCATCGGCGGCTTCCCGGCCGTCCATCGGCGCGGATTCCTCCTCGGCCGGCATGTCTTCAGCGGCGACGGGCTCGCATCTGCAATGTAACGCTCGGGGAGTGAAACGCGCAACACATGCACCGCGGGCGACGACTCGCGAGGCACTGAGCGGCGTTGTGCGGCGGCGGGGCGCGCGGGCGGGGCTAGAGGCGGCGCGCGAGGCAAGCGAATGGCCGCCGCGCGCCGCCCCTCGCCACGCCCCGCCCGCCCCGCACCGCTCGCGCGCCCCGCACCCCGCATCGATCGCAGCGCCCGCGCACGCCGCAGCACGCCTCCTGCACGACACCGCCGCACGACTAGCCCACGCGCTGGCTCGCCGAGCTGGACGGCTCGACGTGCTTGCTATTTTATGTAGTCTATTTGATCTGACTTCTATTCTCTCAAAGGAAAAATTCGTAACATTTTGCCGTTTGAGAAAAATGCTTTTGAAATACGATATAAGTTTACTCTGGGCTTACTAACAAGAATAAAACTTCGTTTCTTTATTGAAATACCTAAATAGTGTAAAAAAAAATCTAAAAAGCACGCTTTTATAAATAAACCAAGCTAAAAAGAAAAATCGTTTAATCCTGACGATCCTGATTAGGATAATGGAAAAATCTTATTAAAATAAGTGTATCTATTGTCATCGGTCCTCGATAAGTGTAATAAGTTTAAATGAAATATGAACTTTTGAAGTAGGTCAGAATGAAGTCCAAGAGAGTCGGTTACAAACATATAAACATACAGGTGAAACTAATGAAAATGGTGTGTAAATATACCATATTTCCAAAAAACAGATGACTTATGATTCACAAATAAGTTATGAAATCTAAAACACACGTTTAAAATATACAATTTGACTTTCATTAACCTAACTAGCTGCCGGGACAGACTTCGTTGTCAAAAGTTAATTTTTGTTTTTGTATTAAAACTTTCCGTGGGCCTTAAGGTACATACAAAAAAATAAATTAGCCGAATTGGTCGAGCCATTCTCGAGTTATGCGCTTAGCAACTTTCATTTTTATTTATGTAGAATTATCCCTACTAATATCATAAATGTGAATGTAAGTTTGTTTGTTACGATTTCACGCGAAAACTACTTAACCGATCATCGTGAAACTTTGTACACATATTCTTGGAGGTATTAGAAGTAACATAGGATACTTGTTTATTAAACGAAATTCAATGCGAGCGAGGCTGTGGGTAAAAGCTAGTAGAGTATAAACTCACGAGTAAGATTTTAAAGTAAAGTCCATGTTATTAGGTAATCTAACCACTTGATTTGATTTACTTAAGTATTTTAGATTGATGCGTAAAATTTAGGTTCCGAAATTATTAGGTAAAACGTAACTGCCTAGCTTTTGCCTACCTTCCTAAAAAGAGTTAAAAAAATTGTGAGAAGAATAACTGTTAGGAAGGCAATAAAAAATTTAATTTCATACGGAAAATGTGAGCTTACATGTAACTATTTTAAAGGTAGATACTTAATTAAATTAACTATATCTTTAAACAATTACCTACAGGTACATACCTAATAGTTATCATAAATACCTGATAGCGATCATTACCTATGGAATCTTTTAGACATATATATAAATTAATTTCTTTTCGTTTGTCTCGCTAAAACGCGAGAATGGCTGGACCGACGTGGCTAACTTTGATCTTGATGTATTCGAGGAAGATCAGAGAAGTTTTAAATGGTGAGACATATAGATAACTAGCGACCCGCCCCGGCTTCGCACGGTTGAAAAAACTATCAGTATTCCTCTATTATATTACGCATGTATTATACATATAAACCTTCCACTTCAATCACTCTATTAAAAAAACCGCATCAAAATCCGTTGCGTAGTTTTAAAGATTTAAGCACACATAGGGACAGAGAAAGCGACTTTGTTTTATACTATGTAGTGATAATAAATAACGTAAAATACTAAACACGGCAGTTTAAGTATTTTTTTTTTATACAAAATATTGTTTAGCTGAGAAACAATTGATATTGGACAAAGGATGTCCAAAAAATTGTTAAGTAGGTAGGTACTTGTTTGTCAAAAGTGAAAATAAAATAAATAAAAATAATAAATTTCAAGGCGATTAATTATTAATAATTATACCCATTAAGTAAATTTATTAAGTACTTATGACTGTGTTGCACTTAATATTATTGAATTTAACCTTCTTTATGCACGCTTGACTTGGAACCTAAGCTGGTGAATGCGTTTCGAGAGATTTACGAAAATTGTGATCGGGCGAGGCGAACGGAAATTGAGAGGGAGGTATAAGTTAAATGGACCTTAAGTAGTTTTACTTTAGTCGTGTGGTCTAAAGCCCACTCGTTTTATTTTTTTAATATTAAGTTTTGACCATATTTTTCACAAATAAGTACTATACCTATTTAGGTGATACGGAGTTCACCGGGTCATCTAGTCGTGATACAAAAATACAGTAGATATATACGTAGTGATGACTTTTACTAAAGAAAAAAAAAGAAAGTGAGAAGAAAGAAAACTTTTTTCTTTATTATTACTTCTATATTATTATTTTTTTTTTATTTTTTTTTATTAGTATAACTAAAATAACTAAGTCGACAAACAAGCGTACGGCTCGCCTGATCGTAAGCAAATCTCTGGTCACCTTACTCACCAACAGGAACACAATACTGCTTGAAAGCAATATTATATAGCTGTGACCTTCTGTAAGGGGATTACTACCCCAGTCGGGCTGCTCCATTTTTTGAGTAGGTAATTTCCTGCTCAGCCCTACCTCAGTTACTCGATGTATTAATACTCGTAATTATCCGCCATCTCGCGACAAAGCAGCGTGATAAATCAGCGTGTTAAGTTTGTCCAAGATAGGACGTTTATAGGCCAATTCATTGAGATCATATATATGTTCAGTTTCATCCTAGTGGACATAGTTATTGACTTAAACAGTACAACACGGTTGCGTAATAAAAATCGCTATATTTATAACAAAATGTATGTGTGCGCATAACTTCCGAATTGCACCACGTTGGAGGATTCCACACTTTTTTTATTGTAGGTCATTAATTAAAAAAATAATCATAATAAATTTAAACCGATACTTATTTTCACGAAAAAATGTTATATAGCGGTACAAAGGCCGCCGGTATTTTAATTTTACATAGGTATTAAGACTCATTCGTATAGGTATTTCAATGTACACTACCTACATATTTTGCTTACATACTCATATGGGGAAGCGATAATCGTAGCTAATGGACGCCTGCAATATTAGTAGCTACTGTCATAGCGACGTGTTGGCAACTTTTAACACATAAAGGGAATAAAATGCATACAATAGGTAGCTACGAGTAACTAATATCGTTTATTTGATAAGTGCATGGTTGTATGCGGGTAAATGGTATAAAAATTTGTATTAGAATATTAATAGAATTTTTCATTATTATCAATTAATATTATTTATATTAAAAGTAATATGAAAATTATTTTAAAAATATATCACTACGTATACCTACCTATAACTACGTTAGTCAGTCTATAACTACTTAGTTATTCACTTTTTATTATCTGTGGAATGTTTACAGAGTAGTAAAGCAAATTAATTTTTTGTTATTCTTTCTTTGAACGAAACTTATTGAAAATAATTAGGTATAACAAGGAGGTATTCCTACACCTACTTACATACGTAATATAGATAATGTTTATATTAGGATACACAACATCCAAGGCTTTTTTTTTTATTTGCCCTTTCTTAGGCACCATAAAATCTTTGTTGTCCTCGTGTGCGTTGTAATGACACTTCAGATCAGCAATCGTAAGACTTACTAGTAAAACTTATTTAATAATTAAATATTAGGTATATTAAGACAGCCAACTAAATTGTCGTCATTGTTTACATTAATTATACTTAAGTACTGAGCGGTTTACTTAAGCCCTTTAAAGTTTTACATAAAGTTCAGTGACAAACTTGTCAATAACTAGCTAATAGGTAGATAGTAGTGCTCGTGATTTAGTTTGCTTAGAATTTTTAACGTTGTATTTTATATTATGCTATTCTATAGGAATCGCGCAATCTTTTAGAGTAGATAAGTAGGTACCTACTTATTTACATACATTTTATACATTTTGACGTTAAGTTCGAACGAATAGTTTAAAATATTCTACCTGTGCTTTTAGCTTTTGAAACCAAAAAAAATTATAGTGGGATGAAAATAAATTCGGAAATCGAGATAAACCGTTTTTTACTCTTAAAACACTACGTCCCGACCTCAGAATGTCCGTAATTTATTTTTCCTTTTATTTTCGTTGCATTCTCTTCATTTTCCAATGGGTTTCATCCTACTATAATTTTTTTCACTTTTTAACATTTTCAAACGCTAAAAGCACTAGCTGGTCTAGTAAGTAAAATCAAAGATAGATAGGTAAAAGTAACCGGATTTATTTGACCGTAACTGAATGGGATAGCGGTAAATCAGAGACAATTAAAATAATAACTTTTTTTTAATTTATCGAAAAAATCGCAAATAATTGTGTTTGCTGGCAAACAAAAAAAAAACCGATTTCAATTACATCGACAAGTAATACAACGTAGGTAGACGAAAAAATAGTCAAGTAAATACATTGCATTATCAAAGATTACCTACTCCAAAAGTTGTAATCAGATCTCGATGAAATTTAAATGTGACCACATGGGCTTTCGATTAAATTAAAAATCATCGAAATCAGTACACCCAGTAAAAATTTATGCGGATTTTCGAGGGTTTCCCTCGATTTTTCTTATTCATATTAACGTCTCACGCGATTTTACCCATTTTGAATGCATCCCCCTAAAAATTCAAATTAAAAAATACAAGCTCTGAATCTGATGAAGCTGTTGACGTGGTAGTTTTAAGTCGACTACCAATTCGGTGGGCTGATTCTATGCAAACAATCAGCGACACGACAATACTCAATAGATCAAATTAAATTACCTTAATAAGTACGCTGTCGAAATTAATAATATAATTTGAACAAGTCAAGTCTTAAATTAATATGTTCGTAAAATCAAAACCAAAAATTAGTTTATTCAAAGTTTAAAAATTAAATTTATATTTATTTTAGCGAACTAATTATAGTTAAAGTCATGTTACCACCATCGATTCGAAAAGTAAATTCTGCAGAAGGATCGCTAATAAACTCCGTCATTACTCTTGACCAAAAACTGTGTTTTATTATAAGTTTAGTAATATCTTGCATTAAATAAAGTACTAAAAAATTCGAATAATATGGTTTTGCTAATTACATTTAATATTAAATTTAATTTTTTTTACTTGTACCTACAGTAAATACGAACTGTTATTCCGCTACGGAAGGATGGTACCTCTGTGGTCGGTGTAACATAAGATCCGTAAAACTTAGACTAAGAATAATACAGACGATCGACTAAGGCTAGTGATGCTTCCGAACACGTGTCGACATCTATTACGCGAGTGTGAGTGTTAATTTAAGCTAAAGTATTCGAAAACTATCCGAATAACATTGAACTCCTTTCACATACTCAACTTTCCGTAATAGCTTTTATTGGAGTGCAAAAACTGAAGAAACTGAGATTTTAGTGAAAAATAAACCTAATACGCTATTAAAAGTGCAAAATAACACTAATACGAAAAACTACAAGAATATTAGATTAATAATAAGAAGTTTATAAAAGTATAAAAATAGGTTGTGAGGGTGGACTTTTGTCAACGTAATTGTTTGTCAACGTAACTTAGATAAAGACGTGTTTACGAGGGTATACGCATATTTCACATCAAAGGGCACTCCGTGTTGCTCTATGTTTCACATCGATTGAATAAGTCGTACGTGGCCTAATATTAACAACAAGAAAGAATGAATATTGAACACGAGCAAAGTTCAAACTACATATAAAAAGGTGTGGCTTATTTTTCAGTATTTCTTAGAGAAACTTCTGATTACTGTAGTTAATACATTTCAAGATGGAGGAATAAAAAAGCTTTTAGAAAACACGCAACAAGATATTCGACAACAAAAATTCGAAACGTTAGAAATGAAAGAAGACATAAAATATGCAACCAATATGTATATTGATGAGAAATTTAAGCAATTAGAATTTTTAAAAATTAAGTTATTAAGGAGAAAATTCAGGAACAGTGCCTACACCATAATAAAAAATTGGGAAAGATATATCAGACACAAGAATTTGGTAACGTTCGGAGATTGGGACAGTGGGATTTTTCACCTTCTTCCAAGAAGGTGAAAAATCCCATTGTGAACTAGAGGTTAGAATAATTAAGTTAATAAATATATACTTCCGCCGCTCTGGCGTAATGGTGCGTGAGCTGTGTCGGCGCCTTAACATCGAATGTCGCGGGTTCGATTCCCGCTCGGAGTGGATATTTGTTTTATACAAATATTTATTTCCGGTCTGGTTGTTAGTTCTTGTGGGTCTCCCCAAGTGTGGGTGCCTCGGAAAGCGCGTTAAGCTATCGATCCCGGTTGTTATCATCCGTAGCGTGCATTCAATATAGGCAGAAAGGCATTACCTACCTTGTCATGTTACTAAAAATGATACATAAAACTTGAACATTACATATTTTTGAAAAAGACATAAACCGTAATTCAGTTAAAACTAAAAAACCCGCCGTCATATATGCGATATCAGCGCTTCGCGCGAATCGACGACGGGCCTTTTATGAAACTTCTGCCTACAATCGCTAACAAAATGTTAGCAATGACAGTAAGACATTATATAATCCTACAATTTTATAATGTCGCGCGTCATATGGAATACGAACAAAGTATTGTGTTTTTAATATTGGTCGGTTTAACAATGAGAGTAGCCACAGCCTAAGAATAACCTGTCAAATCAAGTTGTCTTGAATTCGATACTATTTTTACCAATAATTATGATTTTTGACACGGTCGCATAATCGCAACATTCCACAGAGTAATTTCGTAATAATAATTGTAATTCGCTTTGAATTTTTCGTTTGAGCGTTCTTATTATTAGTGAAAATATTAATATATCAGTGATTAATAAGTTTACTTGTGAAATATGTAACGGAGATGTGTGTTTGATGAAAGTAAATAGTGAATCCAAATTCAACACTTACACTTACAAATAAACAAATACTTTCATTAGGCATACAATTTCGTAACTAATTAATAGTGTTATCAATGATTTGCTATGTTTGACACAAACGAAATTATCAGAGTGCCGGCCTTATGAGATCACTGATCTGATCCTTCTCCTACGTGAGGAAAGAAGCCTATGCCCAGCAGTGGGATATGACAGGTTGAAACGATTCATACTTCAGCATTAAGTACACCAGCAACAACATAGAAGATGTCATAAGAGCAAGGGAAAAAAGGAAATAAGGTTAAACCCGTCAAAATATCATTTTAATACTGAAAAACGGAAAATACTTAAGCAAATATTTACGCAACACAAATTTAATATATAAAATTCTCGTGACGCGGTGTTTGTAGTTACTCCTCCGAAACGGCTTGACCGATTCTCATGAAATTTTATGTGCATATCGGGTAGGTCTGAGAATCGAATAACATCTATTTTTGGGGGGGGGGGTGTTAAGAGGGTTAATAAAATATTATGAAATTTTATATGCATATATTTTGGGTTATGGGTAGGTCGGAGAATCGGCCAATATCTATTTTTCATTCCCCTAAGTTATAGGGGGGGGGGATTGAGAAGGTTAATAAAATATATAGCAAAACAAGGTTTGCGGGGCCAGCTAGTTATTATATAAAAGATGACTTTACACTGGAGGTCAGAAACGAGCGCAGAGTTACAAACCTAACTGAAAGTGGAAAGAGACTTAACGGGTAAAACAAACAACAACAAAAACCTGCCAACATTAAGGACTTATTTATACAAAAACCAAAATTAACTTTCACACCCAAATACAACAACCAAGAACAACGAGAAACATCAAAACCTGACACAGTACAGCAACCACAGGCAGGCCTTCCTCATCAAATTCAAATCAGAGAATTCAAAGAAGAAAACATTTAGCATTCTTTGACAGAGGCTTTTACCCGAATGGGGGTACGTACATACATGGTTAGTTTGCGAATTGATGGAAAAATACTAATAAACTGAATGAGAAATTAACTCAATCTCAAACATCAAATTTATTTACAAAAAATACTATTAAAAAAGATAGTAATAGTATTTAACTAGCTGACCATGCGCGCATTGATACGCTTTTTATTTTTGACCGTATCAACTCAAAAACCTTTGTGGGCTCATGCACAACACTTTGCTGAAGATCATGACATGAACAAATGCACAGTTTACCATTCCATAAAGGGGATCCAGACAAACATTCATTTATATATATATATATATATATGTATTTAATATTGTAAATTTATAGAATATTGTAAATTTATAGAATATTAAATATTGGTAATTATTTATACATAATTGATTGGTAAATAGTGATAACAAGTATGATTTTGTAATTGGTTTACTTATTAATTGTAGCCGTGATATCGATAATTTGTAATTATTAATACACAGGCCGAAGACGGGCAGCAGCGTCTTCGGTGCAACAAAGCCAGCTCTACGGTCACCAACGCGCCTGCCCAGTGAGACTATGGGCAACACACACTTTTGGCGCGAGCTTTTGGAGGTCTATGTCCAGCAGTGGACTGCGATGGGCTGAAGTGTGTGTGTGTGTGTGTGTGTGTGTGTGTGTGTGTGTGCGTGTGTGTGTGTGTATTATGATTATTATGTGTTGACATATTTACTGATAGTGCAAATACTAATATATTTATATCTTTTTGTAATTTAGGTATGTATGGAATAAATAAAGCTTTATTATTATTATTTTTTTACCACGCCTTCATAAAATCGGCTACATAAGTATATACCTACATAAGTTTCTTTAGAAGATGATGAATAAAAGCATCACAAGAAAAGTACAGCCACAACTAACATTAGTTACACCGAACTTACAGCGACATTTTTTTTTTGTTTGTTTATTACATTGTACCTTTTACTTCCTGCTTATGAGTCAACTGTGACTGACAGCTTAAAATTCGTACCTATAAATAAGGAACATATATATAATAAGTATTCTATCAGGTTATTAGAAAGATTTTAACAAGAAACTAAAGGCAGCATACATAATTACACATTGCACAGTTAGACCAGTGCCGAAGTCTTTAAACATGGTAAAAATTAAAAGAATAAAATAAAAAAGCATTTCACGCATTAGAAAATTTAATTGTTATATATATATATATATATATATATATATATATATATATATATATATATATATATATATATATGGTTTTCCTTACCAAGAAAGCATCATCATTTTCAATCGGGAATTCTCACGTCAAAATGTCTGATTTTGCTACCTACAATTTTGCCATTTAACTTTTTTTCGATATGAATCGTAGTTTTGCCAGAAATCGTAATAAACCGTTTTCAACATTAACATGAGGATAGACCTCTCCCCCCCTCTCCAATTTCGGAATTTAAATCCACCGTAAATTATTTTTATTTTAGTTATATTTTCTTACTTTCCTAATGTGTTACATCCTGTTCTAATTTTTTTTGGTCTCAAAAATTGTCGACCCTGGTCTACTTTACTAATATACCTTTTACTCTCGAGAAAATTTCTTTTCAAAATAATTATTATTTTCGCTGGTGTAATTTTATTACAACTTATTAAATAAACTGTTGACGAAGTGCTCGGTCGATAACCGCGAATCATTTTCCAAATGGAATTAACCGAACTAAGTCCGTGATCTATGACAACTAACTTCAAAATGACAACTTCGCGCGTCATAAAATTAAGTTATTGATTTACATGTTATGGTAAACAAAGTTCAAGACCCAACGCTTGTCATCATAGACGGACAAGTTCACGAACGAACAATAAGGCTCATTCACATACGCGCAAAATTAGTTCGAAGTGTGACTTTACTTCGATTTATTGACGTATACGTAGGAAAACGATAAACTATATACGTGTCTTCTATTGTCTACTGTTACTGTCTTAATAATAAAATAATAATGTTGTGTCCCATTTTTGGCAATAAAATGCCCTTTTTTGGTGTAGAACATGCGTACGTAGGTATGTCACTGTTAATAACAGAAAATAATACACACACAAAATGATCTTGTCACACACGTGTAAGTGCACACAATGACGCACGCGTCACGCGACAAAGAATTTGTCGCATATCAACGCTTCTACTTCTCGTCAATATAAATACACCTTAAACTCATTACGATTATTACGATCGCTAAAACTAATACCCATTTAATCATAGCTGTTAGATAGATATAATATACTTTATTATACGCCGCGTTGGCGCAACGGTTACAGCCATGGATTGTATCTGTTGCGCTGGCGGTTGCGGGTTCGATCCCCGCACATGACAAACATGTGTTTATGCAGTCCTTGTGGGTCTCCCCACCGTGCCTCGGAAAGCACGTTAAGCCGCCGGTCCCGGTTGTTATCATGTACACCTGATAGCGATCGTTACTCATAGTAGGGAATATATCCTCCAACTCGCATTGGAGCAGCGTGGTGGATTAAGCTCTGATCCTTCTTCTACGTGGGGAAAGAGGCATATACCCAGTAGTGGGATATTACTGGCTGAAGCGTACTTTATTACACACCATCATCATCATCATTACAACCTATACAGTCCACTGCTGGACATAGGCCTCCACAAGTTTACGCCAAAAATAACGTGAACTCGTGTGTTTTGCCCATAGTCACCACGCTGGGCAGGCGGGTTGGTGACCGCAGTACTGGCTATGTCGCACCGGAGACGCTGCTGCCCGTCTTCGGCCTGATTTATAGATATTACACACCACTCAAAAATAATTTAAATCACACAGTCATTCATAGTCTGTAATGTACAAAGGAGATCTTATCGCTTATTAGCGGTCCTCCAGGCAACCTTTAGATAGAAGAAAATGTGCGTGGGAAAGGTAGGTGCAGCAGGTTCGTTAGTTGGTAAGTTTGAATTAAAATCTAAATTTTGCTGTCGTGAATTTTTCAATATTTTCTTAGCGTTATTCTTACACGCGCGGTGGGAGGACGGCATCAATCACAAAAAATATACAGAAACAATAATATCTTGTACCGATTTTAGCTTTTCTAAATGAAGGACGTCAGATGTGCGGAATTTTCACGATTTTCAGAATTCGAAATAAATATAATCTATAAACATATAGGTAGTTTTACAACTAGATTAATTAAAAAACTTTTAATTATCAACATTTAAAATAAGTAATATTTACTAATATCAAGATAATATACCCAGATGTTACTTACTCATTTGTATTTGTTATACTATCTGCCTATCCCTAAATTTTATTAAATTTTGTACATAATAACATAAAATATAACTTATACGTGTTGCTTACATTTTATATTAAGCGGTTACAGTATCCTATGGACGCCTACTTCACAAGTTGGCGAAGGTATTATTTGAACCACCAAGGTTTAGGTAGATAATTACTTTCACAAAAGCATGTCTGGAAGAGATTATATACAAATAACAGTAAAACCGCCTTTGCACGCTGAACTTTAACATATTTTGTGTTTTCGTTTTTAAGATTTACTTTGATCGTGTTGACTTTATTAAGATTTTTATCCATTTATCTATCTATACAAATAAATGAAATTGGAGTGTCTGTTTGTAATATTAAAAGAACCGCTTTTTACTAAACCATTATGGATGTGTGCACGGTACATATACCAAAATAACATTTTTTACAATTTTTGTCTGTCTGTCTATCTGTCTCTTTGTTCCGCCTTATCTCTAAAATAGCTGTACCGATTCGACGGGACTTTCACTGGCAAATAGTTGATGTAATAAGGAGTAACTTAGGCTACTTTTATTTTAGAAATTTATTAATTTTATAACTCTGCGAACTGAACAAAAACCTTTTTGTTAAGTTTCACGAGGACGAAGTCATGGGCACGGCTAGTTTATATTAAAAGTACAAGATAGATACAAACACACACACACACAGTCAAGCTACATCCTAGATTAGATAGATAAATTCAGTAAACATAAAAATCGATAAAAAAATAATAATAATATTGATTCATGTAGCTATTGTTGCCGCTTGTTTTTAGTACAGTTTCACACTTACGCGGCCAAGTTCGACGAAGTTAAGGGAGCGAAGTCTGAACCTACGACTACGACACATCAAGTCCACGTGTTTTTTATACGACTGGGTCGGAAACAAGCTTACGGTCCCCGTGATGGTAAGCTACCGTAACCTATAGACGCCTGCAACACGAACAGCATCGCAAGCGCGTTGCCGACCCCTTACTTACGTTACTCTTTTTATTCATTAGCCTGGAACATCCCGCTGCTAGGCATAGAACTCTTTCTACGTTCAAGATAAAGGGTGCTACTATGAGTAACGATCTGGATGGAGGTTAACTAATTAATTAACAATCCCACAAACGTTGTTTTGCCATATGTTATTCACCCCCTTTATCCCCCCCCCCCTCCTTACAACTTAGGAGTATAAAAAATAGATGTTGGCCGATTCTCAGACTGACCCGATGAACGAAAATTTCACAAAAATCGGTCGAGCCGTTTCGGAGGAGTATGGTAAGTAACATTGTAATACGAGAATTTTATACATAAGAATTAATATATATAAGATACTGATAAATAATAATGATATGTAAGCTTAACATGCTACAAATATACAAAGTAATAAAGGAAAGTGCACTATCTATAATTTAGTAAAGTCCGTTATCTATCTACAGATCCAGTATCTACAGATTTTAGTCACTTTTAAGTCTGATTACCTTTTTATGTGGGTGGCGCGTGATATGTTTATTTTAAAACTGTAACATTACGACGATAGCAGTTAAAGGGTTAAGTGTGCTGTTGATGCTATTCAATGTACAATTATACATACAAATTATTCATATGACGAACATAGTTGCGTGAACAGACGTTTTTAATAAATAAAAAAAGAATTGTGTGGTTTTATGAAACCACGCTGTAAGTGAAACTTGTTTTTTTTTTCATTGTCATTAAAAAAAAAGATATTAAATCAAAAAAAAAAAGTGAAACTTTAGTGAATTAAAACATTTACATTAATACACAGAACAAAACAAACATATACCGCAGCGTTCACTAACGTGAACTTTACTTTTTATATATATAAAAAGTAAAGTTCACGTAAGTGGGTAACTAACCTATCTAGCTGAGGTAGGACACAACAGGAAATACCCTACTCAAAATCTGAAGCAGTCCGACTGGGGAAGTACCTCGACTTTAGAGAAGATCACAGCTTAATAATACTGCTTTCCGACCTAGTTGTATTAAAAAAAAATAATGAAATTTATTAGCGTAACAATTTCCCAGATATTCTTGTTCTATACCCAAAAGCTGCTTTAATAAACATTAAAAAAAAACATCCCAATAATAGTAGTACTTGAAAAAAAAGAAGGTCAAAATTACCAAAGTTACAATAATTGAAAATAAAAATAAGTTCGGGTCGAAAACATATCCTCGCAGGGCGTAGGCAGAGGGCAGTTAAGGAGTATAGAGTATTGTGAGTATGGCAACATTAAATTGTTCCACGAAGCCAGTCGTATGTTGGCACAGGCGTATAAAATATACAGAGTGGCCCTCGGCGAGCCGTAAACAAATATACGCGGAACACAGAGCTCGAAACTGTTAGACAGGATATTGATTAATTTTTAGCCTCCGACGCAAAAAGTTAAGTTCACGCATGTCTCTCTGTGTGTCGTCTGTATGTGGATCGGAAAACCGATTTTAATTTTGTTAATCGTGACTAGCGTTAGAACTTGTTCCAAATTCAAATTTTAAATTTATTTGCGTGTGAACTCATAACAACTATTGCAAGTGTAATTTCGTTAGGTAACTGGTTGGTTCTCTATTGTACCATCAATTGCCATAAATAGAAAACGTTGGTCAATCATTAAAACGTTTGTCACGTGTTCTCTTGGTCTTAGCGTCACCACCAGCCACTAAAAGACACCTTTATCTAAGCTTTACCATATACAGACATAAGCTGTTATTGATTACAAAATATTTTTTTGCATTAACTATTAAAATCTACTTTATTTACTTGATCGTTACATTCAATTCAAATAAGTTTCGAGTACAAAAGACATAGTAAATCAGAATTAGTTTCACGATAAAATTCAGTTCGATGAATTCGACATTATTGCAACGTACTGTCTAAAACATTCAAAGGCCTTGTGCGGAGGGTAGGAAAAAACCTTGTGTAGCTACAAATATTTTAATAGTACTGACTAAACAAATACTTAAAATAATAATAAAAAACCTAATTTGAAACCGGTGGTCTCAAACTGTTGCATAAATGTAATTTCTCATTTAATGTTAGTTACAACGAAATTCTGAAATGGACAATATTTAAATAGGAATTTCTTTGAGCTGGCAGAACTAAAATAGTATTTAAGCTTCTCACTAGTAAAATGCCTGCACTTAGGAAATGAGTAGGAGATTAATCCACCACACGTCTCTATTGGCCTTAGTCAGAGAGACACTGTGTCGCCTAGGACACTCTTCAGGAAACGCAGACTTGTCTAAGCTCTGCACCACCCTCTCGACCTCACTGGCTAGGCCCACAGGGACGGCCAGTCGATACGTGTGGAGCCAGTTCGGCTGCAGGAGTCTTTCGCATTTTAGAGCTATGCTACGTATATATTATTATACATAATACTAGCTGACTCAACAAACGTTGTCTTGCCGCTCAGCGCTATTTAAAAATACGGGTTGGTGGTAGAAGTGCGAAAATTCAGGATTTTATGTATTTTTCAACGCCAAATCATAATAAAATAAAGAAAAAATAATTTATCAAAAAAAAATTTTTTTTGGGGTGGACTACCCTTAACATTTAGGGGGATGAAAAATAGATGTTGTTCGATTCTCAGACCTACCCAATATGCACACAAAATTCCATGAGAATTGATCAAGCTGCTTCGGAGGAGTTTAACTACAAACACCGCGACGCGAGAATTTTATATATTAGATAATACATAATATTATCAACATTCATGGCTTTGTATGCTTTTCGGAACTTAAACCAGAAACAATGCACGCTGAGACAGGAAACTGAACTCGCCACCGTCGGCGCTAATGAAAGTTTCACGTCATTATTTCAGAACAGTTATTTTAATTAAATTGATATAATGTGTGTGTGTGTGTGTGTGTGTGTGTTATATTACCAATACTATTAAAGTAAAACTACTTTAGGCACACTTGACATAGGGAATAAGCTGTCACCAGAATGAATGCGTGATTAGAGCGTTACGAAAAGTGTGAGCGGGTGAAGCGAACGAAGTTGAGTGGAGATATAAGCTAGTGAAGATAGAAAGAGAGAGACTTAGTTTTCGTAAGTTTTACTTCTACTTATGCTCTAACATCTTATGGAGAATAACTGGATAATAGTCCTCCACTGATGAATTGGTCACAGCTATTGCTTGTTACTCTAGCGGCATTGGGTTCAATCTACACTTATGTTAAAAGTTTATATAGGGTTCTAAAGTTGTCAGTATTCCTAAAACAGGATTCTCATCTTAACGGTCGTTATGTTGCAGCCTTACGACAGTAGATTAGTAACGATTTCTTATCTATCTTATAAAATCAAAATTAAAAAAAATTCGCTTAACGTACATTGATAACATTGTTTTAATGTCACTATAATATAACAATACTATAACTTATGTCTATATATGGATATATTGTCATGTGTAGTAGTGTATATGTGTAGAAGTATTCTAAAGTAATTAATTTTAAGCAAAAATCTTTAAAAAACTAGATAAAACCTCTAGAAAACTTTTGTTTGATATTCTAAAGAAAACTTTTGTTTGATTTTCTAGAAGCAATACGTATATATGTATAGTTCTTTTTCTGTATTTTTCTTTTATTAAGTATTGTTTTGTTACAATCACTATTGGTTCCATCAACTACGGATTGAGGCTGCAGTATCGAGTATAACTAACTGAAATCTCTGTAGTGGCACTGATCATCATTATCATCATTACAGCCTATACAGTCCACTGCTGGACATAGGCCTCCACAAGTTTACGTCAAAAATAACGTGAACTTATGTGTTTTGCCCATAGTCACCACGCTGGGCAGGCGGGTTGGTGACCGCAGGGCTGACTTTCTCGCACCGAAGACGCTGCTGCCCGTCTTCGACCTGTGTATTTTAAAGCCAGCAGTTGGATGGTTATCCCGCCATCGGTTGGCTTTTTAAGTTCCAAGGTGGTAGCGGAACTGTGTTATCCCTTAGTCGCCTCTTACGACACCCACGGGAAGAGAGGGGGTGGCTATATTCTTTAATACCGTAGCCACACAGCACTGATCAATAAACATTAAAAAAAATTCCTTTCTTTACTCTTAATAAACATTTTTTTCTCCTTTCGCTAAGCTTACATAACATAAACCTTTAAGAATCTAGATGAAAATCGGTTTCACAATTTAGCTTTCTCGAAGTTAAAAATACACATGAAACTTATGGGGTCTCTTTTATTCTGTGAAATTCACGTTTCTTTAATAAACCTTGTTTGAAATTTATACTACAATTTTTTTTTTACGTAAGCTAACTTTTGTTCAGTTTTCTTTTCAGAACTCGGATTGTTTTTAACAGAGCGTTTCTACAATTTACAAATTAAACACGAAACAACTGCAATTGTTTAGACGATTATGTAAATGGGGAAAAAGTGTAAATTCCACATTAGAACAACACTGTCGAATATTAAACACAGCGGTTTTAAATCAAACATGCCGCATAAAATGACCATCCGGTATTTTTTCATTATTTTACATCTCTCATAAAAGTATGTGACGACAAGTCGGGTCACGCGAGGGTCATCAAATTAAATTGTAGCATAAACTGGTCTAAATCGTAACTTGTAGTGGCTGTACGCTACACGTTATTAATTAAGTTATAAAAAAGTCATAGGAAAATTAGCATGTTTATGAGTCAACGCTTTGAGTTGATTAGTTCTTTTGTACCGCTAGCGCCATCTCTTATCGCGTCGCTTTAAACTCTTACGCTTATGAAAATATTAAACGCTTTTTTAACCGACTTCCAAAAAAGGAGGAGGTTCTCAATTCGACTGTATTTTTTTTATGTATGTTAGTTACATCAGAACTTTTGACCGGGTGGACCGATTTGTGTAGTGTGTGTCAATTGGTCCCATTTAAATTTATTTGAGATCTAACAACTACTTTTCGAGTTATATCTAATAATGTGTTTTTAATTGACGCTTTTTTCGTCGACCTACGTTGTATTATACCGCATAACTTTCTACTGGATGTACCGATTTTGATAATTATTTTTTTGTTGGAAAGCAGATATCCCTAGTTTAGTACCATGATAAGGACACCAGGATCTGATGATGGGATCCCAGAGAAATCGGGGGAAACTCTTGAAAATCCGCAATAATACTGGGTGTACCGATTTTAATAATTTTTAATTTAATCGAAAGCTGATGTTTGTCACGTGATCACATATAAATTTAATTGAGATCTGATAACTACTTTTTGAGTAATCTTTGATAACGCGTAGTTACTTCACTATTTTTTCGTCGATCTACGTTGTATTACTCGTCGATGTAATTGAAGTCGGTTTTTTTTTTCGTTTGCGAGCAAACACAATTATTTTCTGTACTAACGATAAGTAATTAATTAATTACAGAAAAAACAAAAACGATTTTAAGCTGTATATTTTATTTTTATTTGTAAAAGATAAAATTTGCTAAAATATATTTATTTATTTTTATAAAAACTTTATTGCACACAAAAAACGAAGATACATTTAGAAAAACAATTAGATACAAAAACAAATAGTGTATGCAAAGGCGGCCTTATCGTTTATAGTGATCTCTTCCAGACAACCTTTAAAAATATAATAATATTTAAGACAATTTTTTTTTTAATGAAAATATATTAAAATAGGATATAGTTAGTTACCTACGAGTAAACATTTAAAAAAATATATATGTTTTCCAAAGCAAAGAGATGTATCAAACACTGCTCAGCCCGTATCAAGTCGTATAAGGAACATAAGACGCGTGGAACTAATATTTGTCGGCCATATTTATAAAGTCGGTTTAATTACCCGTTCTGGAGTTTTCCAAGTATTGTTGTACTTTTAGTGAGCCGCCAGGAAACTGAGTCACAACATAGAGCCATTTGTGTATCTTTTTCTGTATTACAACATCAATGGCACAACTACAGTGAAACTGTATGGCTGTATATTACGAGATATATTTACTTCTAGCTAACCCGACGAACTTTGCACTGCTTTGTTTTTTTCTTAATGGCTTCTATTAAAATATTCTTTTATATAACCTTGTCCGTGTTCGGATATCATGGGCCTACAGCCCTACATATATTTCCGCAAATTATTTATTTATTTATTTATGTACTTACTTTTACTGACTTTTCAAGTATATAGGGAGATTATAATCATATATAGGTATTATTACGCTAAGATTAAGATGATTGCCTCACTTTCAAAAAAAAACCTCACAATTACTCCACATAAATTAAATATCATTTTATAGATAATTGTTTTCTATACCGGCATCGACAACTTACAAAATTATTATTGCTTCTGATTTTGTAAATTAATTATACATTAAAATGTATGACGACCTTAATTTTGAAACAACGTCACCAAGATTGACGGTCGGTAATTTTTTTACTTATTTAGTGCGCATTATTCGCACGGATATTGGTAGTATATTTTAAAGATAGCAAAAAAGCTTAAAATTGAACTAAGTGCTTATCGTAGCCTATGTACGCCTGCATCTCCAGAACCATTCCAACGCATTTTCGACCCTATCGACTCTATCAACATAGCTTATTCCCAAACTGTTTTTTATTTAATTTGTTGTAACAAAATACAAATTGTACAAATTAAATAAAAAAACTTTGTGTACAAAAGCTGCTAAATAAACTGCCCCGTTGGCATAGTTAGCAGTGACTCTGATTTCTAATCGTGGGTTGTGGGTTCAATTTTCGGCCCGAATCTGCATGTGATACGAATTTGTATACGAATGTGTATATTATACATTTATTATATTAGTCAACTGTTACAGTTGTGGACGGTATTAAGCACATTTATAATTAATACATACACAAGAATTTAGCCACCCCCTCTCTTCCTGTGGGTGTCGTAAGAGGCGACTAAGGGATAACACAGTTCCGCTACCACCTTGGAACTTAAAAAGCCGACCGATGGCGGGATAACCATCCAATTGCTGGCTTTGAAATACACAGGCCGAAGACGGGCAGCAGCGTCTTCGGTGCGACAAGCCAGTACTGCGGTCACCAACCCGCCTGCCCAGCGTGGTGACTATGGGCAAAACACATGAGTTCACGTTATTATTGGCGTAAACTTGTGGAGGCCTATGTCCAGCAGTGGACGGTATAGGCTGTAATGATGATAATTAATACATTATTATTTATTTACATATTTCAAATTACCTATGTATGTACATAATAATATCAGGCGAACTAAATACCACTCTCTTTCGTCCGCGCTGTTATATTAGGGGAGAGAGGGGCTTGTTGTAACAGGGGTAAGTAGTGACAGGCTCTTTTCACTAGGATCTTAAACTTTTTCAACGCATTTCTTTGACTCGATTTAACCTATAAACTGCGCTGCATCATGTTGTCATAGCCAGTGTCCCGCCAGCCGGCGCAATGAGCGAAATTGTGCACGCGCATCATTTTTGCCAGGTAATATAAAATTGTACTGTCGTAAAATTTTGGTTTGCATTATTAATATCGACTAATTTCAGACTTTCTATATCTCATTTTCATACAAATTTATCTATCTTTGATAATGTGTAACAGTTTTTAAGGTTGCTAAATTGTTTAAATAGTTCTGTTGATAAATGTTAAAAATCATACCATGGGGTTAGTTGTAACAAAAACCCGGGGCTAGTTGTAACAAAATTCCAGGCTTGATGTAACGTGTTACAATATGCCCCAAGTTATGTTCTTCTAGAATGAGGGTGTATAAAAGAAAGTCAGAGCGAGCAACACAAAACCAAGAAGTATACGAGTTAGCGGCAGCTAAAGTTTTAGAAAAAAAATGCAGTATTCGGAAAGCTAGTCAGACTTTCGGATTATGTCACGTATTTCTTTATAAATACATATTGTCTGGTATGTGGTGAAGCTTACACAGATTCAAATAAAGAAGATTGGGTAGAGTGTATCATTTGTAAGATGGCACATGTAGGATGTGTTACAGGAAACACTATTTCTTTTATTTGTTTTGATTGTTGCTCAGATGAAGACTGAATTTAATTATAATGAAACCTACCAAATGTTGATTCTTATATAAGTACAATACTTTGTTAGATAGATATTAAAAAGAGATAATTACGAAGCATACCTTAGATATAAATAATTTAATTACTTACTGTGATATAAAAGTGCAATGATGATTATAAGTAGTGTTTAAGTACATAAAACAGTTAATTATTTAATTTTTAGGCGTTGATTACTTAAAAGTCTATTTGAGTTGATTTTTGATAAGAATTACATAATACCTACTTTAAAAAGGTGTCAATTTTGTTAAAAATAAACAAAGAATAAATGATTACAGGTATTAGTGTCGTTTTTTTTGTCGCTACTACTTGCCCCGGTAGATGTTACTACTTGCCCCAAGCCCGAGGTAAGTTGTAACACCGCACTTCTTCTAGAAAATAATTGATTGTAAAATAATGACTAATAGTTATGGTATTATTTTTACTTTATTGGGTAGAGGAAGAGTTAAAGCATCTATTCATCTTTATTTAGTAGCAATATAATCAATAGATTTCAAGATATATTAGTTTTCATGAAAAATGTTACAACAAGCCCCTCGCTCCCCTACTACTAAATAATGTAGCTAACTAATATTGTAATAATTATAAAATATTGTTACTATTTTCAAAACAGACGAATATTTTAGCGCAACAACATTTTATTCGTGTATTAGAATATTCGTACAAGTTTTATTTAAATAATAATATTCTTTCAAAAAAGTGTGAAACCATAGACGCAAAATGGTCAAATCTTTTTGCCCGAGAGCGTTCACCAATGCAGCCAACCAAAAAAATCGAATTTGCGCATAGACAAAAATAGAAAAGTGTAAAAGCGCTTACACACAAAACATGTGGTTTCATAACACCCGGGCTTAGGCAAGTGTCGATGTGACAAGTATTTAATTGGCCGGCAACAGACTGACGTGTAAACTAGGGTTGATATATATCAAATAAAAACGAGTGAGTTTTACACATGAAAAACATTATTATAACTATATTGACTAACTGTAAATAGTTACTAATATAACATAGGTAGACATTATCTATACAAATAAATAAAATTGGTTAATTGGTTTGGGCTGTTTATAATATTAAAATAACTGCTTTTTAAATGTACATGAATGTATACACGGCACATATACCAAAATAACATTTTTTACAATTTTTGTCTGTCTGTCCGTCTGTTTGTACCGGCTAATCTCTGAAACGGCTGGACCGATTTTACGGGACTTTCATTGGCAGATAGCTGATGTAATAAGGAGTGACATAGGCTACTTTTATTTTAGAGATTTATTTATTTTAAGACTCTACGAACTGAAAAAATACCTTTTTTTGTTAAATTCCACGCGGAGGAAGTCGTAGACACAGCTAGTTCATTATTATCATTTGAGAGATTGATTCCGATATATCTAAAAACTGTAAAAATTACGTAGAAATATTTTTATGAATTAAATCTAACAAGTTAAAGTATTTGATAGTTAGGTTATTACCAGCTTATAGTTAACATGATTATAAATATATAAAATCGGTTTTATTATATAATAAAATAATTTTGTATTTATTTTTTATTTTATTTTTTATATATCGATTTTTATTTACTGTTAAATAACGATAACTTTGACACAATGTAAAAAAATGCACACTGACTTCTATTATAAATCTTATATATAAATACGATATATAGTTTGTTATATATATATTATATTCTGACTGTCTGTAGTCTGGTTGGATGGTTGGAATATTACTTACAGTTCTGTTTACAGTCTGTGTCTAGGCTTTTCTACAAATACAGTTGTATCTTTTCATAGATCCTTTGGGATATAGCTTTAGTAAATGCACTTTCACGAATAACTTGTGAGTGCAGTTTGCAGTGCTTTCTGCTCGAGGGGGTGGGTTCAATTTCTTGAATCCTAATGAAATAGTTGTATTATATGTATTTATTTATATATTGTGTGCATAATTTATATGTGTCTGTTTTAAAAATATACATACATATTTGTAATATATCAGGCAACTGTTAACTATATCATGGACATTAGGTCTACCTTAGGAAGAGACGATAGTATTTTAAAACATTTTTTTTATCTATTTATACGACAGGGGCTGCATAAAACCGTACGGCCAACCCGGTGGTAAGCGGTTACTGTAGCTTTAAAACGCCTCCCACACTAGAAGCATCGCTAGCGTTGCCGATCCCTTGCCCTGCCCAGGAGCTTTAACCACAGTACTCATCACAGAAACACAACACTAACTGACATCATTGTTATTTAGCTGTGCATTAGCATCTTTTCAGGTTGAGGAACTTCCCCAGACGTGCTGGGCCAGATTAGAAGCAGGATATTTTTAACAGACTTCAAAAAAGGATAAGGTTACTCAATTCGACTGTATATATATATACAGTACACACACACATATATATATATATATAAAAAAACAAAATAAAAAGGGTCTAGGCTCCGAATATGATTTTGTCCCATTCGGTGTCGAGACCCTTGGTCCGTGGGGTCCTAGTGCTATAACCCTTTTTAAGGAAATATCGAAAAGGTTATTCGACGTCACAGGAGACCGAAGAGCTGGCAGCTACTTCGAACAAAGAATTAGTCTAGCTATTCAAAGGGGGAACGCTGCCAGTATCTTCGGAACCTTGCCTAAAGGGACTCCTTTTAATAATATTTTTTAATTATTATAGTATGTATATATATATACTTAAGGTTTTTTAGTTTAATGTTATATATATATATATATATATTATGTATGTTCGGGGATTATTTCATCGTTTATGAACCGATTTTGATAATTCTTTTTTTGTTGGAAAGAAGATATCCCAAGGGTGGTACATCAGGAAACCAGGATCTGATGATGGGATTCTAGAGAAATCGAGGGGAAACCTTGAAAATCGTAGTGACGACTAGTGCGTTTGTTAATTTTTTTCATCTACTTACGTTATATTACTTATCGATGTAATTGAAGTCGGTTTTTTTCGTTTGCTAGCAAACACAATTATTATTGAGTGCTACCTCAATGAGCTGTATCCCTATCTCAATGATACAAATCAATCTAGATGTATATATACATGTATGTGTCAAATTCTATGTACATAGAAGTCGTTAACATGTATTTTAAAAATGACATCAAAAATAGATTTATGACTGTCAAAAGCCATTTCGATGCGAATAAAATTTTGTGGTCATATTTCATCCTGCTAATGAACGAAGGGTGATGTGTATTCCTTTCTTTATAGAAGTTTAGTACCCATTTTATTACGGTATTGCTTAAGAATAGTGTAATTAAAATAGTTAGTTATATGTCCAGTATATGATACATTATAATAAATATCAAATAATAAATATCAAATAAATATCTACACAATACACACACGGTCGTCTGTTCCTAAAGTAAGCAACTTAATGCTTGTGTTATAGGTAACAGCCGACTGGTATATAGCTACATATTTTTTTTTTCGATAAACATACTTATAAATAATACATATATAAATATATAAATAAATATTTATATTACACCCAGACTCGGGGTGGGAATCGAACCCACAACCCTCGGAGCAGAAAGCAGGGTCACTACAAACTGCGCCAACGGGCTAGTCGAATAACGAGAACGAATATAATTGAACTTGCTAGCAAGCAAAAAAAAAAAAACGACGATGTAATTGAATTACATCGACAAGTAATAAAACGTAGGTCGACGAAAAAACAGTCAAGTAAATACGCGTTATTAGATATAACTCGAAAAGTAGTTGTTAGATCTCAAATAAATTTAAATGGGACCAAATAACACGCACTAGCACCATTTCGATTAAGAAAATTGACGAAATCGGGCCACCCAGTCAAAAATACTGAAGTATCATACATTAAAAAAAATACAGTCGAATTGAGAACCTCCTCCTTTTTTGGAAGTCGGTTAATTACATTATAACACGAGTTTTTGAATGATAAATTACAAATAATAATGAATTCGTGATCTATCAAATTACATGTTCCTGACGAAGCGAAATTTACTTACACTCACAGCCAATGATAACCTAACTCTATATTCATGAAAATTAAATTAAAATCCAATTTGAATTTATCCTTTTCAAAGGAAAAAAAATCAATCTTTCCTCTGCGTATTGAGTCTATGAACATTAAAAGGGTGGTGTATTCAAGATTTTTGTTCTAAACTTGTAACTCTATACCATACACCTTCAACGGCTAGACGACAACGGAGGCTGTTCATTAATGTCTTTTATGACATGAAACTGACACATATTATAAAGAAGATAAGTTATAAATAAGTCCATTAAGCAAAGTGCAAGCCAAGACATATTTTCAACGGTTACAGGAAAGTCAATAATGGGTTAATTATTATGATACAATACCCATTACCTAACAATATGATTAAGAACAAGTAAAATGTCATCCTATTTTCTTTCCGATGCACGTAAGCTTATACATAGGTACTTAATACAAAGGTGTATATGTGTGTAGAGTCAATAGATGTAAGTGTGCGCAATTAAGTTTTGTTACGCCATAAAATCAAAATTTAATAGTAAAATAAAACAAATAATAATACGACCAGACCTTAATTAAATTTAATAATACTAGTATTAAACAAATAAATAAACTTGACTGTGCATTGCTGCCATTCTCTATTTTCACTCATTACGTATCTAAATACATACCTACTGTTTAACTATTGTTTACATATCATCTTTATTGAGTTTCTTTATACATAAATGTACAATATCCTCATAAATGAGCTGTAATGCTCTTGAGATATAAGGTTATAGGTATTTAAGGAATAAACCTAAGCAAGGTTTTTTCGTAAAAAAGAAAAAAAACTAAATAAGGTTAATCAGTTAGAATATTTATTAATATGTGACGTATACGAGTAGGTAGAAATAAATATGTCTATGTATATAATGTTCATACGACGGAAGATATTCGCTTAGTAGGTAGCTCGAGATCTGAACTATTTTTAACAAATAAAGCATTCATTACGTTGTCATTTTTTTTTAAATGACGTTTTGACGACGCGTTGGTGCAGCGATCACAGCTGTGGCGGGGGCGTCGCGAGTTCGATCCCCGCTCACGACAGACTTTTGTATTAGCCATTTATACATATATATATATATATATATATATATATATATATATATATATATATATATATATATATATATATATATATATATATAGACCAATATAATAAATGTTTATATCGTGGTCTGGGCGTTTGTACTTTTGTATTGTATGAGTTTCCAGACCCCCGACACAGGAGAATATCCTACTGGGGGCCGTTGAGTGTGAAGCGTTTATTAATTATGTTTATTTTTTTTCAGTGAGGTATAGGTAAACTTTTTTAAGGAATTTAAGCACAAAAAATAACTGTTTTGATTAATTATCGTACGCAGCATATACTGAGAGGGCCGTCGGTATCAATGAACAGACATAATTCTGAAAAAGACAGAGCTCTTGTTACTTTCCGGTAAACGTTCTTAAGGAAACGATCAGTACTAGAAGTAAAAGGTCACGTCGCTTAATATTTGATATCGATATATTACGATAGTGAGCCAGTACAAATAAAAAATTATAAATAATAACTATCATCAGTTATTTATTTGTGGTATAACGTAAATAATTGGTAGTTAAGAACTTTATTGCAGTCACTACATTTACAGTAAATCATTTAAATAAACTGTAACAAAATATCTAATAACTTTTATTTGTAATAATATTAAATGAAATATATATGTATGTATATATATATATATATATATATATATATATACACAAACACACACACACACACACATACACACACACATCAGCCTCTCGCGGTCCACAGCTGGACATAGGTCAAGGTCGACAATTTCGCGCCAAACGTGAACGTGGCGTTAACTCATGTGTTTTGCCCCTAATCACCACGCTGGGTTGGTGACCGCAGATAATAATAATAATGATAAAATAATAATGCAATACAGTTTTTTTTTTAATGAGTAAATATTAACATTAATTATTAATTTGGGGTTCATTTTGTAAGAGTGTCATCAATAATTATAACCATCGTATCGCAGAACCGTTTTTTGAAATACATATAAACTTATTTGTTTAAATTCAACTAGAATGTAATTAAATAACATTTAAAACCAAACTGTTAATGTTGGCACTTTAAACATTTATGGGTTAGCCAACCTACTAAAGTCAACACTGTTGCATATAAGAACTTCTTTACTCCCACACAACATATACATCATGGAAGGTACATTGGAATAGTTTGTAATTAAACGTGGACTCTTTGAGACGTAGTCCTCGATACGATTTCCATGCTCTACTTTTATTTTCATTCGTGATACCAATATATATCGAGCTCTTCCATATTTAACTTTCTTTATTGTATTAAGTTATAAAATGTACTGTTTTACGATGAAAATCTTCACATCAAACTCGAGATTGAATTCTTGTTCAGCACTGGACATAGAGAAAGGTGTGGTCGAGATATGAGAGATTGTCACAATAGAACAAATTGAAAAAAATTAAGTTAAAAAATTGTTATATAACTAAAAAAAGCAGAAATGTTATAATTTTTGTTCGTCAATAATTAACTAGTGGTCGCCTAGTGATCGAAATTAGACCATAATTAATTTAAATTATAAGTTTGAACATTAAATAAAAGACTATATGTGTGTGTGTGTGTGTGTGTGTGTGTGTGTGTGTGTGTGTGTGTGCGTGTGTGTGTATGTTTATGTGTTAAATAGTACCATGGTACTGTGTGTACCTTTTTTTATTTAACGTATCTTTTATGCATAATTTAAAAAAATATTAGCATTCTGCACTCATTCTCTACATAAATTATAAGAGTGCGAAATATCAAACTCCTCTGTCCGCGCAATTTTCGTAAAAAGGGGTTCAATTGTTTTGCGTAACGTATTAATTTATAGATAAATAGTAATACCTATATTAATTTCAATAATTGTGACAAAACAAATTATACTAAATCAAAATCCAATCGAACAACATTAAAATCAAAATCAACATCAATATACTAAAATTTAAATAATACCCAAAATTAAAAACATCACCAAATTCAATACTAAAATTCAATCAATAGTAATATTAATAATTAACATTAATTAATAATTAACATGCTGTGTGGCTACGGCACTAAAGAATTTAGCCACCCCCTCTCTTCCCGTGGGTGTCGTAAGAGGCGACTAAGGGATAACAAGGTTCCACAACCACCTTGGAACTTAAGAAGCCGACCGATGGCGGGATAACCATCCAACTGCTGGCTTTGAAATACACAGGCCGAAGACGGGCAGCAGCGTCTTCGGTGCGACAAAGCCAGTACTGCGGTCACCAACCCGCCTGCCCAGCGTGGTGACTATGGGCAAAACACATGAGTTCACGTTATTTTTGGCGTAAACTTGTGGAGGCCTATGTCCAGCAGTGGATTGTATAGGCTGTAATGAATGAATGAAAAAAAATAATTAACATTAAAAAAAACAATATTTAATATATATAATTAAATAATATTAAGACAATAACACATTTAGAAGTACCCAGTTAGTACCCACCACTTTGTATTCCTTAATATTTCATCTCTTATAAAATAAAATACGTTTCTTAAATATTTATTAATACTGTACGAAGAACTTTTCTATGAAATAGTGATATTTCGCTATCGGCCACCACGTTATTATATAGTATCGGTTTAATAGTAAATAATTTTTTTTACAACGCGTATAAGAATATAAGAAGATGTAAAAAGATATATATATTCATAGCCGCTAACACTCCGACCATGGCCCACGCAGCCGCCCCACCTAGACTTTTAACATTTCATTCCATAAAGCATTTTAATGGAAAATCGATGATATAATTCAATTACTGGGCGGCACGGGAGCCACAAATCCGTTTCTTTTCCTTTTAAAGACAAAACAATGTCGTTTTCTTGTTGGAAAATAAAAAGGCAGACCGTAATCATATTTCAACGACTCATTTGCTAAATGGGTTAAGTGACTGTTGTTTGTGAAGCTCCATGGTAATGACGATTCGCTGCACTCGACGTTGGTAAATATTATGCTTTTTTATTTTATTAAATTTGGCCTACACAATGTCTAGTATTTAATTTTATCAACCGACTTCAAAAAAAGGAAGAGGTTTCTTAATTCGACCGTTTAAATATATATATATATATATTGTTTATGTGTGTTCGCGGATAACTTCGTGGTTTTTTTTTTTCGTCTACTTACGTTGTGTTACTTGTACGGTTTTTTTCGTTTGCTAGCAAACACAATTATACATTATTTCTTGTTTCAAATAAAATGCTCTTTGGTGTAATGGTTTTCTTTTATTATTTTTTATTGAAAAGTAATTGCGTCTAGTTCATTTATAGGGAATCACAAATCTTAGGTATTATAGAATGTACCAATAGCCTACTATCAGTATCAGTATTTTAAAACTGCAAAGTCGTAGTTTTCGAAAAAAATACCACTACAAAACTAACATTGTATGCATGTTATTAATACTCTATACTAGTCGCAACAAAAAGTTTTTTTCCAATTACAATATGCAACATCTCTGCCTCGTTTTCGAATATTAAAATTCAATACTCACGGTATCTGTACGTAAAACAGTAACGATCGTACTAAAATAAATGTTGAGGGAACCCGCACGCAAATAACATGACCTATCAATACATATGAGCTTTGGTAAGTTCTCATGTTTATATAACAACGAAGTTAAATTATCGCGTTAATTAAATGAAAAAAATTTGAAGACAAACACCTACTACATTATTTGTTGGACTGGGCGGTGTTTGACAAGCTTCGTCGAATCTTGACTTCCGCAACGCTTGAAAACACAAGCCTTCGAGCAATACGTCCTGCCTATGTTAACGGAGCCGAGATGTGGACATTAACGAAGGGACTGGTCCACAAGTTTAAGGTCGGTCAACGTGCAATGGATCGATCTATGCTTGGGCTTTCTCTCAAAGATAGGATTAGGAATGAGGATCCGCGAGAGAACGAAAGTAATCGACATAGCTATGAATTAGCAAGTTGAAGTGGCAGTGGACTGGTTACTTGTGTCGCAGAACCGATGGCAGTTGGAGCAGACGTAACCTGGAGTAGAGACTGCGTCTTTGCAAACGCAGTATGGGACGTCCTCCAGTCCGCTGGACCTACGATCTACGTAAGATTGAGGGTGTAGTCTGGGAACTGTGAACATGGGAAGGCCTATGTCCAGCAGTCGACTTCAATAAGCTGAACTGACCGACTGACTGACTGACATCATTTAGATAGATATAACTACTCGATTATTTTATTTATTTAAAACATTACTATACATATACTATTTGTAAATAATTATTGTTACTGTATATTTTATGTATCTAATTATTTTTTTATGCATATTATTATGTAAATATATGTATGCCTCAATGTAATTATGTATGTGTATGTTATATGTATGTATGTATGTATGTGTGTATATATGTGTTTCATACATTATATACTAAAATATTTACTTATTTATATGTTTTTTTCTTTTCTTTTTTTTAATAATTATGTAAGTTTATCATATCGTAGTTTTTACCTATTTATAATTGATCTTTACTCCTTAATTTGTGCACACCTTAACCGCTGCTACTGTATCGTGTCCTGTACCCAAAGGTTATCTGGAAGAGATCGCTATTTGGCGATAAGATCGCCTTTGTACATCTTCTATTGTGTCTTTCTTTATATGTGTCTGTATTTCGGTGTACATTAAGAATAAATAAATAAATAAATAAATATACTAGATGAACTATACAAGAACTATACAATCTAAAAATTGATAATATTGTAGCAAAATTTTTAATTTTTAAGAATTTAAATTTGGTTTTACTGTCAAACGCCTATTTATTAGGTACACGACTACACAGTAAGCTACTATATCAACAAACACAAGTACATTAATGTGTTGTTTATCTAACAAGAAGAGTAAAAAAGAATATGTGTCTCTGTGAATATGCCCAGTCATCATCATCATCATTTCAGCCTATCACAGTCCACTGCTGGACATAGGCCTACACAAGTTCACGTCAAAAATGGTGTGAACTCATGTGTGTTACCCATAGTCACGACGCTGGGCAGGCGGTTTGGTGACCGCAGGGCTGGCTTTGTCGCACCAAAGACGCTGCTGCCCGTTTACGGCCTGTGTATTTCATTGCCAGTAGTTGGATGGTTATCCCGCCATCGGTCGGCTTTTTTAAGTTCCAAGGTGGTAGTGGAACTATGTTATCCCTTAGTCGCCTCTTACGACACCCACGGGAAGAGAGGGGGTGGCTATATTCTTCATTGCCGTAACCACACAGCAATGGGGTGTTACAGGCTGAATCAAAACTAATAAACTTCACGGGTTGCACATACATAAAGTACATGTACATATATAGAGTTCGTTGTGTTTGAGTAAAGTTTGGTGATAAAAATGAAAAACAGGTCAGATAACATGTGTTACCCATAGTGACCACGCTGGGTAGATATAACATGCATCTGACATTTTACTCAGTAACTACATGTAACATCCGTATAATATGCGTATAATTTCATTTTCTATTAATTTCAGTGTCGCACTGCCAGTTTGTCGGTTAGGTTATCGTTTAGATGCATATCCAATTCTGCCAAATAGGATTTGGCAAAATATTGACAACTCGGTTTCGGTTGCAATATCTGTTAAATGATATTCTGAATTCTATACAACATGTTTACAATAAAATGTACCAAAAAACAATCGTCGGTATATAAGTCGCGTTTTCTTTTTATTTAGAGAATAAAAGATAGATTAGTTCGTGGTAAAAGAATAATAAGATATATATCGGAATTCTTTAATTTATTACATAAATGTCCAGTAACTATTAAAATTATATTTTTTCAGCGTTTGTCTTGTCTTTATCGACCAACGTTTTCTTCTTACAATCATAATATGATTATCACTAATATGTAAGTAAATTGTTCTATTCCATATAAAAATTATTGCTTTGCAAATTTCTAATACAAATATAAATTAATTATTATTCCACCAAAACATTTATGAAACTTTGCATTAAATACAATTATTATTTTAATTTTTAAAATGAACGACGTATGCGAAATAAAAAATTAAATGAGCAACCCAGATTTACCTTATTATCGTACATGATTGAACGTAAAAAGAAAATGAAAACAACGCAAGCGATTTTGGCACTTGACACGAGAGCTTAAAGCGTACAGTAGCGTGCATATGGCTGACAGACGATAACTTCGGCAACTACGAATGTTAATATTGCGACCACGGAACGCTTCAGCAGAACTTCGAGCTGTAACCATGAAACTATAAAAAGTACTACATACTTTATGTACGCCGATATATTAATCGTATTTTGTACAGTATATTATAAGATCAGAACATATTGTTATTTAAATTAAAATTTAAATGATTCTTTAAAATAAATTAACCTAATAGGATTTTAAATAATAATTCACATCCCACATTACTATTTTCATGTTTTATCACTAGAAAACATGTGATGGACTGATAATTTTTTTGTTTACATATAGACTAATTCTTCATATATACCTAGTCCAGCCATAATTTCTGTTACAAATGAAAATACATTTTTTTAAATGAAGTAATGTAAAATATTATTAAAATTGATACCTACATATTTATCAACGTCTCAGCAAAAAATAAAAAATACTCTATTCGAAATGGCCACCTTTAGCTTTTATACAGGCCTTTAATCTGTTTGGCCACAAATGGAGTGCGCACTGTTTCCAAGGGAAATTTCCGCACTGCTTGCTCCAAAGATTTTCTAAGAGACTCAATGTCGCCGTGTCGTTTAGAGCAGGCCATGTCCTCTAAAACTGACCATTATTTGAAGTCTAAAGGGTTGAGATTTGGGCTAGATGAGAGCCAGTCTTCAACTTATAAAGTCCGGAACGTTGGTTTCAAGCCAGGCTAGGGTAGTTCGTGCCTAGTGACCAGATGCAGAGTCATGCTGGAAAGTCCACGGTATATTTTTAAAAAGTGTATTGCTGAGAGGTTTCACAACATCATCCAAGACTGTATCTTGATACACTTTGGTTGAAGTTTTCACTCCTTTTTCACAAAAATGTAGTTTTGTGAGTCCTTGATACGCCCCACCAAACCATCACTGATGCAGGATGATGACCACGTGTACCTTTCCGACAACTTGAGCAGCTTCTTTAGAACAGTGAGCGTACACTTCATCATTCTGCTTATTGTAGTGTTCTTCAATCGTGAAAATTTTTTCATCGGTAAAGAGGATATTTCTGTGTTCTTTTCGCCTACATATCGCGACAGAAGGCGTTTTGATCGATCCACTCTCTTTAATTGTAAAAATTGATTTAAGGCATGTCCTGTATATCGGCGATAAGTACCGAGCTTCAGGTCTTGTTTTATAATACACGACAGAGTCCTAGCGGGAATCTTCATTTCTTGCGATACGATTTTTGCTTCCTAATGGGGTTTCGATGAATTCTGGCTTTAACAGCATTAACAGCATTTGTAGTTCTAACAACACGCAGCCGCACCGATCTTTTCTGGTCTTCGACAGACGAAGTGTTACTGTATCTGTTGATAGTAAGTTATACGAACATACGGCTGATACCAAGCTTAGAAGTGTCTGGAATATGATCGACGGCTCCATACCCACTTTGTGGAAAATGATCACTGCAATCCTATTTTTTTAATACCCCATCCATATTGTAATTTGATAATGAACACGAAAAAATATATGAAATGGCGCAAAATCGAAATAAGTTTTTAAAATAATAATCGTGTTCCAATTTCAAATTAATTAAAAAGTTGAAAAAAAAGAAAAGTTTGTATGTAATAGTACTTATGGCCAGACTAGTTATATAATTTTGAACTTTTTTCAAGAAAATCAAATCTAGATCGAGACATCCTAATAACCACCTGACGATCTGATATATACTTTAATCTCATCGCTAATAAATATACTAAAATAAAAAACATAAGAATTAATCGAGCCGTTTCGGAAAAATTTGACCACAAAAGTTGCGAGCAGTCGTAAGTAATAGGAAATAGTTAATTAGTACCTAGTTAATTATTATAAGTTAATAAATAAAATTTAATTAATAATAATAATTAATTAATAACATAAAAATAAATAAAAATAATTAATATTTAAAGAAAAAACATAAATAAATAATACATTGAAAAAAATAAACGGAAATAAATATCATAATAATTATGTTAAGTAACATATTTATAATATCAATTCGCTTTTTTTTTTTGTTAAACAATTTTTTCAAGAATATACATTCGTGTTTTTTGAAAGGACCGGACCGAACCGGCTGATCAGGATGAGATGAGATTTCCTGATCTGGACCCGATCAGGAAATCTCACCTCATCCTGATTAGGTCCAGACCAATCATCTGCGTTACATGCCTTATATCTAGTCCTGATCAGACATGCCTGGTCCGGTCCTTCTAAGGAAGACGAAAAAATTTCTACTCGGGTAGATATGGAATATATTTTTTTTAATTTTTAACAATTTTCATCAAAAAATATAAAATTCCTAAATTTTCATCTTTCTACCAACACCCTCGTTTTTTGAAAATGATATTAGTATTTTTAGTTTCATCCACAGATGCGCAATAGGGTTCAAGATGAAAAATTTTTATGCGGAAAAACAATATTCACCGGGTTAGCTAGTAAATAAATAAAATTTGTTTCAGTGCACAGTGGAATCATTATGTTGACGAGTAAAGATTAATGTTTAAATATCGTAACGCACTTCGTGTAGAATTGTATTCAATTCCGTAATTAAATAAATAATTTTAACTGCCGCATCCATCATTAGCGCACTCGCGCTCGAGCTCCGTCCCACGCAGACTTTTGTTCTCTTTGTGACGGCTTCGCGTTATTATTAAAAACAATAAATCCCTGTGCACCTACCGCTAATGCTTCGCTTTCACTTCACTCACTCCTCTCTACGGAACAAGTGTGACTAAAGCGCGCGTCTTGGTACAAACAAACTGTTTTTTAAACAGTAATGATAATCTCGCTTTGTACTTGGCAATGTCAAATTAACTAAAATATGATTTGAATACTTTTTTTTTGTTTCATGAATGTATTTGTCTTTTATTTCTCTTTAAAATTGTTATTAATTTGTCAAGTGATGATTTTTAACCTTATAAGTTCTGATTATTTTTTGATAAAGTAATAAAGCTAGATAATGAACAGATGTGAGTGTTTTTTTTTCATAACTAGGTAAATATTACTGTTACCTAAGATACTCTAAATAATTTTAAGACTATTTTTTTCACACCAAGAAATTATTACTGACTTTTATACATTTTTTCAGTGATCTCACCATAGTTACAATTATTTTTATGTTAGAAAATCGCTAAAACACTGTCGAGTAACAAATTTGTATGTAAAAAGGCTTAAAATATTTTTATAATCACATAATATTAACATTTAAACATACGCATGATCTATTCATGAAAAAACTTAGCAAGATCAAGTAACAACTTCAAGAGACATTACAAATCAATGTAAGATGCAAGTATAAATGGAAACAAGTCTTTTCAACAAGTATTAAATAAGAGTTTTATAACGTAACATAATATTTCTGTTCATTAAAAAAAAACTTATGTTTTATTGTTGTAACAAAAGCGTTAACACCAACTTGTTATGGCTCTGGAATACGCATGAAATTACATTTTTAATGTATTATTTTATTATCTAATTACTACTTTAAAGTCGGCATATTAAAAGACAATTAAAAGAAAAAAGTCATATACCACATTTTATGTTCATTAACCGACTAGCGTCGTACCGGCGGTTTCGAATCACCTTTTTTAAATCGTATTACTGTATTATCATCTGAATCACAATATGTATCTTTAACACAGCTAACGCTTTCTCCCCGACTAGGCGACTGTACGCCGTTGTCCCTCATATGCGGCGTATTATTAATGTCGGTTGTTGTAATTAAAGTTAACTCGTAGTTATGTGATGGCGGACAGTAATTCCTCTTTAGCCCCGTGTTTACCCCAACAATATCTTAGTGTTCCTCCTGCTTTATGGGACACTGATGCGAAAACGCCATTTGCTGGTCATAACTATGACGTACATTAACTTATATAAATAATATTAACCCGTTGACGCAGTTTGTAGTAGCCCTATTTTCTACTCCACTTCACTCATTGCTTAATTCCTACCTGAGTATGGGTTAATATATACAGAAAAAAATTTGTAGCTATATCAGTTGGCTGTTGCATATATCTACACATATACAAGCATTAAGTTGCTTACCCAAGGAACAGATGTGTGTGTGTGTGTGTTATATAGAAACAAAAATTATATGAGCGTTGACAGACGCTTGTAACCTCTTGACGTACATATTAGGTATATTACGAGTATAAGATTACACCGTGCGATTAAGTAAACGTGTATTGTTGGCTAATATCATATCGATGGCTCCTAAGTATACTGAGTCAACTAACAATTTTCGATTATTTCATTTTTTAAGATATTATATGAAAGTAATAATTTAGGTTTCATGGACGACGGTCTTAACTTAGCTCTAACTGCCTACTTAATACTCTACAATTAATACCGAAACAGCTATATATACAACCAATCTAATCAACCAATCTTATCTCATGCGGACATTATATAAGTTAAATACAATGTTCCTGAAATTAATATACAATTAAAAACATACATCTTTCAAGAAAGTTAAGTCGACAATTACATGTCTTGTTCTTCCAAATTTAATAACATTGCTATTATTGTGAATGTTTAATGTGTGACAGATTATTATTAGTCACTAGACCCGGCGAACGTGCGAATGTGTTTTTTTTCACCGTAAATATAAAAACAGTCGATTTTTTTATTTTCTCTTTAACAAACCTTGTAGGTAATAAGAATAACAAATGCAAAAACAAAAAATTATCCAACTCGGTGCAGACGTTCGGAAGTTACGCACGTACATACATTACGTTGATTAATTTTTATTAATATATATTATATATCATATAAATTCGTATATTTTCAATACTTATACTAAGTTTATAGAGCGTGCGTAGTACAAAATTTTGTTTTTAAGAAAAGTATATTTACCTGAAAATAAAAGATTTTCTCAAAGGAATTTTGATGGAAATCTAAAACAGCATCGAAGATCACGCCGTGTAGCGCTCCGATGCGGTGCTCTCGTAGCTCTGCTCCGATGACTCCGTAGACCTGCTCTGATGATCTCGTAGTGCTGCTTCGAGGACCTCGTAGCTCTGCTCCGCTGACTCCGTAGACCTGCTGCGACGAAGTCGTTGCTCTGCTCCGATGACCTCGTAGCTCTGCACCGATGAACTCGTAGAGCAGATCCGATCTCCTCGTAGCACTGCTGTGAAGACCCTGTAGCTCTGATGCACTTCTGCGTAGGGGGAATTTTAATAATATTACAATAATGAAATAAAAAACAACAACTTACGATTGGAATGAATATAAAAAAAAAATTAAAGCAGATTCCGCTATAACTTTTATTCATATTCTTTATACGTACATAAACCTAAAATAAACTACTTTAACCAACATCTTGACCATCGATCTAACTTAACACAAGGTTTTGTTTTCTGCGACTTCAAACTCCTACAAAGGCGACGTCGTAAAAATGATAGTTTAGTTGTAATGCAACATTGTTTTGAAACGTCAAAACATACTGAAAATCAATATAGCTAGCAACTCAGCAAATTCATTAAACTGGCCCTAGTATAGGCACTACGTAATAGAATAGTATAGTTTCCGTATAGTTTCCCATGCTCTCGGACAAAATAATTAATCCGAGTTGGTCATCACAGTCATGTAGTGTACTCCCGTGCACAGAGATTTGTTCGTGGTCAGTTGGAATTGACTGAGAGAGCGGCGGCTCAATTATTCTGCTAATCGAATTTCCTTGTCTAGTGAAGACGTTGGCGCTGGCTGCGTTTGGACCAACAACCAATCAAGTTATGGGCAAACACATTGGACAATCCCATTAGTCTTACTATTGTCTTCCTGTTTAATACTTGAATATTATCATAAAATATATCGGAATCAATAAATATACTTTATATATACTTTATATATATATATATATATATATATATGTATATATATATTTCAGTCGTATTTCATGCGATACAGGACTAAAAAATACAATGACATACCTACAGATTAAGAAAATATAATAATAACTACGAAGAAGGAACTGAAATGTTCAAAAGTGCTTCCGAAGGAAGTTTTGATTTTGCTAAGAAATACAGTTTTACTTTAGATTTTTACAAAAATTTAACGATAACATGAGTATGATGATATCTTATGAATTTCTGATGATTTGAATCATCCATCATAGCCTAAGTATTATTTCAATAGGATTAATATAAATGTCCACGATTAATTTCGGTTTAAGCTTACATGAATTCTCATTTCTGTTCTATAGTTAATTAAGACAATACTCTTTTGGTACATTTACATTCTCGAATGAAAACGAACATAAAAATTAAAATTAGACGATAAATAATAGTAAAGAATATCTAAAAATATATTTTTCTCATATTAAATTGTTTGCACAAAATAAAAACAATGAAAAATTTCTACGTTTTAATAGAAAATCTTTCGACGCCATTACGGTTTGAGTGTATGATTGAAAATTCACTATCCAAATGAATGGTTAGAATGAAGCCTTTCAAACAAATACTCTTTCATAATCTTATTGTGGAGGAGAAAAATGAATCATTCTATAAAGATAAAATCTACCCTATTGAGCGTCAAAGGCTACTTTTTATGAAAGTCGTCAAAGCGAATCGGTTTTCCATTCGTTCCTAACCGCCGTATCTGCGATAGATATGTCGTTGTGCACATACAGTATAGCATAATCTGCATTATGCACCCACGGACCCACAGTGCCCTACTTAGTAGGGGAGAGCCCATCGATACAGCTTGCCGGCCACAATCATCGCATGTTACCGGAGTTATACGACTAGTTATTTTATTATTTGTCCCTTGTATCATATTATGTATAGTAAACATTAATCGTTACCGTAATATTTTTTTATACATTTATCGATAGTGAAATTTTCATTCAACAAATTATAATGATCATTTAGGAATAACGAGTAAACAGTACGAAAGAGTTGGGAATTTGATTTCGAAAATAAACAATGAGTAAGAAAGTTTACTGCAAGCGGCATTGCCTGAGGCTTCACTTTAGCCAAAATGTTCCTTAAAATAAAACCAAATAGTTCCTAAGCAAATCTAACTTGTTTTCTATAACTTATTTTGACTAGACAGTAGGCGCATGTCGGGGGTTTGATGGTCGCACGCAATCTGTTACTTTCATGTATACATAAAAGGTTTATGTACACAATTATTATGAAATATGTATCTCTGTTTCAGCTGGCTGTTGCCGAAACACAGAACACGTAAACTTATGGTCCTAATCAAAACATTAGTTTTGTCTCAGATCCATCGCTCGCTGTTCCTGTAACTTTTAACAAATATATTTCAAATTTTATGTTTTAATTGTAAGTTGCATTAACTGTATAAGGTCCGATTTCGGGATTCAATTCCTACAAAATTTTATTGTAAACACTTTTCTCTGTTGTACGCCGCTACACATTAGATAGTTTTATTGGTAATCAGTTACATATGTCCTTTATGTAATAAATTACAATAAATTACGTAAAGGACACTTACTTTACGTTACTTTAGTAACTAGTATTCGTTCATCCTTGTAAAGCTTATAATCCGCTTATAATGCTTGGTTTATTGATTGGTTTAATGCCTTTCAGTTGTGCCCTGCAATATATATTTTTTTACGCAGAGGAAATCTTCAAGAAGATGCCCGACTCTTGGAGTAGAAACGGGTTATGTGGGATTCTTACCCACTAAAACCTCTACGATGCATGCCATCTGCCATGCAGTGGATCAACAAGGATACTTACGTTTTTCTTTAAATCATCTAACTTGTCAAGTTGTCACACATTGTTTTTCTTTCAAAGCACGGTACATTTAATAAAAGATCGAATACCAACGTTTCACTGCCACGCAGCTGACGTAGAGAATAATTTCCATTGATAGTTTATTACATGCCTACGCCATTGGCAAATATTGGAACAATGCAGTTAGCAGGAAGAAAATGCACAAGAAAAAATTCAATAGCGTTGTGTTGAGGGCTGTGTGGACTCTGGAATACGTTTATTTTGCTACAACCGTATATATAGACCCATTTGTAGCAGGGACAGTATAAGGTAGAAAATTTTAACTATCGATTTTATCTTTCAACTTCGTCCGTTTCTTTGTGGAATATTGCATTATTAAATTTTGAAACTGTAATAACGATTTTTTGACATGACAACGTCTAATAAATCGATGAACGCCGGCTACGTTCACGAAAAAGGATGACTCATTGTCCCGTTACGCTCATTGTACGCTTGCGCCGCATCTATCTCTCTTCCACTCGATTGCCCATGCGTCCGAGGAGACGTTTTATTATGACGTTGTCACGTTAAACTATCGTCCGTAAACTACAACAGACAACCAATTTTTTAGTTCATCATGATCCGGCAATACCTTGCACGTTTCGAATTTTATCTCTTTTAAAATAACGAGCATCGGTTACAGTATAAGTATACTCGCTTACACGTTTGTATTTGGCCGGTATCAATTAAAAGTGTAGGTAAGTATTCAGTCTCATCAGCTATTCTCGATAAAAATTATGTCAAATAAAGATATAGTTAGAATATTTCAGAAATTCGGTGTACAAGTATCAATGGTATATTTTAATAGGGAAACCATCACAGTACCTGAGTATAAACATTACAGATATACACATTCACATCGTGTTGAAAACTAATATGAAGTATGTAGGACTTGTAGACTATCTTAGTTTACTATCTTATATTACTCCTACTTGCGTCATAATTTCAATTTTGACACCTCATATTGACAGTGGTTGTACCATTGTAAACTTTTTCCAAAGATGTAACAAATTGTTACTGTTTTGTGCGACAGTGACAGCGCTCTACCTTACAAAGTAAATTAGACTCTCATTTATTATGTAACGTTATTTCCCAAATACCGTATGTATTTATTATTATTATTATATTTATACGTGAAGCAAAAACTTTGTACCCCTTTCGACGGAGGAGTTTGAAATATCGCAAACTTATAGTTTATATAGAAAAGGAGTGCAGAATGCTAAAATTATTTTCTAATAATGCATAAAAATACATTGAATTAATAAAAAAGACACTATACACACTACCATGTATTTGACACACACACGCATATATACTCTTTTGTTTAAGATTATAGAAATATAGACCTTGACAACAGAATCTTAATAAAGTTCAAACTTATAATTTAAATTAATTATGGTCGAATTTCGATCACTGGGAACGTGACTGAAGATCATGACATGATGAAATGCATAGTTTACGATTCTATAAAGGACATACAGACAAACATTTATTTTCATATATATAGATAAATAGAGGGAAATATTAAAAACCGATTTCTCTAAAACTCTCGGCCGTGATAAAAATTTAATTTATTTTATTTAATTTATTATTATTAATAGACTATTTTTTTAAGTTTATATGTCGACTAGCTATGCACACGACTTTGTCCGCGTGGAATTTAACAAAAAAGTTCTTAGTTATTCTTTCACTTTAGTTCGCAGAGTTTTAAAATAAATAAATTTCTAAGATAAAAGTTACTCTTAATTACATCAGCTATCTGCCAGTGAAAGCCCCGTCAAAATCGGTTCAGGTTTTCAGAAATTAGATTATTCTTTTAATGGTTTTATGAAGTCAATCAGAAATGTACAAAGAAAACAAGTTCCCACACATTTCTCTTAGAACGACGAATGCAAGTATGACAAGTCTTAATAAACATACAAACCCTTCAGCCAATTATATATTAATTAAGATTTTAATAAAGTAAATTAATAAATTTTAATTGCTATTGTATATACATTTTTTTTTTTGTAATTTCAAAACAAAAACTGATTGGAGACCAAAACTATTTAGACCTCAAATGAATCGGCGGATAAAGATTACGGGCTCTTCTCACAATTGTCAATGCCCTCTTCATAAAAAAAATCCCTATGTAATTTAAAATCGGTAGACAATTAACTGAAATATACACGATGCGTGTTACCCGTTGTTAATAGAGTACAACTCGACTTTCCGAGTAAGATTTACGGAAACATTTCGAACTAAACGGACATCGCTAACAACACACGGCACGACTGTTTCTGAACGTAACCATTAAATTGCCAGGTGAATTTGCGTATTGTTCTCTGATTTCAAATTCGACTAAAATAAACGTTGCGTCAGAACCATTACCTACATACATCGCCACATACCACAACAGAATTACAAAGCATCGCCTTATCAATTTTGAATGATCTACAACTAACGATAAGCATAACTTTAGAAAATGAAACATTTATTTACAAGTTATTACAATCTAATATGTAAAATTATCCAAACTTAAGAATTGGCCAAACTGCTTCGAAAACTAACCGCTTGGCCGATTCATATGAAGTTTTTTTTTTTGCATATTTGGTAGGTCTGAGAATCGGTCGTAAACAATTTTTTTTTAAACTACTAAGTTATAAGGGTGGCAGACCCCAAATTATATTTTTTCTTTTTTTTTAATTTTTTTTTAATTTTTTTTTATTGTGATTTGGTATTGAAAAATACATATGGCGGTCCTGCGCTGTCGTACGCAATTAGCAAGGAATTTATAAACAACAGATGCACCGAGTACGCCACCAAGCACATCGTTCGATACTCACCTACCCTCACTTATCCTATTACTCGAGTCATTCTGACCTGTATAAAAGGATGGGAGCAACTGCGGGGTCTAGGCTCTGGCTTGGCACGGTGTATTTGTTGTATCCTGCTAGTAGCTTAACTTAGATTTGTGCAAAGAATTAATTGTTACATATTATATACCGATCTATAGTTGTTAACTAATAACTATCTTGTGTTACCTTACATTATAATTAACCAATGTGACCACCTTCCTACACATACAACCTTAAACTTTCATAATATATATATACCAAAATAACGTTTACCGGGACAGCTGGTATTTAAGCTTACAGACTTGCAACACTAGAAGTATCACAAGCACGTTGCCGACCCTACCGCCAATTCCCCCCAGGAGTCTTCCCCTAGGAGGTTCTAGTCACCTTACTCGCCAACAGGAACACAACACTGCTAGAAAACAGTATTATTTAGCTGTGATCTTCTGTAAGGTCGAAGTACTACCCCAGTCGGACTGCTCCATATTTTGAGCAGGAAATTTCCCGCTGTGCCCTACCTCAGTTATTCAATAAACTTAAATATCAACGTAAAATGTAAATTAATCAAATTCTAGGATATTTTAAGTGTTATGTTTAAGTTGGTCAAAATGTATTTACAAGCAGTATTGGTCGAGGAACATGTCTTAACAAGTGCACAAAGCCTTGATCACTTAAGGGTATGGACGAAGCGAACTTGCATTATTAACACCTCCTCAGCCTAGTAGCTGCTCCATCTTTAATGATTTGAGCACCTGTGACGCTGTGGGCCAGCGAGACGTACTCCCTTACTAAATATATGTACCAATTGAGAATTACTCTTGCGATTCAATTGATTATGACTTTTTTTCTGAGCTTCCATCTGATTTTACCGAAAAGTTCCATGAAATCTATTAGAACTTAGTATCACAACTGCAGACGAAATAATAAAAATGCCTTATAATTATCGCCAAATATTGCGTGTAATAATATATTTTAAAACAGGAATAATTTTGACGAACTCAGAGTTCGATTAATGTTTAAAATAAATTATTTTACAAATTTCTATATTATTGTTATAAGGTTCACTTAAAGGTAAGCGTTTACCGTAGCTTATAGACGCCTGCAGCACCAGAAGCATCGCAAGTGCGTTACCGACCCTACCTGGAGGTCTATCTTCCCCAGGAGCTCTGATCACGTTACTCACCACAGGAACACAACACTGCCTGAAAGCAGTATTATTTAACTGTGTTCTTCTGTATCTAAGGTCGGGATACTTCCCTAGTCGGGCTGCTCCAGATTTTGAGTAGTATATTTAATGCTGTGCCCTAGCTCAGTTAAATATTATAAATATTAACGGTAATTATAACCGTAGAAATCAAAAATATAATTTACGTTGTAATTTATTTTCAAAGTATTTTTGTAATGTCATGCCTACATACAATTCCCACTAGTTTATACACAATTATTAAGTTAAAAAATTTATTTTAGAAATTTATTTATTTTATAGCTTTGCAAACTGAAAAATAACTTTTTTGTTAAATTCCACGCGGATGAAGTCACGGGCACGGCTAACGGCTCAATGTTTGTAACAGCTTATCATTACATAGTATAAAATAAAGTCGCTTCCCGCTGTCTGTATGCTTAGATCTTTAAAACTACCCAATGAATTTTGATGCGATTTTTTTAGTAAATAGACCCGAGTAGAAATGTTTTTGTGTTCCTTAGAAGGAGCGGATTGGGCATGCTCGATCTGGACCGGATAAAGTATGTAACGCAGAAGATTGCCTGGACCTGATCAGGATGAGATGAGATTTCCTAATCAGGTCCAGATCAGGAAATCTCATCTCATCCTGATCAGCCGGTCCGGTCCGGTCCTTTTAAAACACCACGAATGTATATTCTTGAAAAAATTGTTTAGTAAAAAAAAGTAAATATTAATTATAAATATGTTTCTTAATATAATTATTATGATATTTATTTCCGTTTATTTTTTCCAATGTATTATTTATTTTGGTTTTTACTTTAAATATCAATTATTTTTATTTATTTTTATATTAATAATTAATTATTTTATTAATTAAATTTTATTTATTAGCTTCTATTAATTAACTACTAATTAACTACTTCCTACTACTTACGACTGCTTCACTGTGTAGAAATAACTCCCTGCTAGACTGTCCTGATATCTGTATATATACTAAGTGCGCTTAAAAACATCGATGCTCCGTTCGCGTAATTTCTTTCAGGTTATCCTGATCTGGACAGGACCTGATCCTGACGCAGTTAAGCCTTACCATACTTGATTATATTTTACATCAGGCTATCCTTATCTGGATCGGACCGGGTCCTAATCCAGTGTGCCTTACCATACTTAAATATATTTTATATCAGGCTGTCCTTATCTGGACCGGACCGGGTCCTGATCTAGTATACCTTACCATACTTGATTATATTTTACATCAGGGTATCCTTGTCTGGACCAGACCTGGTCCTGGTAGAGTTTGCCGGATCTGGCACATCCCATTCTATCCTAACCCGGTCCAGATACATGATCTGGTTGAGCCTGACTTTTTTTCTAGTCGGGGAGTAATTTCAGAGGAAGGTATAGTTTTTGCAACCGTTAGGGGCGGGCCCGCTAGTATATGATAAAATTGTAACCGCGGATATATATCTGTTACGATTATACGTAGTTATATAAACCATAACATTAGACAAAACGTTTTTCTTCTTTTCTAGATAAATTTTTTTACTATGCTAAGTCAGTTACTTTATCAAAAAAAAAAATTAACTAAAAATGTAAATAAACGATTAAGCCATTATCTTATTTACAAGGTGAAAACGTCAAGTATTAATCGCTCAAAACGACACGTCTTATACGTAAAGGGCTAAAAAAATTAGATTTATTGACGCTGAATACACATACACTGTTTACCATAAATTAATCAGAAAGGCATATCCTGATGTAACACGCCTTTCGCTATTAAACTCCTTGACATATATGAATTAAACATGAATTAGGGCAGTTTAAAATGTCCTTTCTTTTCGTATATTTCATGGAATGTTTTCAAACCTAAATTTGTGGAATTTTGTAATTTTTAAATAAATTATACTAATTTTTTTACTAAAAACTTCTATATGCTATATATACTTATATAACATCTATTGATTAAGAAGAATCCATGGTGCATAGTCCAACCATTTATGATTTTTGTTGCACTGCTTACAGATTTTCCGTACTTTTTTTGTTAATAAACTAATAAATATACGAATGATAAACAGGCGTACAAAAGACAAAAGAACAGACACCCAGACCGAAAACAAATATTTGTACATATACAAATATTGACTCCGAACGGGAATCGAACCTGCGACGTCCATAGGCGCCTACAGGCATTACTATAGCCGAGTTGTTGTCAATTAAAATGTATCGATCAGTTCATAATATTGGACTAATTTATCTCCAACAACATAATTTAATTAGTAAATCCTAAAATGAGCACACGAAAGGCAAATATATAGGGCGCGCCTATGACGCACGGACGGACAAACACACGGGCTATAAAGTATTACTTTATTGTGGCACCGCCCTTTACAATCATTAGGCTATGACAAATATTAGCCATGGAATTTACGACTGTTTACCGGTCACCGGCTTTACAATGGCTGACTGAATTCGGTGGCTAGTTTTAATATTTAAAAATACTTTCATTTTGACCTCTTACTAGAGAAGGCTACACCTTTTTAAATGTCTTCTGCCTCTGAAACGTAGTCAGAGGGAAAATTTGGTATCTTTATCATAACAAAATATATATTAACTTATCTGTATTATAACAAAATATATATTTTGAAGGGACTTTCACTGACAGATAGCTAATGTAACAAGGAGTAACTTAGGCTACTTTTATTTCAGAGATTTATTTATTTTATAACTCTGCGAACTGAACAAAAACATTTTTTAAATTCCACACGGACGAAGTCGCGGGCACAGCTAGTAAAATATAAAATATTTCTATTCACAATTATTTTGAAATTTTACAATGTTATACATATTTACAATTCACATCTTATAGAATCAATATATATATATATATATATATATATATATATATATATATATATATATATATATATATATATATATATATATATATCTCATCAAACTAAATATTTACAAATAGTTCACTCACACACACTCATTTCAGCCTATCGCAGTCCACTACTGGATATAGGCATGGCAACACCCACAAGTTCGCGCCAAAAATGGCGTGAACTCATGTGTGTTGCCATAGTCACCACGAGTCACCACGCTGGGCCGGCGGCGAGTAGGTTAGGTTAGCTTTTTTTGGCTTTGTCGCACCGAAGACGCTGCTGCCCGTCTTCGGCCTGTGTATTTCAAAGCCAGTAGTTGGATAACCATCCAACTACTGGCTTTGAAATACACAGGATAACCATCTTGCCATCGGTCGGCTTTTTGAGTTCCAAGGTTGTAGTGAAACGTGTTTCCTTAGTCGCCTCTTACGACTCCAACGGAAAGAGAGGGGGTGGCTATATTATTTTCATAAATATTTATATAATCTTTACTTTATTATTATCATTTTTATATATTTGTTATAGGTATTACTTTCCAAATATAACTACCGTTAGGGTATTCATTAGTTTATTATGAAAATAAATTTATTTTTGTTGTTGTTGTTGTTCAGTTTTATGGTCTTGTTTGTGTTGTTTTCCTTTTATTATTTACACGTTTGTTAATTTAATTTTAAACGGATGGATGGACGTAATTGGCCTTAATATATTCATTAAATATTTCATTTTTGTTGTTTCTTATATAACTTTTTGGTGCTGTGTACCATTTATGTCATATATATTTATCGATTATCTGGTCAAAAAAGCGGCAGCACTCTTGTCACTAGGGGACGCAATACGACGAGGACTTAAATCTTTAAAAAAAATAATAAATAAAGATTAATATATTCAAAAAAATTAGCACTGCTACTCCAAGGTCCAAGTATTTCGACTGCAAATGGTACAAAGATGTAATTTGGAATCAGTGACGAATATTTGTGCCGTTTAGTCGTTTCAGTTTTCATCCGCAGCGGATGGAGCAAGTGCGTCAGTGTACGTGTCGTCCCATAAAAGCACCCGTGCTAGTTCGTTTGCAGATGCTATGTTACAGATTTTTAAATAAAGTCTTATTATATGATTGTATCGTTAAAAAATCTAAGTTTGATTTGCACAACTTTTCAATAGTTTCGCGACATAATTTGAACCAAAGAGATAAGAAGTCTAACAACACTTTCTTGCTGTTTTTTTTTAAACCTTTTCTAACGCTAGGTTTGAACGAGTTGAAAAGTTTTTATTACTTTAATAAATAGTGATATATCGGACTAGAAAAAGATATGAATGATAAAAGTTAAATATTTGAAAAAAAAATTAACCGACTAATTGTATTCGAAAGCCACTATGTTGGCAACATTTCAAAAACAAAAAATAGACTTATAAAAAGTAGTTCCCTATATTTAAATCCAATGTCATTTTTACTGTAATTGCATACGTAATACATAAAATCAGTCTTAATTACAGCGAACCAATCTCCTTTGAAAATGAAAGCCTCTAACGCTTAAAATACCTACGTACTATCTCTATCTTCCCGTAATATTGGAAAGAGAGAACAAATTCCTGTTCCGGAAGTGGGAATGGCAGGTCGATATTATAAGAGAAATTCACCGGAAATCGAAAATCCCTCCTTTAGTCCTTAAACAATTGTATAACTTATACATAAACGTACAAGTGTCCTTCCTAACAATTGCAATCATTTTACAGTTTTTATATTTTTTTATTTTTTTATAATAGAGATTTGCCACGATAACTTCGTGACGCATTACTAATTAATAGTAAAAGCTCAACTTAAATTCTCGGCAAAGCGCTTGTGATGCTTTAGTAAGCAAAATCATTAACAGATAAAATATTCAAACTTCACATAAGTTTATGTTATCTACGATACAAATACGTAAAAAACATATACCGTATGATTATTTAAAAACGCAAAAAAAAATTAAGGGCGAAAAATTATTTTATATACATTTTTACTGCTTTGGTATATTTCAATCAAAATGTGAATGCACTGCATAACAAATCTACTCAGTTAAGTCAAGTGACATTTTCGTAATCTTCCGGAATCACTCGTGGCTGTAGCGACAGACATGTGCGGTATAAGCTTTGCTTCCCACTATAATGGTTTGATTCGCCCCTGGGGCGTCCGCACATCAGAGTCGTTTGCGGAACGTAATACACAAAATCCAAAATTCACAAAAGTGATTGGAGCTCAGGACGGGTACAGATGCTCATCGTCACCCTATTGGTCGATTCTAACCAGATTTAATTCAAATATTGTCAGCCTCAGAGGATTTCACCTTAGAGCAATTTTGTTTTCGCGGGGAGCGTTATTGGGTTATCTTGAGGTGGATTAATAAATATGTGACCGAATAGATAGATGGGTGATGCCTGGCGTGAAATATGTCGCGTTTTCTTTACGTACGTCGACAATAAATTCATACAAATTAAGTTACAATTTGCATTTTTTTTTTTTAAATTAAACATTAAAATCACAAAGAAAATACAGAATGGATATATAGGTAAAACAATTCATTTATTAATGTTAAGATATTCCAAGTGGTAATACAAATATAAATGTATTACGAGAAATAAGATGAAAAAGAAATGCTCCAAAAAACAAAACACTACGTCGTCTTTCACCACTTTATATATTTTGTAAAAAATTTCAACATCATTTTTATAATTTAATAAAAAAAATATATCATTGAACTCTTCAATAAAAAAGCAAAATTTCATGAAATAAATATTTTTACAATATTATGTATTATCACCAAAGACTACTTCCACAAGAATAAGAACACGTGATAATAAAAATATAACCGTATGAGAACAGCGCTGTGATCATTTATTATTTGTTCTGGCGCAAGATATAGAGGTGTGAGGCTGCAATTTTCTACCTACTTGTATAACAAGGTACTGTTTTAACGAAATATCTCTGAAATATCTAATACTTCTTTAATATTTTTGTAATATATTTAGTTCTTTATTGCTTACTAAGTTACGCACAAAACTTTCATCAAACTGGTAGCTTTCCTTTTTGGAGCAAAACTTAAATATCGTTGCAATACATATTATTCTTTAATCTTATAGTATTACTAGCTGACTCGGCAAACGTTGTCTTGCCGCTAAACGCTATTTAAAAATAGGGGTTGGTGGTAGAAAGGTGAAAATTTAGGGTTTTATGTATTTTTCAACGCCAAATCATAATAAAATATAAAATAAATAATTTATCTAAAAATTTAAAAAAAATTGGGTTGGACTACCCTTAACATTTAGGGGGATGAAAAATAATGTTGTTCGATTCTCAGACCTACCCAATATGGACACAAAATTTCACGAGAATCGGTCAAGCCGTTTCGGAGGAGTTTAACTACAAACACCGCGACACGAGAATTTTATATATTAGATCTTTTAGTACAGATTAGTCATAAAAATCGTACAGTAGTATATCGCTCTGGTGTTGTGGTCCGTGTGCAGTATAAAATCAACACCGTGCCTCGGAGAACATGTGAAGCACTCGATCCCGGTTGTTATCATAAACACCTAATATCAATCGTTATTGATATTAGGGACTAATCCGCCAACCCGCAAATGGAGCAGGGTTGTGGATTAAGCTCAGATTTTTCTCCGACATGGAGAAAGAGGCATATGCCTAAAATTGAGATGTTACAGGCTGCATCTGAGAGTCAATGAACAATCAATATAGTTATTTCATAAAGTGTATTAAAACGCATTTTTTTGTATATAAAATGTGACCTGACCCCGACACAGGAGTTAATCCTAGTGGAGCCCTTTGAGTGTGAGTCATTTATTTCTTATTATGTAGAGATACGTGATGGCATACTATAGCCGAAATTATACGTGGAAAAGATGAAGCAGTTGTAAGTACAGCATTCATACAAAACTTTAAAATCGACAAATTTGGAAAAAAAAAAATGTTGTGAAGACATGGAAAATTGGCTTTAAATACAGAATTAACTTTAAAAGTCAGGTTATTATTTAATATATTCAATACATTCAAAGCGTTAGAGCATTTAAGTTGCATATTTAGATTAAAATTTCGATTCAGATATCGCTATTAAATGGATGGACGCCAGTTTCATAACGCGTTCCATTACGAAAAAAAAAAAAAAAATTAAACATCATATACATATTATATCAGTCGAGTTTCATATGCTAATACTAAAGTTTTGGTTTGTTGGTTTATGATCACTGATAAAAATTACCGATATAAAATATAAGAAATGACTACTGTATAATTAAGCAAACAGGCAATTTAACAAAAACTTTTTTCATAAGTTATAGCCGCCGCTATGTTACCTAAGAATCATGAAGATGAAAAAATTTAAAACAATTTTGCAAGAGTCAAAACTAGGCGGGAAAAAGTCCAAATCTCAGACTGCGTTCACATAACGCGGGGCAGTCTGAACGATTTCCGCGCGGATATTGCTACTGCGGCGCAAGCGACTGTCATTCGCTTTTCGTGTTAATGTCATTACACTGTGAAGAACGAATCGTTAAAATGAAAATCAAAATGACATTATAAAAAGAGAAATCTTAAATATTTCGCAAGTAATGTTAAACGTATATACTATTATTAAATACTAGCTGCCCGGACAGACTTCGTTCTGTCAAATGTTAATAGTATTTTTTTAATTTCTATTATAACGTTCCGTGTGCCTTAAGGAACATAATAATTGTGTTTGCTCGCAAACGAAAAAAAAACCGACTTCAATTACATCGACAAGTAATATAACGTAGATCGACGAAAAAATAGTCAAGCAACTACGCGTTATTAAAGATTACTCAAAAAGTATTTATCAGATCTCGATAAAATTTATATGTGACCACATGATAAACATCAGCTTTCGATTAAATTAAAAATTATCAAAATCGGTACACCCAGTAAAAAGTTATTACGGATTTTCGAGAGTTTCCCTCGATTCCTCTGGGATCCCATCATCAGATCCTAGTTTCCTTATCACGGTACCAAACTAGGAATATCCCCTTTCCAACAAAAAAAGAATTATCAAAATCGGTATATCCAGTAGAAAGTTATGTGGTATAATACGACGTAGGTCGACGAAAAAAGCGTCAAGTAAAAACACATTATTAGATATAACTCGAAAAGTAGTTGTTAGATCTCAAATAAATTTAAATGGGACCAATTGGCACACACCACCTTTCGATTAAAACAAAATTTGTCGAAATCGGTCCACACGGGCAAAAGTTCTGATGTAACATACATAAAAATAAAAAAAAAATACAGTCGAATTGAGAACCTCCTCCTTTTTTGGAAGTCGGTTAAAAAAACTAGCCGAATTGGTCGAGCCATGCTCGAGAAATGCGCTTTGTAACACTTATTTTTATTTATATAGATAGATTTAAAAAATAAAATAAAAGTACATTAAATAATTGTGTTTGCAGGCAAACGAAAAAAAGCCGACTTCAATTATATCGACAAGTAATACAACGTAGGTAGACGAAAAAAAATGGTTAAGTAAATACATTGCATTATCAAAGCTTACTCCAAAACTAGTAATCAGATCTCGATGAAATTTAAATGTGACCACATGATAAACATCGGCTCTTGATTGAATTAAAAATTATCAAAATCGGAACACCCGGTAAAAAGTTATGCGGATTTTCGAGTTTCCCTCGATTTCTCTGGGATCCCATCATCAGATCCTGGTTTCCTTATCATGGTACCACATCAGGGATATCTCCTTTCCAACAAAAAAAAAAAGAATTATCAAAATCGGTTCCTAAACGACATACATTAATATATATATGCGATCGAATTGAGTAACCTCCTCCTTTTTTGAAGTCGGTTAAAAAAGAGAAAACTTGAATATTGTTTGCTAAGTAATGTTTTAGAAGCAGGTACTTTTAATTTATGTTTATCCTTATTAAAAAACAAAATATTTACATAGGTATTAGTTAATATTAAACAATTACTATTGGAATATTCCATTTATGTTAAGGTACATGTTTACGTGTATTTTTACTTATTCTGAACACAAATTACAGTATTATACAAATTAATAATGCAAAACTTAAAACAGCAATTAGTAATAGACAGATATGGTATAAATAGGGGTGAAAATGCTAGTAATATCTCCCCGTTAAAACCCATTTACTATTCTCTGAGCAGATAGTGAACAACTGCTGTCACCCGTGGTGTCGTCCTTCTTACACATACTTACGAGTACATATTAAAAAAATAAACATAAAACGTGTTAAATGTGAACTGAAATACATAGGATTTTCATCATTACAGCCTATACAGTCCACTGCTGGACATAGGCCTCCACAAGTTTACGCCAAAAATAACGTGAACTAATGTGTTTTGCCCATAGTCATCACGCTGGGCAGGCGGGTTGGTGACCGCAGGGCTGGCTTTGTTGCACCGAAGACGCTGCTGCCCGTCTTCGGCCTGTGTATTTCAAAGCCAGCAGTTGGATGGTTATCCCGCCATGGGTCGGCTTTATATGTTTCAAGGTGGTAGTGGAACTGTGTTATCCCTTAGTCACCTCTTACGACACCCACGGGAAGAGAGGGGGTGGCTATATTCTTTAGTACCGTAGCCACACAGTACATAGGATTTTATTTTATTTTATTTTATTTTTATTTCGTTTTGTCTAGCACTTCCTTTAAAAAGGCTTATCAAAAATTATGATTTGAAAAAAAAAAACTATGAAGTTGATAACTGATAATTCAAAGCTACTTATAACAGTAACTATTTATAATTGTCGATTGTTTACGATTGAAGCGATTATATTGTAATTTATACTTCCTGTTTGTTTGAAGTGTTATAAACTTAAGACTGTAACTACTTGTCGTTTTCTTTTCTTTTTTATATTGAATATTATTGGGTAGATAATAATAAAATAGTACAGATTCTTTATTAAAAAAATATTAATCTATCTAATACTATTAAACGAGCTATTCTTGTATATATATATATATATAATCAGAATCTCGGAAACGGCTCCAACGATTTTCATGAAATTTAGTATGCAGGGGATTTCGGGGGAGATAAATCGGTATAGCTAGGATTCATTTTTAGAAAAAATGTCGTTTTATCCTTGTTTTAGGCAATGAAAAAATGGCTACAATATCGTTAGAATACGAAGGTAATTTCGCATATATAAGTTGTAATAGCTCAGATGGGAAATCGGCAGGTGGGGAGCGACCGAGAAGACCATGCCGAACTAAGCTCGGTCACCCAGGCACTTACTATTAAATTGGCGATAATAGTACAATACTTGTCTACTCAAATACCTACGTAAAAATTGAGAAACAATCAGTGCTATACCCCAGTCATAATGACAATGAGAGATTTAAATCTAATATATAAAATTCTCGTGTCACAGTTTTCGTTGCCATACTCCTCCGAAACGGCTTGACCGATTTTGATGAAATTTTTTGTGCTTATCCGGTATCTATGAGAATCGGCCAACATCTATTTTTCATCCCCCTAAATGTTAGGGGTAGTCCACCCCTAAATTTTTATTTTTTATTTTTTAGACAAAATTTTTAATTTCTATTTTTTTATGATACAACATACAAAAATACATGCAATCCTCAATTTTCACCCTTCTACCACCAACCCCTATTTCTTAATAGCGTTTAGCGGCAAGACAACGTTTGCCGGGTCAGCTAGTGATGATAAAATATTAACGAATAAAAACATGCCAAATTCAAGAGAACATCGAATTTGTCAGAATTTTTATTGTAATAATTGAAATAAGTATAAGCACATAATTGTCTAGATTCACGAACTTCAAAAGAATATCTTGAAATTAAAAATATGCATTCAAAAACTGTATATTTACTATGTTTTTTATTTTCATTTTGCGGAGCTTGATATTTCGACATTAACTACGAATGTCTTCTTCAAAAGGCAAATTTAAAACAAAAAAATATGGTAAATATCCCATGTTATTCCATGTTAATTTAATATCTTACATAGAAATATGTAGTAAAAACTCAAAAATTTTATTATGTTATGGTTTAGATAACAAAATTCTTTAACCTTCAAAATCAAATGAATAACTAAAAACAATTGATAGCTTTGTGACAAAAATGATTCTAATATTAAACAGAATCGTTCCTCAGGAGGTGGAAAATAAAATCTAATCAAATCATTTTAAGCAGCCTACACGGTCTAGTGTACTTATACCTCGTGAAGTAGTTCACAATTACCGTAAAAGAATGCGTGTAACATTAGATTTAATTGCACAGAGTTTCCTCGCTAGTTTCCCTTTGAAATGAATAAATAATGCATATTTGCGGATAGTAGGCCGGTACATGATAAATCATGAACCAATCGAGCGACCGGTCGGACGATCCGTCGTACGACCAGTCACGTTGAGCTTCTCTAAACAATAATTGCGAGGGAGAAATAATAAAGTCGGCGCAACGCGGTCCGTATCCGCTTGCAATAAAAATGTAAAACGCCACCGATAAGCGGCGAATGTGAGCCGTAGAGCGGGAAGCCCGGTTTAAATATCGATGAATATTTATTATATTAAATGAGTTCATACGTATTGACATTTCAATAAATAAAAGACAATTATCCTTTATTAAATTACTCTGAAAGGTCAAATTGTTTGGTTTAGTAGGTTTAATGAGTCGCAAGACTCGTTCACAAGGATATATGAGAGAAAATAGAGAGGTTTTAATACCGATATGAAAATAAGGTTACCTAAAATATGAAACTAAGTGTGCGTTTAAACATGATCACTAACAGTGTATCACAAAGCGAAACAAACTCTTTTATATATATATATATATATATATATATATATATATATATATATATATATATATATATATATATATATATGTATATGTATATATATATATATATTTTTTTTGTACAATTGTAACTTCTCATAAAACTAAAAAGAAATGTAGTCAATCATTTTTAGAAACAGTTTTGCGATGATGCATTTAAATACGATAATATTAATTAAAAAAAAAAAAAGTAATATTGACATTTATCGAGAAGTGTCGATAACAATCGAGACAAACAAAATTCCATTGAAGCCACAAACTGCAGATGTTCGAAACAACAAAAAACTATTACACAAATGATTGAGATAGTTCTAACGTTTTATGTCTTACTACCCAAAACCCCTGGTTTCACCTGTGTTTATTTATTTATTGCCATAAAAATACAACAACTATTATAGGTTAATTACCTAATGCTAATAGTTACATACTAAAATATTTTAACAAAACAATTACTAAACCTGACATATAATAAATTCATTTCATTTCATATAATAAATTCATTCAGAGTACAACAGAATAGGTCCACCTGATGATTCAGAGCTGATTCAGAAGGCGTGTGACGTAAGTGAGCGGCGTCTCCCGCAGCAACTTAGGGCATCCATGAATTACGTGAGCTCTTTTTCGATCAGTTTAGACCTCCCTTAGGTGAGATTTAGTGACATTTGCCTAAACCTCCCTCCCCTTACGTGAGATTGACGCTTTATCTTGAACCTAATAAGACGAAACATATAAACAGCTAGAGTCCGATTTGATATATCCCACCATACCCAAGATGAACAATGTGATCACACATTAATATACTTTAACATTTATACTCCATATTGTTTCAGGTTCAAATATCTAATAAATTTATTTTGTATCCGTTCCAGCATGAAGATGTATTTGATCTCATGCGGTGCCCATACACTTGCATGGCATTCGAGGTGACTCCTCACTAAAGCATTTTACAATACTATAACTGCACACATGTTTTTAAAGCCGGGACCTCAATCCAACTGTTAATGATAGAATAGAGTGCTCATGTAATGGAGTGGCATGTCAGCCATTGACATCACTCCAAGCTGCTACTCTATCTATCCCCCTATCATTTTTCGCAATCCTCTTGATTTCCATCTTTCAAATGCAGTTTAAGGTCATCAGCAAACAAAAGACATTTTCCTTCTTTCACTACCTACGGTAGATCGTTCACCATCATAATGAATTTGAAAGGTCCCAGATTACTGCCATGACTTACACCCAACCTAGTGTAATATAATATGGTTCTGTTACGTAACCAGCATACTCCACAAACTGCTGCCTGTCTCTCATATAACTTGCAAAAAACTGTAAAAGTTGTGTAGTAAAACCGAAACTTGTTAACTATCTGAGAATCATATCATTGTCTACCATTTGTCAATTTAAACCCCCGAATCCAAAGCCGTCATAACGCCTGACATATAGTTTAGCAGGTTGCTGGCCGTGCTTTGTATAGAGCGGAAGCCATGCTGTGCATCTGTTAAATGAGCGCTTACTTGTGTGTACAGTCTCTTGTGCACTGCTGACTCCAAAACTTTTGCCGGTGTTGAAAGGATTGCCATGGGTCTATAGTCCTCAACACTGGACGACATCTTTCCCTTCGGTACCGATATAACCTTGGTGATAGAACTCTGAGACTTCGGACTTTTTTATTGAAAATTTCCTCCTCTTTAAGCAGTATTTTTTTAATTCCTTAAATCTTAATAGTTTCGGAGATATTAATAACAACGATTTTTTTTGCAACATAATTTGTTCATAACTTTTACAATTTTTTACGTGCTAGAAAATACTTCCAATAATTTGTCTAGATGTCATTCTGGATCGAATGAGCTACGGCTCATATTTTTAAGACCTTTATCTATTTAGCACGTGGAACTTGAACTTTTTGACTAGACTATTACCAGTATACTGGAACATCTGATGAACAGTCTTGTCAATACATATACAGATGTTAATATTATAAATATAAGTTTGAAATTTCAAAGATTTCGAGAAAAAAATATATCTTCCAACACACGAATTTTACAAAAATAAAATATAGGTCAACGAAAATTAGGAACAAAATGGTTTCTATGTAAACTGGTATTACCTACTTATAATCTACGCTACACTATCTACTGGGTATTCTCTTTTCTATAAATTAACCTTGACTATAGTTAGATGGTAGTCAGCGAAAATACAATCCATCGATATAATTAGTTGTACGACGCACAACACTACGGCTAGGTTGCTTCAGTTTTTGCGTCCGGATCAAACCGCTTGGTATTTTGTCACACAAAATATAAACGTAGCCGACTTCCTTCCTTCATTGGCGGTGTTTATCTGAGTGATTAATTGCGCCTTGCGCCGGCTTTCAGCGGCTAAATGGAAATTATGTTTTATTGTAACACAGATACGCTCGTCGCATCGCCGGCGTCGCTACTTCACAACTATTTGTGGTCTATTTATTAACTCAAGTGCAGATAATCCCTTGACTTGTTTGTGTCTACTTGTTGTCCTAGTACCAATGTTAGTCCGTTAAGCTGTTTGATTCTGTGTTTCTGTGGTGTTTTTCCGGACCTTTGTCGGGTACAAAGGATTTCTGATCTACTAATTTGACTAGTAAGCGTTGATTTATGTTTATCATCCAAACGTTCAAAACCCTTGATTATATGTTGCTTGTTCTCGTTTCTATTAAAGGCTAGAGATTAGAAGACGCGCGCATCCAGAAGTTACAGCCATACTCTATGAATAAATATTCTGCAAAGGGAAAGTTAATAAACTTTTTTACCGGCTTAAAAAAAAGGAGGTTCTGGACCGTAATTTTTTTATATGTTATTCCTCGTAACTTTTTAGCTGGTCTATTGATCTGTCGTTTGGTCCCATTTGATTTGAGCGACATCTAACGATTAGTTAGTAGTAGTATCATACGTGTCCATGTAAATTGATGTCAGTAGTCTTTTCTTTGAGAAAAACACAACTATTTCTTAAGTAGAGAGAGAAACACGTATTAATCTTTGAAGATCGGCAGACAGATGTATGATTGGTAGAAAAATTTGTCATTTTTTTTACTTTTTAAGTCACATACCAAAAAATGGCAAACGAAATTAAGGTAACTTCGTTCTTCTAATTCCCTTTAATCGAGCCCTCATAGAACCGAGACGCAAAAGACCGATCCATAAGTTCGAACGTTTAGTTATTCGCGATTAAAATGTAAAGTGGAATCTATCGAAGTTCGTGAGAAAGTAATGATAAATACATCAATTTTAAGATCAATTCGCTTTCTCGTGATACCGAACTGTTTATTAGATGGGATATAAAGGATCGGGTAACCGTAGCCGTGAGCAGGTCCATACTTATTGAAATTACATCTGATTGTGCACTGTAATAACCGCTTGGAAGCCGGTAGCCCACTTCGCCTTAAAATTAAGCAAGGTTTTTGTTTGATACGAATTAGATGTTTTATATAATGACGATTTGCATTCGACGGTCGTGCGGGGAACGGTATAGGGTGGGTAAGATACCACTTACTCGGTTGCTGGACGGATAATATTTACAGAGTGAAGTTTCTGTTAGACTTCTTATAACGGTTTGTAAGATATATAGATATTAAATTGTTTTTATAAATATCCATATTGGTGTAATACGTTAAGGTTTCTTTCAAGAGCTACCAGTTAATAAAATGTTTTATTTATTAGTCCGTTTCACGGGATCCTTACGTCAGGGAAAATCAGTAGTTGTCAAGCTGGTCTAAATTGACAAATCGCGCAGATGGACTTAACGAGTTTATTAGTCTGTTCCACAGACTTGTTTCAAGGATATCATAGGACATCATAAATATATTAACCATTCCGCAAAATTGTAACCTTACCGTTTGGAATATTACAAATATTATGTAAGAACGAAGCAAAAAAATTAAAACTTTTTTTCGACACACCTGGGCGGAATCACGGGGACGCGGTTGCACTTCCGCGGTGTTTCAGACTCGGTCTACATGATCGTAGCATGTTAAATTACAGCCTAAACCTTTTGAGCAGCCAGCCAAAATTTTTTTTTTGTTATGTAGATCCTGATAAAAGATCGTAAACAAAGAAATGTCTAATCTTTATAATATAACGTAAGAATACAGTCCGATGAAATCGTTACATTTTATTGTATAAGCTACTTTCATTCGATTCTATAAAACTTATAGAGATATACAAGTCTGAGTAATTATGCACCGTGGGAAAGCAACACACACGTACACAGAGGCACCTACACATTAATTTTAACAATGTAATAGATAATTATACAATAAAATGTGGTGTATGAGAAATAATATCATAATAATATCATATACATTTATAAGTAGTTTGAATAATATTTTTTTAATTATAGTTGAAACGATGGTTTGATATAAATATATAAATATATATATATATATATATATATATATATATATATATATATATATATATATATATATAAGCTAACCCCGCAAACGTTGTTTAGCCATATATGTTATTAACCCCCTTAATCCCCATTTTACATAGCCCTAAGTTATAAAACTTAGGGCTATGTAAAATAGATGTTGGCCGATTCTCAACCCTACCCAATATGCACACCAAAATTTCATAAAAATCGGTCCACCCGCTTCGGAGGAGTAATTTAGCTAACATTGTGACACGAGAAATTTATATATAAGAATATATTTTATACATTTAAATACACCACACTAAAACCAATTTAATACAAAAAATACCGGGAATTGGAAGAATAAATCTCTAAATAATGTTTACAAACAAGATGAAATGTGAACCCAAACATGACAATTTTATCTAATCATAGAATGCGCTAGCGTTTGCTAGTTCAACCCTGCACTTGACTAATGTTCTTGGGCCTTACAACAGATGATATATTTATTATATATAGCCTACGAAAAATGTTCGTATGAAATGTCAAATAATTTAAATATGTATTTTTTACATTTATCTATATACATATAATAAAATGGGAGGAAAGTCAAAACTGTACATTTAATATTTTTTTTAAAAGAATATTTGGGATTCTACAATCGATACCGAAGCCATAAATATAATTTTTAGAATTTTTGTCTGTTTATCTGTTTGTCTGTATGTATGTCCGGGATAAACTCAAAAAAAAAAAAATACCGCATGGATTTACTTCAAATTTGGCACGACTATTATTAAGAAGTCGGGTCAACATATAGGCTACATATTATCATGCTATCACCTACCGGGAACGAGCAGTGAACCTTTATTTCCTCAACGCATTCTGTAACAACGTGTAATCTAACGACGCATATTTGAATGTTGTTGTTATTATGTTAATAACCATGCTATATAAGCTAGCTTCACACAATAAAAATCACGCAATATAAGTAACTAAGCCGATAAACATAATTAAATGAGTATAAGTAGACAAGACAATTTTAAAGCAGCGCCATCTATGAGATTTTTCTGTAGATATGAAACGTAAAGAAGAAACGGGTAAATGAATGTTATTTTAAAAGGTATAATCGTAGGTATTTTTGGTGCTGTATAGCGTTGACGCAGACGACGTTGCGGGCAGCAGCTAGTACAAGTAAATAAAATAGAAGTGTCTGTTTGTAATTTTAAAATAACCTATTTTTACTAAATGCATATGGATGTATACACGGTGCATATATCAATTTTTATTTTTTATTTTTGTCTGTCTTCACACATTTTTTCACTTTCATTTTAGAAATTTATTTATCTTATAACCGCGGACTGAACAATAACATTTTTGTTAAATTCTTAGCGGACGAAGTCGCGAGCCCAGCTAGTTATATATAAGAGATAACTCTCTCAACCAATCACTTTCTGTTATATTTTCTAATTTTTTGAACTATCAAGTCCAGGTAGGATTTATATCAGATTAGTTTAAAAATATATGTAGGTACTGTGTAGCATATATCATCTATACAAATAAATAAAATTGGAGTGTCTGTTTGTAATATTAAAATAACCGCTTTTTACTAAATGTATATGGATGTATACACTGTATATATATTCTAAAAATATTTTTTTTTTACAATTTTATGTCTGTCTGTCTGTTTGTTCCGGCTTATCTTTGAATCGGCTGGACCGATTTTGACGAGACTTTCACTGGCAGATAGCTGATGTAATAAGGAATAACTAAGGCTACTTTTATTTTAGAAATTTATTTTTTTTAAAACTCTGTGAACTGAAAAATAACTTTTTTGTTAAATTCCACGCGGACAAAGTCGCGTGCACAACTAGTCGATATATAAACTTAAAAAATAAAAATAAAAATTTAGTCTATATCTAAGTGATTGATCAAACATCGATTCTGTAATTGCTTGAATCAAATTAAATGCTAAATAATTTCACTATCCCTTTATTTTTTTCTACCTCATTTATCTACCATAAAGCCGAGCAATTTTTAAAACTATGTTGCAAGTTATTTCGAACAGTTCAACATATCAACAAGTATCTATAGTAGGGCAGGTTGATATTTTCTAGCCAAACTTACTCAAACCTGGACCTTGCCTTTGCTTTTCATTGACAAGATGGTTGTCAAGCGTATACCTTGTTCTAAGTACAAAAAAATAAATAATTATACGCGAGAACGAGTAACGCCTCCTATATCATTAGTCACGCATGGCGAATACTTCTACCTTACATTCCCACTAATTACAGGATCGCGAGCGACCATTGAGAATCGTTTAAAAAATTACAAGTCTTTCCATACTTTGACGTCACTTGCACGTCAATAAGGTATTTTAAACAGTTTAATAGCGTCCTTGTTGTTGTTGGTACCGATTTTACAAACTATGTAACAAATAAGCTGAAAGATGTGAAATAAAACTGTTGACAATGTCATGACAAAGTAGTGTAAAAGTATAGTGTAAAGATCGGTGTTTTAATAATTGCATTTGCTCGCAAACGAAGCAGAAGTAGAAAATAACGTACAAAAAGAATACACCGTAAAAAATAGCAGAATGTACAAGATAGTAGATAGATTGCGTAATCTTCTGCCCATTCCTACTAAAATTGCTCTTGCACATAGTCTCCTATTACCGATTCTTGATTATGCTGATACTTGCTATCTTGACATTACAGAGGAGCAGCTTAATAAGCTTGAGCGTATTCAGCATTTATGTATAAGATTTATATTTGGACTACGCAAATATGATAATATCTCGGAATTTCGCAAAAAACTCAAGTGGCTCCCAATTCGAATCGCAGGAATACTCATATCCTTACCCTACTTTACTCAATTTTATTTAATCCCTTTACCCCTTCCTATCTGAAAGAAGGTTTCAAATTCCTTGGTGATTCCCATGAACGCTGTCTTCGTTCTGACAGTATCTAATTTTCTTCTTGAAATTCCTTCTCACTCCTCTTCCTTTTATGATAAATCTTTTACAGTTCAAGCCTCTCGCTTATGGAATACCTTGCCCTTGAATATTACGTGTAGAAACACCTGCACTTTTTAAAAAGACTGTTTGGAAGCATTTTCTTCAATATCAACAAGAAACAAGTAATTCATAATAATAATGTATATATGTATTTATATGTATGTATGCATGTACGGGGGTATTTATGTATATATGTCAGTATCTATGTATGTATTTATGTATCTCTTTATGTATGTATGTGTATGTATGTATGTATATGTTTAATTATTTGAATATTTATAATAAATTTGTTGTAACTTGTACACCTATGCTGACGCTAGACCATTTTTCCTTTGCCCTAAGGTTGCCTGGAAGAGTTCGCTTTTTAGCGATAAGGCCGCCCTTTGTACCTAATGAATATACTGTCAATATTTTTTCTTTCTTTGATATGTATCATTTCTGTTTTTGGTGTACAATAAAGTGTATAATTATTATTATTATTGTACTGAATGTCACTCCGCCCGCCCAATACATAATAGATACATATATTATAATAACTACTTATATAAATAATATAGTAAATTTACTTATACTTACATATATAAATATAAGCGGGTGGAGGAATACGCCCCGGCAGGGAGATCAAACGGCCGGGGGTTAGGGCTGTAGGCTGAGAAACCGGCGGACAATCCTAGTCGAGTCAAGTAACACCGCCTTCTGCATCCTGGCTGCGAGCGAACCGTCCCGGATCCCCAGTTGCCTCAGATGGTGAGCGAGGCTAACCGGGATCAAACCGTTGGCAGATATTACGATAGGGATTATTTCAGCAGACCCCACACCCCACATGTCGACAATCTCGTGCGCCAGATCCAGATATTTACGTTTTTTCTCAGTCTCGGCTTTCACGAGGTTCTCGTCATGCGGGACGGTGATGTCCATTAAAAATACCCTCGACCGTGCCCTGTCCATTACCACGATATCAGGCTTGTTCGCCAGTATCGTCCTGTCTGTGGCGATAGGCAGGTCCCAGTAGAGCCGGACTCCGTCGCGTTCGAGTACTGGCACCGGTGAGTATTGGTAATACGGCATCCTCTGTTCCAGGAGACCGTAGATAAGAGCAAGCTCTTGGTGGAGAATCTTGGCCACTTGGTTGTGTCTGTGCAAGTACTCAGTATTAGCAAGCGCGGAACAACCCGAAAGCACATGCCTGAGTGACTCACCGGGATGACGACAGGCTCGACAGAAGTCGGGAGTGCCATCCTTCAGGACGTGATTTCGGTAGTTGTTCGTCTTGACCACCTGATCTTGTATTGCACAGACAAAACCTTCGGTTTCCCCAAAGAGGTCGCCGAATCGCAGCCACTGCACGGAGGCCTTACTGTCCACGTGAGGCGCGTGAAGCGCCTTGTAGAACCGTCCATGCAGTTCCTTCTCCATCCATACGGTCTCCCGGTCAGAGGTGCTCAGTACGACCGGTTTCTGCCAGTTCTCTTTGGCCAAGGCTAGGGGGGTTAGTCCTTTGTTATTGTTTATTATTATTATTATTATTATTATTATTATAGTCGAAAAAATAATCAATGAAATACGCATCATTATAGATAAGCTTTCGATTTGTAAAGAAACATCGAAATAAGATTAATCAAAAAAAAGTTACAAGGCAACACACAAAAATATACTAAACGTTATTTTTTTGGTTTGGTCGCTAATAATTTTATCATTAAATGAAAAATGAGAAGTTAATACGCAAATTATTAATCTTTCTGCACGGTACGTACGGCACGGTTAGCCGATTGTCTCTTTCGAAAGGTCGATTTGCATTATTTATGGCTATTATATTTTATGTGTTTATTATTTAATTACGTCACAATATATATATATTTAATTTTGGCAGTTAAGATTAATTATCCAAATGTGATGTTATGTGCTATCTTAGCACTAGTGAAATTACATATGGAATTTAGAACCACACCAGATTTAGTTACATAATAATCGCTTATAACGCGCTTCCTGGGCAACGGGAAACGCAGGTAGTGTAAGAAAACGTTGCAAGTAGGTATTATATTTTATAATTCCTAATGAAAGAGCTCTCGCTCGCGCTGCACTTTTTCGGCCATTCTGGAAGTATTTATCTTTTTTGTTTAATTTAATATACGGTTTTTGACAAATCAACCGAGCTTCAAAGTAATACATATATAATAAGTAGTTAGATATGTATTTATTCATTTATTTTGGTACTTTTTGTCTTATTAATAACTATTCTATTAGTAGCAGTCGTGACATCTCCGTTAGAACTACTATTACTTTTTGTCTGCCTTACAACTTTTTATAACCTGTCGAAATAGCTATCCTGTAAATTTCCTGTTTTACATAAAGATCATACTTTTTGCCATTTAATTACTTTATATAAAATTTTTAAGTTGCAAATAATAACTAAACTTACAACGTAGGTGGACGAAAAAAAAAAGTCAAGTAAATACGCATTATCAAAGATTACTCCAAAAGTTGTAATCAGATCTCGATGTAATTCAAATGTGACCACATGATAAACATCGGCTTTCGATTAAATTAAAAATCATCAAAATCGGTACACCCAGTAAAAAGTTATGCGGATTTTCGAGGGTTTCCCTCGATTTCTTTGGGATCCCATCATCAGATCCTGGTTTTCTTATCATGGTACCACACTTCTATTATATCTCCTATTATATCTACCTATTATCTATATTTTAGTTTGAAGCTCGTTTAATTTGTTTAAAAACCGTATGTTAAATTATGTTGTATTACTTATCAATGTAATTGAAGTCGGTTTTTTTTTTCGTTTGTTGCTTTTTCTATAGTGCCTATACCGTATACCGTCTTATATCCTATTGTAACCTATATCTTTCCCCACAATGGCAAGATTTACAGTCAACTTCTTTTATACTGATTTATACAACATAATACATAATAAATACATTACTGTAATATATTAAACGTGGTATATTAAAGTAATTTTTGTTCCCACGGCATCACATTCAAATTCGTAGCAAATTGAGCATTAGTAATATAAATTGCAGCAATTCCAGCGAATCGGCTGTCAAAATAAATCCTGAACTAACAATTTAACTAGTCGCGACCCGCGGGTCCTCTCGTCTCGATCTCACAATCGTGAACATTATACATTATAAATAGTACAAAACAATACACAGTAATAGACGTATAATACGTATTATTATTATTAATATTATCACTACATAGGACAAAACAAAGTCGCTTCCCGCTGTCTGTATGCTTGCATCTTTAAAACTACGCAACGGATTTTGTTGCAGTTTTTTTTGTAAATAGAGTGATTCCAAAAGAAGGTTTATATGTATAATACAAGCATATCTAATATAGTAGAGGAACACTGATAGTTTTAGAGATTTCTAATGCGATGTCGTAAATAACATACATTTTTGCGCATATTTTACATATATTTTATTTTATATTTTATAATTAGTATCAGCATTGCACCCGTACGAAACCGGGGCGGGTCGCTAGTTATCTATAACTTAAACACAAAGCCGTCTGTTCCTACGGTAAGCCGTTTAATGCTTATATTATAGGTAGTAAACGGCTGATACAGCTATCTATTTTCTTTCTCCATAAATATATATAAATAATACTTATATATAAATATATCAGACCCAGACTCGAGGCGGGAATTGAAATCATAACCCTCTGATCAGAAAGCAGGTCCACTGCAAACTGCGCCAACGTACTAGTCAAAGGAATAAATAATAGGGACTAGAATAAATAATAAAATTAAAATATTTAACTGACTTCATAAGAATCTTGTTTCTTTTTAGAGTAGATATATATAATATCATTCATCAGATATATATCATATCATTTGAACAGAAGACTTGTTTATCATTCAAATTATTCTTCAAATAATAATATAATAGTTGCCTTTGCTTATAATGTGGACCCCACCATAAATTACGTCACTTGTTAAGGGGGGTAGGGTTCGATGAAGTGTGTCATTCTCGACAAGGGGAGGGGAGGCGTCTAAAATGTTGTGACGTCACATTTCAAAATATAATATATCTAATTGTTAATCAAATGCAAATAAAAATAATATGAAACCTGATGTTTTAATTTAATAAGTAAGAATTTATGGTGTAAAATTGTAAACTACGAGTATATGACGTCACGTTTTAACTGTCTATACTCTATATAAATAAATAAAATTGAAGTGTCTGTTTGTAATATTAAAATAACCGCTTTTTATAAAATGCAAATGGATGTATTTGTTACTGTAAATGCACGAATTATGGTAAATCCTAAGATTTAAGAGTAAAAACTAAGATTTACCAAATCTTAATGGTAAAAGCCCGAACGATTTTGCGTTTCACACTTTTACCACCATACACTTGGTAAGTCTTAGGATTTACATTAAAGGCACGGTAAATGTTGAACAAGACATGTTATAGCGTGTTTGTGGATGGAAACCAGTCAGTTATCAAAATGATCAGAGGGCTTGAAATTCATCCAGGCCATGAAAAATAGAGTATATCACGATCAATTAAATGCTGCCCTTACGAAGCAATGTTTGGTGGTCCAATGAAAATGGGCATTGCGACTCAGCAATTCCTGAAGAGATGATTGGACTTTTAAAATCTGAAGAAGATTTGGAAAATTTGTTGCATTCCCAAAAAAAATGTGGAACAAAATATTATCGTCGAAAATATAATTGAACAGGACAAGGAAGACAAAGTTGTTAAAAATGAGTTAGAAAGGGGTAAACTGTGACAATGTAAGAAATGAAACAAGAAAACGAAATGATTTTAATCGATAAGATGAAGAACAAGCAAATTAATAATAATACAAATGTAACGATTCAGAGACAAAAAACGCAACTCATGCTCAAGAATATACGATAACAAAGAAAATAGAAGCTGTGCAGGCAATAAGAAACAAAGCAAAATTTAACTTGGAACAGAGAGCTGAAAAAATTAAAGCCGTATCGACTGATAAATATCCAAAGGTGTAAGTTGGCCAAAATATAAGACTGAAAATACCTGACATCGACAGAGCTAAGACTGACCCTAAAAGCATTATTACAGTTGTGATAGATGTAAAGGACAGTGAGTTTTGCCAATTAGGTACCAACATTGGAGTATTAAAGCAGCTTTACACACAATCAGTTTACCCCATACTCTGAAGATTTATAAAAATAGAAGAAGTTGTTAAAGATAAAGAAGTGAGTCTTCGAGAAGTTGTTGGGAAATTGTCGTTGACTGGAGGGCAAGGATTCAAAAAATGCTCGTCGAAGAAATGCACTTACAAGTCATCAGGATTACTTTGTAATTCTAAATGCCACAATATCAATCCATGTTGTAACAAGTAATTTTTTTTTAACCTAGCTATTAATTAATAATATCTTTTGTTTTTTTTTTTCAATTTATTTGTTAAGTCACAAACTGTTTGTAACAAGTATATTTTACTACCTCTTAATAAATGCCAATAATAAACCAAATAATAAAAACTGATATAAATAATAAGATACTGATTCTGTTATGTTTGTGAGAAGATAATTTATTTGTTTTAATTTTCACTATTTAGGAAATTATTTATAATAACTAGTTTCTAATATATATAACTATATATAAATTTCAAATTAAAATAATTTAAGTTTTTGATTGAAATAAATTAAAAGAATTAATCTATGTTTTATTCCCAAAACCAACTTTTACTAGTTGTCAGAGGTAAAACCTAGCATGAACCAAATTCTAATAGTAAAAGCCCGAAAAAAATGTCTCATTTTCATAAATCCTTACATTTACCAAATCATGTAGGTAAATCCTAATACTTCCTCTTAAATCGTAGGATTTAGCGTAGTTTGGCCTTTTACTGTAATATACGAGTATACACGGTAAATATACCAAAATAACATTTTTTACAGTTTTTATCTGTTTGCCCGTCTGTCTGTCTATCTGTCTGTCTGTTTGTTCCGGCTAATCTCTGAAATGGCTGGACCGATAATGACAGGACTATCACTGGCAGATAGCTGATATAGTAAGGTAACTTAGGTTACTTAATTTTAGAAATTTATTTAGTGTATAACCCTGTGAACTGATCAATAACTTTTTTATTCAATTCCACGCGGACGATGTCGCGGGCGCAGCTAGTAGTTAATATAAAGCTGACGACTGCTCTGGTGTAAATGGTGCGTGTGCCGTGTCGGCAGCACCTAAACACCGACCGACCGTCGCGGGATCGTTTCCCGCTCGGAGTTGATATTTGTGCTTATACAAATATTTATTTCCGGTCTGGTTGCTAATCCTTGTGGGTCTCCCCACCGTGCCTCGGAGAGCACGTTAAGCTGTCGGTCCCGGTTTTTACCATATATACCTGATAGCGATCGTTACTCATAGTAGGAAATATATCCGCCAACCCGCACTGGAGCAGCATGGTGAATTAAGCTCTGATCCTAATCTTACATGGGGAAAGAGGCCTATGCCCAGCACTGGGATATTAAAAGCTGAAGCGTAATATGTAGCCAACATCGATTCAGAATGTTGATTATGTTAAGAAAAATCGACAAAATTTTAACATTTCCAAAAAAAAGCCTTCAAAACAACATTCAACAATTATGAAAATATGTCCAGTAGGAAAGGCAGAGCTAATTAAACCAAAATCAACTGATGTTTGTCAATAAAATTTAGTTATTAGGAACCTAATCATAGGCTTTAAAGATCACCCCTACTATTTCTTGAAACGAGTATCGAAAACTTATCTTAAATTTAACGAAGAATTACATTTAGAATGTAATAAAGAAAATAAAAAAATTTGAAGAACGTCTGTACCCAGTGGTGGCCTGTATACGGCCCTAGCTCCAGTGTATTTATAATAGCGATTGCACATACGCACATAATTGGTTGGTATTTATATTAACATGTGGGAATTCATGTTGCGAATCGCGTTCGGACCGTATAATTCTAACTCATAAATTTCCAACAGATAATACATATTCCAATGCAATCTCCTCTGATTGATGTCAAGTCGTAACATTAAGTTCAGACGACGCCCTTCATTCGGTTTCTTTCCTTAGAATAACTTGGTGGTATCTATGAATTTTAAATTTTATAAAAATTATGTTAAAATAATAAAATATATGTAAAAAAATATTTCTTAAGTTGTTAATTGTATATATACCTACTAAGTATATTATTGTAAAATATCGAAATAATTGATCACATTGCTAGTCGTGTTGTTTTTCCATTTTATGTCATATTATCAATTTACACTGCAAACATAAACTGTTTCGAAAAATTTTGGGGGCTGCAAAATTTAGTGGCTCGAGGCGCTGAAGTTTAAATACGCCATTGCACAAGAGTAAAAGGGACGTATGAAAAGGCGATATTTGTGACATTTCATTTTATGGTATACACATAGGGCATCTTAAACACTAGATAAGAATTTAAAAATAAATGTAAAGAAACATTTTAAAGCTGTAATAGAAAAAGTTTCCAAAATTTTATGTAACGTTATTTACTGATATTTACCAGTAAGTACGAGTACGCTATCATCGACGTTATTTATGATTGCTTAACATTATTACTATGTACAAAGTTGTCAAACGCACACTTCCATATTGTGGTTAAATCGAAATATTATGCTATAGTTAAGTAATAAAATAAAGAAAAAAAATAATAAGTTAAACTATTTGATGTTTTATACCAATCTTAAAATATATAAAGTTTTAAAATAATTGTATGCGTCTTAAGACGTCGAGTTAAATGAATTTGTAATGAACGATTACGAATAATGGCTAAACATTTATGAATCGGTGTAAACAACAGTTGGCTAACCTAATAAATAAATAAATAAATAAATAAACGATGTTTTGTCAGGTGAGACATCAAAAAAAGAACCAACACTAAACAGCCCCTACCCGTGCGTAGCAGGGGCGGATCGTTAGTCGTTTGAATAAACGAAACACTTTATAACTCTGTAATGTACTACAATTGTTTATTTCAACATTGAGTTAAATTTATAATCATACACATGTTTTTTTTTATGTCTTTTAGTACGGCGTCTATTATTGTCGTTGGTAGGTACACACTATCTTCATTCTATACGCTTTTAAGGAAACTTTCTCCTTATATGGAAAATTTATTATACTATACTATATAATATTATAAAGAAGAAAGATTTGATTTTTTGTTTGTATGCATTGAATTGTTGGGAGGCTACGCTATCCGCAGGTGACATAGCATATAGCTATAATTTTTTTAAATTAGGAACACTTACTAAAACTCCAGCAACGTAATTGACGGTGTTAACTACCGAAAATATTCTTTAAATCGCTTGCGCTGCGAAAACTTAAATAATTGTTCAGTCAACCTACAAACACTTTAAGCTCAGCACTAAAGAAACATGAAACAACCTGTCATATCTTCAGACAGTCCTTTTGTCTGTGTATGGAGGCTAGTTTCCTCTATATTGCAGGAAAATTTTCTTTAACACCACGCTTTGTCGACGACGAATGTCAGTCTTCGTAATCTTTCAGACTTATCAGTAAAATTCTCGACTACTCTCGGTACACGAAACACTTTGTTTGTGAATGTAGGTTAACTAACTAACGTGTAAAATCATTTGTTCTGCGTAGCTTTAATATCTCCCTCGATCTTTAGTGTATGCGAAATATAAGACAGCACGTGACTGCCCTAAAATAGAAACTAATAAGTTACGGAAGAAAATATGAGACAAGAAACCCTTTTTCCGTAATACCTAACTTTGCAAGTTGTATCAGTATTCAGTACATAGATATATCTTTATAAATCATAAACTAAACAAATAACCTAAAAAGCCGCAAAACACCACCTTTGCGCATAATTGAAAACGAATTCAAAAATAGCTTTGCATTTTGCACAATATGAAAAAAACACAAGTAAGACAGGTAACGCGTTACAATATGAAATGCGCGAAGCACTATTACATGCTCATTTGGGCACAATTTCGGTGAATCGACCCCTGAACAACCGCACGCGCTCAAACCACCGTAAACTGATTGGTATGTATATCATAGGCGTTTCACACTTGCAGCTTTTTATTTAAAAAAATTGTATAGCGTTCGCACTGTTGCAAAAGTGAAGTACTTATATATTCTTGTTTATAATATTGTGACTATTACAGTTGCCTCTATCAATCTGTATATTTTAAAGAAAAAACGTTTACGATAATACTTTTCTTTTAGGTTTAGGCTTATACTTAAGCTAAATTTAACCTTAATATTTTTTTTTAAATTTCATTGTTTGATTTAAATCATTGTTAAAACATCCAAAATGTTCGTGTTACTCGCTCTATAATTTAGATACTCAAAGAACCCTACTGCATCGAGGAAGAATTTGAACAGTTGCCATCGAGTAGACCCTCCCATAGACCACAGGGCGTACTTCGCGGGCCCTAAAGTTATTAAAACTTTTTAAAGTTATAAAATAATTAGAGAACGCCCGCGGTGACTTTATTGAAATGTATTTGTAGAATATTAGTCAATATTCTTAAAGTGGAACCCTCTCGGTCGCGCTCGTGATTGGAAATAACACAATCAACGTAATTCGATCAGATCTAACAGAATCAGGGCAAGTAATAGAGCTATAATAGGATCTGTGTTAGACTCTTTAACGTCCTGTGCTTGTTTATTTTTTATAAAACAAAAATACGTTGAAGATTATCACATATATTTTTATATAATTATATTAGATATTGACTTGTTTAACAAAACAACCAAGTCACACCGAGACCGGTTTCGGTTTATGGTAGCCTTCTCGGAATACTTCAAGATTATGTTTGCCTAGGCCGTACCATACAACTAGGCCGCAATAACTTCGAGAAGAAGGCTGATAGGAGAATTCATTTAGGCTGGGCAGAGTTTGGCAGGCTTCGCCGAGTTTGGCAGGCTTCGCCGAGTCTTCACTTTGAAGATTCCACTATACTTGAAAACAAGTCTTCAAGCATTCCGTCCCTGTGTTAACATACGGAGCCAAGACGTCGACACTGACGAAGGGAATGGTGGAAAGATAGGATTAGAAAAGAAACTATCCACGAGAGAACGAAAGTAATCGACATAGCAGACGTGTCCTGGAGTGGAGACCGCGTCTTGACAAATGCAGTGTGGTACGTCCTCAGGTCCCCTGGACTGTCTACTCGTATTCATAAACAATTATTTCTGCATTAGAATGTATATTTATATTGTAATAAGAATAAAGCCGGGTAAGACGGCATGCATAATTAAATATTATATGTTTGCATTTTTATATGATCGAAATTATCCTATAAGTTTGAATTTTATTCAACTAGCGTTTAAATTGTAGTATTTAATATTTAAATATCACCTTATTCAATAACATTTATGGGTCGTTAAAAAAAATAGAAAACTGTTTAAAAGATACCCAAATTGTATTTCAAAGTCTAATGAGACTAGTTGAGTAAATTTTAATAACATTGCCATTTATATATTTCATTATACACTAGCTGTGCCCGGGACTTAGTCCGCGTGGAATTTAACGAAAAAGCTATCGTTCAGCTCGCAGAGTTATAAAATAAGTAAATTTCTAAAATAGAAGTAGCCTAAGTTACATCTTATTACATCAGCTATCTGCTAGTGAAAATCAATCCGTCAAAATCAGTCCAGCCGTTTCAGAGATTAGCCGAAACAAACAGACAGACAGACAGACACCGGCTCGTCTGAGGTGGGTCCCCAATTTGATCTGGGTGATCTCTCCAAGGATGAGCCAGGTGATCTTGACGACGCCATCCTATCTAGCGATGATGGCGCTGCCAGCTCCACCTAGAACCCAACTAAAAATCACCCAAATTAACCTCCAGCATAGCCAGACTGCGACGGCTAACCTACGCAGATTGCTGGAGGGAAAAACGAAGACCGTGGCCCTGATCCAGGAGCCGTGGATCAGGAAGGGGAGAATCTGCGGTCTAAGCAACATTGAAGGTAAGTTACTTCTAAATAATAACATATACCACCCACGCACTTGTATCTATGCACACAGGGACGTGAATATCACCTTAATAACCGAGTTCTGCAGCAGAGATCTTACAACCGTTAGGCTCCAAAAGGAACCCTCTTCGGGCCTGCCTGATGTGGTGATGGCATCCGCCTACTTCCGGGGCTGGCCGCGCTTGCTGAGTACTGCGAGCGCCAAGGTCTGGAGCTCATCATATCCGCTGACTCCAATGCGCACCATGCGCTATGGGGCAGCAAGGACAACAACCAGCGAGGTGAGGACTTTGTTTCTTTTTTACTCGCAACTAAGCTTAATGTTATCAATAAAGGATCGGAACCAACCTTTGTAACTTCGAGATCCCAAACCATCATAGATCTAACTCTGGCGACAGAGCATGTGTCCGAATATATTTCAGATTGGCATGTGTCTGACGACGTGTCGTGCTCTGATCACCGGTGGATCAAATACAACCTAGAAGTCACGCTGACGTCACCTATACCCCGCCGTAACCCTCGGAAGATGAACCGCGGCAGGTATGAGCTTCTGACAGCGGAGAAACTCAAAGGCGTCGTACTACCCGATAACCATGAAGGCACGGAGGACATTGATAATCATATCAACCAGATAACCGACTGCCTAATCACCAGCTTCGAACAAACATGCCCACTTTCATCACCTAGAGCGCGACAGTTTTGCAAAGGGCACTGGTGGGGACCGGAGCTCGAAAAGCTACGACGCAGGGTGAGGAAGTTGTTCAACAGAGCAAAGAATACTTGTCTAGAACACCACTGGGATGCTTACAAGCAGGCCCAATATCACTACAAAAGGCGCATCAGAATAAGGAAGAAAGAGTGCTGGAGGCGCTTTTGTACCAACATAGAAACGAACAATCAGGCGAACAGAGTTAAGAATATATTGTGCAGCGAACCGGTGCACAACCTGGGTAACCTGAAAAAACCGGATGGAACATACACCAAAACGGATCTTGAAACTTCAGAACTGTTAATAACTACACACTTCCCAGGATGCCAAATCGAAAGAATTGTGGCATGGGAGGAAGAGTCAAAGAAGACACCTGTAATGGTGGACTGGATCACCGCCAAGGAAATTGTCACACATGACAAAGTAATATGGGCTATCAGCAATTTCCTACCATACAAGTCGGCAGGACTGGATAAGGTGTTTCCAGGTCTGCTAAGATGGAGTGATAGGAAACTTATCGACCACCTTGTCTCCATATATAGGTTATGGAGTTAAAAGTTATGGAGGGAAGTTAAGGTAGTCTTCATACCTAAACCCGGCAAAGAAGACTACTCACAACCAAAATCATTCAACCTATTAGCCTTACCTCCTTTCTATTGAAAGTTCTGGAAAGACTAATAGATCGGGAGCTGAGGAGCACAACTCTGGTTGAGCAACCCCTGAATCCCAACCAGCATGCCTACTCAATGGGCAAATCAACGGACTCTGCCCTACATAAGGTTATATCCTATATAGAGGGCAATCTCCATCACAAAATATCAACCCTAGGCACCTTTATTGATATTGAAGGGGCCTTTGATAAAACTAAGTTCACCAGCATAAGCCGGGCCCTGATCAAGCATGGAGTCAATAACACGATTGCCGGGTGGATTGACAGCATGCTGAAGTACAGGGCCATCCAATTCACTGTGAATGAAATAACTAGAGGCGTTGTAGCGAGGGGGTGTCCGCAGGGGGGGAGGTCCTTTCCCCACTCCTGTGGAACATAGTGATCGACGAACTGATCACCTTGCTCAACGACCGCAGATTTCTCACAGTGGGCTATGCAGACGACTTAACTGTACTCATCAGTGGACCATCTGAGAGGACAGTCTGAGACCAAATGAGGGCCGCACTAAAAGTCGTTGAACAGTGGTGTATGGACCACGAACTAACAGTGAACCCCGCAAAGACGGAACTTGTGATGTTCACAAATAAACGGAATTTAGTGAACCTTAAACTCCCTAAATTATTTGGCACCAGTCTTGCCCTTACCAAGGAGGTCAAATATCTTGGAGTAATACTAGATAGTAAACTTCTTTGGAACAGGCATTTAGACTCAAAAATCAACAAATCCAGCATAATCCTCTGCCAATGCAAAAGGCTCCTCGGCAAAAGCTGGGGCATATCACCTAAAATTACTCTATGGCTTTACAAAACTATTGTCAGGCCTATAATCACCTGCGGTGCGGTAATCTGGTGGCAGAGAACAGAACTTACAACCGTTAAAAATAAACTCCAGCGGTTTCAGAGAATAGCATGCTCTGCAATCACTGGCTGCATGCGTACCACCCCCACAGCAGCTCTTGAGGTTATGCTTGACCTGGCACCGCTTGACTTGTTCATACAACAGGAGGCGGCTATGTCAGCTATCAGGCTGAAACACTTGGGCTTGTGGTGCAACCAGGAGGGTCCACACAAGAGACTTTGGAGCAACCTTGTGAGCTATGAGCCACTACTTGCTGCTCCTTGTGATAGGATTCCCAAACAACATATTTTCGAAAGAAAGTACCATATACAACCATTTGAGGCTCAAAGAGACCAATCCGGCATACGCGAGGCCCGCATTTACACGGATGGCTCCAAAATGGGGTCTGGCACCGGTGCCGGAGTGTACTCACAAGACCTCAATATCACTAACGCTGGGCCAACACAGCTCCATCTTTCAATGTGAGTGTGTTGCGATAACCCATGCTGCCACCGCCGTCCTGTCAAAAGGCATTAGGGATTGCAACATCCGTATTCTGTCGAACAGCATGGCCGTACTTAAAGCACTAGGGAGCAATTCGACCAACTCTAGTCTTATATACGAATGTCATCAAACCCTGGAAGTATTAGCCTCACATTATGAGGTAATCCTCTAGTGGATAAAAGGACATAGTGGATCGCACGGAAACGATGCTGCCGACGAGCTTGCAAGACAGGGGTCCAGTACAAAGGTTGCCGGCCCAACCATCCTATTGCCGCTACCATTTGGACAACTGCGCTCGTGGGTAAGGCAACGTACACGTGCAAATCACAATGCCCTTTGGGCAAACCAAACCGGCTGTAGACAGTCCAAATTGATACTCACGGAAGTATCACCGCACCTAGCGTGCCGACTGCTCAGTCTTAACCGCCTAGACATAAGAATAGTTGTTGGCACGATTACCGGCCACATGGCACTCAATCACCAACTATTCATCGTGAATGCAACAGACAGCCCTCTTTGCAGGGGCTGTCTGGCTGCTGAAGAAACAGCCGCCCACGTAATCCTGGAATGCGAGGGAGTGGCCGCACACCGGGCTACAATCCTTAAAGAAATAAGGACGCTCCGAGAAGCCTGTGAAAGCCCCAGGAGGCTTCTGAGCTTCTGGAAGGAGCTGGGCTGGCTGAACTAGTCAGCCCACTTTTCACGCATAATGGACCACCTTTGCGTCTAAATGCGGAAAATCGAGCCCAATACAATACAATACAATACAGACAGACAAAGTTTATAAAAAATATTATTATGGTATATGTACCGTGTATACATACACACATATGAATTTAGTAAAAAATGGTTATTTTAATATTACAAACAGGCATTCCAATTTTATTGCAACGAAGTTCCTTACGGCAGGCTTGACATTTGGCTGGGCGACCGAACTGAAAAACATGTGATACTAAAACCGTAAGAAAAATATATAAAGGAAGTGACGTAATATCAGTCTCTGGTTTGAAAACAACTGTATTTTTTTTTCAAGTGCATATACTCGTAGTTCTTTACGCGACACTAAAACACATACAAACGATTTTAATATGAAATGTATTGGTATGTCATTTTCTTTGTTGGGGCTAATCTGGGGAACGGCTGAACCTTTTTTTATCGGACTTTTACTGAGAGATGCTAGGTTGTGGAATGACCTATAGGCTACTTTTTATCCCGAAATTCTCACGAAATCGGCGATTACGATTTATGCGAGAGGAAACGCGTTTACTACACATTATCATCATTTACATTATCTGATAGATATTAATTAACCAAACTTTTTTTCAATTTAATACAAGTCCCAAAAGGGGCAATTTAAAAGAAAAATTAAGTATGTAAATGGTAAATGAACAAATAAAATAAACTACACTCTGGGTACCAAAAATTTGCTATTTTGCCAAATTAAAAACGATTTTAAACCTTTATCTATATGTCTGTACATCTGTGTCTGAAACGGCTGAAATAAGATAAAGGAGGTCACGTGGCAACATATACTTTTTATCCCATAATTTTTACGGAATCCGAATCACGATTTAAAAAAAATATGAATATCCAAATAGAACCTCTGATGCGACCGAAGTCGCGGGTACAACTAATTTACGATACATTATAAAACATATATACCTACACAATCTCAATACGTTCTGTCTGACTCGTTAGTCACAAAAAAGAATACGACAGAATCGATTTTAATGAGTTAACAGAAAACCTTATAACAAAAATGGCATCACATTAAGCCTATTACATCCCATGCTGGGCATAGGCCTTTTTCTACATGTAGGAGATTAGAACTAAATCCACCACGCTGCTCCATTGCGCGTTGACGGATATGTTCCCTACTATAATTTATGATAAGAACCGGGACCGACGACTTAGTGTACTCCGAGGCACGGTTTGGAGACCCACATGGACAGACATCCAAACCGGAAAGAAATATTTTTTACAAATACAAATATCCATCCCGAGCTGGAATCGAACCCGCAACCCATCGACCACTCGCACCACTACACCAGAGGAGTTATTTTAACACCAAAACATCACATTATAAATATGATGTAGAATATATATGTATATATATTTCTTTATTTATTTTTAAGCCTTTGTCGATTATTTTAACATGCTGTAATATATGCCTATATTGTATGTAAGTACCTAATAAGTCAGGCTCGACTATTAAAAAACTCCCTCGTCTTTAGACCAATTAATAATAAAAAAAACCTGCAATTTCTTCTTCAACGAGCCTCAATATCTCCCCTCCGAACTCGGCATTGTAACCTGTTATTATATATTAGTATTTATAAACATAAAATATAATTTTGACGTCAAAAGGAATTTATTTATCGCATGAAATGACCGACAGCGTGTAATTTTTATCGTATTAACAGAAAATATCAGTAAACATTTAATATATTGTTGCTAACTATAAATACGCAGAATAACTTTATACAGCATGTACATATTATATACATATAAGTTTAGTACCGTTTAGTTCTACTTTTGGTTACCTATGTTTAGTTATAATGGCATTAATAATGTTAAAACAAGTACTTGAGTTTGATGATAGCTGATGTCAACAAACAGATAGACAGAAAAAAATTTAGAAATCCTCATTTTATATATAATAGTGAGATAGTGACGATATTATTTCGACGACGTTGCAGACACCATGGTTATGAGCGACTTACCAGTACCTATAATTAATTACAATCGCCGTAACTCCCATGCAAGAAAAACATTATCTTGCAGTAGTAAGTAAGTACCTAGGGATACTAGTTGTAGTAAGTTGTTGTAAAAATTTGTATTCATTACAAAAAACGCACCATATCTCGTGAAAACTAAACCAATCGATTGCTACCACAATTAATGTTTAAATTTTACGGATATTGACCAGTTTGCTTATCCTGAACTTAACTGACTTAGGTTACAGCAGGATATACGAGTACTCTGCTCAAAATCTGGAGCAGCCCGACAGGGGAAGTACTTCGACCTTACAGACGATCACAGCTTGATAATAGTGCTTTCAAGCAGTGTTGTATTGTAAGTAAAATGACCAGAGCTTCTTGGGGGTATTTAGGGGTACGGTCGGCCACGAGCTTGCAATATAATAACGCCTACTATCTGGTGAGATGTACGCTTGTTTGCCGACCTAGTTGTGTAAAAAAAAAACCTTCACAGATTGATATAAAATGAAACAAATTTAATACCTAAAAAATTCAACACTTGATGAATGCAGACCACATTCAAATACTACGTCTAGCGCTTTAAGAAACACAAATGTATAGAAATAACTAGCTGAGTCGGCAAACGTTGTTTTGCCGTTAAACGCTATGCTAATGCCAATCACAATAAAATAAAAATAAAAAAATTGCCACATAAATGAAAAAATTATATATCTTGAGTTTTTTTTATAACTAAGCTGTTAAAAAAATAGTTTACGACCGATACTCAGACCTATCTAATATATACCTAGATATATAATAGTTTACTAATACGATCACTTATATAAGATCCTTAACTAATTTCTTATTCCAAAAAAAAAAACAATCATAGCAGATCAGACACTGGCTTAAAAATACATTTTAAAATATGAACACTTCGTATTCATATTTAATAAAAACATACACATATATCATATATTTTAAAAAGTTCGAATAACAGCCTTGACATTTTGAAACAGAAAATAATCGCTAGTTTTATTATTTTTATCTGTGATATCAAAATAATGTAATCGGAGATTTTTTTAACATTAAAAATATTTGTTCGTTTTGGACAGACTATAGTTTTTGTCTTAAACTTACACAGCGCCATCTACTAACTATCACAAGAACTACGTCGAACATTGCCAGAGCGTGTCGTCTCACGATAACGACCTTAAAATAAATGGAAAATATATTTTTAAATACTTTTACATACCTATATAATTAATCATATTAAATTTGAAATTTTTACCATCAAGGAAATGATAACTATAAATATTTAAGCCAAACACTAAAGAAAAAACAATATTCATCAGAAGCGAAATAAAATACCAAAAACAAAACAAAAAATATCTATTTATAGTAACTTATATTAAGGGTCTGTAGTCTCAATCTTTACCTTAGTAATATTAAATAATTACAATCAAGATTTATACTATATAGCAAGAATCATGTCAAAGAATAAAAATAAAATAAAATACGAATTCATGCCTACACAATTGCTTAATAAATATGCACCTACCAGGAGCGGCACACCTGAGTTCTCGCATCGCATCCGTAAGGCCTCGAAGCCATATTAAAAAAATTATTTTTCTTTGAAAAGTCATCGACTTGAAATCGATGTTTTGAAAATAAAAATAAATCGACAATCTTTAGTAATTTGCGAGGTCGTCTTGTCACATGAAGTTAAAATATCATATTTTATCAATATTATTAAAGTCTGTTGTTATGTAAGGGATTGCGTGAGCTATTTTTCGATCAGTTTAGACCCCTCCCTCCCTTAGATGAAATTTCGTAAGATTTGCGTGGACCCCTCCCATCACGTTAGACTGACGCTAAAAATATTTAACTAAATTTATTTTTATTATTCGCGATTGTTTACTCAATCCATACTCTCTCGAGAATCGTGTACTTTTTCGATTGAAAAAATGAGACACGTGTCATCTAGGATTTCTGATAGTGCTGCAAGACAGTCACGAGAAACGTCTACGTTTTCTTCGTCTATCCACTTCTTTATTTATGTGCTTTGAAGTTGAGGTGAGACTTTCGATTACCACCCCCCCCCCCCCCCTCCGCCCCGGTTTAAATAAGATTTGGTGAGATTTCATTAGGCCCCTCCCCCTATGCTGAGCTCACGTAATTAATGGATGTCCCCTAACTTGTAAAGTATATTTCACCGGTTGCTATTATTTCAGTTTTGCACACAGATGACTTCTAAACAGCAGGTAAAACAGACACTAAATCTTTCGGATGCACAAATTGCAAATAGATATTATATATTTGATAGATCGAGTGGAGCTTGATGGTGAATAAGTATAGTATAAGTGTACGATATATTTATCGGCAACCGCAAAACTGATTTAAATCGTATCTTTAAAAATGTCAAATGAGTTTACAATAATCTAGAAGCTACTTAAAGCTGGCCGGAAAATTGAAGCATTATAAATATGAAAAAGGTGAGAATATTCGTAATAAATCTTGGAATAGGATATCTGAATTTTGCTGAGACTTATATATTCTATTATTATTATGTTATTGTAAATGTACCTAATCCCATAAACAAGATACCTAAGAATTCAAAGTATGGAAGCCGCAAGCATAGTGTTACGAGACATTAGCTTTTTTCTATTTATTACATTAAACTTTTTTATACGCTAATAAAAGAAGAAAGTTACGTCCGTGAGGTACAAATGTTTTAATAGCTCTGTATGAATATCTTTTCGTATAATATCTATAAAAAAATGAAGATTCGTATTACAATAAAAATTAAAATGAAATAGTAATAATAATTAATACCACAGAAACGAATTTCATTCTTTTTCCTTGAATTGACTCATAGCCATTCTTTAATTTATATTTTTGTAATTTTTACTAAGAAAAATCGCTATATTAGCAAGTAGCAACTGAAGTAGAAAAAAGAAAGAGGAATGAGAATGTTAGGGTCTATTAAACCACTAGCAGACCTAGCAAACTTTACCTTGTGTCGAATGAGTGAAGTTTATTCTGATGAAAATTTTCTAGATAGCGACATCCTAATAATACCTAAGGTATGAAATATACTTTACGACTTATTCGCATACCTACCAAACATACACAAAAAATTAATAAAACTCGTTCGAGCTAATTCGAAGGAAAGCAAACATCGAGCCACATTTTTTTTATATTTAGAAGTACTGATAAACATAACACTAATTTTGTTTATAAGATTCGATTTAAAAAAAGCCGAAAAATCTATAAAATAGTAACGCAGTCAATTCTTTAACAAATGCTGGGTATGAAATTTTAAGGGAACCTGTTCTACCAACTATTTATCAAAAGTTGCACAGTATAAGAATTTCTTTAGGATTATTAAATAGATTGTCTCACTTTAATTAAATTCATATTTTATGGACTTTATTGTAGTGACATAAAATACAAATTATAAATAAAAATCACGGTCGCGATAGTGACTCATCTACGTAATAATCTTTTGCACGACGATAGCGGGCGCAGGCTCGCCTACCTGGAAGGCGGCGCGGCGCGGCGGCGACGGCGCCTGCGTCCCTTTCGCTCAAGGCTACACGAGCGCACACACAACTATAACCCTTACTGCAACCCCGCGCACACTTCGCTGCGCGGAATTTCGTTTGCGCAAGGAATAACTTTTTTGAAGCGTGCCGGACAATCGAGTCTTGAACTAAAGAAATAGCAGTTCCATTCGCATTATAAATAAATATGTACTTGCCATTTTGAAATAGTGTCGTGATTCGCTTCGTTCTTATTTTAAGTGTATTATAGCTAGTAGAACTTATTTAAAACTAAAAAAGGAAAAGTTTCGCAATGCAACAATAACATCAAAATCGAAACAAACAAACCAATGCTGTCACTGTCAAAGCCTCGTGTACGAACGGCGATATTTTGATTTGGTTACAAAAATGTTTTTACAATGACTTACCTTTTGGCTGGAGTGCAGTATTATTCTCTTTTGTCTAGATATCACAGAAATAGACACTGTTTTCGTCGGAGAAAACGTGGAGACGATTATTAAGCGTCGAATACTAGACGGAATATAACGGGCCAGGCGTCGGCGCAGGTGACAGCGCGACGCGAGCGCCGCGGCGCGCGACGGCGACCCTGCGTAACTTGACCCCCTCCCCCTCCCCCGCTGTGCCGTGCACCCCTCACCCTCGCAAACTTGTACATCCTTTCGTCTCGTCCAGCGCTGCACGGCGTCTTCTTTTATTATTTATTTTTTTCAATGCATTTGTTTTTTAATATTAATAATTATTTTTTGTTAAAGAAATAGGAGGCACCGATTTAAACTGTATTGATAAATGATTTTGAATGAATCTAGAACTAAATAAAAATCAACATTAGAACGTAACGATAAAATGAAAAATAGATCGTCAAAACGATTTTTACTTCGCTGTTTTAAACCAACGTCGAGGATTCGACTTCCGCTTGGAACGAATATATACACTTAATTCTAGTCTAGGTTTTTTTACTTGTGGTCTTGTGGCTCGATGAACACGTGAAACCGTTGCTCTCGAACGATTATTAATCCTGGTGAGGATAATATTCGTCAGGTTCAACTCTTTTCCTACATTCGAGAGGAGGCAGTCGTTGGATAGTTAAAAATATTTATCGCTTCAGCCTGTAATATCCCACTACTGGGCATAGGAGAAGGATTTAAAAATATTTAACTTCAGTTTAATTCTTTTATAATTTTTTACGCTTTACAAAAATGTAATTAAAAAGGTATCGGCATACCCTGAATTGATGTTTATTAATTAGCCCATTACTATGGATGCTCAGAAATGAAATTTATGACAGGTGTGCAATTCTGCTAGATTCGTATTCCAATGGTCATTATGCAAACCTTCTATATTCTAATGGTTTTTTCAGGTAAGATGTATTTAGTTAATGATAAAATATTTGACATCTCCAATAACTTTTTGTTAAAGAATAATAAAATCAAAAACAAAATTCACGTAGCAAATAATATAAATAGAAAGAATATGTTGTAAAATATAAATTATAAAGAAGAATTTAAAATATAAATTCTTAACATCAAAAAATCTATTCGTACAAATAATAAAAATGGAGTGTCTGTTTTTGTAATATTACAATAACTGCTTTTTACTAAATGCATATTGATGTATACACGGTACATATACCAAAATAAATTTTTACAATTTTGTCTGTCTGTCTGTTTGTTCCGGCTAATCTCTGAAACGACTGGACCAAGTTGGACGGGATTTTCACTGGCAGATAGCTTATGTAGTAAGAAGTAACTTAGGATACTTTTATTTTAGATATGTATTTAGTTTATAACTCTGCGAACTCAACAATAACTTTTTTGTTAAATTCCTCGCGTACTAAGTCGCGGGCAGAGCTAGTAATTAATAAAAATCGACAAACATAAAATGAGGTTTGATTATTATTCTGATGTAAAGAGTTTGTATGTGGATACCCTACAGTTTCAAATGGCATGCAAAGGAAATTCGACTATGACATCATTATGACACCAAGACGTTTGACTGCTACAGACTTGTTTGGTAGCCACAATGGTCTTAGACTGTCGTAGAAACTGGATAGTTTTACTAAAACTTGTATGAGCCTACAGACTACTACAGTTAGTCCTGTTTTGGGCGCTTGTGTTTGTTTTGTGTGTTTCCAAATACATAACACAGGACATCACTTTACAGAGACTATTGAATGAGAGTTGGTTGCTAACGGCTAAAATCGTATTAATTATACTATATACATGATATATATAACTATGAACGCATTAATCTCGAAATGTACTGGCTTGATTTTTTAAACATTCTCATCGGTATATGTCATAGAGAGTGTTCTCTATGACATCTTCTCTTGTCTCGCAATAAAATTTAGAATCTCTCTATCTATAATCTATATTCTATAATATATATAAACGCGAAAGGTAACAGCTACAAATTTGACATTTGGCAAGTAGGTTCCATATCGTAGTCACGTGCTAAGAACTGATTTAACGTAACTCGACCCTTAAAGGGGTAAAACGGGGGTTGGTACTTTGTATGAAAGTCCTATGTTTTTGAAGTAAGAGATTTGAAATTTAAAATGTATGTATAGATAGTAAAAAGGTATCCAAATAATGTATCTTTAGAAATCAACTCCTTTTTGGGGTTAAAACGGGGGATGGTAGGTTGACTCACTCATCACGAAATCTCCGAAACTATAACACCTACAAACTTGAAATTTGGCAGGTAGGCTCCTTATAGGAAGTAGACATCCGCTAAGAACGGATTTTACGAAACTCAACCCCTAAGGGGGTAAAATGGGGGTTGGAAGTTTGTATGAGAGTCCCATGTTTTTGACGTAAGAGACTTGAAATTTAAAATGTATGCTCTATAGATGGTAACAAGGTGTTCAAATAATGTATCTTTAGAAATCAACTCCCTTTTGGGGTTAAAACGGGGGATGTTACGTTGACTCACTGATCACGAAATCTCCGAAACTATAATGCTTACAAACTTGAAATTTAGCAGGTAAGGCTCCTTATAGGGCGTAATCTATTGCTAAGAATGGATTTGACGAAACTCGACCCCTAAGGGGGTAAAACGGGGGTTGGAAGTTTGTATGAAAGTCCCATGTTTTTGAAGTAAGAGACTTGAAATTTAAAATGTATGCTCTATAGATGGTAACAAGGTGCCCAAATAATGTATCTTAGAAATCAACTCCCTTTTGGGGTTAAAACGGGGGATGTTACGTTGACCCACTCATCACGAAATCTCCAAAACTATAACAGCTACAAATTTGACATTTGGCAAGTAGGTTCCATATCGTAGTCACGTGCTAAGAACTGATTTAACGTAACTCGACCCTTAAAGGGGTAAAACGGGGGTTGGTACTTTGTATGAAAGTCCTATGTTTTTGAAGTAAGAGATTTGAAATTTAAAATGTATGTATAGATAGTAAAAAGGTATCCAAATAATGTATCTTTAGAAATCAACTCCTTTTTGGGGTTAAAACGGGGGATGGTAGGTTGACTCACTCATCACGAAATCTCCGAAACTATAACAGTTATAAACTTAAAATTTGTCAGGTAGGTTTCTTATAAGGCGTAGGCATCCACTAAGAACGGACTTTTACGGAACTTGACCCCTAAGGGGATAAAACGGGGGTTGGAAGTTTGTATGAAAGTCCTATGTTTTTGAAGTAAGAGACTTGAAATTTAAAATGTATGCTCTGTAGATGGTGAGGAGGTGTACAAATAATGCATCTTAATCTATAATATATATAAAAGCGAAATGTCACTTACTCATCACGAAATCTCCGAAACTATACCACCTATAAACTTGAAATTTGACAAGTAGGCTCTTTATAGGACGTACACATCCGCTAAGAACGAATTTTACGAAACTCGACCAGTAAGGGGGAAAACGGGGGTTGCAAGTTTGTATGAAAGTTCTATGTTTTTGAAGTAAGAGACTTGAAATTTAAAATGTATGCTTTATAGATGCTGAGAAGGTGTCCAAATACTGTATCTTTAGAAATCAACCCCCTTTTGGGGTTAAAACGGTGGATGGTAGGTTGACTCACTCATCACGAAATCTCCGAACCTATAACACCTACAAACTTGAAATTTGGCAGGTAGGCTCTTTATAAGACGTAGGCATCCGCTAAGAACGGATTTTACGAAATTCGATCCTTAAGGGGGTAAAACGGGGGTTAGAAGTTTGTATGAAAGTCCTATGTTTTTGAAGTAAGAGACTTGCAATTTAAAATGTACGCTCTGTAGATGGTGAGAAGGTGTCCAAATAATGTATCTTTAGAAATCGACTCCCTTTTGGGGTTAAAACGGGGGATAATAGGTTGACTCACTCATCACGAAATCTCCGAAACTATAACACCTACGAACTTGAAATTTGGCACGAAGGCTCCTTATAGGGCGTAGACATTCGCTGACACGGAGTTTACGAAATTCAACCCCTAAGGGGGGTAAAACGGGGGTTGGAAGTTTGTGTGAAAGTCCATGTTTTTGAAGTAAGAGACTTGAAATTTAAAATGTATGCTCTATAGATATGTGGAAGTGTTCAAATAATACATCGTAATCTATATATATAAAAGAGAAAGGTCACTGACTCACTCATCACGAGAACTCAAAGCCGCTGGATGGTCCATCCATCCAAGATGGACAAAGATGAAATTTAGCAAGGAGGTAGATTATATTTAGTAGACGTCCGCTAAGAACGGATCTTGCGATATTCCACCGCTAAGGGGGTTTAATTGGGGTTGATAGTTTGTATGAGACATATACAGCAGCTATAAGTTCGCCTGATAGGTTATTTATACTGCAGCCTGAAAATAAAACTAAAAATGTGGTGTAAGAGAGGTTTTATAAAAATAACTATTAAATTATACTAAATTGTGCCTTTGAAAAAGTTACTCAGAGTGATAAGCATTTCAAGTGACTGAAATAAAAAAAAAATAATTTGCGTTAAGCATCTTAATAGTAATGCATATCTTCATAACCACGTGGACGTTAGTCGCGAGCAACAGTTAGTGTATTATAAAACAAAGTCCCCAAAAGCGTAGGTGATCCATTCCCTCAAAATCTACTGAATGGATTTTCATGCGGTTTCACCAATGGAGAGAGGGCTTCAAGAGGAAGGTTTACGGAACGGCTAAGCCGATTTTGATGAGAGTTTCACTGGAAGTTTGCCGGGAAAACTTTGTGACAAACTGATTTCAACGCGGGCGAAGCCGCGGGCACAGCTAGTAAAAGTATATAAGTAAGTTTATCGGCAAAGGTTTTCTCAGACTAGAAATCAGTGTTGAATATTAAAATGGCTCTAAAGAGAGTTAGGAAGTTGTCTATTATTTATTACACTAATATTTGAAATACTTGCTCTTTTATCTTTATTTATTGTCTTAATGACTTTTTAATTTACCTCATTACCAATTTTTACGTTACGTAACGTCTACGGTCCCCTTGTTTAATAAAGAGGCCTACAACCTATCCCGATCTTCCCTAGGAACTTTGGCTACGTAGTTACCTTACCAAGGGAAAACACGACCTATTACTCGAAAGAAGTAGGTATTGTTTGACTGTGGGCTTCTGTAAAGTTGAGGTACTGCCCCAGTCGGGCTATACAAATTTTGAGCAGTTAATTAAATAGCAGTTCCTATTTCAACTGTATGCTACATTTTTATTCTTTATAAGTATTGTAAGTTTATTTTGTATCCTAATTTGATCAAACTTTTTTAATTACTTTTTACATGTATTTTTAATAGGTTATTTTACCTGTGTTAATGAAAATATAAAACAGAGTGTAATATGTAAGTAACACTAAGGAACCTAAATAATTTTACAATACATTAAAAAGTAGGTGGCTGGTATAATTTTTTAAAAATAAAGTAAGGCCTAAATTAGACACTTGAGGCACCCGTTTTAATTACAAGTCTACTACATTCTTCATAAGGCTCTCTAAAAAATTGATTTTATACAGATTTATTTCATCACAGATTGATTATTACAGATTTTATGCAATAAGATAAAGAAGTTTTTCACATAACTAGACACCCGTATCTGCAGTCGATCTGACTTTAGTGAAGTTGATTTGTCTATACTAATATTATAAAGAGGTAAAGTTTATAACTCTGTTTGTATGTAGGTGGTAATCTTCGCAAATATTGATCCGATCATGAAAATTCTTTCACTAACAGAAAGCTACACTATTCAGGCGTGCTATAGGCTATATTTTATTGTAATTGAACAAAAAATTCAGAAAATAAGAAAATATTAAAATATAATATCAAAATGGTAAATAAGCTAGCGCCATTTATCGCTATTAGAAAACAATTTATTAGTCTTTCGACGTTATTAATTTAGTCTTATTTTAAAAGTCTTTTTTTTCTCGATTTTAGCAACATATTATTTATTTAAGTGCTATAAAATTTATTTTTTAAAGTATGTTATTTGGTTCTGTAATTTAAAATAATAAATACATGGGAACAACATATTATTTATTTAAGTGCTATAAAATTTGTTTTTTGACCGTTTTATTGTTTTTTTCATCTATACAATAGTATGCCGCGCGGCCCACTCGCGCGGTCCGATCCCTACGTAGTAGACGTCGGCGTCGACGGAATCGAAACACAACATAATTGCATCACAAAGATAATAATTAACGCCCAACGAAGTGGGCACGGGTCGGCTAGTTCATAATAAAGTATTCCGGTGCCATTAAAAAATTGAAAACTTTTTGTTTAAATTATTCTTTTTTAACTCTAACGATAAGTGATGCAAATATTGGAATAAGTGATTTTAGTGAGAAACAGTTACGGTACGTTTGTTATTATAATGTTTAATTTTAATATACTTAGAATTTAACAAAGTGGTTATTTTTCAGTTCGCAGAGTTATAAAAATAAAAGGTAAAATAAAATAACTTAGATTATCTACCTAGATTCCTTACTACATCAGCTATGTGCCAGTGAATGTCCCGTCAAAATCGGTCCAGCTTTCAGAGATTAGCCAAAACATCCAGACAGACAGACAGACAGACAGACAGACAGACGACAGACAAAAATTATAAAAAATGTTATTTAGGTATATGTACCGTGTATATGGTACAAATCCTGATTTAGTGGAAATAGCAAGTTGAAGTGACAGTGAAGTGATCATATGTACCTACCACACGGTGTCTGGGTATAATGCAAATGGAATATTTGTCACAAACTTCGTGAGATTCTTTCAGTTGACTTTCCTGGTTTATCCATTTTGCTATCTTGATTTAATTATGCATTTCTGGTTATAATGAATGTATCATATACTACATGAAGAGATATGTCTTACGAGTATGAACGTGTAATTTAACAGTGAGAGAGATAATAATACTAACAACAATAGTAATAACATTTTGGTATATGTATGGCGAATAATACATATAAATTTAGTAAATAGCGGTTATTTTTATAATACAAACAGACACTTCAATTTTATTTATTTGTATAGATGTATAGATATGGTTCAAGTACATTGATATGGATTAGCGTTTATGGTTTTATGAATATTTTGGTAAGTAAGGTCTATACCGCTGTATAGACCTCACTTACTCAAGTACTGTTAAGTCTTCTTAATTCTCTCTCTCGATCTCGTGGATCTTCTAAACTTTTAAAGCCAGAAGACGACGCACACAAAAAAGACCAAAGGTTCCATTGAGCTCCGAAACACAGTCGTCAACGACAGACGACGAATATCAAACACCGCCGTCTACCGCAGAATCGGATGCTGACGATGTTGACTCATCTGCGAGACCATCTAACCGTCGACGAGTCATACGCCCGCCACCAGCTTGCTTGGAGGTTCAGAGACAACGCGCTCCCACAAGAAATCCCGCCGATCCGAAAGAATCCGAAATGAGATGGACTCAAAAAATGAATGAGAGTGTCATGCGAGCGTACTATGAGGCGACAGGTGGGGGAATTAACCTCACTGCGTATCGTTCAACGATTTTGTCTCTTTTTCAGGCGCTTGAACCAACCGTCACCGTAACCGCACAAGGACTATCGGATCAAGTACGAGCCATTCAGCGTTGTCACCTCCTGGATGAATCAGTACTTGAGCGGCTGCGTACAAATTTACCACAATTTAATACTGTTAGTCACATTCGTGCTATACAAACATCACAAAAAGAGCAACATAGATAATAAATTTTAATTTTAATTATATATCTCCTAATAGTGTTGATTTGTCGGTAACGAACAGGATAATGAGCCTATGAGGAGAACTTTGGAGGATTCTATCTTGAAATATAGATCCTTGCCACCAAATATTAAGCCACAGCTACCTCGTTTGCCTATTCACAGACGTAATTTGGCTTTAGTAGATGTTATGGATAAAATTTTACAAGAATATTTAGACAGCACTCAAAATTTATCCGATACTCACTCACTTCTGTACTTTGGAGCTGCAGCTGTTTGTAATGTAGCTAATGTGAAGTTTACATGAAATAAAATTACTTTACCATCCCACACGGCTCCAGCTTGGCAGGCCAGAATTGAAAATCGAATAAATTTAACCAGAACACTAATAGCCAAATTAACATGTTTCAGGGCAGGTAACAGGCGTCCAAAAGTTATGCGGTTTGTACACCAGGCTTTTGCGGGTACATAATATCCAACGAGTACATAATATCAGTCTCAGACCGCATAGATTTTCTGAAGCAAAAACTCTGTGCATGGGCAAAACGCATAAGAGGTATAAAAAACCGCAGGGATCCATATCATCAAAATAGCATATTTCAAAGCGACCAAAGAAAGGTATACAGGAGTTGGGAACAGTGCACTACTAATGTGGTCAATGGTGATTTACCGACCCGAGAATCGATAAATAATTTTTGGCGAAATATTTGGTCGAACCCCGTTGACCACATTAAGAGTGATTGAATGGATGTTGTCAGGAGAAGGTGCAGCTCACTTCCACAAATGGAACAAATTAAGATAAATTCAGAAGATATAAGTTATGCAATCCGTTCAACGTCGAATTGGAAATGTCCTGGACTGGACGGATTGCATAACTTTAAGCTTAAATGGTTTCATAGTTCGCACCCCATCCTGGCATCACAATTTCAAAATGCAATTTCTAGTAATTCATTACCAAAATTTATGACGACTGGTACCACATCCCTGTTATACAAATCGGGATGTACTGCTGATCCTAAAAACTACCGCCCTATTACTTGCTCACCCATCATCTATAAGCTACTTACATCTGTTCTCGTCGCAAAAATTACAAAACATATTACTACAAATAATATTTTGGCAACGACTCAGAACGGAACGTCTGGTAGTCGCGGTACCAAGGATCTTCTCCTCACATGACCATATGCCAACAGGTACGTCGAAACCGGAAAAATCTGGCTGCCGCTTGAATTGACTATAAGAAAGCGTATGATTCAGTGCCTCAAACATGGCTTATGAAAGTATATATATATATATATATAGCTATACAAAATTGATGCTGCTTTGTGCTCTTTTCTGAGTACGTGTATGAGACAGTGGAACACTTTTTTACGTCATCCGGGTGCGGTCGATGTTTCAGGACTGATAAGGATTATACGGGGTATTTTTCAAGGTGATAGTTTGAGTCCATTGTGGTTTTGTCAAGCCTTGAACTCTTTAAGCACTTTATTAAAGGGTTCAAGGTTGGGCTTTCATCTTCGTAGAGGAAGCAAAGCAATATCTCACCTACTTTATATGGATGATTTGAAGCTTTTCGCATCCAAACTACCAGATATATACAAGTTATTAAAAATAACATAAACCTTTAGCACTTGTATAAGAATGGAGTTTGGTGTGGTTAAATGCGCTTTCATCTATGTAGAAAGTGGTAGAACTGTATCATCAGAAAATTTAAATGTTAACAACTTTGTCTTTTAGATCTCTCAACGAAGGTGAAACCTATAAATATCTCGGAATGTCAGAGGCATTGGGCATTGATGACGGAGCCATAAAACAACTGGTAAAGGATAAAGGAACGATTCTTTGGTTGGCTGAAGAAAGTTCTCAATAGCTTTCTTTCGGGCGGTAACAAGGTACCTTTAACAGTCGGGTTATCCCCTTAATCGTCTATACCTTTGGCGTTTTGATATGGACTCAAACGGAATTAGATTCCCTTGATCGCCAAGTCCGTAAACTGTTAACAGCGTACCGAATACACCATGCTCGATCGTCTGTGATGAGATAATAGATCCCACGAAAATGTGGGGGTCGTGCCTTTTTAAACGCTAAAAATCTCCACAATCCTGAGGTGTATAATCCCAAAGAGTACTTTTTAAATATGAAGAGCGATATGCACATGGACGTTGTTGCAGTTGATAGGGCCTTTACTCCGCTGTCCTTAAGCAAAGAGAAATGGCGTAAGCCACCGTTGACCGCGTGGTTATGTAAGAGCAAGAAATTACATGGCCGGTTCTACAAAGTTCTGACAGACCCAGATGTAGACCAACCTAGCTCTATGTCCTGGTTGCAAAACGGGAACCTCTTTGGAGAAACCGAAGGTTTTGTTTGTGCAATTATGGACGAAGTTATTAAGACGAATAACTACCGGAAACATCATGAAAGACGGAACTCCAAACATATGCCGAGCTTGCCATAAACCTGGAGAATCCATTAGACATGTTGTTTCCGGTTGTAGTCATCTTGCTAACGGTGAGTACTTGCACAGACATAACCAAGTAGCCAGGATTATACACCAACAACTTGCTATTCATACGGCCTCGTTGAAAATGAGTTGCCTTATTATAGGTATAACCCAACGCCATTTCTTGAAAATGGTCGTGCTTTGCTCTACTGGGATCGATCTATTGTCACTGACAAGTTTATTGCAGCCAACAAACCTGATATAGTGCTAGTAGACCAATCAGCGCGCCGAGCAATTATTGTTGACATTACAGTTCCACATGACGATAATATCGTAAAGGCCGAAAAAGAAAAATTAAGTAAATATTTAGACCTTGCCCACGAGATTACCAGCATGTGGAATGTAGACTCAACAATAATTGTTCCTATTGTTGTATCGGTTAATGGTCTATTAGCGAAGAGTTTCGACCAACACCTTAAGAAACTCTCACTTGACTGTTGAATCAAGGGTCGGATTCAAAAGACAGTGTTGCTTGAAACGGCCTGCATAATGAGGACGTTCCTCAGCCTGGAACCTTAACTACCGGTGGTCTGGGCCAACCTGCCACCGGAGGACTACTATTTTTATATTTTTAAATATTTTCATTTGTCTTTTTTATAAATATATTTAAAAATGTAATCATAAGAAAATATATTGAATAAAAGAAATAATAATAATAATAAATATTTACAACATACACACGGTTGTGTTGTAGATAAGAGCCGACTGGTATGGATACATATTTTTTAAACAGACCGACAGACAGACAAAAATTGAAAAAATATTATTTTGGTATATGAATCGTGTATAGGCGATACCATATGCATTTAGTAAAAAGTAGTTATTTCAATGTTACAAACAGACACTCCAATTTTATTTATTTGACCAGTTGTAAACTCAGACTCGGGGTGGGAATGCAGTTATTCTTTTGATAATTTTGTCAGTAACCGGTGACATATGTAGATTTTTTCGTAATCAAATGATATAGTTGTTCATTCATTCGTTTGCGAGTATTTAATTGAATAATTAAATATAATCATGAAATAAACATGCACTTATGTCATCAACTGCAGAGCGTAAAATTACTGCTATTTTTCATTTTAGTAATTTGTACCGGAGCTATTATGGTCAAAACGTCATTTATAAAAGTGTTGTGTAATTACAAACAATTACCTTTTACTTATGAAGTCGAATCGTTATTAAATTAGGCAATTTTTTTTTAATATAATTTTGCTAACAAACTTTTATTCTTATAGTAAAGAAAAGTTATAAACATAGTTATAAACTGTGTTTTGGCATCAAACGATAAAAAAAACGACTTCAATTACATCAACAAACAATACGACGTAAGTAGTCGATAAAGCAGTCCATTAAATATACCTAATACCTTTAAACGAACAATTCTTATATATGTATTTATATATAATTATACATACGTATTTATAATCTGACGGCTCCAACGATTTTCCAAAATTAGTATACAGGGGGTTACGGGGGCAATAAATCCATGTAGCCTAGCTATATTCATTTTTAGAAAAAATCGTTTTATCCCTGTTTTCAGGCAATGAAAAAGTGCTACAATATCATTTGAATACCAAGGTAAATTTCGCCACCATCTATAAGATCAGGCGAGAAATCAGGTGCTCTCGAAACCAGAAGGATCTTCTGATACGAGTACAGGTGTCTTCAGTCTAATTATTTATTTTTTTCCCTATTTTCAAGTTCCTTCTTTTGTGAGAAAAACTATTATTGAAAGCCCTTTATCAATGCATCATCAAGCTGTGTGGCTACAGCAATAAAGAATATAGCCACACCCTTTCTTCCCATGCGGGATATCGTAAAAGGCGACTAAGAGCTAACACAGTTCCACTACCACCTTGGAACTTATAAAGCTGACCGATGGCGGGATAACCATCCAACTGCTGGCTTTTAAATACACAGGCCGAAGAGCGGTGCAACAAATCCAGCCCTGCGGTCATCAAAGCGCCTGCCCAGCGTGGTGACTTTTTTTTTTTAATACCTCCGACATGGGGTCGGAGTCTGTGCTTAAACTGCTCATCCATATCAGTTCTCGCATTTATTCTTCTCGCACTTCCATTCTGCATACTAATTTCTTTCTTTCATACTTCCCACATTCACACACTGGGTGGGTTCCCATCTAACCTACTATTATAATTCTATTGCTTATTTTATGAACACCTGGGAAAGTGAGTGGGGTTTGGGCATGATGTTTTTATTTACAATCTTTTTCTTTTTTTATATACACTATAATAATAATAATTATAATATTTCATTACTTACATCTGTTCTACTTTCTATCTCTACTTCTATAATATAGGGTCATACACTAACAACTTCTTAGTTTACTATTACTTTATTTTCTAAACTACTTAACCTATGGAGGTAGCACTTACTTTAGCTGATTTTCATTTTATAATTTTAACTTAATATTCATTTATTTATTTTTCTAAGTAAATTAACTAATTTACACAAAGAAAATATACTGACTACTTAATTATGTTCCTACTTATGTAAATACTAATTGTTTATGTTATACTAGAATATAACCATTATATTAAGACAACATAACATAATTACTAATTTTTATTTCTCATATTAACATTTATGACTATTTTTCTACAGTACTGTAGGAACAATTCTCTACTATTATCATTTTTAACTATCTCGTATAGGAGTTCTCTCCTTAGCAATACGCCTGTTTTGGCTCTCCAGACGCAACCTCTCATAGGCAAAAGTTGGACACTCCAGGAGGACGTGGAGGACAGATTCGGGACACCCGAAGTCGCAGACGCACGACGGACTCTCCTTACACTTGAAGCGATGCAAGTTTTCGGAGAATCCGCCATGCCCCGTCAACGCCTGGGTGACAAACCTGTCCACCTTTATTTTGCTCGTGATCCTGTATGCGGCTATCGCGTCAGGGAAAAACACCCCTGTGACGCCACTACGGCCGTTTCCCCGTCACGATACCGCCGGTTCCATTCATCAAGCGATTGCATACGAATGCTCCGCTTGATGAATGAAACCGGGCAACTGTCGTAATCGAAAGCACGTTTAAGCTTCAGCGCAGCCTCCTTGGCCAGATGGTCGTCACGCTCATTCCCCTCTAGTCCTCCGTGGGCTTTGACCTAGTGCAAACTGACACGTTTGCCTTGGAGTAAAGCCCTCTGCAGATGTCCCCGCACCTCAACGGCCAGGAGATGGAGGGCTTTTGGATTTTTTAAGGTGAGCAGTGCCGACGAGGAGTCATAATATACTCCAACTCTTCCGGCCAAGTCGTCGGCGGCCATCCGCGCCGCCCGGCATATCGCCAGGAGTTCGGCCTGGTAGACCGTGCAATAGGACGGCAATCCAAGCTTGAGGGTTGTGGGTTCGGCAGCGCCATTCCATACGGATAACGCCGTCCCCACCTTGCCCTCAATCTTGCTGTCGTCTGTAAAGATGTTATAATTATTATCACTATTGCGTTGAGCTGGTCCTGGGCTACCAGACACTTGAACTCCAGGTCGATATTACAGGCGGGGTGCGGAGACCGCAGATCCGAGGTCATCCGCTCCACCTCCTGATCCCCTATCACCCGCTGGGGCACTACCCTCCGCGCCTCGTATAAGGTTGCTGCTTCGCGAACGCGGAGGTCGAGGGGGAGTATCCCAGCGAGCAGCAGCGCCGAGTTCAGGGAGGTGGCTCGGTATGCCCTGCACAGCTTCTGCGCGAAGCCCCGCTGGACCGCGTTCAGCCGCTTGCGGACAAGCGTGGTTACTATGGGCAACACACATGAGCTAACGGCATTTTTTTGGCGCGAACTTATGGAGGCCTATGTCTAACAGTGGACTGCGATAGGCTGAAGTGAACAGTTCTTTTCAATATCTTTAAAAAAAAATCTTTTTATTTAACTTGGACTTCCACAAATCTTTATAAATAACAAAGTCAGTCTTATTAATGTCTTAACTGAACAACAGACACTCACCGAACATTGAAGCATCTACTCTGATACTGCAAGCAATTCTGCAAGGGAGCTAAAGAAGAAGAAGAAGTTTGACTTGACGCTGACCTTTTATTTTTTTTAGGCCGCGCATTCCACAAACTCATTTGTTTCGTCCGCTCCTCGCAACCTGCCAACCCGGGCCATGGCTCTTTCTGCCCTAGGGTAAACGTACACCCATGCTTAATGTCGCCGGTAACAGTTTTTTTTTTTTTTTTTGTTGGAATATGTCATTCGGTTTTGAACCATATATTTATATCGAGTTTGGAGTCTATGAGATCTATGAGAATTTGGTTTACATTTGTAAGTGTTTTTATGAGATTTTTTTCATAGGGGTCAGAGTCACTGAGCGTCAGGGTCACTGAGTATCAGTGGTAGTTTGTTCACAATATTTCACTTCTTATTTTTCGTTGATATAACGGAGCTTTTATCGTTTCCTAGGAGTCTACTAATTTGAACTCCGATATTTTACTTATTAAATACCTCCTTAGCATTTTTACAGAATATAATATAGAGAAGGCGCCCGAGGCAGTTTTTAGGGGCTAGTATATGGTAGGACATGTTAAGGACATAACACGTCTACCAAACGTTGCTAATCCCACGATTCTAGTAGATACAAAGTCCGAATAACTAGTGTATTAACCACTTCCTCACTGCACTCGTGTTTCTTTGTCACTTGCTTACATTGAGTAGGGTACCTTCTGTGACAGAAAGTGTATACATTTTTACTAAACAAGCATTCTTCATCTTGTACCTAATCATTAATCAAAATCGTCTTCCCTTTCTATCTAGCGACCATCTTATAGTGATATTTGTGGGATTGAAAAGGAAATTCAACATGTTTCGGTCGAACGTTTGCAACGGAAAAAGGAGAGAAATTTATTAAAAAAATGTACATTTAAATTTGAAGGAATTTTCCAAAGTATTTTGGTGACTTACGTCTGAGGTAGTCAAGATGACTTACATTTAAATTGAAAAAGTACATGAAAAGTAAAGTTTATCATGTATCTGTTGATTGTGGTTAAAAACGATGGGAGTTTACCACCTTATTAAAACGTCTCTAGTTGCAAGTTAAAGTTAAGTTAAATTCAAAATCATCAAAATTGTTACATCCAGTAAAAAGTTTTGCGGTATAATACAACGTAGGTCGACGAAAAAATAGTCAAGTAAAAACGCATTATTAGATATAACTCGAAAAGTAGTCGTTAGATCTCAAATAAATTTAAGTGGGACCAAATGACACGCACCACCTTTTGATTAAAAAAAAATTTGTTGAAATCAGTCCACCCAGTCAAAAGTTCTGAAGTAACATACATTTTAAATAATTGTGTTTGCTCGCAAACGAAAAAAAAACCGACTTCAATTACATCGACAAGTAATACAACGTAGATCGACGAAAAAATAGTCAAGCAACTACGCGTTATCAAAGATTACTCAAAAAGTAATTGTCGGATCTCGATAAAATTTATATGTGACCACATGATAAACATCAGCTTTCGATTAAATTAAAAATTATCAAAATCGGTACACCCAGTAAAAAGTTATTACGGATTTTCGAGAGCTTCCCTCGATTTCTCTGGGATTTCATCATCAGATCCTGGTTTCCTTATCACGGTACTAAACTAGGGATATCCGCTTTCCAACAAAAAAAGAATTATTAAAATCGGTACATCCAGTAGAAAGTTATGCGGTATAATACAACGTAGGTCGACGAAAAAAGCGTCAAGTAAAAACGCATTATTAGATATAACTCGAAAAGTTGTTGTTAGATCTCAAATAAATTTAAATGGGACCAATTGGCACACACCACCCTTCGATTAAAACAAAATTTGTCGAAATCGGTCTACCCGGTCAAAAGTTCTAATGTAACATACATAAAAAAAAAAAAATTAAGTCGAATTGAGAACCTCCTCCTTTTTTGGAAGTCGGTTAAAAAATACAGTCGAATTGAGAACCTCCTCCTTTTTTTGGAGGCCGGTTAATAACCTAGTTCATAATTTTGCTATTCATAGAAATACATAAACATGTTGTGTATGAGTCTATGAGATCTATATAATATCTAATAACCTCCCACCACTCGATATGACAATTTGGTATGCATTTGTCCATATTTCCTGCTATTTCTAATAGGTATACCAAAGTCGTAAGTACATTAAATAGGATGTTTTTATCAAATGTTTATTCTTCACTAACATTTTTGTTGCCTCTTTGGCTGATTTAGTTATTTCTTGCAAACTAAGTTACAAGTTTTGATTTAAAGTTGTAGTACCGAGGAATTTCAGTCTTGGTGAATTTCTTTGTTACTTAAACTAAAATAGACTGTTTATTTATGAATCTTGAATTCATTTCATGTTTTTTAAACTGTATTTAAAAATTAGACTGTACGCAATTGTAACCTGATAAATATAATTTGATATATCCTAATCCTATCCTTAATATTCCTTTCTGTAAGAATATTATTAACGCATTTTTTAACCACTTCAAAAAAGGAGGAGTTTACTCAATTCGATCATATATATATATATATATATATATATATATATATATATATATATATATATATATATATATATATATATATATATATATATATTATGTATGTTCGGGGATAATTTTGTCGTTTATGAACCGATTTTGATAATTCTGTTTTTGTTGGAAAGGAGATATCCTAAGTGTGGTACCATGATAAGGAAACCAAGATCTGGTGATGGGATCCCAGAGATATCGAACGAAACCCTCGAAAATCTGCATAACTTTTTACTGGGTGTACCTATTTTGATGATTTTTAATTTAATCGAAAGCCGATGTTTTTCATGTGGTCACATTTAAATTTCATCGAGATCTGATTACAACTTTTGGAGTAATCTTTGATAATGCGTATTTACTTGACTATTTTTGTGTCTACCTACGTTGTATTACTTGTCGATGTAATTGAAGTCGGTTTTTTTCGTTTGCCAGCAAACACAATTATTATGTAAGTACTGAAGATTACGTCCCTACTAAGAATTTATTTTACCTTCAGATAAGGATGGTACAAAACTTGCTACACTGCCAAAAACTTTTTTCAAACACTTAAGACAAATGAATTTGGGATTTTCTATCGAAATAACTTCTCTGTAAATTTTTTCTAATTCCAATGCAATGATAACTGAAATTTTTATCGCATCCATAAGCAATATCCAAAATGAAAGTAATTTTTTTTCCAATAAAAAATAAACACATATTGATGAAAAAATATTTTATTACAACACAAATCATTTACAAAATAAATCATGCAACCCACAACTAGGAAATCCAATCCCGGGTTCTAAATATTATTAAATTGACGTCCTAATAGTTGTAACACTAAAGTCGTAACAAAAAAATTATAACATATTATTACATAGCACATAATTTACCAAAATTTAAAAAACGTAATTAAAATTAATAATTATTATTTCATTACATTCCCCTTATTGCTATGACGAAAGCTTCTAAAACTGTAATTATGTTTACTATTCAAAAAATTCAGGATTCACATTTATATGGTGTCCTGGAGATCGACTAAATAAGTGGTTATCGATGATGTGAGAAAATTAAAATTTCAATCGGACTATTTTTATTACTTCTTATTAAATCTAAAATATAACATTATGTACGATATTGTCAATCATTTATGTACATAGTGTAAGATCAATCATGAAAAATAATACATTACATGTCTTGTAAATTTTCTTTTTGTAACACCCGTATTCACAGACAAGCCAAGTTCGTATAAAAATATCATTAGTACATTTTATTGCGCGTCAAAAGATTATTACAAATTTTAATAAATTAATTAATAATGTCATCAATCCTTAACATAAAACACTTAAAATATAAAATCAATGTAATTGCACACATCGTCATGGTTGATCCATATTTATTGCGAATTTAAGGCTATTTTTTTTAGTTGATGAAAACATTATCAATTTATATATAGAATAGTTTAGTTATTAAATTTTTAATAGTAAATAATCAATAATCCAATTACGCTAAATTAAATTTGAAAAATTATAGATGTCAATTTTTTTTTATTTATTATTATTATTTTATATATATAATTAAACCTATAATATCATTTATAAGTAAGTTAAATTATACGGAATTAAATTATACACGAAAATTGTTTTTTTTTTTTAATACCCGTTCATATTCTAAATCTATAAATAACGTGATGTATTGTATTGAAGTGAATACGGGTTAAGTATCAATTAAAAACGGCGTCGGGTTTGGATTCCCTACTCACAACATGCTAGCATGAACAGTAACACTAATTCTCCCTAAATCACTTATTACGAAGTTCAATCTAAGCACTTTACATAGCAACGCACAGTCGACGCCGACGTGTAGGCAAATGGTAACTCCGATCTTACACATTCTCATGCAAATAACACTGACAATTCAATATTATTAATTAATCATTTTTAAGTTATTACTTCCAATGAGCCGGACTCAAGAGAATCGGCAATACAATTAAATATACAATCGCATTCACGCCTGCTTTTGAATTCTTATTAATATAATAACTACAATAATTATTCATTACTTTAAAAACTAACATTAGATATTACTAGTACTGTTCGCGTCGACTCGTGTATCGGTCGAATTGTAATCATTACACATGCGCTAGCGCACGTCATAGACGGCTCGATTGCGCGATAAACTATAGTCAGTCGTTTTTACGTTTGACAACTACATACTTAACCCTATCCCCGTTGCGAATTTCTCGTGTACTCTGAACCCGATCTGGTGTATATGATGTATGCAGCTCTATATATAACGAAACCGGGCAGAGAGTTTATCGAGACAAATCACGTTTTATATAATATTGACTTATAGTAACGCTGAGACTGTGCGCAGTTCCACCGACACAACATTCGCCAGTTGTCGGCCTCCGGCGACGCGACCTAATCTAAGAAACGAGGACACTAAAATAACACCGGCCATAATTTACGACCGCTGTAAAATCATAAAATTAATTATTTACTTTCGGTTCGGACAGCGCCGCTGTGGACCTCACCGGGAGCGCAAACCTATACAAGTTCGTCCACATTATTATAAACACACAATTAACAATTTACAAATCATTATATCGAATCATGCTTTAAACATCAACGGATTTAATTAACTTTTTTTTCTTACTCGTTAATGAGAGAGAAAGGATCTAATTTATATCTGGATTAAATTACAATACGTTATCTAACATCTCAACAATTCAATTTGAAAACTAATACACAACGATATTACACGTAATACTAGGCATATAACATGAATCGTGATTATTAATAGTGGAATATATTAATACACGGATATCTAGCGAATTCGAAACAGATTTACATATATATCCTAGATACAAAAAAGTACACGAATACGTACAGTTAATATTAATACCTGAGTTAACCTTTATCATCAGATTAAATTATCAAAATTGAACAATGAATACTCTTATTATATTTCGTATATTATCGGTTGATTAATACATTATAAAAATATGTATAAAGTGACGGTAGTTGTAGTTTATACAGGTGTTCATATTATTGAGCTTTTCAAATATTACAATCGAATCGAAACGTTTTAAAAAAAAGGCGTTTTCATACGACGGATTTATTAAGTCACAGTGTACTTTGAGGTCCGATCGTTCGAAAGATTTATACTTCGACGTCATCATATATCACTTGCGCACCTACATCTATTTTTCAGGTTTATATCGTTAATTTTAATTGTACTGTTGTATTTCACTGTATCTTAATGTTTTTATCGAATTGTTTTTAATACGTTGTGTATGCAATCATGTTGAGATGTGCACTCGATTGATTGCTCGATTGCCAAGTTACAACACTCTCACTGAAACACTCTCACTTTAACCGTCCGTTGAGGGCGACCATGCACGAGGATTGTACTGAGTTTACTTTTTGAATAATTTGTTCCATTGCAAGACGTGCTTTACAGGTTGCGAAGTTGATGTCTGCGGTTGTGGCGCTTCTCCCTGGTGCGCCTCTTGGAAGCCTGAAGTTTAGATTATTTAATATTTTTTTATTTTTTTTTTATTTTATAGAAAACAAACAAGCTTTGGGAAAAGACTTTTCATTGAATTTAAATTATTTATATCAAATTATCAAAATCGAAGCAAGTCAAATGAAACATTGTGATATTATCGACACACAACAGCAATATAAAACTGACGTTTGTAAAAAAATCGGTTACATTTAAGCGTAAAAGTAGTAACAAAATATTACTTGACTGACCTTTCTCGGCAAAGCAATTAAATATTTGCTTTTGCCGGACCGACTCCCAAAGGGCTCGACGCTACTCGGTCAGTTCCCGTTCCCCCCCTCCCGCCTTATCGGCGATACAGGAACGCGCCACGGAAGCGAACAGCCTTCATTAAAAAAAAAAGATTGATTACAAAATTATAATAATTACAATTATAATCTATATATTAATTAATACGCAAAGCAAAAACATTGTACACCTTTTTACGAAAATTACGCGGACAGAGGAGTATGAAATTTCTCACACATCTATACTAATATTATAAAGAGCTAAAGTTTATAACTCTGTTTGTATGTAGGGGGTAATCTTCGCAAGTACTGACCCGATCATGAAAATTCTTTCACTAACAGAAAGCTACACTAATCAGGAGTGATAGAGGCTATATTTGATTGTTAACGAAAATAAAATCAGTGAAAAATAATAGTATATGTAAATCAAGTCGGATAAATGCGAGCGAGATGAAAACTACTATATAATATATATATTTGCATCACAAAAATAATTAACGCCCAACGAAGTGGGCACGGGTCGGCTAGTAGTTTTTTAGAGAAGGAGTACAGAATACTAATATTTTTTTTAAATAATGCATAGAAAATACATTAAATCAATAAATAAATAATTGTGTTTGCTCGCAAACGAAAAAAAACCGACTTCAATTACATCGACCAGTAAATACAACGTAATCGACGAAAAAATAGTCAAGATACTACGCGTTATCAAAGATTACCCAAAAAGTAGTTATCAGATCTCGATAAAATTTAAATGTGACCCCACATGATAAACATCCGCTTTCGATAAAATTAAAAATTATCAAAATCGGTACACCCAGTAAAAAGTTATTGCGGATTTTCGAGAGTTTCCCTCGATTTCTCTAGGATCCCATCATCAGATCCTGGTTTCCTTATCATGGTAGCAAACTAGGGATATCTCCTTTCCAAAAAAAAAGAAATATCAAAATCGGTACATCCAGTAGAAAGTTATGCGGTATAATACAACGTAGGTCGACGAAAAAAGCGTCAAGTAAAAACGCATTATTAGATATAACTCGAAAAGTAGTTGTTAGATCTCAAATAAATTTAAATGGGACTAAATGGCACACCACCTTTCGATCAAAAGAAAATTTGTCGAAATCGCTTCACCTAGTCAAAAGTTTTGAAGTAACATACATAAAAAAAAATTCGGTCGAATTGAGAACCTCCTCCTTTTTTGGAAGTCGGTTAAAAATAAAATTACAACACACCATGTATTTGACACACACAGGCATAATATATACTATTTTGTTTATTATTACGGAAGTATAGTCTTTGACAACAGAACCTCAATAATGTTTTAACTTATCGAAACGATTAGAAACCTACTTAAATCCTTGGATTTGACTAAAGGGGCCGGTCCCGATTATATACCACCGTTATTCATTACGAGATGTTCTGACAGCCTAACTAAACCCCTAGTAATACTATTTACACGCTCATTAAAAGAAGGTATCATTCCCAAAATCTGGAAATCCGCCCTTATATCCCCAATCTTCAAAAGTGGAAATAAGAGCGAGGTAAAAAACTATAGGCTGATTTCCAAATTATGTATCTTCGCAAAAATACTCGAAAGGATAGTTCATACCCAAGACTATAGCTTTTTGTCATCTTCGTTTATCCCCGAGCAACATGGTTTTGTTAAAAGACGCTCAACAGCTTCCAATTTGCTGCTCTTTACAGACTATATTACATTGAGTATGGATTCAAGTACACAGGTTGACTGATATACAGTAAATGTTTTGATCGTATTGATCATACTCTTGTAAAAGCTCTTAGATGCTGGTATTCGCGGGAATTCATACAGGTGGTTTAAAGCTAACATTGAAATGAGATCTCAAGCTATTGTTCTCAAACGCTAAATGTCTTAATGGAACTGGGTACCATCTGGAGTCCCACAAGGCTCACTGCTGGGTCCCTTGCTGTTCAATATTTTCATAAATGATAGAGCTTCTTGCTTCAAGGATTCAAAATTCCTACTTTATGCTGACGACATGAAGATCTTTCAAAGTGTACGTATTGAAAAGGATTGTCATCGTCTACAGCAGGACCTCTTAAGATTCGAAAAGTATTGTTTCATAAATAAATTAGATATGTCACAAAATGCTTTTCGATCACATTTTCGCATAAAATTAATAATATCTAATTTAAACATCTACTAAGACAGCAGGAGCTGAAAGTAGTAAAAGAAATACGAGACTTAGGCGTTACTTATGACTCTAAGCTGACGTATGAGAAGCATATAAAAAATATTGTAAAAAAAAGTGAATAAGTCAATGGGTTTCATTCTACGCCAAAGCACTCAATTTAATAGTATTAAGCTCGTCAAGATCCTTTATTGCTCAGACGTGCGTAGCATACTCGAATACTGTTCGCAGATTTGGAACCCTAAGTATGTTGTATATATCAATAGGTTAGAAACAATCCAGCGTAAATTTATGAGATATCTTCAGTTCAAGTCTAACAAGTATGACGAATGTTACGAACATAGATGCAAAAGACATCATATATTACCGTTGCATGAAAGGCGTAAAATAGCAGACATTACATCGTTGACCAGGATAGCGCAAAATTAATTAGATTCTCCCGATCTTCTTAGTAAAATTTACCTAAAAGTGCCTAAAAGATCCTTAAGACATCCCCTCAACTATTTACATGTCCCTAGTTGCTCAGCAAACTATAGGCAAAACTCCTTTCTTTTGAGGCCCGCAGATCAAATCAATAAGCTGAATGACTTCCCCGACTTTGACCTATAAAACACTTCTGTCAAAACAATTAGAACGAAACTGGCAAGACGCTGGTTCGATATGATATCATAAACCTCTTTTCCTTATTTTAAGTTCATATACTGTGTATATAGTTAATTTCATGACGGATTTTTTTTTAATGTTTAATTGTCTTAAAGCATTCAAAAATAATAGATTTGTACTTGCGAAAGCAACTAAATGGTGCTTAGATATTTCTTTTTTTTTAAGCAATTGTTAAAATGTATCACTGATAAAATAAATAAATTATAATTTAAATATTAAATTCATTAAGGTTGATTTCAACCACTGCGCGACCACCAGTTATAATAATTACAATTTAGTATCTATTTTTTTCAACCGCTCCTAAAGTTTTTACCAAGTAACGTTAGACCACTGATATATGTGACACATCATCCACCTAACATCATTGCAAATTTTAATGGTTCTTATAAAATCCTTAAAAAAATAAAACGTAGATAACTACGACTAATAATAATATTAGGTTTGCTCTTGATCTCAAGACAAAACAAGTCGAGATATTTGTTGCTTTTAATTTTTTTTTAATAACATATATTATTGTATATCTGAGGTTGAAATTGTAGAAGTGTATAACAACTTAAGACATTTATTGGTTTGTTAAGCAAACGTCTTTAAATATAACAGCTAACTTGAAACATAACTCTCATCGAGATCGACATATGCAGTCTTACGTAAAAAAATACCGCCTCTAGAAGCGTAATGCACGATTGACAAGAGGCGTGATCAATTTAAAGACCATGGATGTTCCTTTGGGGTATAAAAAAAACCGCTAACTTACTTCTCGATCTCCGGAGCGCAATGAACAAACTCGTGGCTCCAGAACTTGTAGATAGGGTTCTTGATCAACTCGATGAAGGTTATCAGTAGACCCCACGGATGCGGACGGTTTACGATAAGCCTCTCGAGTAACATTCTAGTTATCTGTTCTTGTACGGCTTCAGAGTTCGCCTCCGCGAACAAGTAGAGCAGACAACAGCTGAAGTAGTGGGTGTGACTGTTCGGGTAGCGAAGTTGATTCGCGATCGCATTCAGGAACAGGTACCTAAAAAACAATACGGTTAGACTTTTTGTGGAACATGGCAGAGCACACACACACAAACACGATACACCTACATGCATACATGCATTTAATAACTTGTGTGTTTTAGTAATAGAAAGGCGTATACGAGGGGTTTAAACAGTTGGCCAAATCGACAAAAATTTTAAATGTAAATGATAAATGTTCTAAATCTTACGTTTTCTAATAATGGACGTCGAAAATATATCTTAGTTTGAAGACATTTTTATTGTACAAGATTAAAAAAATAAAGTAAACGGAAAATGTATTAATTCTTGAGGATTTGGCCACTTTTCTGCCTCGACGCCCTGAAAGAAACTCACCTTCCTTCGTAATCAAAGTCAACGGTAAAGTTTTGGAAGATGTCCATATGCGCGGAGTGGGCGATGGTGGTCATGTTCGGTGTCTGACCCTTGGACCGGATGTGGGCGATCGCTTGCGTACCAACATACAGGACAACGGCATTTATTAGCTGGCTGTTGTACCTGCGGCCCGGCTCATTCACCACCTGACGAACGGTTCCGTTAATATTAGACCACGACTCTTACTGTGGATCACAACGTTACAGCAACAACAAAAATCAAGCGTCAATAAACTCGCATGCAAATCGTATAGGAACAGAAAAGCCATTTCAGGTTAGTAAAGCAAAATCCCTGAGCCGCCCGAGCACGCGGTCACAGGTTTTACCTTTCGACTAATTAAATCACGTCGACAAGGGTCGGTTAGTGTGTACGCCACTATGCTACGTCAATAATTCACCTGCATATTACTACGCAGCTCAGACAGGAACGTGACAGGCGCCCTCGCCTTGATATATGCGTCCAAATCCTTCTTGAACTGAGTAGAGGGTATTATCGTCGCGTAATTGATCACAGCCCGAGGCGGCAGGGTGATCTCGGCTAATAGGTCAACTTTTAAATTCGGCGTGAAAGGATCAGGCAGCCTCATGTTCCTCGGAAAGGCTGATAGGATGAGATTTCTCATTTGGATACAATTTGGCGGTATCTCATCACAAAATCCATAGTGGTAGTCGCATAGGAACTCGGGAAAGTCGTGAAGTAAGACGAGTAACACTTTCAGCGTCCCCTTGTAAAGCATCATAACGGGCGTCGCCAATTCCGTGTTACGTAGGAATGGATCGAGGAACTTGAAAAGGTCGATAAGCAGCGTCGAATACATCCCCCAGCCCTAGTAACAGTCAAAATTTAGTATCGTGCTTACCAAAATTAACATTAATAAACCAACAAAGCGATGATCAAGCAATGATATCAGAAGCTAATATTGAACTGTAAACACATACGAGCATAAAATTAAAACTTTATATACCAATACTTCCATGATAGACTTGAACAAAAGAAAAATAAATCCATAAGATATGCAATGAAATAGAAAATATAATGCACATGTATTTACAGATATATTTCTGTGTCTTTTCACACACTGTCGCTCGGAAAGGATAGATTCGAATGATTAACAAATTGACAAAAACTTTTATCACAATTAAGAACATGACATCGCCAACAACTTCATTTTGTTCGGCTAATATGTAACAAAAAAATATTGAAATTCATCTAAGTCCATTTTAAACAACATTAGGGTAAAAAAAATAAAAGACAATATACATTATCAAAAAGCACGTTACGTTATCAAAAATTACAGCAGGCATCAAAGACATACCACATTTAAACAAATTTTTGCCTGGTGCAATTTTATTTATTTTTTTATTTTTATTTTTTATAAATAGGGTCAAAATGAAGTTTTACAAATAGGGTGAAGATATTTTCAGGGTGACACGGTTCCCATGCTATAGTATAGACCATACTCGTATAACGAGAAATCACATAGCTCGGTGACCATGTCTCGAATGTTAGCGAGTGTGAGGAAAGACACAATATTTATTTCGAAGCTGATCATTAGTGACATTTACGATGACGCACTCAAATGTCCTGGACATATTTTTCTATACGACCTGATTTTTTTGTTTTCAATTATTCTTAAAGAATTCATAGAACTTATCGTGTATAAAGCAGATTCAAAAGCGCAGAGGCTAAAATTTTAAATAAATAAAATAAATTCAAAATAGATTTCGCTCGATAAATGTAGATTAACTGCGGGGGTTATCATATTATATAGAAGCGAAAATATTCTAAACTACGAGAGCAATGGCTATGAAGTCTTTTCTTATTTTAAACTAAAACACGTATGATTGCTATACTCTGATAAGTTCTAAGAACCCCCAATTAAAACATATTATATTTTATATTTCCAAATTAGCGAAAAGTTTTAAATACATTTGTACATAACAAAAAAATCAGGTGTCTTTTATATCCTTTATGAGACTAAAAGACAATTTGACACAATCTGGTACAAATATTATTTTCTTTGGAAAGATGTGATAGTATTTCTTTTGTTTCCTTTGATTTACAGTTTTAATTAACAAAACAATTAGAATTAGGATAAAACCATATTTTTATTTAACGTGTAATTTTTAGCAATATCTGACAATCAAAATATTTTTCTTTTAATAAATATACTCAAAATGAAAATCTGAACAAACGCGTCAAATAAAAAATATTGGCTTATCCTTTACATTACGTAACAAATAAGAGTTCGAAATTGTTGAACAGTATCAAACAGTACAAAAGTTTTGTACTGTTTGATACTGTTCAACTTAGTCATAGAGTTGTTGTTAAGTTGGTGAACTTCTCATGAATTAACAAAAAGAAAATATACGAGTCACAAGTAATAATTTTAATAAAGAATATGTGTTCGTAAATATCTTTAACCCTTTGTACACTCATTTTGAACTTACTGTCAATATATTAACTAAAAACACTTTTTATAGTGATTTCTTTGCCAAATCATGTGAGATGCTGTACATTTAACATTTGTGACATTTAATACATTTAGTATAACGGACACTACAGAACTATATAGGATTTTAAGTTTTAAATTAAAATATAAGGTAACACAAATTCTTTATAACAAACCCTGTAAAATGTATTTATATAAATAATTGAGTCATAAGCATATTTAAAAGATGTTAAAAAAATAAAATTTTAAACAATGTTTGGAGAAAACTGTATTTATTTTATTTTTACACTAGTGAGTGATTTTCTTTATCAAAGGCCCTGATTTACTAACAACAGAAATATGACAATTGCGAAGTTCATTAGACGGGTCATTTGCGTCCCACATTACCTAGAAATACATTTTTTCATCTTAAACATTATACTGTAGGTCCAATGTATTTTCGAACATTTATTATTAATGACCTCATGTTTATTTTTTTCGTCATAAACTTTGTTAATCAGAGCCTTTAACCTCAGATTGTGTCAACATTCTACATTTCTGACGTCAATCGACATTTCATTGTAAACAAAATATCGAATGAAGTATCTATTACATGATAATAAAGGACCTAGATGGACTCATCTAGATGACTATCTACGTAAATAATAATTAGATAAATACCTTCTGTTGCGGCGTCACGGCTAGTACTCTGTTGACGAAGGCCCTGTGAGCCACGATTTCAAGCCAGGCGTAGCAGAAACCAGGAGCCACGCTAGGTCGGATTATGCGGAGGGTGTGGCAGAACGCTGTGAGAACCTGTACAGTGTACACATATAGAGGTTCTTACTGTTTATGTCACTCTGGTACATTGTGTTTTCTAATTGATAGTGCTTAGATATTTGTTTTAATTGTCTTTATGAAAAATCAATTTTCCTAAAATGCTGCTGTACCTGTAAGACTTGTACATTATTTATATTCTCCTAGTACTGTTTCTTTGTACTAGGAAACTAAGAGAGAGGACTATTTCTTTGTTTTTGTACATTTACACCTTAAATTTATTAAATAATTAACCTTCATATTATTCATAATAAAGTTTAATTACAATCAAATATACAGATAAAAATAGTTTCAATTTGTATTATATATGAAATTTTTATACAAAGCATATGTTTGCAAGTAGCACCTTATTTATGTATAGCAACAACTGTAACACCCTTTTAGTACTAAAACGGGTGACTATCGCCGAGTTGCACGAAAAGAAATTAAAATTTAAGTAGTGATTAAACTAATTTAATCGCAAGAATTGTATGAAATCCTTGTGATTAAATTAGTTTAATCTCTACTTAAATTTTAATTTTATTTCGTGCAACTCGGTGTAAAACACATTTATTGGTACTTTTCAAAAATTAAAACTAAGCAATGCAAGTCATTTTAAATTCAAACAATTACCTGATAGTTCATAGATTCTAAGACGGGCTCTGCCATGTTCATGTCAAGGAAAAGTATCAGGAGTAGACGATGATACGGTAGCTGCTGGAAATTAGCACCATGCTCTTCGTGGTCTTGGAGAAGGCAACCAGCAATTATACCGAGGATCTGAAACAATAGTTTTTAATTAAAAAAAAGTATGTTAATAGATATGTTGTCATCAATCTCAACTATGTTTTTTAACTACACTGTTATATTCAATGACTTCAACATGTGTATGTTTTTTAACTACACTGTTATATTCAATGAAATAACAATAATAAGTCATATTATAATTTATTGCACATTTATGTAAAGAACAAAATTTACTTTATGAGCAATTATAGTCACAAATTGTACAACCAGGCGATCTTATTGCTAAAAAGCAATCTCTTGCAGACAACAAGATAATGAGAGGGATATTGCTTTTCAGATGGGCCGGTGGTATATAAATGTAAAGACTTTTATTCAAAGAATCAATACAGTGAACTAAAAAAAGTTCTGCACTGAAAAGGAAAATATAAGGAAATAAATAGAATTATGACATATATGGAAATCTAGACTTGTCAATATCGATTGTAAAAAAGTATGAAACAGTAGTACAAATAATACACACAAATAGTTTACCAGAATTTTTAGTGTTTTTGTATTTTACAGAATTTCAGTACTATTGATTAGGTACAGTTGGGAAAGAATTTAAAAGAAGAATTTTAGTTGTGTGTACTGTTGAACAAAAGTGTCACAAACCTTATTGAGCAAATTGAGTTTCGGTGTAGGATTACCACCATCTGCCGTGTTCTTTATCAAAAGCGACACGAGCTTGATGAAAGAATCACATATTGCGTAGTACTTATCCCTCTTTGGAGGCACTGGGGGAGGATTCATTCTGTCCTCTGTCAACAACTGGTAAACATTTTCAATACACATCTGTGTCGCAATTCTGAAGAAACGTGTTATCATATCATCAGACTTCAGTATTCCGTTCATATTCATGCGATGGACATAAATATTGAAGTTCTGGCCTATTTCTATCTCAGTTAATGGGCTCAGTAGTACGTTTCTCCATTCGCGAAGAAGATTTTCGGTTTTCTCTTGCAGGCCGGGCGGGTCTTCGTAGTCTCGGGCCTGTTTGAGTGAGTTTGAAATTTTACAATTACAAACACATCACAAAAAAGACAAACTGACTTTCAAAAAAATAAATATGAAGCTTATTAATTGATTATCCTTCAAAATTAGGTTTAATTAGGGACTATATACGTTTAGTACTCACTCTGACTTGTAATATTCCATTGTGAATATGAGCAGTTGGTCCTAGTGGTGATCTTTCACCGAGATACGTGCTAGGATCTTGGTTTATTCTGATAGTTTCAATAAGAGTAGCAAGGCCTTCCGGAGGAGCCTGTCTGGAGTGAGACATCATTCTGACGAGTGTCTCTGTTGTATGGTACAAATCAGATTCAGTCGCATACATAGTGTTCCTGTCATCAACTAGGTAAAGCTGAACCAATTGCATCGCGAATGCCACCGCGACATAGTTGTTACCATTGTCCATGAGATGCGCCAAAGCGAGGTCGTACTAGAAGTAAACAGAGTAACTAGATACGTAATAATATATCGTAAGATAATCAAAATCATAAAATTGTATTTATAAATAATAATATATAATAATTTTAACAATTTAAAGAAAGAAAAATCATTTATAAAAAAAAAATTACATACTATTAAACCATTCTTTACAAATATATTATGCAACTAACTTCCCTTTTTCATATTCTGATAAGACGTGTTATTAATACAGGCTTATATTATGCTAACAAATGTATAAAACGAATGTATGGAATTTTATTAACAATGCAAATAGTTTGACCTAAGCTAAGGATAAGATAAATATGCGTATTACAAGTTTATAATACGAAAAATATTATGTAAACACATACTTGCGGTAGATTAATAAGATGATTTCTAATCAAACAGTCGATTGCTTCAAGATTATATCTGAGTTCATCTCTGCATTCCGTGACGCAGTACGTAATTTGTTTGGTCGTCCACGCGTGGCCATATACCCTGGCGTCCTCCAGGAGCTTCAGGACTCGAAGGTGAATATCACGGTAGCGAGTCATCATCTCGGCATGTTCAGGGTTCGAACCAGGCTGGACGATGTGACCGTCCAGAAGACCTTCGACAGCCTGTTTTAATACACATTATTAAACTGAGGTAGGGCCCAGCAGGTTATTTCCTGCTCAAAATATGGTGCAGCCCAACTGAGGTAGTACCTTGACCATACAGAAGATCACAACGCTAATAACACTGTTTTCAGTGTTCTGTTTCTGTTGGTGGGTAAGGTGACCAGACCTCCTCGGGGTAAAAGGGTATAGGGTCCGCTAGGCACTTGTAATATTTCTAGTGTTGCAGACGTCTATAAGCTACGGTAATCACTTACCATCAGGTGAGTCGTACGCTTGTTTACTAATCAAGTTATGTAAAAATAAAATTGAACCTCATTAGTTGACTTCATACCATATGAGTATCGAAGAACACGTCAATGGAAGAAAGGGTTACCTAACCTTGTTACTGCTAAATTTAAATCAGTACTTCTTGGAAGTAATGTGCATATTGTATATTTATGCAAATAAGCAGCAGTTTAGCATGGCGACTTGTACTCGCAATCATTACAGCCTATACAGTCCACTGCTGGACATAGACCTCCATAAGTTTACGCCAAAAATAACGTGAACTCATGTGTTTTGCCCATAGTCACCACGCTGGGCAGGCGGGTTGGTGACCGCAGTACTGGCTTTGTCGCACCGAAGACGCTGCTGCCCGTCTTCGGCCTTAGTATTTCAAAGCCAGCAGTTCGATGGATATCCCGCCACCGGTCGGCTTTTTAAGTTCCAAGGTGGTAGCGGAATTGTGTTATCCCTTAGTCGCCTCTTACGACAATCACGGGAAGAGAGGGGGTGGCTAAATTCGTAGCCACACAGTACACCGTAGCCACACAGTACACCGTAGCCACACAGTACACCGTAGCCACACAGTACACCGTAGCCACACAGTACACCGTAGCAACACAGTACACCGTAGCCACACAGTACTCGCAATAGGAAAAGAAATCATACTACTAGTAGTAATGATTGATTTACAAAAATTAGTAAAACATACTCTCTGCAACAATGTGTATCCGGAAACGATATCGCGGTTCCGTCTCGCAATTATAAGGCACTCAAGCAATGTATGCGTGTTTGTAGCTTGAACTGCAAACAAGGGTACACTCAAAGCGTTCGACAGGAACAATTCCGCCGCTGTTATAAGTGTGCCCATTTCATCTGTACCGTACACCTGATCAAGATGATATGAAACATATTTTAATTATTGTTTTCCTTATTAAAGTACAAATTCGTGGCGTTAATTTGAAACCTACCTGTGTAGGATTCATTACTTGATTGAATGCCACTTGCGGTATTTGCTCCTGCGCAGATGGTTTAGGAATGAACATTCCCGCATCACGAACGGGCACAAAACCTGGGATGTTGCACGCAAACTCTTCATATACCGATATTTGTAAATCTGTAGGGCCACCAACTCGCAGACGAACCCTTTCTGGTATACGTTCAGTTTGATAAGTAAGAACCAATGGGTCATAGTATCGTCGACCTTCTTGCCTGGCAATCTTCCTCATTTCGTAATCGTTCATTAGCCTTTTATCTAGTTCAGGTAACGCTTTTTCGACTGCCGTCTTTTGAATAAAAGCACAAGCGAGTTCCATATTTTCAGTCGCTAGAACTGCTGCTGCACTTTCTATAATGTCCTTCTGTAAAGCATTCAACTAAATTAAAGAAAAACTTGTAAAAATTAAACATTCAATTAAATTATAAAGCCTTTTGATGATAAAAATTACCTGTTGTGGAGTTGTTGGTATCAAAGCAGTGATGAATGCAGCTTTCAAGTTAGTACTGATGGTACTGATTATTTGCTCGCGGCACGTTATCATAGCCATTCCAGCAGTGAGGTTCCGCATCATATGGTGCGCACAAGTTCGCATTCGCACTTCATCAGGGTCAAAGGCAAAATCTTTTCTTATAATTTGCTCACATGTCGTCAAGGCATACTTGATAGATCTATCAACAACTGGGTGAATCCACTCTTGAATTGATCTTTCGATAGCAGGCTTCACAAACTGCTTCAGATGTGGATAATTTTGGAAGAGAATAATATGTGGATTAAAACATATTTTCTGTCCGAACGCAGAGGTGGAAGATACGTTGACATCTAGATAGTTAAATCTAGGCTCAGGTAATCCAAGAACGCCCATCATGTTTGGATCGTTGGGCAGCATGCCACTTGTGGGCGTTGGAACGGCAGCAGTCATGTCTTCAACTGGAATCATCGGCTGTTGAGGGGGCATCATTTGTATTTGTGGTGCCTGAACGACGGCCTGGTTGACCGGTATTACATTAGTCGCCTCCTTCGGTTTTGGCTGTGATAGTTGGAATTCAATAGTCCTTAACTTTTCCGGATCTTTCAAATATAGAGATGGTTTTAAATCAGTTATATCTAAACTTAAGTTTTTACAAAGCACTTCTATTTCAAACTTCAAATTCAGTTTCAAATCTGGTTCTTGATGTAATTCGGCCAATACGTTCATCAGAGCCATAGTCCACGGATTCGGCGGTCTAAATACGACGCTCTTGGCACAGGATTCCAAGACCTTCGCAACAAACGGCACGACGTAAAGTAGCTCCTGCTGACCCTTGTGATAAGCTTCAAGTAGGAGTGCTTTGAGGTCTAGATCTACATAAAGAATTGGCTGGTTGCGAGCTAATGTCAACATACCTAACCAATGACCGAGGTTTTTCAACAACGATCGATCAGAGAAGTTCGCTATGCCTTTGTCAGATCGCAAAAGCACTCTTATATTTCGATAAGTTTCTTTAGTTACCATCTTGTTTATTTCACGAATTTTTAAAACGTCGAGGAAATTAGAATACAGAGCGTGAAAATTTAGTTCGATCGAAGCTCTCTTCATTACAAGATACTGAGAGAGCCATTGATAATATTCATCAGTGATTATTTCCTTTAACTCTTCACATTTGGTCTGTAGGTTCAGTTGGCTGAGATTATTAAATATGAAAGCAGTTTTATCTTGTATTGCTTCTGGCGGAGCGTTTATTTTTTCATCTCTATCAGTCGCAGTAAGTAACGTATCTATGTTAGTGGCATTTGCAATAGAGGGTCTACTACCAATGCCACCAGCCGTGCAATTGGTAACCTTCGATATAACTGAGATGGGATTGTGTACACAGACAACTGCCCTGTAAAAAAATATGCACATCATCTTATTAACAACACATTTAACACAGAAGTCTAAAATATATGAATATTCCAAAAATTTATATAACAATATTAACACACATACGTAGTTTTTTTTTTTTTTGGAACTGTCTTATTTAGTAAACAAACCTTTGTCAATATGTAATTCACGTTTTTTTTCCGCATTTATCACTTACTTTTACAACATATTAGCTTACAGATATTTGTAAAACTCCTTTACTATTTATTTCACTAAAAATAAATATAAATTTATCATTTTAAACATATAAAAACTATTAAAATACGAATTTTGAGAGTACAGATAATTAATATTTTTAAATATGTCATTTCAATATCTTTTTTTATAAGGCTAATAGGGATGTGATCATAATATTTTTAGAGATGAATGAATGTAAGTGAATGAACAGCATGAGCGATAAAATAGGCCCTGTTCTTTACCTATATTTTAAATTTTCACAAATTATAATAGTTTTAATATAAAAAAAATTAAGAACAAAAATATTAAAAAAGACAGCTAATTTTTATTAATATTAACTTTTGACAGAACGAAGTCTGTCCGGGCAGTTAGAAAGTTATAAAACAATGTTACCGTAAAGCGATTTCTTATTGTTTTATATATATATTGTAACATATATTTTTATTCTTCGTTCATTCTCTTAACAATTATTACGTTTGGTCGAATTGCTATTCTTCATTGCTAGGTGTTTCGCTATTAGCGTATTTCATATGACGTAGGGCTGCGTAAGCAACCATTGGTGGGTTTCGCGGTGTAGATAAGGCTCAACACTATATAAGCGCTGGTGCTGCGGCTCTTTCCTTTTCCTTTGTTTTCAGCCTCGGTCAGGTTCAGGGTGCGATTTTGTTGGGTGAATTTGATTAAACACTTTTATTTAATTTTAATTACTAACTTACTTTTGTTTTAATTGCGAATATATGTGTAGATTGTGTGTTAGATTAATTTTATTTGCTCTAAAGTTTATTGTTTTATTAAATTAAATTATTGTAAAATGTTAAGGATGTGCTTGTCTTTGTGGGCCATTTCCGTGTCAACCCAGAGACGTTGGAGGTTGACTACGGAAGGGCTCACTTTCGGGTGTGACCTTTCAGGGTCCTTGGCGTGGCGGACACGTGCGGTGCCGTTGTTGCCGGTGATACCACGTGGCTGGATTATGTGGGTTGGCTGCTAGAACCCCAACATCTACGATAAAGAACTGTTCAACCTTTTCGAGCCTTCTTGTGGCTCGTGCTGTGCTGGAGCTCGGATCAGCATCGGGATTCTTCCCTCTGGCCGAGCAAAATTTTTTTTACCCCAGCTGACATCGTGATGGAGATGGTGTCGTGGAGTTTGGACACGAGTGACTGGCGGGTAATCATCCAGGGAGTTTCTGCGGAGCCACGTGTCACGGAAACCCGCTATGATAAGTGACCACAGTTAACCTCCACCCACGTGTCAGAAAGCAGCAGTGTAGTTTAAATTAATATTAGATTAATCAAAAATGTATTTCGGTCCATAGTGTAGATTTAAAATAATTTCGGGTTGTGTTAAACTCGTTCGTTTAATCCATGAAAGGAAGATAAAGTTGTTTGTTCATTCAAATTTGTATTAGGCTTAAAATTGTGTTTCGCTAACTTTTTTTTCAATATATATATTTACCTCTCTGTGATTTAGTTCGTCGCGTTAAGAAAGAATTAATATTTTCTTATTCTATGCTCTTTTAATTTAATTACATTTACATATATTTATTAATTACTTGCGCAAAAAAAAATGCTTACAAAATATTACAAAACTCAATCTTTTACAGTAAAGTGCTTATTGTAAATGTTTTATTTTATATTATGAATATTTCTGAATATCAATTTCACCCTGAACATTTTTTACGCTATCCCATATAATATAAAATTATAGCACATAGCACTGGCATAAAAGTTTACTGTAGTTCACAAGAAAATTTTGTGGGACTTTAGGATAAGACTTAGTGTTGAATATTATAGATTATCTATGGGATTGTCTAGAAATTATCTGTAAAAATATCTATGGGAGTTAGTTATAAAAGACTCAACGGGGTGGAAGTTATGATGTGTTATTGTGTAATTATGGTTTTATTAATACATCATAAAACAAGTTATTATAGTTTTATTAATACATCTTAAAACACTTAGGATTACCGAATGAGAGCTTCGTGAAAAACAATTTTATTAGTCCTTTTGTTTAGATGTTAGAAAGTTTCATTTATAGTAAATACTAATAATGTGACAATGATACTAAGAGAGTCGATTTTTTTTTTTTTCTAGACACAGGCCTATTGTGTCGTAAATTTAATTTGTGACGCTTTTTTTACCAATCATTTCACATAAACGAAATATGAATTTGTTGTCTTTTATAAAGATGCTCAATTTTTTTTTTTGTTTTTTTCCTTAATTCTGTACCTCTACTAATTCGTAGCAAAAATATTCAATATATTATTAGGTTTTGAAATAATTTTAGCAATATGGTATCGTTAAATATGAAATGAATTGAACATAAAATGATTTTTACTTTCGTCTATTCTAGTCTTATTAATATTGTTCATTAATTTGATCTTTGTGTCACTTTACTAAACTTGCAATATTACTTTATTATCGGTGATCGAAAGTACGCCATATTTGTTTACTAAATAAGACTGTTTCAAAAAAATAGAATATACATATAGTACAATTTATAAGCTATATTCACGACTAACTATTCAGAAAATAATATTTTTCATTAGTCAGTCTTTACTAGAGGAAAGAAGGCTACAAAACATTACACAGTAGTTTAAGAAATCAAGCTTTCAGTTAACTAAAAAAAAATCGTTGGTTGTGCTGTGACTACATACCTGTATGGCGCAGAAACGGTTACAACGGCGTTCTGGTTCAACATGGCTGCGAGACTCGCTGGTAAAACTGCTCCCTGTGGCTTAGTAGGTGGTTCTTGACTCTGAAGTCCATATTCGATGTATTCAACTAAATGTGGAGGAAATTCACTAAAATGAGGTATAGCCCTAACGTGTTCACAGTACTTGTGATAGTCTTTTAAACGAGATTTAAATCTATCTAGAGCCGCTATACCAAAGTAGTACATTTTAGAGCCCTCTGGTTTTCGTAAAGCGTCTAAGACGAATCTTAAAGCCAGTCCTAGCGAAACGTAGCTAGGAACTAGACCTTTTTCAATTATACCACCAAACAATTGTGCTGTGATATGGAGCTCTTTATCGGGGTATTGTGGGAAGAACTTGTATTCTTCGAAAAGATTTCGGAGCATGCAAGAAAACACCTCTCGTTCCCTCTTATTTGGTGAATCTTGGAACTTCTTTAGCATTTCTAACACCTCATCTATAGACAGAGTCGGATGAGGAGGATGGTTGTAGATCCTTTGAAAATAGCTATTTGCTTCGTCTTCTATTTCTTTTGAAACATTATGCATCATTTCGGGAAAATGTATAGGATCAGGTAATCGTGGTTTATCCATGGTCGGTGCGGGAGGCATTCTAGCAAGGGCTGTCATGTTTGCCATGTTAGGGTTATGTTGCATTTGAATCATAGCGAAAGGACTGTTTGGTCCCGCACCCATTAGTCTCGACGGTGACGCTGGAGTGGTCACTAGCGGCCCCAGAGTGCCAGGCATAGCAAAGGCTGTATTAGCAGGTGTACCTAAGGTCATATTGGCCACATTTGGTGTCAAGTTCGCAATAGTATCCACGTGAGGGGTCGCAAACAGTTGCCCACCCAGACCAGCTGGGTTAAAGGGCGTTTCTAGTACTCTAGTATGCGGACGAGCAATACCTGCTATTCCCGGTCTTGCTTTGCTCAAAATCAATGTCTGACAATTAGCTATAACGTTGCATATTGCTTCTTGTAGTTCTTGCTGCACATTGGGTATACATAGTTGCAAGCATGTTAGCATTGTACCAATAGTTTCTGGCGGCAACTGTGCAGCTTTGGGTAGTTGTTCCTCTGGTACTTTACCAAGCACTTGTGGACATCGTCGCTGAAGAAATTTCACCATAGCGGAAACAAAAGTCTCACCGTGATCCCTTATTTTATCCGTTAACCATTTATCCAATTTAAGATACTCTCTCCGTGAAGCAAGGCATGCTAAATCAATGACAAATGGGAACGATTGGACATTTAATAGCAATGACAACGCTTTAAGGTCCTGAGCAACGTCCAAAATTCTCGATAACTTCGATTGATCACTTTCGCCACGTATATACCAATCTGCCATAGCATGCATAATTATTGGTTTTATATTAGGATTCTGAGAATGCCATGCATGTTGCAGCATAATTCCTGAATTAGGATGATTGCCGAGGAATATCGGGATTAATGTTGTTAATAATTCTTGTCTAAATACAGTTACTGGTGGATTTATTTGTAATAATGCAAGCAGTAAAACATCAGGACAATGTTGTAGCGGAAATTTAAATAATTCGTGAACTTGCATGTAATATCCACGCTCTGATGCGTATAATAAAAGCTCTACCAAGTAAAGACATCGCCAAGTAGATATTTCTTTATTATCAGTTTCCGGAGGAGATTTTAAAAGGTCAATGGATACAGGATGGAATGGATAATCGGCAAAACTAAATATGTCTGAATGCTTGAGTATGTTGGTAATCAAACTCATTTGACCTTCTAAATTTGTCCAGCGACGACACAGATATTCTACAGGAAATACATTAGCAGGATAGCCTGCACTTTGAAGACCTAACCTCAAAATCGTAAAGAGTAGGCTTAAACCTTGTCTATCAGGCACTATAAATTCTGGATGGTCAAGTTGCAGAATGACTTCTTTCCAATTCAAATTCGAGGCTAATTCTTTTAATGTTTGCACAAAGATTTCAGCATTCCATGTCTCAGGATGGCCATGTGCTTCTTTCTTGGCCTCGTGATTCATCCAGTAATTTCCAGGTGTTTGTATTTGTGGTCCATCCGATAATGTTGCATGGTATCTCACCATCATAGAAATTATTCTTGCTATGTCTATTGCTGTAGGCTCCCTCGCACCAAAATTAATCATGTTGTTTTTGCAGTCTTCGACTGAGGCCGTGAAGGTATAACCGATGTCGCGAATGATTTCCGCTAGGGAGTTGTCCATCATAGCTGCTGCCATATCGTCAGATGTAGTCATTTCCTCAAGGGGTGTTTGAGTATCGTCAGGGTAAAGCAGTGGCGCAAGTATTATTGGCACTACTTCACGGGGGAAATCAACACGTAATTTTTTCAGAAACAAATCCTTAGTAACAGCGGCTAGCCGAAAATTATCGTAAGCGAGGCTAGTTAAGAGAGTTTGCAAAACTTCAGGGCTGCATTCCTGAAGACCTGCACGCTCAAGTTGATGTCCGCGTTCTGGTAAAAAAAAAAAATAACAATGTTACAAATTTTATTTACGGAGCCGTTTTTAAATGAATAAAGTTAATTTTAAAACAAAATCCCTACGTTTTTTATACCTGCGTCAAGATAACACTGAACAAAATCTAAAAACCGTTTCTTCAAATGTTGTTTCGCAAGAGTAACAATTTCAGGCTTGGATGAATTTCTTCTCAACACCAATGAGAAGGCAACATCTTGAGCTGTTGTCAATTTCAGCAATCTTGCGAGTCGAGTAAGGAGGGTATTGGCAGGTTTTAGTACCTGTAATATAAATATACTATCTAATATTCAAATAACACAGTTAATTATAAGTTAAACCATTCTTTTTATTCAAATGAACAACACAATGAAAGAATTTTAACATCATCATCGTACTTATTTTTTTAACTAAAACTTTATGGTTATGTAAATACTTTTCTATATTACTAAAATAAAAAATTGTATAAATATGGGAACCACGAAAAATTTTCATACAACTTTATTTTAAGCTGTCTTGCATCAACATATGTATTTATGATTGAGAGCAATGTTTAACTGGCTTTAATCCAATTACACACTGTAAGTTTGATAACAACTTTAATAATATTTCTACTTTGAAGTACCTTTTGTAATGCTCTCGTGGGCTGATCAACTGTTCTACAGACCACTGTGGACTTTGCAGGGTGGTTCAGGAGAGAAGCCAGGTGCTGAGCTAGTAGAGTGGCGTGGACACTAAATGCAGACCCTGGACGGTCGTTGTCCCACGATGTCTTCGCCGCCTCAGTGAGCAGACACCTCAGCAGTTGATTCTCTGCTTCCAAGCCATAGAGACTGACAATCTGAACCCAATATTTAAACATTTAAACAACCAACACAAAAAAAATGTAACACAAGCATAAGCGACAACACAGAGATAGGGGTTTGTGCAACAAAATAAAATGGAGTGACTTGTGAAGCACAATGATATAATACTGGATAATGTACATATGCACAAGAAACTAATAATTTTCAGTTTTAAAAGGTTTTCTTCAAATACTAGGAAAGATTTTTATTTATAAGAAACTTAAAAAGATCGTCTGTTGTATTTAATGACAGTAAATTAAATATTTCGCAGAAAATTGCTTAAATTTTATATTGCATCACAGTCAGAACATACATGACTAGTTGTCTTAATACCACTTTGTAATGCATTTAAACCAATGCTTAGCAATTCGTTTTTATATATTTTATTTATATTTATATGTGTATGACACGTTTAATTTTTAGCATATGATTTATTCAATGAATCAATCAAAATAGCCTTCATTCGGACACGACAACATTTCTCTAATTATTCGTAAATTTTCCTTTTGCTCCATTTTTGCGTGTCCGTTTGCCAGGTAGCAAAGGCCTCCTCCAATTTTCTCCATTCTGTCCTTTCCATGACCACTCTACCCCATGTTATTCCTGCGACCTGTCTAATGTCGTCGTCCCACTTCCCCCCTCTTGCCCTTGGGTACCATTGCATGACTATTTTACTCCATTTATCTGTTCCCCTGATCATGTGGCCGGCCCATTTCCACTTTTGTCTTCTTATTTTCAGAGTTATGTCCTGGTGGACCTTAGTTTTGTTTCTAATGTAAACTCTTGATCTTGTCTTTTCTTTTGATCCCAACTATACTCCTTTCCATGGCACGTTGATATATGGAGAGTTTATTTGTTACATTTTTTGTTAAAGCCCATGTTTCGCTCCCATATGTCAACACAGGTAAGATGCATGTGTTAAATAATTTACTTTTCGCTGAGATGTGTAGGTTCTTATCTTTCATAACTTCTTTTAGGCCCCAATATTTTTTCCAGCTATTGGATTGGTGGAATCGTAGGTGCGTTGGTGTGTGGCCATTAATAGATATACCCATATCTCTCCAGTTTCAAATTCCTGAAGATCATTTCTAGTTCTGCTGCTAGTGAAAGGGGGTCACCTTGTCTCACGCCTCTTTGTATTTGAAATTTTTTCCCTAATTTTTCTAAGTGGATACAAGCTGAACTGCGTTTACAAATATTTTTTATAATTCTTATATATTTGTGCTCTATACCTTATTCCTTTAGTGCTTCCCAGATTTTCAGTGTATCAGAGAACTGAAAGCTTTACTGTAGTCAATAAACGTGATATTAATATACAAGCTGGTATTCGGTGTACTTTCCTATAATTTGTCTTACAGTATGGATGTGGTCTAACACCAAGAAGCCTTTGCGGAATCCTGCTTGTTCTATTGGTTGTTGTTCATCTAATTTCCTTCTTATTTTTTCTAAAATAACTTTTGCAAAGATCTTATAAATATTAGACATCAGGCTGATGGGTTAATAGTTTCCAATATTGTAGTGATTCCCCTTCTTGAATATAAGAATTATGATGGTTTCAGTCCAGTGTTTTGGGATGATTTCTGTGTTAATCACATTGTTGAAAATTTCTGTGAGTATCGGAGACATTGCTATTTTCGTTTGCTTTAATATTTCATTGCTAATTCCATCTGGTCCTGGAGCTTTATCATTTTTCTGAGTGTCAATAGCTTTTTCCGTTTCTTCCGGTGATGATGTAAGGTACCACTCCGTTCCCTGGTAAGTCTATTTCTCCTTCATCTGTGTTTAATCTGTATAGTTCTGTATAATAGTCAGTAGCGATCTTGAGTATTTCCTGTCTACATATCCTCTCCGCTCCATTACTATCTTCCACCTTCACAATCCAATCCATCTTGTTAGTTAATTCTTTGTATGCCTTTTTTATTCCTCCTGTCTGTCTAATATGTCTTTCTATTGTTTCCATCCGATATTGTCTCCTGTCTTTCCTTATGTTTTCTTTTACTTCTTTACTAATTCTTGCGATTTCTTTCCTATTTTTATTTGTTTTTCGCGTTTATTAGAGCTGCTCTTTGATCACAGAGGTTTAAAGTTTTTTCTGACATCCTGTTATATAGGTTTCCATTCCCTTTGCTTTGTTCTTTAGTGATAGTTGTGGTTGAACTTTCCAACCAGGTGTATTTCTCCTGTATGTCGGCGTCTTTTGTTTCTTTTTTGTAATCTTTCAGTTTTGAGTTTCCTGATTTCTTTATAATTTATTTCTAATTATAATCTATTTCTTTTAATAGATATTTGTTAAGTTTTATATTATTTAGACTTATTTTTGGTCTGGGATTCTTGGGTTGGGATGAGTTCAGTTCGGCCCTGAACATGCGGTGGTTGGTGTTAAAGTTTAAATTATTGATGACATTAATGTTTGTGAAAAATTTATGTTTATTGGCCAATATAAAGTCAATTTGGTTTTTTGTTTTGGGTGACAGCCAGGTCCACATTGTTTTTCTTTTTCTTGAAGATGGTGTTTAATATGGTCAGATTATTTTCCATTTCAAAGTCCACAAGCATTTTTCCATTCCTGCTTTTAGGATTTGAGCTGTATGTATAGGGTCCTATAATTGTATCCTCTCCCCGTTTGCTTTCACCGATTTGACCATTAAAGTCACCCATCACAATGATATTTTTGTTAACATATGTCTGTAAAGTTTTATTCAGATCGTGGTAAAACTGGCCAATTGTTTCAATCCCTGCCTGTTCTGTGGGTGAATAAATCTGATTAATGGTCCATGGGTCCTTGTAATTTGGTAGTTTTAAATTCAATAATGCTATGTGCTCTGATACACCATAAAATCCATTTATGTGCTTTGCTAGGTATTTTTTACTAGAAATCCTACACCGTGTTTTCCTGGGGTTTCCCCTATATGATAAAGTATAAAGTCTGGGTGTGCGACAATACTTTCTCCCATTCTTCTGACTTCACTCACGCCAAGTACATTCCAGTTGGTGTTTTGTAGTACCATTAACAATTCTAATAAGTTTTTATGTGATCTTAGTGTTAATATGTTTAAAGTTGCAATGTATATTTTTGTATATGCTGGAATCTCCATTTTATTGTTTTTCTTGGGTAGTGTTGATTTGCTTGGGTAAAGTTGGTTGATGTTGTTTACTTCCTTATGTTGTTGTTGATTTGTTATTGGAGGGTTTTGGTTTAATTCCCTACGGGGACCAGCCGGGTTGAAGAATGTGGGGATTTTTTGCTGTTGTTGTTTTTTAACTTTATGTGTATGATGAATATATGTCTGTCGAATGATGTTGTTCTTCCTAGCGATTATGTCCAGAGTCTGGAGCTACTTATTCAGTATATCGACTTCATGTGAAAGCCTCTCGTTTTCCACAATTATTGGTTGTATCTTCTCCTCCATTATATTTAATACTGTTGTTGTAAAATTCTCTGTTATTTGTTCCGTTTATTTGTTAAGTTCTTCTTTCATCATATCTAGGCGCAACAACATTTCACCCGATAGTTGAGCACTCATGATGGCAAGCACACATATAATTTATTAATTAATGGAAAATAAGACCATAATTTAATCTTTTATATTGCTTATACTTCAAATACAATCAACATTATAATGTATTTGTAAGACAAATGACAAGGGCATTGTTCAATTTATCATCTATTGTTTTGTGTCAAAATCATTTACAAAAATAAAGCAAATCTTATATTAAAGCAGTCGAATATTTAGCACTAGCTGTCCGCCCGGCTTCGCACGGGTATTTAACAAAAATTTCCAACCCGTAATCTTTTTTAAATAACTTCTTTCCTTTTCGTTTCGAAATCGCTTATTTCGCTGTTCAAATCAAACTAACTCTGGCGGGTGACACTGGGCTGTTATATATTCAGAGAGCTTGGCTCTAGCATATTCGAGAAAGTTTAAGAATATTTTCTTTCTCATACCTCCTAGAATGTTCTCGACATTATCGTCCGCCGTAACAATAGGTTCTGCAGCTGTAGTATACGTAGTAAAGGCGCGAAATTTAAAAACTTAAATTTTAAAATGTCGGAACTAATTTGAATAACTAAAATTATGTCACTTTAACTCCAAAATATAAGTTAGCTACTGCTGTATAAATACATAAAATTTGATAACTTTATTATAGTAACAAATGTAATTTAAGGCTTTATTAAAATTGGAATTTTAAATTTCGCGCCATTATTACACATGCTGCAATTGCTCGCAGCGCCTTTCGAAATGCAACCCAAATAATCGTTGTTCTGAATGAAGTTTAAATACTCGACAACAGATGGTGCCACTACACTTAATTTCCAAATTGAAGGGTTGGAAAAGCCATTATATCTTTAAAAACACGCCTTTAGGTTAAAACGGGAACTTTCTTGTCCGAGGGGGGATAAAGGGCTATTACACTATACAAGTCCCTTTATCGTGCCGGGACTCCTTTTTAAGTTATATCGGCACGCACATTTTATCAACTTAGTTTTATTATATATAATGATATAATGATGAACATTAGTAATAGTTTACTAAAAACATCATTAAGTTTATCTTAAAACATACAAACATATTACTGTTTATAAATAATTCATTATTATCTGTTAAGAATATAATAAAGAAACTGCCCCATTTATCATAATTTTTCAAATGCAAAACATACTTGACATTCCTTGATTATTTTTACTTGTTTAGTATTCTGCATCAGTGAAAAAAAAAAAACAATAGCAATGCATTAAAAGTAATGCTAGTTGCAACTACACCTTAAAGAAATTCTAATGAGAACTGAAAAACAGCCTTTTTTCAAAATCTATCTCTTGTTTTGCCTACTAGCTTTACATTTAGTAAATGAAACATATGGAGTAAATATCAAAATTCTAAGTATGGTAAGCAGAGATGGACATTATTTAGAGAATTGGAAGTGCCCGTTAAAGTTCTTGTGACTATCTTTATATATAATGTTGAAGAGTTATTCTGATATTGTGTCAAGAACATTAAACTATTAAAAGGCATGTAGGTATGAACACATTTAAATATACAATTTTTAATATTATATTAACATGTATCTATTTTACTAATCTTGGGTTTTGCTAGCTCATTTTCAGAAATTAAAAGAAAAATGGTTTGAATAATGGTGCGTATTAATTACATAGGTTCAGAACAATACACTTGAATGTCAGCTGAACTAATTGATTTTAAAAATAAAAGCAGGTGCATGCAAACTGTTGTAGAACACTAATCCAACATAAATTTATAGATTGAAAATAATATGCATTGTATTTGAAATAAAAGAATATATTCGCTAAGCTACAACTTTTACATATGACACAATATCTATAGGTAAATTCGCTTTGCTGTGAGTTTTTTTTTTTAACTTTATAAATCAATATAAGGATAGCCTATGATTGCGAATCAAAGTTTTTTTTAAATGTTAGTTAGTTTGATCTTTTTCAATATGAGTACTGTAATTATACGAAATATAAATAAAAACCCCATAAAAATCATTATTTTATGCCAAAATTTTCATAGGTCAATGAAATAAAGACAAAGATAAGTATACAAGCAATCCAACTAATATTATAAATGCAAAAGTTTATGAGGATGGATGGATGGATGGATGGATGGATGGATGGATGGATGTATATACGTATGTATATAATTATGTATGTTTAATACTCTGATTACGTCCAATTTTAATGAAACTTGGTATGTGGACAACTTGAGATCTAGAATAACATAAAAGGTTTTTTTATCCCAACATTCTCACGGAATCGAAAATTATGCGGGTGAAACCTCATGGCACGGCTAGTAAACAATAAAAAAGAGTGATGAACTAAAAGTATAAATAATGTAAAAATAAACTGAAAAAAGACATCAAACATCATAACCACATCAAAAATTAATAGGACAATCACAAGCTTCATAACATTACTAACTGGATGCATAAAATGGTTCAACTAATTTGCACACAAATATTGAACATTTAACTCACTCTTTATTCTTCTTTACGAACATGAAAGACATAAAAACAGAAAGAATTCAAAAATATTCTTATGTAGAGAAGTAAAAAAGTTGACACGAAATTAACATTAATATACCTTCATGCAAATATTTTTTGTTACCCCAAAATTAATTATGACAGTAACAGTACATGAGAGTAGCAGTATTCATCAGTAAAAATAAAAGAGAAAGCATTCTCATTATATCATATCATTGAATGTTTTACCAGAAATAAGCACTTGCAAAACTTCCATCTTTGTAGTTATACAAACATTTTTTTCTTTTTATTAAATTTTCCATTTTTAAAATGTTATTTTCCGATACTGTGTAACTTTATGCTTATGACACAAAGAAAAATAACAACATAAAGGAACAACTTGCATAAATTATAATTAAAATGCTGAAAAAGACACTTTGGAAAAAAAATATTAGTCAGTAAAGAGTATTTTTGTGGTACTACATTTAAATTATTGAATGGGTTGTAATTGAAAAATCAATTTTATCGAATATGACTGAAATCTCTAATAATCAATATTTTGTATTAAAACCGTCAAAACGTAATCATCAGTTCGGTAACTCTTTGTTAAAAATAAATTGTATCACAATTTGTGTAAATATAATTTCTAGTAATAACAAGTGATGCACTTTAAATTTCAGAGTAATTGTTATGTTCGATTCGAAAAAAAAGTATAAAAACGCGCAAATTAATATTGAACCACTTTACACCGTTTTTCCATGATGGAACTCCAAATATAATTTATTTCTTTCCTCGTTATACTTAATTTTCAGGTCAAAGGGGACAGTGCATATATATTGAGGAAAATATAAGCAATCCTAAATATTATATAAAATTCAAGCCCTATTTCCAAATCAGCTCGTGGCTAGTCACAGTCCACAATATGGCGACAATTGAAAACAAAGACAATCTGTAAATGTATTAGCTCACCTGAGACAACTCTTGACTAGTTTGCTTGATATTCTTCTTACTTAAATTTGTAACGAGATAATTGATTTGTGATAAGCTAAACGATAAAGGGTCCAGGTTCATAGTTCCATTAATGCGAAACCGAAAGCTTCAAACACGTTTGAAGCTTTCTCGATTTTTGGCGAATTACAACCGTAAACGTGTGTTCTTTTACAGTTTTTTTGCGAAATAATAATAAGCCTAAGGTCAACATCACCAATATTCATATATTTCACTTCAAATTTAACATAATTTTAACACTCGACTGCAATAATTCATTACTCAAAAAAAAACCTGAAACCGATGACGAAAGCACTCGCCTTGCCAGTCGCCCAACAGTCGCCTCATTCGACCTCGCTAGTGCGTAAAACTCCCTCAAATGTACAATGCAACCAACATTATTGTATTAACTGATTAAAATGTTGCCATTCCAATCATTTTAACGAATTTTTTAACTTTTACTTTATAGGTTATAAGTTTATAGTGTTTAATCCATAATCAAACTAAACAATAAAATTTATAGGTAATCATAATGAAATAAAGTGCCCAATTTTTAACATTCAAGTATCTAATTTTTTTAATGCTTCTCATCATGAAATTAGCAAATTTTTTTGGTGTGTTTTTCTAACAAAAAAAAAATATAATTTAAAACTGTTAGGGTATTAATTGCTATGAAATAAAATTAACTTTGTTTTTTTTTAATTATTAGTAGTTTTGGCTAGTTCACAAAATTAAAAGAAATTTGTGGTTATTTAAGTACTAATTACTTATTTCTGTACTATATTCTATAATATATATTCTATAATATATATTCTATAATATATAAACAAGAAGAATTAAGCGATATGCTTTCAAAAATTAAATTGTAGTCTTTTTTTCAAAAATCTATCGCGTTGAAACAATAAGTTTCGCATTTTCTTAATTACAAGAGAGTTGAAGAAATAAAGGTTCACTGCTCGTTCCCCGTAGGCGTAATAATTTGTAGCCTATATGTTGACCCGACTTCTTAATAATATTCATGCCAAATTTGAAGTAAATCTATGCAGTACTTTTTGAGTTTATTCCGGACTTACATACAGACAAACAGACAAAAATTCTAAAAACTATATTTTTGGCTTCGGTGTCGATTGCAGATTACACCCGAAGTATTCTTTTAAAAAAATATTCAATGTACAGTATTCACTTTCCTCCATTTTATTATATGTATAGATTAAATTTTATTTGCTATTGTAATCTAGACATGAGTAACCTAACTAAATACGTCTAATTCACAACTTTATTGACTACTAGCTGCTGCCCGCGACGTCGTCTGCGTGAACGCTATACAGTACCAAAAATACCTACGATTATACCTTTTAAAATAACATTCATTTACCTGTTTCTTCTTTACATTTCATATCTACAAAAAGTGCAGTAACAGAGGGAGACGGTCTTTTGTAAAATTGACCTTCAAAAATTGCTTATTTTCAACCTGCTTTGAATGAATGACTTTATGGTGATTCTGCTTAATTAAGTTATAAGTTATGACTAAAGCAGATGGAGAAAATAATGAATATATATGGCAAAAAAAGAATACACGGCGATTTAAAATTGAAAAAAATTGTCTTGATACTACTTTTATTCATTTAATTATTTTTATCGGCCTAAGTTACTTATATTGCGTGATATTTATAGCGTGAAGCTAGCTTATAGTATGGTTATTATTAACATAAGAACAACAACATTCAAGTATGCGTCGTTAGATTACGCGTTGTTACAGAATGCGTTGAAGAAATAAAGGTTCACTGCTCGTTCCCCGAAGGTGATAGCGTGATATCGTGATATGTACGTGATATGTACTGTGATATGCGCCTCCATACTATGGAACAAACTCCCAAGAGTCATTCAAACTAGTCCTTCCCTTGTTTCCTTTAAATATAAATTAAAGAAACATTTGCTTTCACTAGCTAATGTGTAATCATCTGTATATTATAGAATATGTATTACTTATATATTGTAGTGAGTATGTATATGTTTATTTATATGTATAAGTATATTTGTATTTTGGTATGTATCTTTATATGTATTTGTTAATGTGTAGTATGTTATATTTTTGTATATATATAAATTTTATTAGCTTTTATTCATTTTTTTTGTCTTTGGTGTTTTTTTTTATATATATTTTTTTTATTTTCTTCTTAATGAATACTTCTTGCACTGTTTGCCTCGCTATATGAAACACTTACTCATGACCATGGGTTGACTGGAAGAAATCTCTTTCAGAGATCAGTCCACCTTTGCCATAAACCTTACTATTATTTTATGTTTTAAATCTATTTTTTGAGTGCAATAAAGTATATAAATAAATATGTAGCCTATATGTTGACCCGACCTCTTAATAATATTCGTGCTCAATTTGAAGTAAATCCATGCAGTACTTTTTGAGTTTATCCCGGACATACATACAAACAAGCAGACAAACGTACAAAAATTCTAAATACCATATTTTTGGCTTCGGTATCGATTTTAGATCACACCCCAAGTATTCTTTTTAAAAAATATTCAATGTACAGTTTTGACTTTCCTACTATTTTATTATATGTATACATAGAGCAACACGGAGGGGAGTAGCCCTGTCGTTTTCATTTTATTCCTACCATTTTATCTTATTATCATATATATATATATATATATATATATATATATATATATATATATATCTTAATATCTTATATATAAAATTCTCGTGACGCGGTGTTTGTAGTTAAACTCCTCCGAAACGGCTTGACCGATTCTCATGAAATTTTATGTTCATATCGGGTAGGTCTGAAAATCGAACAACATCTATTTTTCATACCCCTAAGTTATAAGGGGAGGGATTAAGAGGGTTAATGACATAGTATGAAATTTTGTGTGCATATCGGGTAGATCTGAGAATCGGCCAACATCTATTTTTCATTCCCCTAAGATATAAGGCGGGGGGGGATTGAGAAGGTTAATAAAATATATGGCAAAACAACGTTTGCGGGGTTAACTAGTTATATGTATAGATTTTAGTCTAGGACTTAGTCTTGGGCTTAATCGGACGTTTCAGGTGTGCATTCTATTCGTACAATTCGAAAGATGTACCTGGCTACAAAACAGTGTACAGGTCGAAATACTTTTTTTTTCATTATTTTGATTTTTTTTTGTCTTCTAGCACCAAAGATTCGATTGTGAAACAACAAACCTCATTATACACATTATTTGATTTCCATAAATATAACGTAAACAAATTTCTTTTACGTAAAAGTGTATTTTTTTTCTCTTTATTGGGAAACAAACAGTACAAAGAATACAATTAGTTCATGAGACATTTAAAAAAATGATCAAGCCAACAAAGTTTCCACTTAAATCTATGAACATGAAAATTATCACTAAGAACACCAACAAATATATTACACAATACAATAAATATAATTGTAGATACTACACAATACAATAAAATATAGTTGTACATAGGACATGTATATACTTTATTGCACTTAACAACAGAATATACAGAAAATTACATATATAGTTGATGGCAAAGGTGAACTTATCCCTAGAAGAGATCTCTTCCAGTCAACCAATGGTCATGAGAGAGAGTGTCATATAGCTGTGTCCCCCACACAGCGCAAAAAATAACAATATTGAGAAAATAGTTGAATAACTGTAATGTATTACAAACTTATAAGTATAAATACATACACACATACATATCGTACATATACATACATACCTTACATTTATACATACATACATATACATATATATACATACACACATACATACATAAACACATAAATACATACAAATACATAACATAATAGATAGGTAATTATATACTTACATATTCTCTAAGTAGATGATTGTAAATTGACTTGAGAAATAAAGTGCTCCTTTAATTTACGTTTGAAGGAAACAAGGGAAGGACTTTTTTGGATACTTTCTGGGAGTTTGTTCCACAGTATAGAGGCGTGTACCGCAAATGAATTAAGCTTGAATTTCGTATTGCACTTTGGTACATCCAGCTTTGTTGTAATGCCAGGGCGCCTGGAACGATTAGGAGAGGGTAGGAAGTGAAAACGGGATCGAAGATAAGAAGGAGAGTTTGGATCACGTAGGATATTAAAGAGAGTAGATAGGATATGCATATCACGGCGAAGGCGAATAGGGAGCCATTTGATCTGAGCACGGAAGTGAGAGATACGATCAAACTTTCGTAGGCCAAAAATAAAACGTACTGCGAGATTCTGAAGTCGCTCCAATTTTCTAAGCAGCTCCTCTGTCACATCCAGATAGCATACATCGGCATAGTCAAGGATAGGTAGTAGAAGGGACTGCGCGAGCATATATTTGGTTTTGAATTTGAAATTTGGTTTTGGTTTTGAAAGGGAGAAAATACTGGAGACGCTTGAGAGAGTGGATCGAGTAATGTATTTTTTTGCTGATTTCATTAATATGAGCTTTCCGAGACAGGTTGCAGTCCATAATAAGGCCCAAATTTCTAACCTTATCAGAGTAAGGGATTGGGACCCCAGAGTAACAGATTTTAGGTACAAATTCCCAGTCAAGTCTGCCACTCAACCGACTGCTACCAATAATGATGGCTTGTGATTTTGCAGGATTTACTAGCAGACCAAAAGACTCAGCCCAGACCTGAACAGCAGCAAGATCATTATTTAAAATTCCAACAGCCTCATCCAACTCAGTCAAGCTGAAGTGTCTGTATATTTGTAAATCGTCTGCATACAGATGGAAGGGAGAAGTGATAATACGGGAAACATTATTAATAAAGACAGAAAGCAGTAAAGGAGATAATACGCCACCTTGTGGAACGCCAGCAGTGAGGTCCATCCAACACGACGAGCTATCATCGAGAGTCACACGCTGCTGGCGTCCAGAAAGATAAGAGTGAAACCAATTAATAGCTGTGGGCGAAATATTAACAGCTCGCAAGGTACCAAGAAGAACGTCGTAGTCAACAGAGTTAAAGGCACTGCTGAAGTCCAGCAGAATCATGGCAGTGAGCTTGGTTTGATCCATTACACACCGCAAATCCTCCGAAACATTCAGCAGCGCTCCCACAGTGCTGTGGGATGGACGGAAACCGGATTGAAAAGGACATATGAGGTTGTGAGAGGAAAGATGGCGTAAATTTGATTATGCACGACGGATTCTAGGACTTTGGAGAGTAGAGGAAGAATAGAAATAGGACGAAATTGAGAAGGATTAGTAGGATTGGCGATTTTAGGAAGGGGTATGACTAGGGCTTTCTTCCATAGTGATGGAAAGACATTGCATGTAAGTGAAAAGTTAATAATGTGTGTTATTACAGGTGCAATGTCCTCCAACACAGGAAGAATCATGTAGTGATACCCTACTAAGTAGGTACTGAGAGTCTACTAAACCATTAATTAATTTGTAGAGAAAAAGCTGATCTCTGTGTTCTCTACGATTTTCAAGGGAAGTAAACTTAGTAAAACAATCATATCCAAATTTGACTTTCAACCTTTTAACGAACTTATTTTGTATTCCTTCAATTATGTCTATGTATTTCTTATATTGAGGATTCCAAACGGTAGATGCGTATTCCAAGTTTGATCTAACATATGCATTATACAGCAGGATTAAGGTCTGAGCATTTTTAAAAACCATTCATTGCCTAAATATAAAGCGCAACATTCTATACGACTTGGTTGTTATCTTGTCTATATGCTGATCAAAAATGAGCTTGCTATCCAACTGAACTCCAAGATCTCTTACCTCCGTCACTCTTCTTAAGCTGGCATTAGAGATTGAGTAATTATACAAAATATGTTCTCTTTTTCTCGAAAATGTAATTGTACAACATTTTTCTAAATTCAAATACAAGCTATTAAATCTACAGTATTGTTCAAGTCTATTTAAATCATTCTGCAATTCAGCACAATCTTTTTTATTCTTTATAATTTTAAATTTTTTTGTATCATCCGCATATAATATTACATTTGAATTCAAAAAGCACTTATCTATGTCATTAACAAATACATTAAATAATAGAGGTCCTAAATGTGAGCTCTGTGGTACTCCAGAAGTAATTGGAACAAACGAAGAGGTGTAACCCTTAATCGCCACAGCCTGTGACTGATTACACAGATAGGATGTCAGCCACCTAAGTAAATTCCCATGAATTCCGATATGTTCAAGTTTTTTTATTAGAAGACTATGTGAAATTTTATCAAAAGCCTTTGCGTAATCAGTGTATATAACATCAACTTGGTGTCCAGAGTCCATTGCATTAAGTACAATATCTAAAAACTCACAAAGATTAGATTCAGTCGATCGCTTATTGATAAACTCATGCTGGTTACTCATTAACAAGGGTCTTAACACCGGGTATATCATGTCATATACAATTTTTTCAAAAGCTTTGGTATAGAGGACAAATTAGAGATTCCACGATAATTTCTTACATACAAGATTTCTTCCACTCTTTAGGTATACAGCCCGTATCCAAGGACTTTTTAAATAAAATAGTTAAAGGTATGCTTAAAGTTTTACTACATTGTTTTAAGAACATAGTATGAATAGAATCTGGCCCACTTCCTTTGCGTACATCTCATTTAGCTAAGTATGATTGTACTTTGTTCTCTGATATATCTAATGACGCAATGATTGTATTAGAGTTATAATCCATAGTATTAAGCGAGAATGATATATTCAGTTCAAATACAGATTGAAAAAAGGAACAGAACATGTTGGTAATTATTTGTCCATCTGAGCCAGATTGCAGATCCAAATACATAGTATCAGGTATACCAATGTGTTCTTTTATAGATTTAATAAAAGACCAAAATTCTTTTGAATTAATTTTAATATTTTTTCTACTAGCTCTAAATAACAATTGTAACAGTAATTTTCTAATTTCTTTGTTTGTGCTCTAATTTCTGAGAACCTTTCATAACCACTAAGCCTTCCATACGTTTTCCATTTTTTTATGACATTTTAATTTCACATTTACAGGTCTAATCAACCGCCGCGAATACCAAACGGGATACCCAGTCTCTGTAGCTAATTTAGATGGAATATATCTGTCAATTACATCTTTCACAATACTATAGAACGTATCAACAGCCTCGGTAATATCTTTATCCTCTAGCTCAACTTTTATTATGAACGAGGTAGAACATTATACAAAGATGTAGACGAATTAATAATTCAAGTAAGAAGCGAACAGCAGCAGTGAAAGCGATTCTGAGTCTAATTAATATTCCCCTATATTTCCGTTTTTAGTTCAAATAAGCATTTGATTTGTTTTTTGCCTTTTTATTTGTTTTTCTTTGTGTTCTTTTGAAATTACTTAGGTAAAATAAATCCTTGTCCGCAAACTTTTTCGGGATAGATAGAATGACAATTGCCAATTTAATATAAACATCTTCGCCTCTATTCACTCGTTCACTCATGTTTTTTTCGCAAAATATTGCAAGTATCAAAATCTTTTATATCATAACTATACAGTGTTGCCATGTGTTTGCTACGTTGTATTACAGCGCCCTCATTAAATTTCAGGACTTTATTGACAGATTTTACTATATGTAGTTGTTTTGTATTGACCATGTGACATTTGGAATATTAAAATCACCCATCACGACAATATTTAAAAGTATTATTCTATTATTATTCTCAATTTTTACTTACCTACGCTAAAAAAAAGCTATAACCAAAAATAATACTTTCACGTAAATAGAAATAGTTTATGTATGTTTATAAAACTTTGATTAAAAAGGGGACATTAAAACGCGAAATGAGTAGAATGCATTACGCGATGTAACTCGTAAGGTCTTAACAAATTCAACATTAATCGTTCGTTCGTACCGTTCTGCTGTATAGCTCTGTTTCATTCCAGAGCTAACGAACGCCGTACGAATAACATCATCTTGGACAGTCGGACAATCGGACAGTCGGACAGTCGGACAGTGTGATACTCGGACCCATAGACGTACAATACAAACTCGTCGGACCGCGGTGAACTATGATAGTTGATAGTTACAGTGTACTAGCCATGCGAAGTTTATATCACTGAAAAGAAAAGAGAGATATATATCATTTTGATCTTAGGATATATATCACTCATTTAGCTCTTCAGCTCATTTAGCTCAGTGAAATAATTTTATAAAACAACCAAAATGCAAATATCACTCATTTAGCTCTTCAGCTCATTTAGCTCAGTGAAATAATTTTATAAAGCAAACAAAATGCAACCTTATGTGGTTGTAAAAAAATACTTTTTCGCTTGTTCAAAGCAAGACGATTGAGTCTATGACCTTGTGAAATATGAATCGAATAGATACAGAGCCATAACTAACTATCTCTCTCTTTCGCATGATAAACGCCATCGTCCGATCGAGTGGCTCACTAGCTCAGTCTCGTTTACTCCCGCTCAGTACGTCAGTTTCTCGAAAATGAATCATAAGACTAGTGAGCTGGAGATATATTTGAAACGTAAGTGAGCTGATGAAAGACTAGCTCACTTGAAAAGATATGTTTCATTTGTATCACTCACTCATGAGTTACCCAAGTCTACAGTGTACGATTAGTCCGATTAGGTCCAACAAATAGCGATTGACGTTTGGTACCTACTATTACATTTCGTACCTTAATAAGTAACGTAACCTTTTAGTACATCGTACATGTGCCACCCAAGACTACTAGGACTCTACAAAATCTCTTCTGTTTAGTCTATTATTTGCTTAAATTAAACCATTTAAAAAGTATGGTAACATTAAGACAAATGTTTGAAATCAATTGGATTCTCTATTTTGGCGGGAAGAGAAACACGCCTTTTTTAAAATCGTCCTATAAATAAAATTAATTTTAATAGTATTTAATATTTAAAAAAAAAAAACAAATGCAAGGAGAAAGCGATGGAGATGAGCAGGAGCGATCAGTGAAGTGATCATGAAGTATCAGGAAAAAAAAGAAGAATTACAACTCCAACAATAGATAAGTATAAGACATACACTAAAAATGGATATACAAGACAATATCCAGACAACAGCTCAAATGGCGACTTTGTGGTTTAATTAGAACATTTAGATAAAGAAATCAAACTTGACAATATGAATCCTTTAAACCTCTCCAAATATTTCAAAAATATCAACGGGGTTCATGAGAGAGCAAGGATTAATTTAAATAAAATTAAAATATCTTCCAAACAGGCAGCTTTAGCGAACGACTTTTTGAAATCCCGATGCTTATTAGAGCATAATTTAAGAGCGTACATACCTGCATCCTCTGTGGAAAGGGTAGGGGTTATTAGATATATTCCGAAAGAAATAGAAAACAAGGAATTATTTGAAACAATTTGCTGTGATAGAGACGTTGTTGGAATATGTAGATTCATGAAACGCGAAAAAGGTAATTTAATCCCATTATCAACCATATCAATAACATTTTCAGGTACTTCTCTACCTGAATATATTTTATTAGACGGATGGAGATATAAAGTACATACTTATATCCCTCCGGTATTACAATGTTTTAAATGCTTAAAGTTCAATCACTCAGCTAAAATATGTCGTAGTGAACAGGTTTGTTCTAAATGCTCTGAAAATCATTCATATAAAGATTGTATTTCTGAAACGTTAAAGTGTACTAATTGCTCTGGAAATCATCTAGCGGTAAAGCTTTAGATTAGGAAAAACCGAATTTCGGGACCGTGGGGGGAAGGGAGGGGGGAACGCTACCCCTGGTACCACTGTCACACCTCAGAACCCCATGGTTATGGAGATATCCATGGTTAAAGTTTTGAGGTTAGAAGAAGAATTTCGTAGCTTTCACACGTTATTTTCACATTTCACACGCGTTTTTTTCAAATTAATCTACCACCTTTAAAGTTAGAGGAACGCTTGGCTCCGGCGCTGCGGGAAGTGCAGCCCTTCTTCCCTCCGCGCCTCCGCGGCAAAAAAAAAACACTCTAGGGGTAGGACAGACCAAGACCACGTGGACAGTGGGGTGCTCCGATTCGGTTTTGGGGTATTTTTCGAATTTCTAAACCTATATTCTAGCACGCAATGTTACTAATTTTATTAGAATATTATGTCTGACGCGTTATTTTTAACCGACTTCCAAAAAAGGAGGAGGTTCTCAATTCGACTGTATTTTAGCATTAGGAAATCCTGAATCAATTAAGACCACATCTCATATTAAGGAAATGTTTATTAAAAACTTATCTGAATAATGGATAGTTTAAAACTAGTGCAACATAATATACAAAGTATTAATAATAAAAAATCTTTGTTACAAACACTTTTATTTGATAATGAAATAGATATATGTTTATTAAATGAAACATGGTTAAAAAGTGGTCCCAGTCACACTTTTACATGCCTGGGTATGATTTTATTTTTAAAATTTTTAATTAAAAGTTCTATAAAATATGTCCAACTTTCAACTCCAAATTTCCAAGATGTTCAAATGATTGCCATTTCTGTTGATACAAAAGTTGGTCCTCTAACTATTCTATTATGTCCACCTAAAAATAAAATTAATATTTCTAAATTAAAAAATATTATAACCAGTCTCCCTAAACCATATATAATATCAGGTGATTTCAATGCGCATCATGTAGCATTTGGATGCACTTTAACTAAAACTAGGGGTAAAAATCTATATGATTTGATAGATGATCTAAATTTGTGTATTCTTAATACTGGTAGTGCCACTACTGTACGTAGGCCAAATGACAAGATATCTGCCATTGATGTTACTTTAGTTAGTCCAGAGTTAGCACCCATATGCGACTGGTATGTTGTTGAGGATCCATTAGGTAGCTATCATTACCCTACATTTATTAATATAATTGCATCTCCAAATACTTATGACTTTAATAAAAATGTAAATAAATATATGTATAATAAGGCTAATTGGGGAAAAATACTATTTTCTCTCAGAAAGCCATTTCATGAATTTTAAGATAACCAATGAAGATCCTGTAGGATCTTACAACAAATTTTGTAATATCCTAAATAATTTAAAAGATGAATGTCTTCCCAAATTGAAATATTACACAAAAAGGAGAGATAATAAAGCCCCTTCTCCTTGGTGGAACGACATTTGTGCAAAGGCTGTAAACGGTTGTAAATCAGCTTTATGTATTTACCGACGGAATTTGAATATGGAAAATTACCTTAACCATAAAAAAAATGGAGGCTAAGAAAAAGAGGATTATTAAAGAAGAAAAAAGGAAAAGTTGGAAAAATTTATGCACTTCATTTAATAGATACACTCCCATTAGCAATATATGGAATTTTATAAAAAGAATTAATCGCATAAAAATAGGTTCTAACAGTAGAAATGATAGTTTTATACCAGACTTTTTTGATAAATATACAAAGACTGGAGTTGAAAATGATACTTGTTTAGATAATTTATTTGATAAAACAAAAGAAGATAAAAATAATGAATTTCTTCTAAAACAATTTAGTTGGGACACAATGTCTCTCTTCCAATTTAAAAAAAAAAACAAACCAATTCAAGATCATAACTCTTATCATCCTATCTCTCACTTCTTGCGTAGGGAAAATATTTGAACACAAGATTAAAGTAAGGTTGGATTATTTTGTAGAAGCAAATTCTTTATTACCTGATTATCAACTAGGTTTCAGAAAAGGTAAAAGTGCAGTTGAAGGCTTTGTTTCATTCATTGCTGACATCAAAACTTCTATCTTTGCTAACTCTAATGCAATCTGTGTATTTCTGGATGTTGAGGGTGCATATGATAATGTGAACCTGTTTCAACTGATCAGAGTTTTGAGTGAATTAAAAATACCTGGAAAGTTATTAAGATGGATATTTAACTTATTTTATAATCGTACAGTATATGTTTATACATGGGCCTAAGTATGCACATAAAGGATTAATGCAAGGTGCTATCTTATCACCAATTTTATACAATCTCTACACCTCTCGGATCCAAAATAATGTAAGAGAAAATAATGTAAATATCCTACAATATGCAGATCATTTGGTCATGTATTCTTTTAATCAAAATATAAATATAGCTAAATGTAGAATAAACCAAGGTCTTAGTTAATTGCAAACTTTTTACCATACTAAACGTAAATTAAATATTAATTCTACCAAAAGTTCTGTTATGTTATTCGGAAAATCAAATTGTAATGCTCAGATTAATAAACAAAAGGCAGATGGAGCGCGCCGAACATGCGAGTGAAGCCACCAAAGCGAATACAAAATCAAAAGCGAATACGAAGTCGCAGCAGTGCTAAACCAGTATATAAGTGTATAATCTATGGTGCTAAAGATAGCGTCGTATTGTTTAAACGTCTCGAGTGATTCATTATTTTGTGTCAAAAAATGCCGTCTTGTGTTATTAAACATTGTGAAAGTTGTTCCCAAAAATAAAAAAAAGAGGATGGAATTTCATTTCACAGGTAATTATAAATTATTTAATTGATTTTATTATTTATTCACTCAATAAATTATATGGTTATCATGGAACATGCTTGGAACACAAAACCTCGACATTAATTCAACTGTGCTGCCAGTGTTCGGCGAAATGTTTTTCCCTTCAATTGGGGAAACTACCTGATGGTCTAGGCGTTAGTGAGACTGGCTTTTAAATGTACGGATGTGTATTCGATTCCCACACGTAATATCATGTCTAAATAGTTATTCCGAATTTAGATGTATTTTTATCTGTTATTACCATTTACTCGTGATTCGGTCATTAATATCTAATGCAGGAGCTTAAATAAAAATGTATATGGTTATCAATTTAGTTCCTTATATATATATATATATATATATATATATATATATATATATATATATATATGATTATGATGAAGTAATTTACATATATGGTATATTTTGTTCAGTTGTGAGCAATAGCCAGATTACAATATTAGTGGAATTAATGGAGGATGCTAGATATATTTAAAGAATACATACTGTAATCAGTGTCAAGTTTTATTATTTAATGATTTTTGCAGATTGCCGACAGATGTTGTTCTACGCGAGGAATGGGTTTCTATTATTCGCCAAAGCAGGCAAGACAATAATTGGCAGGCTTCAAAATTTTGCATTGTGTGTTCATTACATTTTAAAGAGGATGGCTTATGCTTTACCGAAAAATGTCATATGTTGATAAAAAAAATTCCAATGTAATTATTTGTAATACTATCTAAAGGAGAATGCCCACCGCAGTATGGACTTTAGTTTCGCTTTGAAAAATTTTGTGCCATGATGATATTTACCACATTTTGTAGGTTCCTTAGTGTACATTTAATTAAAAAAACGCTGTTTCTCTAGCTCGACGGGTATAATGAAAAAAAGTCACAACAAAAGTGGTTTTCTTATCCTTCATTCATTTAGTATTTTTATTTACATTTGAAGTTTTAACTATCTGTAAATGTTTGAATATGATCTGAATGCAAGTAAGTTAATGCTTCAGTTTGCTTAAACTCAAGGTACGTCAGTAAAATGAATGAATTTAGAATTAATGGCTAAAAGAGTTTCAATCAGTAAAACGAAACAGTTTCACATTTGACTTATTTGACATCTTTCAAGTGAATGTCGCATTGTTGCCAGTTGTAGATCGATTAATCGATTATGATTGAAAAACACTACAACAGGATACTTTCAGATAGATTAATCAAATAAACTCATATTATTATCAAATAAAAATTGATTTTCTTTATTATTTAACATGTTATTATGAACTGCCAATTCGATATTTTAATAAAATAAATATAAGTGTATCGATTATACTTTGGTGAGTCGATACGCTCGTACGAAAATGGCAATACTGAGGATTCAAATGTCATAACAAAAAATACTTTGGAATTGCTAGTAAAACGGAAATGAATAAATTACTGCTTAATATGTGGATTCTTATCCGTCGAAGTTATGGCTAAGTATTTTACGATGGCTAGTGTAAATTAAAAACTTAGTTTTTAATATTAATTTGGTTTAGGCACAACGACGTGGAAGGAGGAAACCACGTATGGGCATTCCCCTTTTGGTCTACTCTTTAAGTTGTCTGTATATCGATGTATGGTGGATGTGTGAATAAATGATGATGATGACTATTATTATTATTATTAATAAATATTTTGAATTATGTATGTTTTTTTTAAATCTGTCTAATGAAATAAATATGATACTACTGAAAAACACTAAAGTTTTATTATCTAGTGTTGTAAACAGTGTAAAGTCCATTTAAACCTTATTAAACAAAAACAATATCCACAAAATTAATATCCGAAGCAAAGTGTGAACGGACTGCTAGTTATAAAAATTTTGACATATTACCTATTTCTTTTGTTATTTTAATGAAACCTTTAATTTAATATAACACGAGATCTCTTGATTTCCGCTCTATGGCGTTTAAAATGTACATGAAAATCGTTCAATCCAAATGCAAACTCAAAGTATTTATTTAGTTATAAATTCATGTATCCAAATAAAACTTTAGAACCTATTGTCGTAAAAGAACATTTAAAAAAATGCAGGGAGTTTTTTTCTTTTTATGGTATCATTATACACACATAGATGCACGTGTTCCTACAGTGCCATTTCTAGTCACCACGCACACATGAATAAAAAGTGGCTTCATACTTTTTGTTGCACACACTCCATCTGCCTTTTGTTTCTTCTGAGTTGTAATGTTCAAGTTACATATAACAATGAAAACATCCCTAATGTAAAGGAACAAAAATTCCTTGGTGTAATTATAGATAATAAACTTAAGTTTAATAGTCATATTGATTGTATATGTAAAAAGGCTTATAAAAGAATCAATATATTAAGATATTTAGGAGTTTTTTGGGGTGCTAATGCAAAGATTCTAAGTATTTTATATAAAGGCATAGTAAGAAGCCACTTTGACTATTGTTGTATTGCCTATATAAATGCTAGACCATCTCTGCCAAAGAAACTAGATATAATTCAAATTAGGGCATTAAGAATAATTATGGGAGCTATGAAATCTACACCTATTAACTCAATGGAAATTGAAGCAGGTATCCCTCCTCTGATATTAAGACGCTTGATGTTAGTCCAGTAATTTTGTTTAAAAATACTTGCAATAAACTCTTCTTTACCTGTTAGGAAGTGTTAACGTTAGTAGAAGAATTATCGAGTGGTATAGTGTCTTCTACAAATATTATTAACGCTCAATCAATAAATTCTGCAATGCTTCCGCAAATGTCAGTTATTTTACATTTAAATGACATTTTCACGATAAATATCTCAAATTCAGTCCATTCTAGCTCTCTATGGCCTGTTTTTTTTTTTTTTTTAATTTTGGCATCCCGCGGTTTGCGCATATGCCACTAACAAAAGCAGGGAAACGTTTATCAAGATTTGAAAGGATATTACTCACGGAATTGGAAAAGGGTCAGATAGGATTACTATGATAGGACAAGTATACGGATTCATAATTTCAAATTATTATCTAATAGGAAAATAGATAAAGCTGTATATATATCAGGATTAGAACATGAAAGAAGAAATTTGATAGAAGTAGGAAATGGTACACGGATGGAGACCAGATGATTATAAAAGGAAAAAACGTCATTCAAAGGGCAGGTAAAGAAAATATGATTAAGATCACCCACATCCCCACAAGCACACAAATCTGAATCAATTATATTAAACCTGGCCAAATGTACAGGTGTGCATGCATGACCCAATCTCATTCGAATAATTGATGAAGTAACTTGTTTACCAAACCTCAGAGATGAAAACCATGGCTTACTAGGAATATTAGGTTGTAAAAACTTAAAAAATTTCTCCTTGATCCTCCCACTAGTTTCCCAAGCTTCATCCCAAGTTTTCTTGAGATAGAGCCTAGGCAGCGTAGTCAAATCATAGCAGTAATTAATGTAAGGATAAATGTCACCGCACACCACGGCCTCATTAGCTAGACGATCAGCTATAACATTACCAACAATATCTACATGTCCTGGAATCCAGGCAAACATCACGACATATCCTCTTAAAACACAATTATGTAAAGCAGTTCTAATATTAAATATTACGGGATACATGGGCTTAGATTGAAATGGATATCTTTGAATCGCCATTAAAGCGCTTTTGGAATCAGATAACATAAGGGTTTTTTTTCTGATTTCATTAACAAAATGTATTCTTATACTTTGAGGATACCAAAACATTCGAGATGAAACTTAATTTTTTGGACTATATTAAATTGTTTGTGATAAACACCAATTCCAACATGAGAAGTATGTTTCGAAGCATCAGTGTAAATGTGATGCCAATTGTGGAAATTATCGTCTATCACAGAATTAAATTCATAATTAGCACTAACGATATTTCTGTTGATGCCCAAGTTCAAACAAATATTAGGTGAGATAGTCAAACTTTCAAAACTACAGGAGAACAAAGGAAGTGAAGGTCAACGATAAACAGGTGATTGAATGGACATAAATTTTCGAAAACTAAATATTAAACAGGGTAAGGACTTATGTCTCCAATAAGCGTAGGTGTTAACTATTTCTGACAATAATTTGAGTTTATTAAAAAGTGGATGATTAGAGTTCTGTACAAAGCGGAAGAAGAATTTGTCTGCTAGATATTGTCTGCGTAACTGTAAGGGTGGTTCACAAAATTCAACTTGCAGGGCATTATAGGTGTAGTCTTCATAGCCCCAGTAATAATTCGAAGAGCTTTAGCTTGTATGCTATTCATTTTGGAAAAACCAGAAGAACTACCGGGTTCAAGAAGAAATGTACCATAATGGAGTACACTTCTAATGATAGCATTATATATTAATTTTAAAGAAAAAGGATGCGCTCCCCACCACACTCCCGAAAGACATCTTATTATATTTAACAACCACTCGCACTTAGCCACCACATATTCCGTATGGGGAAGTCCAGTGAGTCTTGCATCGAGATAAGCACCTAAAAATTTAACATTATTTTTCACTGGAATTATAATATTATTTAATGAGGACGGGAGGGGGTAATCGGCATTTAGAAAATAATACTATTGTGCTTTTTGATGGTGTAAGTTCCAAATAATTTTGGAAAAGCCAATTCTTTATTTGACGAAGGAAAGAATCCAAAGCAAATTTAGCATTATCTATGGACTTATTTATGTTTTATATTAACAAATCATCTGCATACTGTAACACCTTTACATCGTTGTCGAATGAATACTCTAAATCATAATGTATAAATATTATATAAAATCGGTTTTAGGACTGATCCCTGTGGGATACCTTTCCAAACTATTCTAGAAGGTTTATTAGAATCTTGTAGGGTAATTGAACACTCTAATAAAATATTTAAGATAAAATTTATTAACAGAGATGGATCTTTTAATTGATTGAGTTTATGTTTTAGAATTGGGAGGGAAACATTGTCATAAGCAGAGCTTATATCCAAAAAAGCTGCCAAGACAGAATTATTATTAGAAAATGCCAGACGAATATCTGTAGTGAATATCGCCAGACTGTCTATGGTGCTTCTGCCTCTGCGAAAACCAAATTGATTTTTTGATAACAATTTATTACTTTCTATAAACCACTCTAACCTATTTTTAATTAAATGTTCAGCAATTTTTAGAACAACAGAAGAAAGTGCTATGGGTCTATACGATGAAGGAATATCAGCAGGTTTATTGGGCTTTAATATAGGAATTATCTCCTGCTCTTTCCAATGTGGTGGAATTTTTCCAGATTCCATAACAGAGTTTAAAATATTCAAAAAATATAGAAGGCGTGTATCGCTCATATGAGTAAAAAAAGATAGAAAGATACTATCATTCCCGGATGTAGAATCCTTAACATTTGTTAAAACTCCTTTCAATTCAGGTAGTGTAAAGGGGGCATTAAGAACGTCGGAGGTATAATTGCAATTTTAACCTGTGGAAGAAGTCAAACTGTCACCGATGTCATTGACATTTTTATTATATGGGCAATTTTTTATTTTGTTGTCGATGTTGCAAAAAGGTTAATTTAAAAAAAAGTTCGTATTTGTGAGGATAAAATAACTAAGTTTGATGTGTTAACAAGGAAAGTACGTAAAAAGGCAAGAAAATCTACAAATTAATCAAGATTTTATGAAATAACTGAATTTTCCTTTCCTTTATTGGGAGTTATTAATCCATTGAGTTACGAAATGTTAAATATTATAAACCCTATAATATAACTCAGTATGCTTAAATGAAAGGTTTTATTTTAGAAATAATAAAGTACTTTTCAATAATCATCAAAGAAAACCAAGAAAAGAAAGAAAGATAGCTGAGTATTGATATCAGTAATTCCTTTGAGTTACATTACTGATATGGCCTAACTATTATAATTCGCATAGCTATTAAGTTAAAAAAGCTCAATATCAAATATTATAATTATCTATAAACCAACATCTTCTAATATTAAATAACAATCGTAAAAAAGTCGTACTAAACGTAGGTATAACACAAATTAATATTATTTACTTACTAAAGTAGAGGACAATTTCTCAGTGGAACGTAACAAAATTGTAAGGCAATGTTCACTATGGCTACCAAAATGGCTATAGATTTAAAGTTATAAAAATAAAAGTCAACTTTAAAATTAACAAAAACAATTTATTCTTCTCATAAAGAAAATTGAGTAGAAAAAAATTAAACAAACAAAATTAACGTAGGTTTTGCCTCATTTTTATCAATGTTTTTAGTCTAACTAAATTCTGAAAAGTAATCAAATTATATTAAAAAAAAATCCGTTACTTACAATAACAAATAAAATCTTTTAATTTATTATGGCACAAACAATCTGACAGTTGACTTAGATAAGATGTTACCTACTTATTCTATCAGTCTTCAAATAAGAAAGTTATTTTAAGATCAACTAATACTAATTATAATTAATCAGTCTTAGGTTTTAGGCCATACCTACTCATACCTACTCGTGCCAACTCGTCTAGGCATAATAAAAAATATTTTACTCACTTCTGAACACATGTATCACAGACATAAACATCATCAACTTCTAATTTTGAACTTGTGATGCACTTTACACAGTAAAATAGTTCACATTTAGAACATTTCGTCACGCAATTATAAAAAAGATAAATATTTTTACATTTGTTGCACGACGCAGTACGTTTAATCGTCGTTTTAAGTGCTCTTGAACTTAATGGATTTTGTTCAGTTTTACTTTTGACGATCTTCATTTTATTTGGTGTTAATAATATCCTATTCTTTAATATTTTAATTTTAACTTTTTTTAGAACAGGCTCAGCAGAGGAACATGCTACCGTTGAAACACGCTTATTTCTTCGTCTCGGAGTTTCCTCTATCATTCATCTGGATAAAAGTTTTGTCTGCAACATGGACAGTTTCAAAAGGCTTTGAGATTATAGAATTATCAAACAATAGTTGAAATTTACGGTCTGCAGTATTGTCCGTGCTAGATGTCGTAGTCGCATCGTCGTTTGGATCAAAATAGAGGAGGTCGTAAGTAACATTTATGAGTTTTTTTTCTTCCTCATCCAGCATCAAGTCTATTATAATCCCATCTAAATCTTCTGGTGTGGTGTGTGCCGGGTAGTTATTATCATGAGCATATATGACGTCGTCAACATTTTGCAAATTTGTATCTATGTTCATAATATCAGAATTCACAGGAATTGGTAAGTCAGCTTGATTGATGTCCACATTTTCCTTGTTAGAAGCCAGTACATCAGGAATTCTAGGTTTTGGTAAGCAGTCTAAATTGTCAACATGAATATCAGCTGAAAATGTAATCACCTCAAAATCAGAATTACATTTCTTGGAGACTTTTTGAAAAGATTTTTCTTTCTTTTTAATGTTTAGTGAATACTTGGGACAGTTTTTTCAGTCAGTTTCAGCATCATCAGAGATATCAATAACTACAGACTCGGAATTAGCAACTTCCAGGGAAGATATGTTGTTAAAAGTTTTTTATAGATATTTACTAGTTTGTCAATTTTTGGTTTATTTTTAAAGCAGTCTTATAATTCTTAATCAATTTACTTTGGTTTACTATTTTTTGGTTTCTTAGTACCTTTTTCTTCCTGAACTGGAAGCTGTTTTTTCTTTTGTTTTTGCTTACGTTTCTGATTACTCCAAATTTTTCGTTGCTTTTCTTTTCCTTCTCCGTCAGATCTTTAACTGTTTTGCTTTTAGATTTTACATATTCAGCGTGTTTCTTTTTAATACTTTCCAATTTTTCTGGATTTAGTTTTAGTCGTTCTCGATACCTCTTCATACGTTCTGCTGGTGTCAAAGCCATTTAAGTAAAACTTTATTGTCTAAAACAAAATTATTAAGTAATATAGTAATATTATATAAAACACGCGGACAAAAGTCGTAATAATACTCTATGACACCTTAGTGAAAAATAATAATTTTACGTACATGTATCGCGCCTTTACCCTTACATTGAGTTACAATTCGTTCCACTGAGTTACAAAATTTCTCAATGGAACGTAACGTTTTGGGTGAGTCTACAAAACTATTACTTAAATATTCAATGTTAAACTTGCAATTAAACTTGTTTAGCGATAATTTAGGAATAAACACAATAAGAAATCAGTTGCTTTCAAGCAAGTACATAAAATCATGCAATTCACCCGAGAAAACTACGTTTTTAAATGGAACAAAATTTTTACACTGCAACACGTCTTCTCGCCCAGCCGTTAGTTTTTGTAATCTAACGCTTTGCTTTCAATATTGCGGACAAATCAGAGTGTTTAAGAGTATTTCCATTTAAAAGAAAAGGATATTATTTGGTAGTTTTTGAAGAGAGGTAAGAAAATAACGTAACTCAATAGGAATTTCCACCAAGTTAGATTTTGTGCCCTAGAAATTAATTGTAATTAATTTTGTTTTATATTAAAATAAACGAATGTGTGTTATTAAAATCATTTTAAGATAAATATTCCTTTCTTTGGAGATACAATACTCCATCACACGCTTTTTTACAAACATTCTTTAAGGTGAAACATTATGGCCAGTGTGTGGTGGGACATAGGTTTAATAACCATTTAGTAATCATAAATAAAGTAATTTTATTTAAAAAATTGAGTAACACTAATAATTTGTATAAATTCCGAAAGCCAATAAAGTCTACTACAAAGACAAAATCAAACGTTTAAACTAAACACATTAAATGTTTAAGAAATACCTTATGAACTGGGTAGGACATGCATAAAAATCATACTGACAACGAAATAAAAAATTGCCCATATGTGTTATCATGAGCTCTAGTAAAGAAGAAATCGGGCAAAGAGTAAAATAACTTGCTGAAATCGGCTATAAATTAGTTCTGGTTGAGGAACAAAGGAAGGAGCCAAATTATCCAAAAAATGATCAGACATAGTAGACGGTAGACTGGGGGATGAATTCTTGAAAGCTGATCTGAAACGTTTAATATTTTGCCAAACAAAAGATGGTTTAACTTCAGGTGAGATAGTTTCACAGAAACTTTTCCATCCTTCCCATTTCTTTCTTTTGAATAATTTTTTAGTGGTAATAATAACATTATTTAATATTTCAAAATTTTCTTCTGAACTTAATAAATTATAATTTCAGTTCAGTTCTTTGCTTAATGGCTTTTAGTTGTGTCAGTTTGACACATATCATTTCGCCAATGTCACGTGGGATGGAGAACACACGACGGAGATTGTTATTATTTCGGTGGATTTGAGAATACAATTTAGTAAAATTTTGAAAATACACGAAAATAGTATGTATTTATTCACAATACTCTCAAAATGTACAAAAATATAAAAATATTTATAAGTATATAACATTGTACTAAATATATATATATATATACATTGTAATATTTACAATTTAATTTTATTATATTTAATATATTTACATAAAAACGAACACAGAGGACTAAACACAAACATTAATAAAGATTCAACATTTATAGGGCGGGGAACTTCAGGAGGGAGTACGTCATACAACGGATGAAGGAGTTTGGGGCAATTAAACAGGATATGGGATGGGGATCCTTCATCTAAACCGCATTCACAGAGTGAATGGTCCCGTACTCTAATTTTTGCGAGATGTCTGGGTGTGCACGCGTGACCTAAACGCAACCTGCAAATGGTCGAAGTGACCCAGCGATCGGCGTGTCTAAAACGGAAAAACCATGGTCGTCTAGGGATTTCTGGTTGCAGGCTCGCATAGTATTTACCTTTTACCATTTTGGATGATATCCAAGATGATGTCCACGAATTGGCCAACCGAGTATTCGCTGCAACACCAAGATCATAACAGAAATTTTTATAGTGAGCATGGGAGCCGATTTGGATGGCAGATTTGGCACATGAATCCGCAGTCTCGTTGCCGGGAATATCAGAGTGACTGGGAATCCAAACAAGAGTGATCTGCAATCCTTTCTGATGACATAAAAACAAAACTTCCCTGATCTTTAAAATAATGACAAATCTTTTTCTGCTACGAAACGGGTTTTCCTTAATTGCTAATAGGCAACTTAAGGAGTCAGTCAAAATTACGGTTTGTCTTAAATCATGGGAGTGGGCATATAAAATAGCTTCCAAAATAGCGACTGCTTCACCGGTGAAGACCGATGATTCAGGCGGGCACTTAAACTGTAAAATAATTTTGAATTTTGGGATCCAGCAGGCTGCGCCAACGCAGCTATCTGCGGACAGTTTAGACGCATCGGTATAAATAAGTAGATGATCGGACCAATTTTGATGAACTACATAATTAAAGAGAGACTTAGTGTTCGGGGAACCTTTGATAAGACCAAGGTTCGTAACAATGACAGGACGATATACAAGGGCTTTATAGGGAATAGAAAAAAGAGGATTTATAGGCAGTTGAATATATGGATTTGGAAGTTTAGTAAAGTACAGGAAGCTATTCAAAAGACATGATTCGGGTTTGTTGGGATTGTGAATTTGTGATAGTTCGCTTAAACGACTCCAAAGAGGATGTGAAGATAGCTGTAACATTTTGCTGACAAACCGATCACAAAGGAATTGTCTCCTTATTTGCAACGGAGGGTCAACGCATTCAACCTGCAGAGCATTCGTAGGTGTAGATTTCATAGCACCCAGAATGATTCTAAGGCATTTGTATTGTATTTTATTTAGTTTTTCTGAAGTTGATTTAATAATAGGGTCTAAAACGAATAAACCATAGTCCATATGGCTACGAACTATGGCATTGTAGAAGAGTTTTTGAGAATATGGGTGAGCTCCCCACCAAACGCCTGAAACTGCCCGAAGGGCATTGATACCTTTTTCACATTTTTTAAGAATATGCTCTGTATGAGAAAGTCCATTAAGTCGGTTATCGAGAATAACTCCCAGAAATTTAGCCTTATCTACGAGGTCAATGCGCTGACCTCCATAATGAAAATCGAAGACAGGGACGATTCTTTTTCTAGAGAAAGCAACTGCCTGGCTTTTGGTTATCGATAAAGATAAGCCATGGTCAGACAGCCACTGGCCTAGATAATGCAAAGCAGAGTTAACCCTAAATGTGATATCATCGACTGAATTTGATCGATAATATATGGCAATGTCATCAGCGTATTGTAAAATGTTGCAAAAATTGTTGACAGATAATTCGAGATCAGAGGTGTAGATACTATAAAGTAAAGGGCTAAGGACGGAGCCTTGAGGGAGACCTTTCCAGACAAGTCTGGGGGGAAGAGAGACGTTTTGGAATCTTACAGATATTGATCTGCAGAAAAGTAAATTACATATGAAATGTATCATCCTCGGTGGAATACCCAGCTGATGCAGTTTTTGCCTGAGTACCGCGAGAAGAACATTGTCATATGCAGAATTTATGTCTAGGAATACACCCACAAGGTACTCTCCTTTTGCAAAGGCTATTCGAATATCTGTGGTGAGAATGCTGAGACTATCCATTGTGCTCAGTCCCTTTCGAAAGCCAAATTGAGAGGGAGAGAGAATATTTCTACTTTCCATTACCCATTCCAAACGGTTCTTCAACAGATGCTCTGTAATTTTCGCTAAAGTAGATGAAAGGGCGATGGGTCTGTAGGAATTTGAATCTGACGGATTTTTGCCTGGTTTTAAAATTGGTAAAACTATTTGTGTTTTCCAAGAGTCTGGAAGAACGCCTGTTGTATAAAATCCATTAATTATGTTTAAAAATATAACCTGAGATTTATGATTTAAGTTTTTTATAAAAGAGTAGGGAATGCCATCTTCTCCAGGTGAGGAGTCTGTAAGCCCAGACAAAGCACACTGGAGCTCAGAGAAGGAAAATGGAGCATCCATTTCGTCTGAGATAGGTTTTGGAAGAGAAGGAAGAAAGTTGTTCTGGTGAGGAACAAAGGGAGGAGCAAGTTTGTCAGCAAAATTGTTAAGCCATTCTGATGGATCATTAGAAGAATTATTACTTGAAATGAGGGAACGACGAAATTTTTTAAGTTTTGCCCAAACTACTGAAGAAGGAGATCGCGGAGAAAGTGATTCACAAAAATCAACCCAGCAGCATTTTTTCTTTTTAGACACTAATCTTTTCAATTTAGCGTCTAACCGTTTATAATGTAAAAAATTAGAAGGGGACATAGACACAGAATACATAGACTCTGCCTCTGTTCTTTGTTTAGATACACGAGTGCATTCCTCATCCCACCAGGGAGTGGAAAGCACCTGTTTTTTGGGAAAATGTTTTTTAGGAAAATGAAAATCGGCGGCAGTTGTAAGAGCATTGACAAATGATTCGTAACAGAGAATGACATTTTCAACACCTATAAAACCTGGGATAGCGTCCAATATGTCATCAACAGAACTGGCAAAGTCAGACCAATTTACATTTTTGAGGGAATATTTTAATAGGGGATTAGGATTTGAGATAATAGAAGAAGTGGAACTTTGATTAAGAGATAAGACGATAGGAAAGTGGTCACTGCCAAAAGTGGAAGAAAGGATATTCCATGAAAGTTGTGAAGCAAGAGAGGGAGACGATAAGGACAAATCTACTGCAGACCCGGGGTTTTGCGAAGGGAAAACCCTACGAGTAGGGGAACCATCATTAAGGATGCAAAGATTGGCATCATCAACAATGTCCACCAATAAGTGAGCATATCTATCGCAGGAATGACAGCCCCATGCAGTGTGATGAGCGTTAAAGTCACCCATTATAAGGACAGGAGGAGGTAGTATAGAAAAGACAGAGTGAAGATCTGGAAAAAGGGAAGAAGAAGGATGAGGTATATATATAGAAAGGATAGAAATGTTTAAGGATCTCACAGCAACAGCACTAAAGTGCTGGCTGGGAGGGAGGGGGATTTGAGAAAATGGGATAAAATGGCGGATAAAAAGGGCACAACCTGCATATCCATCACTTCTGTCATCTCTCAAACAGGAGAAACCTGGGACCCGAAACCGAGAACCAGGAACTAACCACGTTTCAGAGATGGCAATAATGGACGGACTATGCTGATTGATGAGGGAAATGAGTTCATGTTTTTTAGGACGAATGCTCTGGCAGTTCCACTGAAGGAAGCTGGTCGGAAACATTATTAGCAAAATTAGCTAGTTTGGAAAGGTTTAGGGCAACGTTGGACGGTAGGGGAACATCACTGCATGAAACAACCATACTAAGGATGAGTTCAGTAAGCATTTCTAAAAGGTTTGAGGAGTTTCTAAAGGAAGGAGTTTTATTGTTTTCATTAATAGCGCAACCGTTAGGAGTGGTGGAAGGACAGCTGCCAATAATGGCTTGGTGGGCTTGTCTATCGTACCCTTTCCCAAGAGCGGAAGAGGGGCGAGCAGAACGGACTACGGTTTTGCGGTAGGAGGAGATGGAATTGTTTGAGGAAGGGCTGGCATTGTGGGGGTTTAGAGAAATATGTAAGGACGGGGAGGATACTTCTTTAGTTATCTCCGCGTAGGATCTACGAACAGGAGGAAATTTAGTGGATGCTTCGAAATATGAACTATTACTAGCGGCCATTTCTAATTTAATCGAGTGTTGTCGCGAATACTCAGGGCAACCTTTGTCTGTAGCGAAATGCGTTCCTGAGCAATGAACACAAGAAGCATTGTCCTTAGTGACATCACATGAATCTCCACCATGTTGCTGTGAACATTTGTAGCACCTCGGTTTCGATCTGCATTGATTTTTAACATGCCCGTAGCGGCAGCAACTGAGACACATGATAGTAGGAAGGTTGTAGGTTTCTACAGGAAGGGCAGTGTGATAGGAGAAGATTTTAGTGGGCAATATTTGTCCCCTAAAGGTCAAAACTATGGATTGGGTAGGAACCCAGGTGATGACTCCCTCATTGAGAACTTTGCGATTCATACGTCTCGCTTTCACAACTTCACCGCATCCAGCCGGAAGTTCCAACGAGTTGACGAATTCCTCTATCGACCAGTTCACGGGAACTCCTTTAGCTAAGCCCATTCGAGATATATTATATGTCGGGATAAAGGCATTATATTTGCAGAGGCTTAGAATGGGGTTATTTAAAAATGAATTAGCTGCATCAGCGGAATCAAATTGAACAGAGATTTTATTTCTGCCTAGATTTTTCACTCCGTCTTTTACGACGGAGCTGATTTTATGTTTATGTAAAAATTGCCCAAACTGTATCGCACGGAGAGTAGTACCTGAGGAGGGCTCAGTTACTTCCCGCGACACCTGAACGATGAAGGGGCCTTTATCATCACCTGAGTATTTTTTAGGACCTTCAGAGAAAGATGGGTGTACGTAAATGGATTGGATGGACGGATTTGCAGTGGCCGGGTTGACAATTATTTTCTTAGATGCTATATCAGTTAAAATATGTTCATTCGGTCGTTTACGAGATTCGGAAGATGAATTAGATAAAGAGGGATCAGGGATATTGTTAAAAATCCCAGGATCGGGGGGATCAGGAGGTCGATCGACCTCCATATTGAATTAAAAAACTTATTTCTAAACTAAAATAAATTTAAGTTTACAAAAATAATAAATAACTAACTACAAACACTTACAACAACCAGTAATGAGAGTAGAATACAATGATTATAAAAAACAGACTATTTTTACAGTAAATTAACGAAAGAAATGAAAATAAAACACCAAAATCTCTCTAATACGTGTGTTAGCCAAAACCACTAAGGCGCGAAAAAAACAAATTATAATTTAATTCCGCTTCCTTCCTTTTTTTGACAGCCCAGGAACACTCACTATCCCACCAGGGAGGCAATGGAATATTATTTGAGGAAGGCTTCTTTGATGGAAAAACTTCGTCAGCAGTCTCAATAATAGCATGTGCAAAAGCTTCAGAACTCCGATACACATCACCTTGGCTTAAGATAGAAAGAGTTAAGATCTTATTATCTAGGGTAGCTTTGTATAAATCCCAGTCTGCGCTAGCCAACTGATATTTAATTCGGAAAGAGGTTTTAGTTTTATTGAAATTTTTAAAAGGTAAATTTATTAAAATGGGGAAGTGATCACTACCATAAGTGGAGTTTAAGGTTTGCCAAATCAATGATGAGGCTAAACTGGGTGAAGAAATGGGAAGGTCAGGAGCACTTTTACCTTCATTAATATTGGTTCTTCGTGTAGGAGTGCAATTATTTAAAATACAAAGATTAAGTGAATCTACAATGTCCAACACTTCATGTCCATAGTTATTATTATTTGAACTACCCCATGACTGGTGTTGAGCATTAAAGTCACCTAAAACAAGTATAGGTTTGGGAAGAGATACTAAAATATTTTTAACTTCTCTTAAAATTTGAGAAGAAGGATGAGGAATATATATAGAGACAAAGCAAATGTTATTTACAATGATAGCAATGATTGAGAAATTTTTATCATGAGAAGTAATATTTACAAGAGAAAAAGAAAGGGGATGTTTTACTAATATTGCAACACCACCATAGCCATCAGATCTATCTTCTCTAATACAAGAATATCCTTGAATTTTAAAAATGGATTTAGGTTTTAGCCAAGTTTCTTGAAGACATACTATGGTGGGATGATACTTATTAATAATATGGATAAGATCACTTTTCTTACTATTTATACTACGACAATTCCACTGAATTGCCTTGGCGTAACTGTCCATTATGACTAATATAATTATTTATAATTTCCATTATTGGTTGGGCTACGTTGGACGGTTGATTTTGATTTAAAATATTTAATAAAGTAATTATAAGTTCGACAATAGATTGTTTAGATGAATCATTTGTTTCATTGTTAAATGCACAACCATTTTTAGGGGTAGGCAAATCAAATTCATTTATGATAGCATTATGAGCCTTGACATCATATCCTTTGTTTGATGTTAAATGTTGACGAAGTTTTAAAAATACAGTTTTCTTATAGGAAACATTTTGAAAATCTTTATTATTATTTATATGAGTTTTGTTGATGACAGAGGTTGAAGGAGTGTTTGGAGAAGTTGCTACAACATCAGAATATGATTTGGTTATTGTAGGGAAGATTTTGGATGCCTCTGCATAAGAAATACTATTTTTAGCCATATGTTCTTTGATATTTTTTTGCCTTAAAAATTCTTTACATATTTTATTTGTTGTATAGTGGGAGCAATGACAAATACAGCAAAATGCCTCATCTTCTGATGTACAGCTGCTTCCAAAATGACCGTCCTTGCCACATTTAAAGCAGCGAGGAGTTGATCTACACATATCTTTGACATGTCCATATTGACAACATTTAAAACACGAAGGACAGGACAACTATTTCCGTATCAATAAAACTGGCTTAATTGTCAATAAATGTTTTCTTTTTTAGTCGCCTTGCTCTTAAAACACTAAAAACATTAAATGATGGAATAAAAGCTTTGAATCTGTTACTCGAAAGCTTAGTAACGCTGGTAAAGTTATTAGCATCTGAAAAATTTGTATATGTAAGAGAGAGCCTATTTCTGCCAATTCTCTTCAAACTTCCATTTAGAATATTTTTAAATGATTTATTTTTATCAAATCGACCAAAAGAGACAGGGTGAGGCAGCGCGTGTGAAATTTTCATCTGGAGACAATTGTTGTTTTTGTATATGGACAACATATGGTCCAATATCTGAGGCTTGGTAAAGGCGAGTTGTAGGAGTTGGGACTTTAGTATCAGACATATCACCTTGACCACTAGTGGTCATTGCGATAGGTATGGAAAGACCACAATTATTTTCATCATTTACACAAGAACAGTCGCTCTCTTTAATTATCTTGCCATGACGCTTTCTTTTTTTATTACAGTGTTTACAAATTCTTAGAGCATTTGTACGCTTTCTCGGTAGTGTCGCATTATTTACAGAACTAACATCCGTATCCATAGATGATTCGCAATGCTCAATAGTTACATAATGCGATACCTGCGGGACTGTGCCCCCAGGATCGGGAGGTTCGTCTCCCATGGAAAAAACAAAATAATGGAATTAAAACCTTACCCTACGAAGAAATATTTACACTAATTACAAAATATAAACTAAAAAGAACTAAAATAACAAATATTTACATTACTTTACACCTATCTGAACTATAAAAGATATTTTAAAATACAAAAAAACACTCCCGCTCTTTCGACGTTTCCCGCGCTTTTTTTTCCTATGGCCTGTTTATGGATATAAACATGGAGCATAGAGCTCTATGCTCCACGGATATAAATTTGAAAGCATTTGGGAAAAAAAAATTACAATTACTCTCAATATCAATAGTAAAACAGAATTGCTTAGAATATTAGATCACAAAAAAGATTTTTATAAAATTTATACGGATGGATCCAAAAGCACCCAAGAAGTTAAAGCAGCTTATTTCGACAGTAATTTAGGCTGTACAAAATGTATTTTACTAAACAACAATTGTTCAATTTTTTCTGCGGAATGTTACGCAATTTATATGGCATTATCATATGTAAATTCCAGTAGTAATATAAGAAATGTTATTATTATTAGCGATAGCAAAAGCACTTTTCTAGCTATAGACAGTTGTAAATTAACTTTTAAAAGAAATTATTATATTTAGTATTGAGATGTTGTTAAAACACCTTCCTCAGATTACTTTCCAATCATCAAAGACGGAATTAATATATTTTGGAGAGATTATTGGACCATAACAAAGCAGAATAAAGGACAATGGTACGCTAAAATTTAAAAAGACTTCAATACTAAGCCCTGGTATAACATCATCATCATCATAAATTCACAGCTGTGAATCAAGAAAATTTATCTCCATAATTAATAGATTGAGATTTGGACATTGTCTAATTCCCTCTCATCTTTTCAAATTAAAAAAAGATCCTAAGTGTACTAAATGCAGTGAGCCATACGCCGACTTAAACCACATTATTTTTAAATGCGAGTCATTGAAGTTGCATAGATTAATTCTGGCTTCGGATATACATAAAATTTGCTCAGAAAATAAAATAAATACTCCTCGCCGCCCAGAAGAAATATTAGCCAACCCAAGATTTTTAAAAAAAAAATCTGAAGTGTAGAAGTTTTTGTATATAATTGTATACATAATAAAACAGTAATGTACAGTTTAGAGCGAAAGGCTCGAATCCAGCTCCCATTAAATTAAAAAAAAAATGTCTGAAGTCAATATCTATAGACTAGATTCTATACATAATTACATATATATACTCTTTGTCATTCAGATTCTAGTGTATAGTGGAAGTGGATTTATATTGCAATTGGATATATATTCTGCTCTGGGCTATATCTTCTGATAGGTTAGTATTCTATTTCACAATTTTATTTTTTAATTTTTGACTATACAATTTTATCACTATATTATTATGACTATAATTCTTATTGTTTAATGGCAATAAAGTGGAGAATAAATATTGGAACATTTAGATCTGCTAAAAAAAAAGACAATTTCCATATTTATTTATTACATGTAAGTTTTCCTCGTAATGTAATATTACTAGTAGCTGTTATATAACAATGAAAAAATAGTTAATTACCTTAAATAAGCTCTAGCTTCATTTGCAAAACCACATATTATATAACATCAATGTATGAAACTATTTGTGATAAAACCATAGGATTAGTAATATAAACATTTTTTTTGTTTGCATTTAATGACTTATTCTCATTCTCTCTTTTCTGTTTATTTATTAGATTACTAATGTGACATGAGTGATTGTATATACGTTTCAGTCTGTAATATCCCACTACTGGGCATAGGCCTCTTTCCCCATGTAGGAGAAGGATCAGAGCTCAATCCACCACGCTGCTCCAATGCGGGTTGGCGGATATACACCCCCTACTATGAGTAACGATTCCTGTCAGATGTACATCATAACAACCGGGACCAACGGCTTAACGTGCTTTCCGAGGCACAGTGGGGAGACCCACAAGGACTGCACAAACACCCAGACCAGGGCAAACACCTGTATGGCCAATACAAATGTTTGTTATGTGCGGGGATCGAACCCGCAACCCCCAGCGCAACAGATACAATCCATGGCCGTAACCATTGCGCCAACGCGGCGTCACATTGTATATAATTTGGTATTTTATAAATATTGACAAAAAATCATCCCATTGAATGTAGTAATAGAAAAATAAACTTACTCTATATTTTTTTTTGCATAAAAAGGAAAATATAAATTTTATAGAAATTTTAGCAATAAAAAAACTGTTTGTTTTTCAGTTTATAAATATATCTAACATATAAAATTCTCGTGTCACGGTGTTTGTAGTTAAACTCCTCCAAAATGGCTTGACCTCTTGATTGATTCTCATGAAATTTTGTGTGCATATTAGGTAGGTCTGAGAATTGAATGACATCTATTTTTCATTCCTAAATGTTAAGGGTAGTCCACCACAATTTTTTTTTTACATTTTTAGATAAATTATTTATTTTTTATTTTATTATGATTTGGCGTTGAAAAATACATACAACCCTAAATTTTGACTCTTCTACCACCAACCCCTATTTTTAAATAGCGTTTAGTGGCAAAACAATATTTGCCGAGTCAGCTAGTATATAAATAATGTATGAGTATTATATGTTATAAGATATTAATTTATTTTCCAGTTTATATGGCGATTGGCCAGTTCCTTCGTAGGAACTTGGTGAGTATAACTTTTCCAACATTGGCTGCAACATTCATATATCTCGACTGGAACCATACTAGAAAGTGGAAAGCGAGGAAAATCAAGTAAAATGGCCATTTTTGGAATAACACCACGCTTTGTTTGGTTTGCTGTTCCTCTGTCGGGATTTTTCATTGGAAAATATCTAGATGACCAGGAGACACTAAGAATGACCAACTTCAGGGATAAGTCTGCCTTGTTTGGTGGTAGAGTAAAGGAAGGTGATCCACCATCTTGGCCATAAATGAGCAATTCATGCATTCATAAACAAAAGCTAAATTGTTATAAATAAACTTAGTTCTAATTAGAAAATTCTTTTATTTTATATCTTATTAAGGGGCTACACTACCTCAGCTCGAATTCAGATTTCACCCGTACTAAAAACAAGAGAATTGAGAGCTCTTGGTTGTTCATCGCGCGAATTATATGTATTTTCTCCCCACAAACATTACCAATAGTTATTTTTTTAAAAACGCAACATATAAAATGTTCTTCATACTTATTTCAATTACCATGCTTAATCTCAAGTCCATAACTTCTATATTTACTGAGATATTAAGGTTTTAATACAAATAGAGGTAACTTTGCGATTTTTTTGTATCGAGAAAATTTTATGGAATCCTGTTTTCGAAACATATGAAAGATTGTTTATGTCCTGAATTTTACCATACATAAATTTCAAACTTAAATATTCAGTAGTTTGGAAGATATGGACATCCGTCCGAGTGGAAAATAAGCAATTTGAGGTAGCATACACTCTTAAAACTTTTATACATGCAAATTTTTGAGGACAATATTTTCAAGAAGAGAGTATTATTATGATTTCTTTTCTAATATCCATTCATGTGACAAAAAACAGAAATTAATATTAGAAGCCTTAAAAAAAGAAAATATTCATTTATTTTTTGACCCTTTGACTAGTCCGTTGGCGCAGTTTGTAGTGGCTCTGTTTTCTGCTCCGAGGGTTGTGGGTTCGATTCCCACCCCGAGCCTGGATGTAATATAAATATATGTAATATAATTATTTATATACGAGGGGAGGTCCAAAAGTTCGTGGAATGGAAGGGTTTGAAATAAAGTTAACCAATAAATCTATTTTTCCTTTTCAATATAGTCACTCTTAAGCTGAATACATTTATTAGATCTATGAATTAATCTTTTTAAGTCATCGTAAAAATATTTTTTATCTTTTGCGTCAAAATGAGCCAAAATTGCCTCCTTTACCCCATTGTCGTCGGAAAATTTCCTTCCCCTTAAGTCTTTTTTTCAATTAGGAAACAAATAAAAATCACTTGGGGCCAGATCTGGACTGTAGGGTGGGTGGACTAGTGATTCGAAGCCATGCGTGTGCAGAGAAGCCATTGCAACTTTGCTTTTGTGAACCGCCGCGTTGTCTTGCGAGAGCAACACACCCTTAGTCAATTTTCCTCGACGTTTTTCCTTGATGGCCTCCTTCAGTTTTTCTAATATCGTTGCGTAGTATTCTCCGGTTATGGTCCTTCCCTTTTCTTTGTAATCAATCAGTAATATCCCTCACAATCCCAAAACACAAGAGCCATCAACTTTCCAGCAGACTCCGACACTTTGAATTTCTTTGGCGGTGGTGTCCCCTTTTTAAGCCATTGCATGGACTCTTGTTTGGACTCAGGCTCAAAGTGATGAACTCATGTTTCATCTCCGGTAACAATCCGCTCGAAAATCTGAGCAGGTTCGTCTCCACACAACTCCAAAAATTGTTTTGACGCATCGACGCGTTGCTGTTTCTGAAGCGGCGTAAGCATTCTCGGTACCCATCTTGCACTGACTTTTGTCATACCCAGGTGGTCATGTAGGATTCGCAAAATGGTAGTATCTGATACTCCAACTAATGCAGATAACTGTTTTTTCTTCAAACGGGTGTCCTCCAGTACAATTTTCCCATTTAAATTTATTTGAGATCTAACAACTACTTTTCGAGTTATATCTAATAATGCGTTTTTACTTGACGCTTTTTTCGTCGACCTACGTTGTATTATACCGCTTAACTTTCTACTGGATGTACTGATTTTGATAATTCTTTTTTTGTTGGAAAGGAGATATTCCTAGTTTAGTATCATGATAAGGAAACCAGGATCTGATGATGGGATCCCAGAGAAATTGAGGGAAACTCTTGAAAATCCGCAATAACTTTTTACTGGGTGTACCGATTTTGATAATTTTTTTTTTGGAAAGAAGATATCCCTAGTTTAGTACCATGATAAGGAAACCAGGATCTAATGATGGGATCCCAGAGAAATCGAGGGAAACTCTTGAAAATCCGCAATAACTTTTTACTAGGTGTACCGATTTTAATAATTTTTAATTTAATTGAAAGCTGATGTTTGTCATGTGGTCACATATAAATTTTATTGAGATCTGACAACTACTTTTTGAGTAATCTTTGATAACGCGTAGTTACTTGACTATTTTTTCGTCGATCTACGTTGTATTACTCGTCGATGTAACTGAAGTCGGTTTTTTTTTCGTTTGCGAGCAAACACAATTATAGCACATAAAACTTAAATTATACGAGTTTTGAGGTTGGTAACACTGTTTGTACCTAAATTTAACTGTACCTAAGTGGTACTTCCCAGAAGCATTTTATATGAGCCTCTTATTAAACAAACCAATTTAAGCTGTATTTCATTGGTACTAAGGGTTGAATATTATAGTCCTTGGAATGTAGGGGCTTCCTACAGTTATTAATTCTGAGTGAAACACAAAATTTCAATAATAAGTAGAAGTAGGTGGTGAAGGAAATTAATGGACTCAAACAACTTTATGACAATGTTACCCAACATAAAGAAAAAGAACCATAAGTCGATCACAATTTAAAAATATCTATATTTTTGTAGATTTTAATTTCAAGTAAGAAACATTGATTTATCTATTTTATAGTGTTTTCTTTGTTCATCTTATTGTTTTTGGCTATAATAAAGAGAACAATATTTGCTTCTTCGTTGTAACACAACAGCGAAGAAATGTCGTAATAGATTTTAGTATTTTCTCGTTCTCTTTTGGTAGAATTTAGTATTTAATAACCTCCAAAAGCAGTAGATTCGTTAAATGAAATCTGGTCACACTGTATTACTTTTCTTCGATCAATATAATATATAATATAAGCAGTTATTGATCACATTTGGTGTGCGCAGGGCAAGTAGCCGTTATACAGCATTTAATATTTCACCTGTTGTTCACGACGACATAAAGAGCGACAAGAAAAGAAGAAACAATTCCGTTTTAAATGTAAGTATTGAAATTATAGTTTATATTTTATTATATATTTGTTATATAATATTTTTATATATTCGTAGTTTTGTCCGTTTTATATATCAGTTGAAAAATATAAAAAGAAAACACCAACCAATCAAGAAAAAAATGTATATATCTAAAATTGTATTTACTATAGATATTACACCGTAAACTTGTTAGACTTTTTAAATTAAAATCAATCAAAAAAACATTACAAAAATCGATATACTTTAATTTTATTTTTTCATTATATAGATTTTTTGTTATTGCGGAACCCTTACTCTAAAATTTTAGTTAATTATAAATAAAGTTATACATGATTTTGTGTCAAAAAAAAAAAAAAAAATACGCAAATTCATGGATAAATTTCCAGTATAGTAGTCAGGACCCATAATACGCGTAATAAATGAAAGCTCCGAGAGCATAGGCGTTAGATTCAGCACGGTAATCCCAGAGATTATGGTGCGTTTCCTATGTTACGAAGGCAACAAAAGAAAATCCAAATAAAATGTTATGATTCGTACCAAGAAAAGATAAAAATTAATCTCAAGAAGAACACTAAACACCAGTGGTCATATTTGAACACTTTGCGTAGGTTGGTTTATTATTAATTAAACAAATGTCCACACTTAAGTTGGCTTCCCTAACTAAATATCTTTATTTTTGTCGCTCAAATAAATTAATTTTTATTAATTATTGTTGTTCGACCACTATTGATGAATGATCGATTATGTAAACAATTAAATTCTTAATGATTAATTATTATTTTTTTTTTTTTTTTGGGAAATAAGCAGTGCGTATTACTAAGCGAAGCAAATTCATATTGAATTAAGTTTTACTCCAATCCATGCGTGGGCCTTTAGTGGAACGACCAATAAAGCTAGCCACACTGCCACAGATTTCTTTATTGGCTCAAAAAAAAAAACAATGGAAAATCGAGATTGTCTCTAATAAACTAATTCGTCTTTTTCACAACGCTAACGGAGGGTAACGGGAGGTATCTACGAAAACGGACATTGACTTATGCCGCAAAATGGTTACAGAATCATGTTACCCCGACTCCGCGTATTTGCCCTACCCCTAGAGTGTTCTTTAGAAGCCGGAGGCGCGGAAGGAGGGTAGCCCCCGCCCGCTGTAACAAAACGCAGAAAACAGACAGAAGAAGAGGTTACTATTGAGGATTTCTATCGCACACAACATGTCACTTTGCGCATGCGCCATGTTTGCGCAGTGAGAATTAAATAGTACAGAATAAAAAAAAGTTTCATTACATTACAAGATAACGAAAGACCAACTAATGTTTTTTTAAAACCGAACAATGAATAAATAGTCGTAAAGTATTTTAAAAAAATCAATATTTAGTGCTATCTTGAATAAATTTTTGTAAATTAAAAAAAAAAAAACTAAAAGCGAACAAAAAAAAAATTATGATCAAACATTAAAGAACAATGAGCGAATTAGGCTTTCGGTTGTGCCAGAGAACTGTGTCTCTGGCACAACTGAAAGCCATTAAACCAATCAAATTGATTGGTTGATTGAATCAATCAACTAATTCGAACTTGATTTGAACGCACGTTTGCGATAGTGACTTTGTGTTCGAACGTATTGTGATTTTGATACGTATCAGAGCCGGGAATCGAGATAGTTTAAAAACCAAATTTCGTTTATTTCAAGCTGTCAATTTAAATTCGTTCGACAAGACTTGTTTTGATTTGAGATTAGTTAAACTATTTTTTTTTTTTTGAAAAAAGCGCGGGAAACCACAAAAGAGCAGCAGTGTTTTTTGCAATTTAAAATTTAAAACTATCTTTTATGGTTCATATAGGTGTAAAGTAGTGTAAATATCTGTTATTTTAGTTCTTTTTAGTTTATATTTCGTAATTAGTGTAAATATTTTTTCGTAGGGTAGGTTTTTAATTCATTTATTTTGTTTTCTCCATGGGAGACGAACCTTCCGATCCTGGGGGCACAGTCCCACAGGTATCGCATTATGTAACTATTGAGCATTGCGAATCATCTATGGATACGGATGTTAGTTCTGTAAATAATGCGACACTACCGAGAAAGCGTACAAATGCTCTAAGAATTTGTAAACACTGTAATAAAAAAAGAAAGCGTCATGGCAAGATAATTAAAGAGAGCGACTGTTCTTGTGTAAATGATGAAAATAATTGTGGTCTTTCCATACCTATCGCAATGACCACTAGTGGTCAAGGTGATATGTCTGATACTAAAGTCCCAACTCCTACAACTCGCCTTTACCAAGCCTCAGATATTGGACCATATGTTGTCCATATACAAAAACAACAATTGTCTCCAGATGAAAATTTCACACGCGCTGCCTCACCCTGTCTCTTTTGGTCGATTTGATAAAAATAAATCATTTAAAAATATTCTAAATGGAAGTTTGAAGAGAATTGGCAGAAATAGGCTCTCTCTTACATATACAAATTTTTCAGATGCTAATAACTTTACCAGCGTTACTAAGCTTTCGAGTAACAGATTCAAAGCTTTTATTCCATCATTTAATGTTTTTAGTGTTTTAAGAGCAAGGCGACTAAAAAAGAAAACATTTATTGACAATTAAGCCAGTTTTATTGATACGGAAATAGTTGTCCTGTCCTTCGTGTTTTAAATGTTGTCAATATGGACATGTCAAAGATATGTGTAGATCAACTCCTCGCTGCTTTAAATGTGGCAAGGACGATCATTTTGGAAGCAGCTGTACATCAGAAGATGAGGCATTTTGCTGTATTTGTCATTGCTCCCACTATACAACAAATAAAATATGTAAAGAATTTTTAAGGCAAAAAAATATCAAAGAACATATGTCTAAAAATAGTATTTCTTATGCAGAGGCATCCAAAATCTTCCCTACAATAACCAAATCATATTCTGATGTTGTAGCAACTTCTCCAAACACTCCTTCAACCTCTGTCATCAACAAAACTCATATAAATAATAATAAAGATTTTCAAAATGTTTCCTATAAGAAAACTGTATTTTTAAAACTTCGTCAACATTTAACATCAAACAAAGGATATGATGTCAAGGCTCATAATGCTATCATAAATGAATTTGATTTGCCTACCCCTAAAAATGGTTGTGCATTTAACAATGAAACAAATGATTCATCTAAACAATCTATTGTCGAACTTATAATTACATTATTAAATATTTTAAATCAAAATCAACCGTCCAACGTAGCCCAACCAATAATGGAAATTATAAATAATTATATTAGTCATAATGGACAGTTACGCCAAGGCAATTCAGTGGAATTGTCGTAGTATAAATAGTAAGAAAAGTGATCTTATCCATATTATTAATAAGTATCATCCCACCATAGTATGTCTTCAAGAAACTTGGCTAAAACCTAAATCCATTTTTAAAATTCAAGGATATTCTTGTATTAGAGAAGATAGATCTGATGGCTATGGTGGTGTTGCAATATTAGTAAAACATCCCCTTTCTTTTTCTCTTGTAAATATTACTTCTCATGATAAAAATTTCTCAATCATTGCTATCATTGTAAATAACATTTGCTTTGTCTCTATATATATTCCTCATCCTTCTTCTCAAATTTTAAGAGAAGTTAAAAATATTTTAGTATCTCTTCCCAAACCTATACTTGTTTTAGGTGACTTTAATGCTCAACACCAGTCATGGGGTAGTTCAAATAATAATAACTATGGACATGAAGTGTTGGACATTGTAGATTCACTTAATCTTTGTATTTTAAATAATTGCACTCCTACACGAAGAACCAATATTAATGAAGGTAAAAGTGCTCCTGACCTTCCCATTTCTTCACCCAGTTTAGCCTCATCATTGATTTGGCAAACCTTAAACTCCACTTATGGTAGTGATCACTTCCCCATTTTAATAAATTTACCTTTTAAAAATTTCAATAAAACTAAAACTTCTTTCCGAATTAAATATCAGTTGGCTAGCGCAGACTGAAGATCGGAATCTGGAAAAATTCTACCACAATGGAAAGGGTAGAAGATAGTTCCTATATTAAAGCCCAATAAACCTGCTGATAATCCTTCATCATAAAGACCAATAGCACTTTTGTGCACTAGAGTGGTTTATAGAAAGTAATAAATTGTTATCAGAAAATTAATTTGGTCTTCGTAGAGGCAGAAGCACCATAGGACAGTCTGCCGATATTCACTACAGATATTCGTCTGGCTTTTTCTAATAATAATTCTGTCTTTCCCTCCCAATTCTAAAACATAAACTCAATCAATTAAAAGTTCCATCTCTGTTAATAAATTTTATCTTGAATATTTTATTAGAGGGTTCAATTACCCTGCGAGATTCTAATGAACCTTCTAGAATAGTTTGGAAAGGTATCCCACAGGGATCAGTCCTAAAACCGATTTTATATAATATTTATACATTATGATTTAGAGTATTCATTCGACAACGATGTAAAGGTGTTACAGTATGCAGATGATTTGTTATAAATAAGTCCATATATAATAAAAATATAAATAAGTCCATAGATAATGCTAAATTTGCTTTGGATTCTTTCCTTCGTCAAATAAAGAATTGGCTTTTCCAAAATTATTTGGAACTTACACCATCAAAAAGCACAATAGTATTATTTTCTAGGTGCCGATTACCTCCTCCCGTCCTAAATACAATAATATTATAATTCCAGTGAAAAATAATGTTAAATTTTTAGGTGTTTATCTCGATGCAAGACTCACTGGAGTTCCCCATATGAAATATGTGGTGGCTAAGTGCGAGCGGTTGTTAAATATTATAAGATGTCTTTCGGGAGTGTGGTGGGGAGCGCATCCTTTGTCTTTAAAATTAATATATAATGCTATCATTAGAAGTGTACTCCATTATGGTACATTTCTTCTTGAACCCGGTAGTTCTTTTGGTTTTTCCAAAATAATTAGCATACAAGCTAAAGTTCTTCGAATTATTACTGGGGCTATGAAGACTACACCTATAATGCCCTGCAAGTTGAATGTTGTGAACCACCCTTACAGTTACGCAGACAATATCTAGCAGACAAATTCTTCTTCCGCTTTGTACAAAACTCTAATCATCCACTTTTTAATAAACTCAAATTATTGTCAGAAATAGTTAACACCTCCGCTTATTGGAGACATAAGTCCTTACCCTGTTTAATAATTAGTTTTCGAAAATTTATGTCCATTCAATCACCTGTTTATCGTTGTCCTTAACTTCCTTTGTTCTCCTGTAGTTTTGAAAGTTTGACTATCTCACCTAATATTTGTTTGAACTTGGGCATCAACAGAAATATCGTTAGTGCTAATTATGAATTTAATTCTGTGATAGACGATAATTTCCACGATTGGCATCACATTTACACTGATGCTTCGAAACATACTTCTCATGTTGGAATTGGTGTTTATCACAAACAATTTAATATAGTCCAAAAAATTAAGTTTCATCTCGAATGTTTTGGTATCCTCAAAGTATAAGAATACATTTTGTTAATGAAATCAGAAAAAAAACCCTTATGTTATCTGATTCCAAAAGCGCTTTAATGGCGATTCAAAGATATCCATTTCAATCTAAACCCATGTATCCCGTAATATTTAATATTAGAACTGCTTTACATAATTGTGTTTTAAGAGCATATGTCGTGATGTTTGCCTGGATTCCAGGACACGTGGGTATTGTTGGTGTTGGTAATGTTCTATCTGATCGTCTAGCTAATGAGGCTGTGGTGTGCGGTGAAATTCATCTTTACATTAATTACTGCCATGATTTGACTATGCTGCCTAGGCTCTATCTCAAGGAAACTTGGGATGAAGCTTGGGAAACTAGCGGGAGGATCAAGGGGAAATTTTTTAAGTCTTTACAACCTAATATTCCTAGTAAGCCATGGTTTTATCTCTGAGGTTTGGTAAACAAGTTACTTCATCAATTATTCATGTATATACACCTGTACATTTGGCTAGGTTTAATATAATTGATTCAGCATTCTGTGCTTGTGGGGATGTGGGTGATCTTAATCATATTTTCTTTACCTGCCCTTTGAATGACGTTTTTGCCTTATATAATCATCTGGTCTCCATCCGTGTACCATTTCCTACTTCTGTCAAATCTCTTCTTTCATGTTCCAGTCCTGATATATATATATATATATATATATATATATATATATATATATATATATATATATAGAGAGAGAGAGAGAGAGACTATGTTATCTTTTTTTGTCATTATATGACTATGAAAAAGTATTATGTATTATTAGGGATGGTGGCATTAACATAGTTAAGTGTTAAAAATATCAATAAGATGGCACTACAGACTTCAGTAGTACAGTTTCAAATCTATTGTAGTTCTGTTTCCGTAATTTAATCGCTGAATACCCCTAGAGTGGAGAGAATAATGGAGAGAGAGAAATATGGAGCAGACCGACTGGGGTAGTACCTAAACCTTACAGAACATCACAGCAAAATAATACTGTTTTCAAGCAGTATTGTGTTCCTGTTGGTGAGTAAGGTGACCAGAGCTCCTGGGGGGATTAGGGATTGGGTTGGCAACGCGCTTGCGGAGCTTCTGGTGTTGCAGGCGTCTATAAGCTGCGGTAATCGCTTACCATCAGGTGAGCCGTACGCTTGTTTGCCGACCTAGTGACATAAAAAAAGAGTGTCCTTTACAAGTACCAGTCACAATAAATTACCGCTGAAGTCATGCTATTGTCTGAATATAGTCAGCTTAAAAATATTGAGAGTTTATCACACTAAATTTATATTGTTCTTGTGAGGAGGGGTTAAAATAACAAGAATTTATCAATGCAGTCATTAACAAATGTAAAAAGATTGCAAAACATTTTTATCATTAGAATGTTGCGAAAGATGAACTTACTAAGCTACAAGAAAAACTTAATCAACCAAAGCTCAAAATTAACCAAGAGTGCATTTAAAAAAACAAATTTTCGTTGTGCATCTACAAATAACAAACTTTCACAATTAACGTCATTAGAATGGACAACTTTAGAACAATTAGTTACATTGCTTAAACCTTCGATGAAATGACAAAAGTATTAAATTCAGCCAATGTTTTTACCTTGGAAAAGCTGCTTGATGAGTTTGATGGATGTAATGAATGCATTTACAATTTTGGTTTTAAAATATGAAATGAATAACAGATTTTCTCATTTAGAAAATGACCGCTTATTTTCTATAGAAACTTATTTATCTAAGGTATAAAATGAAATTTGTTAAAAATTCAAAAATTTAAAGATCAGATTGTAAAAATATTTTAGGTTTTATGTGGAGTTGTAGCCAGAGAATATTTGTTAACTCTTCCCACAAGTGTGCCCAGTGAAAGTTTTTAGTGGAGCTGGACTTCATTATACACTTCACTTTAACAGGCTACATGGAGAAAGAGCATCAAAAAATTATTATTATTAACATGCCATTATTTAAATTTTATTACCAAAGTACTTAACTAATATACATTTATATTAAATATAAATAATAATAAAGATATATATAATTTTGGATTTGAAGTTAACTTTTGTTAAAAATAGAAATAATAATTGTTTACTTTTTAACTCTTAAACTTAAACTCAGAACTTATTTTTATCATAGCTTATTTTTTATTTGATATAATTTATAAATAAATAAATTAGTTTACCCGAGTAAAGTTAGTTATCTGAGTAAGTTTTTCAGGTTTTAGGCAATGTTGTCCATAGAAAGAAATCTCGTAGTATTTTAGTTTAGTTAATTCAGATATTTTTAATTATTTGTTCTATATTTATATGTATAAGAAATAAATAAAATTCGCTACTATGTGGATAATTATATTAAAATTAATTTCAGATGGCGACTTCGAAATTAATACAAAATATTAAAGAAAGCGAGTTAACCAGTTATTGTAAATACAAATTGTATGACGATAAAGCAAACTTCACAAAACAACTAATAGAAAAGAAAGATAATTACATAGGCTTGGTCTTACTTGGAAGAAAACGAGAAGGTTCATACGGAGCTCATTTGGCTTACAAAAAGGCCATATCATGTAAACCAAAGGAGCCGCTAGCTTGGCTATATCTTGCAACCTACTACCAAAATTATTACCATTCTGTCGAAAGAGTTTTAAAAACGTACAAAATAATTTTGAAATTGGATTTAAATAACAGAACAGCTTTGCATGTTTTAGGTAAAGTTGCAATAATAGGATTTTACTTTAACAATGTAAAATCCATACAAATTCTTCTAGATTATCTCGTTAAAGAACCCTCAGATAAAATGTATGTCGTTGGTAAACTACAATTATTTAATGTTTTAAAAGAAAATATACTTGGTAACATTGACGATTCTTTAATAGCAAATTATCTTGAGCAAGAAAAAGTTGAAGGGCCATTGTACGATTCGTTTTGTATAGCACTAGCATATATGACATTACGGAAATATTCTGATTTAAATAAAGCATTAGAAGAAATAACACAGTGGCCTTTCTGTTCACCAAATGATGTATTTCGAAATTGGCTCTGCAAATATTTATGCGAATACTTTATTATATGTTATACATTTGAATTTGATATGCTGGAATATAAGAAAGTTCTTACACAGGGTATTGAAAACTTAAAGTATCCCAATCTTTTAAATAATATTATTTTGCATGAGCATGGAAATCGTGTTGATGAATATAATGATTATGAAAGTCTGCTAAATCGTAACGACATTGAAGGAATTGAAGCAGTTATTGTAGTTTCATGTTTTTATGTCGATAGAAAGTGGATATATATTGAAAATTTAACAAAAAACTTCCTATTGACAACCAAAGATGAATATCTCACAAATAAACTACGAACATTCTTATTTTTGTCATATGCAGAACAGAAGAAATGGAAACTAGCAATCAAAGTTAGTACTGAAATACCTTTACAGTCTTTAGATCCCTATTATAAATCTGTACTGGCTAAGTGCTATATAGAAAAAAGAAAAAATGCCGACCATGTCATGCAATATCTAGTTGGGTCAAAGTACTATCAACAACTTCAAGCTTTGATTCTAATAAAACGAGATAGGTATGAAGAACTTATCAAATTGCTTGATAAAGATACTGAGGACCCCATAGAGTGCTTATACATTGCAATAGCATATAGGGAAATGTTTAAATGGGATTTGAGTCGTACATACTTTATCAAAGCCATTGTGCTTGATAGTAGTTGTGCTGATACTTTCTACCATTTTGCTCTTTATTATGAAGACTGTCTTTTCTATCATCACAAATTTGCCAAACATTGCCTTGAGAGAGCCTATGCTTTAAATACTGCTGACATGCAGGTCATACATGCTTTATATACCTTTTATATTAAATACAATTATCGTAAAAAAATAATGGACCTGTTAATAGGTGCCTCTCAGTATCTAGTACGTGAGCCATGGATATACTATTCTATTGGACTTCAATTACACTTGCATCATCAGAGTGAGCGTTCCATTGAATATTTACTAAAGGCACTGAAGTATGGTTATAAACGTCGGCATGTTCTTAAAGCTTTAGCTGAAGCTTACTACAATATAAGGGATTTCGAAAAAGCTCTTAAATATTATATTGAATTGATTGATTTGGATCCTAAATATGAATTTAGTTATCTAACTTATATTGGTTTAATCCGTGCTGAATTGAAACAGTTCGAGGAGGCAATTATAACATTTGAGAAAGTTTTGGAAATTAGCCCCGACTATTTTAACGCAATAATCGGATTAGCAAAAACTTGGTTGAAATTGGCACGAATTCAAGCAAACAGTAAACTTTACCATATGGCTAGGTATTCAGCAGAAAAGTCAATTCACTATTCGTCTACAGCCATAAGTAATGGAAATTCTTACTTAGAACCTTTTGAAGAGATACTAAATGAGGCCCTTATATTTGTTGCAGAATTAGTAGATAAATACTATTTTGTTCATTATCACACTTATGTGGGTCCTGGTCATTGGGTATTTTATATGTAAAGAGCTGTTTATATATACTAATCCATTATAGTTCTTATAGAGAATAAAGAATTACCACCTCATTTCGAAATTCAGATTGCTCGTAAAATTCGAAATATTTGAAGAAGAAGCACTATTAGATCTTACAGATACTCCTGTCCAGCGGATTTGGGTTGGGATATGCAGCACTATAAAGCACCTTCAGCGATGATGGAAAATGGTCATGGTTTCGCTTATAAATGCTGCAACAGATCAGTTACTTACTTATTTTAATTATTATTCAACTTGTAAGATATGTCACACGGCATAATATGTTGAATGGAATGTTATATTTTTTTAGATTTATTATGAAAAGTAACTCAAGTTGTGCTACTACCATAATTTCAGGATGTGGATATATAAAAAAATTGAATCTGGTTGCTACGAAAAAAACTAACTTAATTTCATCGACAACGTAAGTAGACGAAAAAAATTAACAAACGGACTAGTCTTCACTACGATTTTCGAGGGTTCCGCTCGTTTCCGTCATCACCAGGGCTATTCTGTAAATAATAATTTCGATATCGAGCTTCACCTGAGTGACAGCGCTCACTTCGAAAGCGAACCCACTTCACCTTGGTTTGGAATTCTGCAAACATTCCGTACTCACCAAGCGATGTGAAGTGAGTGTCGAATCGAAGAGCGGCAATTTAGAGCTGTGTTTATTTTATCGATATTCTTTTCTTATGACTTTGTTTTAGAATATGTGCATGAAGTCAAGTGTCGAATCATGTCTTGAATTGTGATGTGTGAAGCGGTAAATCCCCTTACAGAATACCGAATTCATACTATTAAATGTCAACGTTCTCGCGCAGGGTTCGACTCGTCGCCGCACTCACAAGTGTGGCGCTACGGGACTGTCGAGTTTTAATGAATACGAATTTGATATCTCACCGCGGATTCCGCTGTCGAGACACGAAAATGTTCTTACAGAATAGCACTACAGATCCTGGTTTCCTTATCATAGTACCACCCTTGGGATATCTACTTTCCAACGAAAAAAGAATTATCAACATCGGTTCATAAAAGACGAAGTTAATTAAAACATTAATTAAAAGGAATGACATAAATATTTACTGTATAAAGTAATGTTATGTAATTAACCTGTTTGTAAACCTAAGTACAAAACATTTTAAATTACATGTTATTTATTTATATTTCTGCTGGGCTAAAGTTAAAGTATTCTATTAAAAATGCACGCTGATATAAAACAAATATTTTATGCATTTTGTACAAATGGCGTGGGCAACTAAGAGCCAGTAGATGTTTTTAATATAATAAAAAAATATATATATTTAAGATATATGTAAAGATACATTATTCCACTTAAAAATATTGTGTCATAAGATGTGTCAGCAGATCTTTTGCGACAACTGTTCACTGGTTCTTGAATGTCATTTCAAGCCACTCTTAGAGCCTAGGGATTGCTCTAGATTTTGAATATAAATGTTGTAGTAGATCATTTACGTTGTTTTGCAAAATATGCGATTCTCAGACCTACTCGATATGCACACAAAATTTCATAAAAATCGGTCCAGCCGTTTCGGAGGAGTGTTGTAGTTAACATTCTTACACGAGTTTTTATATAATATCGGTGTTTAAAGTTAACAGTCGCGGTAATGCTGTAGAATAAAGTTTCATAGTAACTGAAAGTTTAAAAACTTATTACAAAAATGTTTAAATATAGTTGTTATTCTTACTATTTATTGTATGACTCGATGTTATAAGTGTCACTATTACAAGTGTTATTCTACAAATATTTGTCGTCCCTTAATTTTTATTGAGGTACATTTTCGTATGTACTTTTTCTTTTTTACATTTTCAGTTTATAAATGTATTAGAAAAAAATGTAATTGTTAAGAAATAATAAGTGTATTTTAAAATAAATTTATTATATGTGTAATAACTTTTGTTTTTCTTTTACCCATCCTGTTATTTATTAATTCTGAAATACACACACATTTTTTTTCTTATTCTTTATTGACGATGCAATTTGATATTGACTCGCATATGCTTTCGTTTTAACTTTTGAAGTAATATTTTCCAACATTTATTATTTTCGAGAATTTGTCATCCATTGACCATTCCTTAACTTAACTTATAATATAACAGTTTAACTTAATAAAAAAACAGCTTTGCGGGTCATAGATACCTATTTTTTTTTTTAAGTTATACTTCTTTTGGCGCGTTAGTGAAAAATTAAAAGGGTAAATTTTTACGATGTGCGCGCACACCGTCACGAAAACATCGACACCCTGAAGTTAGTCAACTGTCAACGAAGAAGAACATAGCAACGTAAAGTTAGCTGCCGCCTGCCAAATATAAAGTAGGTATAGCTTCTTACGTGCGTACTTAGTACAAACACTTTTTCGTATGAATTTATAATAATTATTATTTTTAAAGTTGGGATTTATATATGAATAAGCGGGAAATGGAAAAATAAAAAATGTCAATATTTTTAATATTTAGTATTTTATTAATAAATTATTAAATATTTATAATAATAGTGAATTAAAAATCAAGCATATAAAGGGAAGAAAATACAAAAAAATGTCTAGTACTTATTAAATATAGTTAATAATTAAAAAACTATAATATACTAGCCGACCCGTGCCCACTTCGTTGGGTGTTAATTATTATTATATTAACCAAATAACATACTTTAAAGAACAAATTTTATAATACTTAAATAAATAATATGTTGCTCCCGTGTATTTATTATTTTAAATTACAGAACCAAATAACATACTTTAAAGAACAAATTTTATAGCACTTAAATAAATAATATGTTACTCCAACGCCATCTATCAAAAATCGAGAAAACGTCGTCAATAAACTAAAATAAGACTAAATTAATAACGTCGAAAGACTAATAAATTGTTTTCTAATAGCGACAGATGGCGCTAGGTTATTTACCATTTTGATATTATATTTTAATCTTTTTCTTATTTACTGAATTTTTTGTTCAATTACAATAAAATATAGCCCATGTCACTCCTAAATAGTGTAGCTTTCTGTTAGTGAAAGAATTTTCATGATCGGATCAGTATTTGCGAAGATTACCCCCTACATACAAACAAAGTTATAAACTTTACCTCTTTATAATATTAGTATAGATGTTTCCTTACCGCTGCTATTGGTCACAACTCATACGGACCTACAATGATCCCCTACTTAAGCTTTACTTAAAAATCATAGATAAACTCGCACGCAATCACATAACACATGTGTACATACACACACACACACACACACACACTTTTTTTTAAATGCTGCGATCTCACCTGATGGTAAGTGAAGATGCAGCCTAAGGTGGTGCGCGCTTGCCTAGAAGATGCCTATTCACTCTTGATTTAAAGATACCCAAGTTACCTAAGTTAGTTCAATTCCAAATTTTTGCGGTGCTTTTTAGGAACGAGGAAGCAAAGCGCTTAGTGCGAGATCGTGGGATCTCAACCACGTAACGGTGTAGATCCATGCGCTGCCTTGCGGTTCGGTGGTAGATATTGACTACCTTGGTATATCATCGCAAACGTACACATTCTGTGACTCACATGGGTGTAAGCGTTGGCTAGACCACTGTCTTGTAACTCGTTCGGCGGCAAGAACAGTTGTAAATATTAAGGTTATGCTTGATACATTTTGGTCGGATCATTTTCCTTTGAAATTGGAGTGTGATGTCAATGTTATTAGATTGAAAACCTGTGCGATTAAGCTTGAATGTAATGGTATTAGATGGGGGGAAAGAAATACCGAGGACATTGCTCGTTACTCACAATTGTGTAATAATAAGTTAAAAAATGTAGAGTTTCCTGAACAATTTGAACGCTGTGCGGACAAATTCTGTAATAACTTACAACATAAAAGTTTGTTGAACAAATTATATAAAAATATTGTTTGTATGTTAGGTGATGCTGCGTGTAATAGTAGAACGTTAAGGGGTATTATAGGAAATTATAAGGGTATAAAAGGGTGGAACAAGCATGTAGAAGAATTTCATGCACAAGCCAGGGTTAAGTTTCAAATATGGATGTCGTATGGGCACCCACTAGTGGCCGTATATTTGAAGAAATGAGATTAAGTCGTAAAATATTTAATTCAAAATTAAAATGGTGCATTAAAAACTAAGACAAAATAGAAATGGACATATTAGCTTCCTTGTATACAAAAAAGAAATTTTCATCATTTTGGAAAGGCACTGGGAAACTAAATAGTAGTCCAAGCCTTCCAGTTAGCTTGGAGGGTAGGAGTGACTACGCTGAGGTAGCGAATATGTTCAAAGAATATTTTAAAGTGATTTCACCTCTTGAATCTCAACCGAGGGTGAACGATGCTGAATTTTGTCAATCAGAATCCCCCATTAGGTTCACTTGTAAAGAAATAAAATATGCAATTAAAAATATGAAGAGAGGTAAATCTTCAGGACACGATGGACTCAGCATCGAGCACCTTCAAAATGCTGGTATACATCTGCCAGGAGTGTTGACAATGTTCTTCAATCTCTGTATAGGACACTCTTACCTACCACAGGAGATGTTGGACACAATAGTTGTACCTATTATAAAAAACAGGACGGGGGACATAGCGGACAAGGGTAATTATCGGCCTATTTCACTGGCAACTATGATAGCCAAAGTATTTGACAGCGTGCTTGACTCTCGTCTCGGTGGATACACACAGTTACATGATTCACAAATATCCAGTGGGAGAAGCTTCGGGGGAGGAGCATTCCTGCGTCACTAATATCTATATTGTCCATCTGGTATGACAAACAGAGAAATTTTGTAAAATGGTCAAGTGCATTGTCTGAACCATACAAACTTGAGTGTGGGGTAAGGCAAGGTGGTCTCACTTCCCCGAGGCTTTTCAATGAAAAACTTGTTGGACTCAGCAACACACATGTCGGATGCCATATAGATGGTGTATGTGTAAATAACTTAAATTACGCAGATGACATGGTGCTGCTGAGTCCCTCAATATGCGGAATTAGAAAGTTACTTGCAATCTGTGAAGGATATGCTGAGCAACATGGCCTAAAATATAATCCTAAGAAAAGTGAGTTGTTAGTCTTTACAGGGAAAAATAAAAGTCCAACATGTGTCCCTCCTGTTCAACTTAGTGGTACACTTTTACAGAGAGTAACTGAATTTAAATATCTGGGACACATTGTTACTGAAAATTTAAAAGACGACAAAGATATGGAAAGAGAACGTAGGGCGTTGGCTGTAAGGGCGGGCCAATATGCTGACTCGAAGGTTTGCTGGTTGTTCTGTACCTATTAAAATTACACTATTTAAGGCTTACTGCCAAACATTCTACACCAGCAGCCTTTGGGCTAGCTGTACCCGAAGAGCGGCACACGCCCTGCTAGTACAATACAATAATGCCTTCAGGGCGCTGTTGAGGCTACCATATTACTGTAGTGCGTCAGGCATGTTTGCAGATGCTCACACTGACGATTATTTCGCGATAATGCGTAAGAAAGTGGCGTCAATAATACGAAGGGTGAGGGTAAGCACCAACAGCATCCTGAAGTTATTTGCAGAAAGACTAGATGGGCCGACCATGGGGAGGTTTATCAAGTTACATGTACAAAATGTGACTGGATCAATCTCCCTGTGGTAATTATTTAGTTATATTTATTCAATTTTATTTTTTTTGTTTGTATTTTGTTTTACTAACATAATTCTTAAGTAATTATTATTGTACTAACCAACTATGAGCCTATGTTTTTTTTTTTTTTTTTGATATCGCAGGGTAACCCATTTACGGGTGATATCCAGGATGCCCGGGTAGGCATTCCTAGACCGTATGTCGGCTTAGCACTTGGGGGTGCACTACCGACCAAAACCCCTGCGGGAGCCTTCAGCCGCTTTAATTGGAGGGTCCCGGATCTGCAGGCAACAGGATCCCTCCAGACTAACTATGAGCCTATGTAGCTTGACAATAAAAGCTTTTTATTATTTTATTTTTTAATAAAAATACTAGTCTTTGTTTTAACCATTTTTGGTTTTTGTTTTTTTAAATTTAAATCGAATGTAATTTGTTTGAAAAAAATAAGCAAATTAACAGTATAGCCTTGGCAAAATCTGGGATTATAGAAATATGGTCTTTGACAACAGAACCTTGATAATGAAGCGAACAAAAATTCATGACATGATCGTACTAATCTGTCACCATTGAAATTGGGCTTAGTTTACTGACCGGTCAGTGACCTGTATATAAAACAGTGGTTCAACCTAACAACTTAAATTAATTAATAATTATGGTCAAAGTTCGGCCACTGGGTGATCACTAGTGAAATTATAATATCGGAATATTCGATATTAAGCCATTATTAAGCCCATGGACGTATTAAATTAAACCAGAACAACAGAAAAAAGTTATGACAAATACAGGCAATACAGGTGTGTTGACAAAATTTTATTCTGGCAATATCGATGACAGAAGAATAGAAATATGATTTGGGGATAAAGTGCGACAAATGCGTTTTTTTGATATAAAAATAATATTTAAACACTTCCAAATAAGTATAATATATTTTAAATGTTATCAATCAAACGCTTTTCGACTCTGTCGCCGTCGAAAATACGATTTCGCTTAAAAAATGGAGTTTTCGAACCAGAAATCAGTAAGCAATTTCCGGCAAATTTTAATTTGTGTAGATCATTATGTGTGTTACAAAACATAACAAATAAATCAAGACATCCAGTAAGTATGCCGTTTTTTACAACTCACAGTTACTCTTAGTTTTAGTAGCTCAGAAAAAATAATTTAAATAAATTATCTTTTCATACAAAATTGTAAGTAAGTTGCGCAATATTTTAGTTACAAATAATATGTAGGTTAGAAAATAGAAATGGCCCTTAATTAAATATCTTTATGAATATTATTGCAAGGGGCTTATTTACCTATGCCTACATAAATGCACACATAGATACTTTCAGTTTACTGATAGTAGGAGAATTTCTAACACAAAAATACTCTCACTCTGTATTGTATGTTGGTTGCCTACTAATATAAATAATAAAATAATGTAATAAATAATACTTCAGTGGATACATACCGCTATACCGCATTCACAATTAGAAAAATTTGACAACTGACTGACGCTGCTACTGCACATTTAATAGATTTTAGCTATTTCTATACAGTTATGTCTTACGGTTGGCTACTGTGGGTAATGCTAAAAATATTAAGACTATTTATTCAGCAAAAATGGGCTATTTATAGCATTTACGATCTTGGAGCTTGAGTCTTCCTGCTAGATGTTTTTTATCATGTACACATATTAATAATTGACTCACAATACATTTACAACAATATTATGTATACTCACAAGAATATTGATTGTTTTTATATAAATAGTAATAATTTCAGTGTAAACACGAGAAGGAATAACCAAATTGTAACTCCAAGTATCTGATTGCGCAAAGTAAACGTCTCAAACTGGGTTATGGTATTCGCATGTGTGATAAAATCCCATAAACACAGCATTACATAGATGATAAGGATGTGTGGGACTTGTGATGCTGTAAATTACTAATTTTGTACTAAAACACAGTTTATATATTATTATTAAAAGAGTAACAGCAAAATTTTTGGCGATTATTCTCTGCAATCGGTGATCTGCTTCTTTCCAATTGGTGGTAGCTTCACTTTTCAAAAGAGTACAATTTTAATTTGTTAACTAAAGATTTGAAAGAGCCTTTGTATCCTATTTGAATAAAGTTATTTTGATTTGATTTGATTAGATATATCATAAATATTGTCTCAGTTGGAACATTTAAGTTATTGCTTTTCTATTGCAGAAGTTTAGACAACTAAATGCTGAATTCAAAGCTGCATCATCATTGCTGAGGAGATCTAATTTACCACCATTAAATACTTTCTTTAATAATACTAAGATAAAAAATTTCCACACAACTTCCTCTAATAGCAACAAGGAAAATGATAAAGATAAGGTATGTATGGCTTGTGCTATATATATATTTTGGATGGATCTGAAATATGTTGTAAAATTGGTGAAGGAAAACAATCCTTAGGATCCTTATCCACAATAGGTCAGCCGTCGGACACGATTAAATGAAAACTTCGGTAATGACAAACACCAGTTTCATTTAAGGTTGACTAATTACAGTAATCTTGGTTCAAAATCAAAATATTACATAATCACGATAATTATAGACAATAACAGTGATAACTGTGACTCAGGTGTGACACTAATCACTTTAACTTGAGTTGCTGATGGAGCGAGTGCCTCGGTCCAAATTAATCCCCGCTATGCGGTGCACGCGTTTATAACGATCCCTCCCCACACGCACTTGTGTACGTTTGTAAACAACTTTGTTTCTTTGCGCCGACATATATATATATATACATACACATATACATACATACTAATATTATAAAGCTGAACAGATTATTTTTTTGATTGAGTGCCCTAAACTCAGGTTTCAATTGAAAAATTTACTTAGGAAGAAAATAGCTTATAATATTTTAGTTACGTTTTTCCTAAAACTAATTCAGGTGGAACAAAAGGGTGCAGCTCATAGAATACATATTATCTGTATTTTTCCATGTATTTTCTCTTTTTATAATGGATGAGTTCATACATTAGGAAAACTCCTGAAGTAACAAACATCAACATTCAAACATGTTTCATATAAAAAAAATGCATTTCTTTATTAATATATATACTAATATGGTAAAGCAAAGAAGCATTGATTGAGTGATAGATTGGTTTAGTTTGTAATGTACTATGTACCACACTGCTCTACTGGGGATGACAAATAATTTTCTTTCCGTGATTAATTTTGCTACCTGGTGTCTATGATAACAAAGGGAATCAATAACTTTACTCACTTTCCTAGGTACAGTGGGACCACACAGGACTGACAACCAGACTGGAAACACCAGGACTGGTGCACCTAGCAGGAATTCATCAAGCAACTGCCGGTGTTTAGATGACAACATGCTTTGCTATACCAAAACGAATGTCGATATATAGTGTCTTTATATATTATTTACACAATAGTTAATTAGGGATGGCCAACATTTAATGCTAAAAATTAACTTTATTTAAAATGCAGCTCATTTCTTATATGGGTAAAATGAAAAAAATAAGCAAGGAGTTGTGTTAATTTTTTCTCTATTCGTGTTACAGGAAAAGAAAGGGAAAGAAAATGATAATGCTAATATACCATCACTTGTAATGAAAGCAGTGTTTTGGATGCTTACAACATTCACTCTAATAGTTCTTAGTTCGTTCCTTGTGCCAGGAGATAACACCCAGAATGAGGTAATATTTATAGGTTGTGGCTTGCTTTATTATTATCTTTTCCTTTTATTTAAATTTGGTCAGTTACAAATAAATAAATAATACTGAATAACTTGTAAGTAATAGCTCTCGCCTAAAATGCTCACCAAGTACTGTGTTTACTACTGTCGTGTATTTTGACTTGGCGAATTTCGTATTGATATATTTTTTCATGAACATATCGATATTTTTATTTTATTTTATTTTATAAAGAAAGCTTGTCCTGACAAAAAATACAAAAAAAGAATTATCCAATTTGGTAAAGTCATTCAGAACTTGCACATTCAGAAATTTGCCGATTCCATTTTATTTACGTAGTAATCTATATATTAAATTATGAATTGATCATAAACTAATCAAACATTATTTTTCTGAACTACATTTAATACATACGAGACAAAGCTTGCAACGAGAGGCGAATTGTAAATCACTACTTTTTAATAATGTTAATTGATATCTATTGCATTTATGTAACTATAAGATTGATATTTTTTCTCTTTTTGATCTTTTGTCTTTTCAAAGAATGCTGAACTGATTTTTATATACTTTAGTGTAAAAATAGTGACTAAATGACTAGATTATGTAAAGCCATAACTTAAGACTATAGAACACTACTTTGACAAATACATATATGCTTTGCAGGTGCTTGTTTAATTGAATAATTAGAGTGAAATATAGATCCTTAATTTATACTGACTATAGCTTTAATATTTTGATTACACTGCTGTGTGAGAAATGTTTAGTTATGTTTGCGAAGCTTCTTGTATGTAATACGAGTTACTCGTAAGTGGATATAAATGGTCATGGAAAATATAGTTTACAGCTTAGTAAAGTTAACATTTACTTATAAATTTGTTAACTGAGTAATCGACTATGATATTATTATATCATTTGATGATTTTGCTTGAATAAAATATTTATAAATATAATTGAAAAATTTACTTTGATATATTTTACTACCAGATATGAATTTGATACTTTGAACTTTTAGTTTACATTTCCCATATCATCCCTCCTTTCCAATATTATCCCTTTGTTCCGTTAAGTTTAATTATGTCCTCGCTGAATTTATTTCTTGATACTCTTGTTTCTAATTTTACAAATTAGATTGTATATCGCAAATAAAATCATAAAAGTTTTGTACATATCCATATTTATTTGTGACGTTGCAAAATAAATTTGTAGTGCGATTGCAAAATAACTGTGCTGTGAATTTGAAATTTCTTTTCCTATTTTGGTTTGGGAAACTTGAATTGTTTGCTATTTTTAATTGTTTTATATATTTTTGTGTTTATTTTGATATAGATTTTTATTTTCATGTCATTTTTATTACCCGTATTAAACAGCTGGCGAATAATATATTCTTTTAATTTTACTTCCTGTTTTTGTCAAATTATATTTTCGAAAAGTTTTCTTTATTTTACAAGTAAGAAAGATGTAACTGCCGAAATGGTCGAGAGACTATCAGTTTATATTAATATTAGATTAACAAAATTTTAGTTACCTTTTTTTCTGTCAGCTTCTTTACATATGAATACCTCTCAAGTTTTTATTATTAATTATAATATTTTTATTTTTGTCCAGCTCATACGATACGTGTCGTGGAATGAATTCGTTTATTCGATGTTGTCGAAGGGCGAAGTTGAGGAGATAATAGTCAGACCAGACTTGGAAATTGTTACAATCATCTTGTATGAAGGCGCCGTTATCAAAGGGAAGAAGGTATAACATAAAGTCTGTTTTTTTGGAACGATCTTATTTAGTAAACAAATCGCTGTCAATACGTAATTCACGTTTTTTCACGCATTTATCACTCACTTTCACTACACATTAGCTTACAGACATTTGTAAAACGCCATTTACTATTATTCAGCAAAATAATGATCAAGTATTGCGCGCGACTCTGTTCCACGCGGACGAAGTCGCGTGCAGAAGCTAGTAAGTTATAAAATAATGTTACCGCCAAGCGATTTCTTATTAAGCTTTATATATTGTTTTTTTTTTCTATTTTATGTTGAGTGCAAAAAATGCTTACAAAATATTGCAAATGTCAATCTTTTATGGTAAAGAGTTCATTGTAAAGGCTTTATTTAAATTATGAATATTTCTGAATATCAATTTCATCCTGAACATTTTTAACGCTATCCCATATAATATTAAAGTATACGCTTCAGCCTGTAATATCCCACTACTGGGCATAGGCCTCTTTCCCCATGTAGGAGAAGGATCAGGGCGTAATCCACCACGCTGCTCCAATGCGGGTTGGCGGATATATTCCCTACTATGAGTGACGGCTTAACGTGCTCTCCGAGGCACGGTGGGGAGACCCACAAGGACTGCACAAACACCCAGACCACGGCAAACACCTGTATGGCCAATACAAATGTTATTCATGTGCAGGGATCGAACCCACAACCGCCAGCGCAACAGGTACTAATCAATGGCTGTGACATAAAAGTTTACTGTAGTTCACAGGAAAATTTTGTGAGACTAGGATGAGACTTAGGATTACCCAATGAGAGCTTCGTGAAGAACAATGTTATTAGTCCTTTTTTTAAGAGGTTAGAGTGTGTCGCAGGCGCAAGGTTTTTTATTCATAGTAAATACAAATAATGTGACAATAATACTAATAGGGTAGACTTTTTTTTTCTAGACATGGACAGATAAATTTTATTTGTGACGTCTTTTTTACCGATCATTTTACATAAACGAAATATAAATGACATGGCCAATTTTTGTATGGGTGTTCGAACTTAGTGTACACTGATGATTTGGTGTTACAAACTCGTAATAATAGGCACATTAAATTGTTATAATTATCAAACTCACAGAACTTGTCATTACAATAGATTAGACGTTAACATGTAAGAGTATCATTAACGTTAACATGTAAGGTTATCATTTAAAAAACTGGGCGCTTTCAAACAGTGAACAATTTCGAATTATTATAGACTACAGTAAACTGATATATATTCCGTTTTTTTGGAAGAGTCCTATTTGGTAAACAAACCCCTGTCAATCGTATTTCACGTTTTTTCCGCATTTATCACTCACTTTCACAACATATTAGCTAACGGACACTTGTAAAACTCCATTTACTATTTATTTCACTAAAAATAAATATCAATTTATGATTTTAAACACATAAAAATTATTAAAATACGGATTTCGAGCGTACAGATACTTAATATTTTCGAAAATGACATTTTAATATCTTTTTTTGTGACGCAAATAGGGATGTGGTCATAATATTTTTAGAGGTGAATGAGTAAAAGAGAATGAACGGCATGAGCGATAAAATGGGCCGTGTTTTTTACTTATATTTTAAATTTTCGCGAATCATAATTTGATAGTAAGTTATAAAACAATGTTACCGTAAAGCGATTTGTTATTATGTTTTAGATATTGTTTTTTTTTTTTAATTATGTTGAGCGTATAAAATGCTGACAAAATATTATAAATGTCAATCTTTTATAGTAAAGTGTTTATTGTAAGGGTTTTGTTTTATATTATGAATGTTTCTGAATATCAATTTCACTCTGAAAATGAGATGGGGACTTTTGGGCCAAAATGTAATGAGTAGAGGTATTGTTTAAAAAATTGGTCATATTTTTTTATTTTAAAATATAAAATATCAGCTCAATTCTGAATCTAGAAGCGGAGAAAATTGAAAAGATAGTTTTCATCAAATTATTTGGGTATCGATTCAACTATAATCGATTACAGAATTCAAAAAGAAAATGTTTGCACTAGTTAATTAACTCAAGATATTTAGATGCACAATTAAAGCTGTAAACAATAAAGAACATTTAAATAAAGTTACATTAATATCGAAAATATCAATTAATATCTGATAAACCAAAATGATTATCGATTTCGTATCGATTTAAAATAAATCATATTTTTACAGAAATACTGTGTCCGTCACTCGTTTCATGTTAACTGTTTTCCGATGCATTCTGAGTCCATTCCTGATATTTATTTATGGTTTCAAGTGTATATCAATATTGGTATAGAGTTTTCAAACAGTCTTCACTAAATTTAACAAACATTAATGCTACAAGAACTTAGTGAACGGGATTTTGTATAGACATTGTAACATAACCTCACTTTTACAAAAAGTCTAATAACTCCACTCTCAGATAGCCAAAATATAGATAATTTTCAGCAAGGAATCAATAAGCCTAAATGCATTAATTGATACCATTTTCATTTCATTACATTTTGGCTCAAGAATGTATGGAATCGTATCCATCTCTTTTTTAACGCTATCCCATATAATATAAAATCACATAGCATTGGCATAAAAGTTTATTGTAGTTCACAGTAAAATTTTGTGGGACTTTAGTATGAGACTTAGGGTTACCCAATGAGAGCTACGTGAGCAACAGTGTTATCAATCCTTTTGTTTACATGTTATAGAGTGTGCCGCCGGCGCAAGGCTCTATATTTATAGTGAAATAATGTGACAATAATACTAATAGGGTCAACTTTTTTTTCTAGACACAGGCCCTATTTTGTTGTAAATTTTATTTTTGACATCTTTTTTACCGACCATTTTACATAAACGAAATATAAATTTGTGGCCTTTTATGCTCGATGCTCGATTAATATATCTTTTTTTTTCGTAATTCTTTACCTCTACTAATTCTTAGAAAAAATATTCAATATATCATTAAGTTTTGAAACAATTTTAGCAATATGTTAGCGTTAAATATTTGAACATAAAATGAATTTTACTTTCGTCTATGGCTTATTAATATTGTTCATTCATTTGCTCTTAGTGTCACTTTACTATACTTACAATATTACTCTATTATCTGTGGTCGGAAGTATGCCATATTTGTTTACTATTTAGGACTCTTCCAAAAAAATAGAATATAGTTAATAATAGGTATTTAAACAAGATAAAGGTCACCTTCTCATCGGTCATATCCCTTTTAGAGTTAAAAATTAATATTTTTTTTTAATATTTAAAGAGTAAAAATTAATATTTATTTTATTTTTAATATTCTTGAATATATTATTGTTATAAGTATGTTGTCTAAAAATCCTGCTGGAGCTTGAATATTGTTTTGGTGTCTTGCCCAACCAAGATACCAGATTACAGTCATTACATGACAACAACAGCCAACAGTCCTGTTCCCTACAAGGCAATTACAATAATAACCTAAAATAGCTTCTAGGACAGAATCACTATTATGTTCAGTGTCAAATAAAACATAGGTAACAAAGCACGGGTCAAAAATATTACAGAATAATCGCAAAAACAAACACAGTAGGTACAACGAACGCAAGCGCAGCAAAGAAACGAACGGAAATCCAAAAAATAACAATATCCTAACATTGCCGGTTAACATAGACTATGTCAACCGGCTATTGTCAAGCACGTAAACACGTTCCATTTTATGTATTATGTTGCAGACTGTGGGAATGATATTAAATAATACTCATATTAATAATATACTCATATTATATTGAATGAAAAAATATCAATAAAGACAGTTTCGATATTAACCTCGTAAGTCGTAGTCTTTAATTTAATGCAATTTTATTATATAACTATGTTTATTAAAAAAAACTAGCAATATAATATTTTTAATAAATCAAAATCTCAAAAATGTTTGTCTCCTCTTTTGCCTTTTCCGTTTTTATCGATAACTATCTACAAACAAACCGGTAACAACACTATCGCACGGCGACTGTGACTTCTCGGAAATAGACTCCGATTAGTCGCTCGACCGATCCGCATATTGTATGAGGGCGAGCGGCCTGTGTTGGTAAATAAATCGAGTCAACACGACCGAGAATATTTGTAATTTTAAAAAAGGTTTAAAAGAAGTATACAAGTAATAATGTGATTAAAAAATACTTACGTATGAAAGGTAACGCCATGTTTTAGTAAATTTGACGTGGCAGATCTTTTTTTGCAGCAAAAAACAGAACAATTTGGCATTTTTTGAAGGACATTGATTCAATCGCGCAACTAGATTTAGTTTTTTTAGGCCATTTGGCCTTATACCTTGACAGAGGGGAACGCCTGTAAATGGCTACTCCCCTCCGTATTGCTCTTTGTAATTATAGATTAATTTGCTCTTTGTGTTACTTTACTAAACTTACAATATTACTCTATTGTCTGTGGTCGGAACTACGCCATATTTGTTTACTAAATAAGACTTCAAAAATAAATAGAATAGATTGTGATTTTAAACCTTCAAAGGCACTGAACAATATTCCACAGAGTACATTGAATATACAGGTATCTACGGGACTTACCGCGATTTTTATCTTGAAACTTCTGATATTTTGGCGTCTATGCACGTAGTATAATATAAAATGTGTTTATAAGCCATGTATACAATACGGTATACCTTATAGGTTTTTATATTAAGTTTAAAATAAAATGTGTCATAAATATATATATTAAAGGGAAGGGTTCACTATTTTGTAATATTCATTATATTCCTTTGTGAAATAAATTATTAGATTTTAATAATGTTGATAATAATAATAATCTTTATTGGACACAATCATATCGTTGATGGCTTAGTAATATAAAAAGTCGGTAATTGGTATATGTATTAATTGTTTTTGGACACCTGAATAATAAACTTCAGTACAGGGCCCTTTATAGGGCAGCTTGTATTTAAGTATCGAAATGAAAAAAAAAAGTTACATGTTATTACTAATTTTATAATATTTATTATCATAAATAATTTATGTTTCTAGACGACTCACCGCGTGTATCATATGAACGTAGGGAATATTCATCGATTCGAAGAGAAATTGCGAGAGACTGAACAAAACCTTGGTGTCAAAGAAGGTATTAGTTATTTACTAATTAAACTATTAGGGATCCCTTTTCCTTAATTTTTTTATGCTATTGTTCTAAAATTGCTGCCATTTATGGTCGTACAATTTTTGTGTAAGTTTTACTCTATAACAGCAATGTCAAAATTATTTATCAAAAAAAAAAAAGTACACGCTTTTATTAGTGTTTAGAACATTAATTATTGTGGATACAAAACAATAGGTCGCAAGATAGTACAAATTTTGTTGGGTTAGCCAGTAAATATATAGTTTAGATCTCTGTCCCCTGCAATACATATTATCGCTTCATTCAGGAGCAGTCATCATCATCATCATTACAGCCTATACAGTCCACTGCTGGACATAGGCCTCCACAAGTTTACGCCAAAAATAACGTGAACTCATGTGTTTTGCCCATAGTCACCACGCTGGGCAGGCGGGTTGGTGACCGCAGTACTGGCTTTGTCGCACCGAAGACGCTGCTGCCCGTCTTCGGCCTGTGTATTTCAAAGCCAGCAGTTGGATGGTTATCCCGCCATCGGTCGGCTTCTCAAGTTCCAAGGTGGTAGCAGAACTGTGTTATCCCTTAGTCGCCTCTTACGACACCCACGGGAAGAGAGGGGGTGGCTAAATTCTTTAGTGCCGTAGCCACACAGCACGAGCAGTCATTTTCTGTCAATGCCTATAAGTTTTAGCTACAATATATCGTCTGTGTGGTTACGGCAGTAAAGAATATAGCCACCCCTTCTCTTCCCGTGGGTGTCGTAAGAGGCGACTAAGGGATAACACAGTTCCATCACTACCTTGGAACTTAAAACCCGACCGATGTCGGGATAACCATCCAACTGCTGGCTTTGAAATACACAGGCCGAAGACGGGCAGCAGCGTCTTCGGTGCGACAAAGCCAGCTCTGCCGTTACCAACCCGCCTCATAGTGGTCCCGATTTAATAAAATATGAACATTGATGCTAGAGGCATGGGATTTTTACTGATGGTCAACATTAGGATAACTAATAAGACAAAAAAATGTTATTATCCTACTACGACTATTTCTTGGTAAAAAAAAATACTTTTTTTTTATGAAGAATCACTTGTTTTCTAATATGTGTAATCGCCATCTCGACAACTCTTATGAATTTTGAAAAATTAACAGAAATGTAATTTCTTTCATACAAAAAAAGTAATTATTTTTATTTTTACCAAGAAATAGTCGTGGTAGGATAATAATATTTTTTTTGTCTTATTAGTTCACACCATTTTTGGCGCGAACTTGGGGAGGCCTATATCCAGCTGTGGATAGGCTGAAATGATGATGATGATGATGATGTTGATAATAATAATAATATCATAAGTTTCAGATCAAAAATCTGAATCTCACGAATTTTCGCAGGTGTAAGAGTTATATACGACAGAAATGGCAGCGTGGCTGCTAAAATTTTTACCACCTTACTGATAGCTGCTGTTATATTGTCGTTCCTGTATTCAACGAAATCTATGAAGATGAACATCAATTTGGGCGGATTTGTAAGTGTTTTTTTTTGTTAGATTATTAATTATTACATTAGTATGTATAGGTAACTTTTTAATTCTGTTTTCATAGGGTAGGGTTAGTTAGGGTTTCACCGTTGTGGATTTAGTTTATTCTATACATAAATTACGAATATATTTTAACAAGAAGAGGTAGAAGAGTCTATTAGGATCTGTTTTGCCTCAATTATGAAACCACAACTTTCACATTTACAATTACAAATACGAATATGCATAGATATAGTGGTTTGATAGTGAAAAAGAATAGTATACCCTATACCATAAACTTTATTCCACTGGATACCCGCATCTGTCGAATAGCGTTAATGGTAACCATTGAAACAAGTCTTTAAGTTAGGTATGTTAGACTAAAATTATAGAGTAGCTGAGTAGAATATACTTTTTTTATTAATAATAATATTAATTTGGTCTCACAAAATGTAACATTTACTCTTGAGTGAGTGAAATAATAATGATAAAATACAGTTATGACATTCATTGTTTACGTAATTAAAGTAGTTCATGAAAATGTAAAATGTCGTAGACTTTTTTTTTAAATCATTTAAAAGTATCGTAATATTTTTTTTCAATATATTTTTTCAATGCCATGGGTTAAAGAAATGATTATTTATACGAAATTAAAATTGCGACACATATCGCGAAGTAATCTTGTTCTTTAAAAAGAGTATAAGACTATTTCAAACCATAATTTTGAATGCTAAGTCTAATCAACAACCGCTTTCACTTGATTATGTAAAAATGTTAAAATATTTGTAATATTAACAGTTTATATTATTTGTATATTAATAATGTTCCCACTAGGTAGTAATATGCCTAAATGTATATTTTTTGTTAATATTACAGAGCCAATTAAGACGCGCTAAGTTCACTCTCGTGGATTCAATGAGTGGACAAGGCAAGGGAGTTAAATTTGAAGATGTAGCTGGTCTAAAAGAGGCCAAAGTTGAGGTTATGGAGTTTGTAGACTACTTGAAAAGACCTGAACATTACAAGAGTCTTGGAGCAAAGGTTAGACTGTACTGTTGATATAAATGCAATGTGTGCAACTAGGGCCTTATGGTGTCTCGACCTTTTTTATTTCTCGAGGCACTCAACTCTTGACTGGTGTCTCAAGAAATTTTAATTAATTCAGTTAACAAATTAACAACAAATAATAAATTGAACAAACTATATCCGACCACAATTAATATAATTACAACAGTTTTTAATGAAAACAAATTAATTAGTAAAATAGAATCGACAAAGTTACTAAATAGTGATTGTATATTTACATAACTATTAAAACTTCTTTAACAAGCAAACACTCTGCTGCAAATTAAACTTATATATAGTTCGCGTCATGTAAAAAGAACGCTGGCCTTGAATCTGCGTAGAAGCGATTTATCGGTCTATTCGGTGGTATGGGGTAGGGGACGGGAGTGTTTATCACGTGTCGCATGCTTGCCTGTGTGCTATTGGTCGGACAGTTCGACGTCGACTCAAAATATTATCGCGCACAAAAGTTTTAAATTACGAAATAGTTGTACATAGAGAAGTAAGAAAAATTATTTTTAATATGTAATTCGCGTCATGTAAAAAAGAACGCTGGCTGTCAAAATGCGCAAAGGCGATTTACAGTGTTGCCAACTCTTGAAAAAACTTTTTCGTACTGTCCATTTTTTGGAACAGTCTTATTTGGTAAACAAAACACTGTCAATCGTAATTCACGTTTTTTCTGCATTTATCACTCACTTTTACAACACATTAGCATACGGACACTTGTAAAACTCCATTTACTATTAATTTCACTAAAAAACAAATATCAATTTATCATTTTAAACACATAAAAACTATTAAGATACGAATATCGAGAGGATAGATAATTAATATTTTTGTATACGACATTTCAATAACTAAAAAATTTGTTTTTGCTTTTGTTTAAAAAAAAATTGTTATTTTGTAAAGTGATAATTATTATACTTATTTAGTCCGAATTATTCGCACTGGTATTTCTAGTATTTTTTAATGTACCTACCAATAACCATTATACGAGGCCGCGAATGAAAGCCTAATTAAAAAATAAAACAGTAGTACTTTTGTGCGCGAGTATACCCATGCGCAAACGCACCCCCTCCAGTTTCTTTCAGCGTTCTTTTTACATGACGCAAACTATATCAATGCATATAATAAAAATGTAACAGATCGCTGTCTGTTCATGGAAGATATATAAGAAAAAATACTATCGGGACCTTTATCAAAGCAAATAGCACAAAAAATAATGACTGTTAAAATTTTTGTCTGTTTGTCTATTTGTCTGTGCGTTTGTGCACGCTAATCTCAAAAACGGCCTATCTGATTTAAATGCGGTTTTCACTAATATATTGTGGTAAGCTTAACATTTTGTTTCATGTCAATCAGTTCATAAGTTAAAAAGTTATGCCACTTTATAGAATCACGTTGAACATGTAAATACCCAAAACGCGGACGAAGTCGCAGGAACAGCTAGTATATACTACACACGTTAATATCGTCTCAGTCGTTTGTTTAAAAAAATCACAAATAATCAAAATTAACTTTCAATATAATTTAAAATTTGAGCAAAGTATAGTGCTATTGTGTTGTTTATTTGATAGTCATTACAGCTTTTTTCATTTTTCAAGAGTAGGCGCTTGTTAACCAGTAGACAAATAACTAAAATTCTTTTTATATCAAATTTCTATTAGACTTGTTTGAGTGTTATTGGTTTTTTATGCCCATATTTCAGCTGTCTCAATGGCCTTTTTTAGCTGAAGTTCATATAATTTATTTTTGTTCAAATAATTTAATTTCTCTTAGGGTTTTTTCCCGTCTCGACTAAAGACAAAATTCTCGAGAATTCTCGAGCAGAAACCATAAGTGCAACACTGCTGAACTTTTTTAGCCTGTTTTATAATACATTTTATCACTTGATTTTCAAGTTTTAAGATCCATATCGACTGCTTACTCTTGCGTTTTTTGTGTCATATCATAATATTTTGAGTTTAGAGCCAGTTCACAGCAGAAACTACACTCCGAATCATTTGGCAATATCACAATAATAATAAATCTCTTTTTCCCCCTTAATTTTTTTTGTTAGGCTCGTTAATAGCTAAAAACTATTTCTCAATTTTATATGGAAAATTGCAATTGGTTTATATAAAATTCTCGTGTCACAATGTTAGTTAATATACTCCTCCGAAACGGCTAGACCGATTTTTATGAAATTTTGTGTACATATCGGGTAGGTCTGGGAGTCATCCAACATCTATTTTTCATACCCCTAAGTTATAACGGGCTGGGGGATTAAGGGGCTTAATAACATATATGGCAAAACAACGTGTACGGGGTCAGCTAGTAGGTATATTAAATTTTTAGACTAGCATATTCAATCAAACAGACACGTGCAGTTGCTCTAAAAATATTATTTAAGTAAAACGTTCTTTACGCACGCTTTGACTTAGGAATTAAACTGGTGAATAGGTGACGAGAGCGTTACGAAAACGATAGAGGTGCAAGCACACATTTTCTTTCTCTCATAGCTCATTACGTTTCATATATCTGTATCTTAGCAGGCCTTTTGTGCAGAGATTTTTTCTTTTGTATCTCATAAATTGTTTTTTACTAGGTACCCAAAGGAGCGCTGTTACTCGGACCACCGGGGTGTGGTAAGACACTACTGGCGAAAGCGATTGCCACTGAAGTTAATGTACCGTTCCTGTCCATGAATGGTTCAGAGTTCATCGAGATGATAGGAGGTCTTGGTGCGGCAAGAGTCAGGTGAATGCAATATTATTAACATTTATTTATTTATTTATTTATTTATTATTATTATTTTAATTTATTAACCATTATGAGAAAAAAACATAATATCTACCTGCATGTTTGGTAAAATTTCAAAGAAATGTATATATCCAACTAGACTTATTTAATATCTATTTTCAGGGACTTATTCAAGGAAGCGAAAAACCGTGCCCCATGCATTATCTACATAGATGAGATTGATGCAGTGGGCCGAGCTAGATCCTCTGGAGCCTCATCATGGGGCCCTGGAGGTGGTGAGGGGGAACAGACCCTGAACCAGCTGCTCGTTGAGTTGGATGGTATGAAGAGCAGGGAGGGGGTCGTGGTATTGGCCTCGACCAACCGAGCTGATGTACTCGATAAGGTGAGTTTTATTTGTGATTCTTATACTGTTGGAAGCAAAAATCATTCTAGTGTCGTGAGGTGTTTAAACATCTAAACGCCTGCAGTTGTATGTTTAAAATCTTGTATATCTGTCCTTGTGGGTCTCTCCACTGTGCCTCGGAGAGCACGTGGGGAACTGTGGGTCCCGGTTGTCAACCGGGATGTCATATACACCTGATAGCGATCCTACTCATAGTACAGAAGCCAACTTGCAATGGAGCAGCATAGTGTAGCTCCGATCCTTCTCCTACATGGGGAAAGTGACCTGTGTCCAGCAGTGGGCTACTGCAGGCTGAATCGTGGTCGTGATCGTTTTTATGTATATCAGTCTTGTAACATTTTACTTGGTGTACCGTTTTTGATGATTCTTATTTTAATTAACAGCTGGTGCTAGTCGTAAGACCCCATTTATATTTGATTGACATGTGATGTTAAATTTTTGTGTTATTCCTAATAATGCGTATTAAATTGATTATTTTACAACTATACACGTTATATGTATTACTCGTCGATGTAAACAAAAGTCGTTTTTTTTTTCTTTTCGAGCAAACACATCACTATGTGTATACATATATAGGTGTACAATCATTACATAGTATAAAACAAAGTCGCTTCCGCTGTCTGTATGCTTCGATCTTTAAAACTACCCAATGGATTTTGATGCGGTTTTCTTTGGTAAATAGAGTGATTCCAGAGGAAGGTTTATATGTATAAAACATGCATAATGTATTAGAAGAACACTATAAAGTTTAAATGACGTTACTAATGTGATGTTGTAAATAAACACATTTTTTTGCGTTTACATTGCAAATATTTATTTTATTTATATCTATCTATATCTATAATCTATAATATATATAAACGCGAAAGGTCATTCATCACGAAATCTCCGAAACTATAACACCTACAAACTTGAAATTTGGCAAGTAGGCTCCTTATAGGACGTAGACATCCGCTAAGAACGGATTTTACGAAACTCAACCACTAAGGGGGTAAAATGGGGGTTGGAAGTTTGTATGAGAGTCCCATGTTTTTGACGTAAGAGACTTGAAATTTAAAATGTTCGCTCTTTAGATGGTGAGAAAGTGTCCAAATAATGTATCTTTAGAAATCAACTCCTTTTTGGGGTTAAAACGGGGGATGGTAGATTGACTCACTCATCACGAAATCTCCGAAACTATAACACATACAAACTTGAAATTTGGCAGATAGGTTCTTTATAGGGCGTAGATATCCGCTAAGAACGGATTTTATGAAACTCGATCCCTAAGGGGATAAAACGGGGGTCGGAAGTTTGTATGAAAGTCCTATGTTTTTGAAGAGACTTGAAATTTAAAATGTATGTTCTATAGATGGTGAAGAAGTGTCCAAATAATACATCGTAATCTTTATATATATAGAAAGAAGAGAAAGGCCACTGACTCACTCATCACGAGAACTCAAAAACCGCAGGATGCTCCATCCATCCAAAATGACAAACTGATTTCAACGCGGGCGAAGCCGCGGGCACAGCTAGTATTTTATATTTAGAGCATAAATAAATTAAAGTAATACGTATATTGCAGGCTTTGCTTCGTCCCGGTCGTTTCGACAGACACATACTAATCGATCTACCGACCCTGCAAGAACGTGAGGAGATATTCGCGAGACACCTCAAAAGTATTGTACTTGAAGATTTACCATCACACTATGTTAAACGGTAATTTGTTAATTATTTGAAATTTTCCAAGGATGTATGAATGTCTCTTTGTTGTTTCACGTTTTTTAAAAATTTCTAATTTTCTTAGCAATTTTATTCTATTGGAACTTTATGCAAAATTTTAGAAAACTTGTAAAAGAAGTCACATTGGCCCAGCCATTTTCGAGTACTCTGTTCAGCAAAATATTTAGTGAATCCTTTTATATGTATACAACAATTATATAATTTAAATAAAGAATATTTGAATGCATTCGGTTTCGTACAGCGTCGTCTGTGTATTAACATCTGTATTGATTTTTGATACAAGTGGTTTTGCATAAGCCGATTGACCAGTTGAAAACTCAGTTATCCTAGGCTGAATTTAAACCTGCTAACTTATATTCAAGTGTTGTCTACTACTATTATAAAAATTGCTAACATTAATTACTAATACTATAAAAGTGACAGTTTGTGAGGATATTTGTATATGTTTTTTTTTTTTTTTTTATTTGTTACTCTACAACTGGACCGATTTTGATTAAACTTGGTACATAGATAGCTGGAGATCTAGAATAACATATAGATTAATTTTCATCCCGGCATTCCCATGGGATTGGAGATTACGCAGGTGAAACCGCGTGGTACTGCTAGTCTAAAATTGTTTTTTTTTTTTTATTTTTTTTTTATATTGAATTGTCTTTGAAAAAAAGGACAAAAGAGGAGAAAAGAAAAAAGGTTCTCAATTCGACTGTGTTATTTTGACATTTTCTAAAAATGAATCCTAGAATTTAAAATTAATCAATAATGAATTTTAAACATTGTAATATCTCACCAATTTACATTCAATTTAAGTATATAATGTTAAAAAAAATATTTTAATCAAAAATTCTGGCAATACGTTAAACACTACATACACCCGTGCTATCGCAAAAATCCGGTTAAGGACTACTAGGCGCATACAAAACAAATATGGTGAGCGAACTACACCTTATTTAGTGCCTAGACTAATAAATGACCTACCATCAAAATTGATTGAAAGTATTACACCAATTAATTTAAAAAATAAACTTTAAAATTACTTACTTGACACTATTGTGACTAGATATATTTTTGCTGGTTATACAAATTTTGATGATCCTTTTTTAATCGAAAGCTGGTGCTTGTCGTGTGCTCCCATTTAAATGTGATCGAGATCTGTTAAGTAGAGCTAGTAATGTGTATTTAATCGATAATTTCTTCTTCTACCCGCGTTGTATGCTTCTTAACTTTGTTAACTTTATAATTTTTGACGGTTTTTTTTTTTAAATCTGTCATTAACTGAGAAAATATTTTTTATTTATTTATATTTTTGTACACAGACTAGCATACTTGACCCCCGGCTTCAGTGGCGCGGACATAGCGAATGTATGCAACGAGGCGGCTCTACACGCGGCAAGACATAAACAAAACATTGTCAAAGCGGCCGATCTCGAATACGCCGTCGAAAGAGTCGTTGGTAAGCGAAATAGTATTCTTCAAGCATAAAAAATATTCTGACTAAATTTGAATATTTTTTAAACAAGCTCCTAACTTGGTTTAACCGTGCGATAACAATGTTGTGCAACAATTGCTGTTATATTGTAATTTGAAGGTAAAGCTGGACAAGCAAAATGGAAAAAAAAATTACTGATTGTTGTAAGTTATGGTGGGAACTATTTTGCTATTTACTGGCTGTTACATCCCTAGGAGCAACTAAGTATGTAACTAAAAACTATAATTAGTTGTTTAATAAATTACAGACTAAACAATTGTAAGCAAATGAGTCAACGAAGTCACAGACATTTATTTGTATCTAAAATTCTTAAATTATGCCTTATAAATAAGAGTCCACAGTAGTTTTACTGCAATGCTTAAAGACAAAACAAGACAAGTCTTCGAGCTATGCATTCTGTATAATACATACGGAGCAGAGACGTGGACACTGACGAAGGGACTGGTCCACAAGTTTAAAGTCACTCAACGTGCAATTGAACGGGCTGTGCTTGGGGTTTCTCTCAAAGATAGCATTAGAAATGAGACTATACGCGAGAGAACGAAAGTAACCGACATAGCGCACAGAATTAGCAAGTTGAAGTGGCAGTGGGCTGGTCTACGATCTACGTGAGACTGCCGGTGGTGACTGGATGAGGATTGCGGAAAACCGGGATTTTTGGCATGAACTTGAGGAGACCTATGTCCAGCTGTGGACTGCAATAGGCTGAACTGAACTGAACATTTTAAATATGATCTTTTCGGTATTGTAAGTTTGAAATGAGATTTGAAAGTATGAAAACTTGAAAAACCATTTTAAATTTTTTTTTTAAATTCTTTATGCGAATGTATTGTTTTAATACTTGGGATACATATATGAATAACTACGTATCAAACATAAGTTAAGCTCGCAATGGAAAACACTTAGTAGACTTAAGTAACATAAAACTTAGGTTTTTAGTAATCTTACATATATATATTAAACTAGCTGACGCGGCAAACGTTGCTTTGCCACTAAACGCTATTACAAATAGGGGTTGGTGGTAGAAAGTTGAAAATTTAGGGTGGTATTTATTTTTAATGCTTTCAAACCATAATGATTTAAAAAAAAGAAAAAACCTTTGGGTTGACCGTTTGGGTTACGACCGATTATCAGACCTAGCAAATATGCAAAAATATTTTCATAAGATTTGGTCAAGCCGTTTCGGAAGAGTTTAGCCCCGAACACTGTGACAAGAGAATTTTATATATTTGATAATTCAAACAATGAACTTAGGTGTTGACTTAAGTCATTTATAAAACCTATATAAGTAGTAATAGAGTATATTAAATTAGTATATAGTAATAAGCTGTTCTTAAAATTTCTTCATTTTTTTATTTCTAGGTGGTACAGAGAAACGTAGCCACGCGATGTCACCCGCTGAAAAGAAGATAGTAGCGTATCACGAGTCCGGTCACGCTCTTGTGGGATGGTTGCTTGAACATACGGACGCGTTGCTCAAGGTTACTATAGTACCAAGAACAAATAAAGCACTCGGCTTCGCTCAGTACACAACGTCTGACCAGAAGTTATATTCGAAGGAAGAGGTGAGTTCCTATAAATATTTTTGAAGTAAAACTTCTCTACGCACGCCTGACTTGAGGAGTTAGCTGGTGAATGCGTGACGAGCGCGTTACGAAAAGTGTGATCAGGCGAGGCGAGCGGAAGTTGAGAGGGAGATATAAGTTAGTGAAGATAGAAAGAGAGAGAGTTACGTTTCGTAAGTTTTACTTCAGTCGTGTGGTTTAAAGGACAATCGTTTTTTATTAACGTCTAGGTACATAGATGGTCATCTTAGGTACTTCCTTAGGTAGGTTTCCTGCGCGAGCGAAGCCGCGAGCAAAAGCTAGTGGTACAAATTGTAGTAAGTATACTCGAGCACAAATAAAACATTAATTCAAATTAATGTTATAATGATGTATTTGAAGTTTGAAAACTTATGATTACTTATTTTTTTTATTGCAGTAAACCTACGAAGGTTCGAATTGAATAGTCACCCCATAGTGGTGAAATGGGAGTTCAGAGTTTGTATTGGGCAACAATTTAATTAATTTTATGTCATGTCCGCGGTCTTAAACTTCGAAATAACTGCCATTTTCGAAATCAACGCCCCAAAAACATAAATAACGACACCCATGTCTATTATTAGGTTTATTTACCCCATTTCACCCCCTAAGGGGTTGATTTTCGGAAATCACGAGAGACATATTTGTTTAATTATTTTTAGGAGTACTCCTACGAAGTTTCGAATCGAAATGTTTATTTAATATTGTTTCGCCATACAAATTTTGAACCACCATTTTACCTCTTTAGGGGTTGAATTTCGAAATATTATTCCTTATTCCTTGTATACACCATAAAGGGAAACTCTGTGCAAAATTTCAGCTTTTTATGTCCAAGGGTTTGGGCTCTACGTTGATGAGTGAATCGGGACTTGTCTTTTTATATATAAAACTTTTGAATAAGAAATATTATATATATATATATATATATATATATATATATATATATATATATATATATATATATATATATATATATATATATATATATATATATATATATATATATATATATATATATATATATATATTTATCAATAGAAGTATTTAGCTATAGCAGCCGGCTGTTACCTATAACCCAAGCGTTAAGTTGCTTACCGTAGCAACAGACGACCGTGTGTGTATGTTATAAGATATTTATCATATACAATCTGATTAAATAAAAAAAAAAAAAAATAAGTATCGTGACACAAATTACTAGACAGGCATCAAGGTGGCAGAGTGTTTGTCAGTTATTTATGGTTTAGATCTCAATATATCCCTTTTCATTGTGATATGTCGTGATGTTGTTATGCACCCTTCCATCCCCTTTCGATCCTCACACGATAATGGACGACCCCTAACTTAATAACAAATATTTGCAGTTGTTCGACCGGATGTGTATGGCGTTAGGCGGTCGCGCAGCGGAGGCGATCACCTTTAACTCTATAACGACCGGCGCTCAGAACGATCTCGAGAAAGTCACAAAAATTGCATACGCACAGGTATTTTATATTATATCCAAATGTATACAAATTGAGACTACCAATGCAAAAATATGCAGTAATGTAATAAATAATTGTGTTTACTCGCAAACGAAATGAAAAAAATAAATGCATTTTCAGGGATATCTCAAAACGTACTCATTTAGAAATAGTATTTTTTATTTTTTATTTTTTTATGTCACTAGGTCGGCAATCAAGCGTACGGCTCACCTGATGGTAAGCGATTACCGTAGCTTATAGACACCTGCAACACCAGAAGCATCGCAAGCGCGTTGCCGACCCAATCCCCAATCCCCCCAGGAGCTCTGGTCACCTTACTCACCAACAGGAACACAATACTGCTTGAAAACAGTATTATTTAGCTGTGATCTTCTGTAAGGTCGAGGTACTACCCCAGTCGGGCTGCTCCATATTTTGAGCAGGAAATTCCTGCTGTGCCCTACCTCAGTTAGTAAAGTAGTATCTTTTAGAGTTATTGAATACAATAACAATATAGTTGATCAAAGGCTGTTTACTCAGTTGTCAGCAACATTGACAAGTGACAATTTCTGGGAAATACTATTGCTTTTCATTTGTTATAATAAAATTGTGTTTGCTTCAATTAAGTTGATTAGTGATACAACGCAGGTAGATGAAAAAATAGTCTAGCTTATAGTCAATACACATTATTAGAAATAACTTGTCGTATCAAAAGTACTCATGAGGTCTCGGTCATATTTAAATTTGACCACACGATAAGCTTTGATCAGCTTTCGATTAAAAAAAGAATCAACAAAATCAGTACACCCACTACAAAGGTAACATAGATAAAAGCGATCACGATTCAGCCAGGAGCATCCCACTGCTGTCTCTCCCCATGTAGGAGAACGATCGGAGCTTGATCCACCACGCTGCTTCAACGCGTGTTGGCGGATATATTTCTTACTATAATAACCGGGACCCACGGCTTGACGTGCTCTCCGAGGGACGGTGGGGAGATCCACAAGGACAGACATCGATACCGGAAACAAATATTTGTAAATAGAAATATCCATCTCGAGCGGAAATCGAACTCGCAAACCGCCGGTTTGTAGGCAGCGACAAGGCACACGCACCACTAAATCAGAGGGGTTGTTTTAATTAATTATGATTTCATTAATTTAGAGTAAGCGCGTTGCGGCTGACACACACATTTTTTTCTTTATTCTAAAGGCAACTTCTTATTATTTCAAAGTCTGCATATTTGGTTATACAATAAAACTCACACTGTGATTCATATCAAATACTATCAATACATAATCATACTGTGATTAATGGATTGATCCCACCACTGAGTATCAGCTCTTAGCTAGCTCTTTCACCACGCAGGAGACGGGTCACATTTTTAATATATATTATTTAATATTTACCAATACTTTTTTTCGCGCGGTAAAAAAAATTAATCTAGAGAAAAATCAAATTTTTAACATGACGAACTAAAAAAATAAAATAAAATAACTAAGTATAATTCAATAAAAGGGGTGATGGAATCAAAAAGATAACAGATTGAAATTAATTTATTGCTAAGTTTAATAAAAGATGACAAATTTTTTATATTAAAAAAAAATATGAACACACTTAATAAAATAAAAAAAGAAACTGTAGCAATAGCTATCTTAAGGTTCGACTTATTTCTGGCACATGGTTGGAGGTTAATAAAAGTCACTTAGCCGATCATGCTCCGAACCACCACCACCACCACCACCACCTCGTACCACGTGGTTAGGCTCACGCAGCTCCCCACGATTTCTGGCGACGTAAACAAGCGTCGCCGACTGCCACAGGGCCGACAACATTAGAACCGGGAACGTTGGGCTAATCGTCTCGCCACGTGGTCACACCAGAAGCATTCGGCACAGCTCGTGACCGCCTCGCCAAGGGCACCAAGAAATCTCATCCTGAACCTGGCCGTGGCTGGAGACGAAGGAAAAGAAGGGGCCACTCGCCGCAAGCGCTTATATACTCATGAGCTAAACTCTACTTACCTGATCCCCATCAATGGCCCCATACGCAAACCCACACGTCACAAGGACCGCGCTAATAAGCGACGACGCCTAGCAAAAAAAAGAGCAATTTCGCACCAAAACAATTAGTAACATTATATATGTTACACTACTGACTCTATGAAACAGTGCGATGTTTTACAAAACGAATATATATATTTTTTTTATATTTTCGCAGGTTCGTGTCTTCGGCATGTCTCCGACTGTTGGGCTGATGTCGTTCCCAGATTTGAAGGACCGCGAAAAGAGTCCCTTTAGTAAAGTTTTAAAGAATTTAATCGATATGGAGTCGAAGAAACTTATCGCGCAAGCTTATTATAGGACAGAGGAACTGCTGCGAGAGAATCATAGCAAACTTAAGAGCGTAAGTCGTATTTATTATAAACTACTTGCCCGGACAGACTTCGTTCTGTCAAAAGTTAATATTAAAATTAATCAAAAAAAATATATTAAATATTTTTTTTTAGTATTAAAACCTTCCGTGGGCCTTAAGGAACATACAAAAAATAAATTAACCGAATTGTTCGAGCTATTCTCGAGTTATGCGGTTAGCAACATTCATTTTTATTGATAAAGATAAAATATTTCTAAATTGTTTGACTTTAGTATTCAATTTTGTGTGGAGTAGTCCAGATCACAATCAAGTTCGAATTATCAATATATCTATTTATCGTAATGTGAGAAAATTGAGTTCAACGTTAAATAAAGTTTTTTTTTTGAAATATAATTTACAACTGCAATCATAAAGTGTATTAGTGTTGCCATTTTACAAAAGCAGTAATAATGACGACTGGCTTTTACCTAACCACGGCAGTAAGGGCTGACAAGTATGTCTTTGATGGGTAACTAAAAACAAATGGTCTAAGATCCGAAACGAAACTATATATATTTCTATTTTTTTATTATTAATGCATATTTACATGTATTAATAATGTATCTATAGTAGAATAGGGCTTCGCATATATTTCTCACCTCAAATATTGTGATGACTATAATAGTTAAAATGTGTAAAAAATCTTTCAATAAAAGTATGAAAATAGAATGAGGTTTGATATAAACACAATTTAAAAAATTTATATATGTGTGAGTACACCACAAAAGTATTAATGTCTTAGCAAAGAGACTAGTATAGTTTTAATATAATTGTGTTTGCTCGCAAACGAAAAAAAAACCGACTTCAATTACATCGACGAGTAATACAACGTAGATCGACGAAAAAATAGTCAAGTAACAACGCATTATCAAAGATTACTCAAAAAGTAGTTATCAGATCTCGATGAAATTTAAATGTGACCACATGATAAACATCGGCTTTCGATTAAATTAAAAATCATTAAAATCGGTACACCTAATAAAAAGTTATTGCGGATTTTCAAGAAGTTCCCTCGATTTCTCTGGGATCCCATCATCAGATCCTGGTTTCCTTATCATGGTACTAAACTAGGAATATCTTCTTTCCTTCAAAAAAAGAATTATTAAAATCGGTACACCTAGTAAAAAGTTATTGCGGATTTTCAAGAGTTTCCCTCGATTTCTCTAGGATCCCATCATCAGATCCTAGTTTTCTTATCATGGTACTAAACTTGGGATATCTCCTTTCTAACAAAAAAAGAATTATTAAAATCGGTACATCCAGTAGAAAGTTATGCGGTATAATACAACGTAGGTCGACGAATAAAGCATCAAGTAAAAACGCATTATTAGATATAGCTCGAAAAGTAGTTGTTAGATCTCAAATAAATTTAAATGGGACCAATTGGCACACAACACCTTTCGATTAAAAGAAAATTTGTCGAAATCGCTCCACCCAGTCAAAAGTTCTGATGTAACATACATTAAAAAAAAAAAAATACAGTCGAATTGAGAACCTCCTCCTTTTTTGGAAGTCGGTTAAAAAGTGTATTCTAATTAGGATACTTAATTTGACTATACTTTTGTTTATATTTTAAAGTACAAATATATATATATATATATATAGTTTTAAGTAACTCCACAACTGATTCTGATTTATGTTTCTACGGGAACAGTTTGTCAGACTAAGTAGTTAGTTAGTTTTAAAATCTATTTCTCACCTGACATTATAACAACAGAAAAACCTTTTAAATATCAATCAATACTTTTATAGCGTCGACATTGCGGTTTTTTTTTTTGATATTTTTCAGTACTAAAATTTCACGTCGCTATTTTTTTTTTCTCAATTTATAAAATTTCTGTCTTAATAAATATTGTCCTAAAATTTTTACAGCTTGCCGAAGAACTAATAAAGAAGGAGACGCTCAACTTCAAAGACGTTGAAGCTATATTAGGGCCGCCTCCGTTCCCTAAAAAGAAATTCATAGATCCAGTGGAATTCGAGGCTAACTTACGAAGTATGGAAAATGCGGCAAAATCTGAAGACAGTGGAACGACTGGAGCGCCCTCTGCCAAGCCTGAACCGCAACCGGGGTTGTAGATAGTATAGATTGACGTAAAACTAGTCTTGTTTTGAATATACAATCAGTTATCACGTTGGCCTTTCGTTTTATTCAATATTTCACCATATTTAGATACCTACAGATAGATTAAAAAATGCTACGAACAGAACCTAATTAGTTAGTAAAAAAATGCTACGAACAGAACTTATTTAGTTATTAAAATACACAAAACTTTAGAAGTAGTCGGTCCCGGTTGTTACGTGCTGTATAATACTCATAAATTTAAAAGACTTAGGGATCCCAATACAAAGTATTTTAATTAACCGACTTCAAAAAAGGCAGAGGTTACTCAATTCGACCGTATATATATATATAATACACATAACAGTAATTTCTTACGAAAAATATATATGTAATAAACTGTTTAGCTTTAAAACGATTACTTAAACCATTGATAAATCAAGATGACTAAGGTTTTATTAAGTACTTCTTAATAAACAATATTATATTACAAAATTGTACTTAAAAAACAAAATAATTTCACAATGGCCAATTAATTTAAATAAGAAAGCAAAATCGATTTGGGTTTCTCTGTAATTCTCACGAACGGCCTCTCCGTTCGAAAGAAAGTCTGATATTGAAGATCCCTCCACATTCTACATCCTTTTATTCTAAATCTTTTACTGTGGAAGCTTGTCGTCTTTGGAACATATTACCACTGTCTATAAAGAATGCTCAAACATTAGAGACGTTTAAAAAACTCACAAAAGAAATGTATTTATCATCTTAATATGTCTATGTATGGTCAAGCAATTTTATTTACATGAATAATTTATGCTATGATGTTTTGTCTTTCATTTAAAATTTGTCAAGTTTTTTTATTTTATTTTTATTGATTTATATGTATTTGTGTGTGTATATGTATGTGTATGTATATGTGTATATCTGAATGTATGTATATGTATGTAAATGTATTTGGTGTACATGTACGTATGTGAGTATAATATGTTCATGTGTATGTTACATAACATTTTCGCGCCCCATCCCACACTTCTTATTTCGACACCAACAATTTATACTACGCCAATTCGACTTTTCGATAAGTTTGTTTTTTTAATGCGAACTTGATAAAATGTGTTTTTATATGTAATAAAAAAAATGTGAAATTGCAATGAATAAATTAACTATTAAGGATACCTAATTTCAAATAAGTTTCTTAATTAATATAAAAGGTATCACGTTTTTCCCTTTTATAAGCCTCTATTGTAAAGTTCATTTTTAAAAGTTAGCTTAGTATAAATTGCTGGTGTCGATTTAGTCCTCTGCCCAAAGGTTGCCTGGAAGAGATCGCTGTATTAGCGATAAGGCCGCCTGTTGCAAATGATGCAAATTCTATTTTTATATATCATTTGTTATGCTGTTAAAACCTTCTATTAGTGTGCAAAAGTGTAAATAAATAAATAAATAAAGCAACTCATGTGATTTGTTAGGAAATTAATTTATTTAATGTTCAATGTATTACTTGACACCTTTTTATCATGAGACATATTTATATTTTGAATTAATGTGTATAAAGATTAAATTATTCAGTGAAATTTATTGATCTTACTATAATTGACTTACCTATTTCTTTTTCCCTTGACACCACATAATTGCTATTTGAATTTATGAAATAATATATGTGCTTGTTAGGTTTCGACGAATTAAAATAAAACAACAATGTATTGGGGAATAATTTTATTCACAATCAAGTAAGGTAAGACACGGAGTAAACACCGATTGTCGAAAATTTCATATAAGTGGGTATATCAAGAAGGTACACATTAAGATTACTACTAAGACTACACAATCGTGTACAATTGATAAAGATCAAACATACCTCGACACAGGGCTACTTCGAATAGTATATATCAAACAAATAGCAGTCTTCGAATGTAAAAACATTAAAGTCAATCGTAATATAACTTTTTCCAAACATTATAAATAGATAAAATGCTGTCTGTATAATTTAAATTCGTAAGAGTATATATAATATGAAAGTACGTACACCTGCGTTCAGATGGTCCTGGAAAGTCAGTTACTTCAAAATTAAAAGATTACATTTAAAAAAAATCGATAAATAAAATAAAACGAAAAAAATAATAATGGAAAATAAACATTTATTTAAAAAAAAAAAACAACGTAAGTACGCCATCGTCACAGCACGTTGCCTGTACAACAGTGTTTGCGATTATACATGTAATTATCCAACCCGTCTCCAAGAATTTAAAATATCTTACACTAGCTCAATAAACTTATGTAATACTGCACACCGTTTGTTTTAGTTGTTGTTAAAACACTTTCTGAAATAGATGTACAACATTCAACTAACATATACCAGCGCGAATATTGTACTTGAGAAGAAAAAATAACTTAAAAATAACTTAAGTAAAAATAATATTAGAATTGCCTCAAAAACTTTGTGCACCTTAAATGAAATTATATAAAAAAATACCACCATCTTTGTGCTCATATAAAAATTTACACAAAAATTTAAGTGATATGCTAGTGTTAGTAGTTGAAATGCTTGTTAAAATTATAATTAAAAAATTCAAAGACTTAAAAATGAAATGTGATTAGTATACATTCAAAAAGAAAAGTTACAAATAAGAGGCTTAATATTTACAGTAAGATATTTCATATACAGCGTTTAAATTCAAGAAGTACTCTCACTAAGGCTATACGTATGAGTTATCAAAAAAAAATTATAATAATTTAGATAGTCGCAGGGTGCAACACGAATATTTATAGAAGTGCTTTTCCTTTAGATAATAGTTTTATACGAAATTTTATTATTCCTTCAAATAAATTTAAAAATATTACACTTTTCCTGAAAAAAAAAGTGGTCGAATTTAATTACGAGTTCTGCAAGAATTTCAAGTACACATCGAAAATGCATTGGTATTTAAAGGGTTCCGTTCAAACAAACAGGCATATAGTAGGGAATTACATTCAACATTGATACTAACATTAGGAATAGAGTACATTTAGCTTCGTATTCCTCGAAATCTGCTTCTACATATTGACAATAGTAACATTCAATTTGGACTCGATTTTAGATTTACTGTGATTGGTTTTGAGATAACGTTTTAAAGAGGGACGTTTCAAAGAACGAATTTGCTAAACGTAAAAATCACAAAATGAAATAATAAACATGAATATTTCGTTTTTGCTCAAACCGGCTTCAAATTTTATTAATACTTTTGGTATACTTTACGGATTCATTATAATGTAGTCTTACTTGAATTAGTTTGTGCTAAATCAGTTTTCCAGTTTTATCTTTATATAGTAATATAAAATCCGATTTGCCGATACCTATCGTATTTCCATTAAACAAATTCGTTCTTTGAATCTGTGAGTTCTGAGAGTCAACTTGACTTTGTAATAGAGAAAAAGAATCAGTAGCGGAGCGATAATTACTTCCTTTACTTTTCTGTAAATACCCAATCAAAAAAAATATATATTTTTAAAATCTCTTGTCAATTGTCTAAGGTTACTAACATTTCGTAGCTTCTGACTCGCCACTGTAATCTAAAACCGAGTCACTTTTACAAATAAGACACAACAATTCGTAATGATACATTTAACTACTACAACATCAATAAACACATTTCTATAGATTTTTATTTATTTTTATACTGGGGTCATATGATTTGCCGTTAATACATATAGTGTATGTAATTGAACAAGCAACACCAATTAGTACCTGATTCTAATATCATTATATACTTTCATTGGTTTAGTTTTAATAATTATAATTATATTTTGAACGTATACTAACATGAAAATTGTATGAATATAAGACTTATGATCCTTAGTAAGTCGCAGGTGATATAGATTACGAAAAATTTGTTAAAACATATTAATTAATTCACGAATTAAACCTATAAAACTATAAATAAAACTATTCGGTGTCATAAAAATAAAAATTATCATTATACCTTAAAAATGGCCTTTGTAATTCGTTGTTAATTTAAAAATTAAAATATATGTAATTTGTGATAATAATAATAGCCCAAGTGCTTGAATGGTTAGAAAGGAAAATAGATATTAATATTGAGCATTTTGTATTAGTTTTGTGTTTTTATTTTATACAAAAATAGTAAAGATCTACGTAGTATCTTTGTAACTCGACCAGGCAGTGGTTAACAACTGAAATTAACTTCTTTGTAGTCTATTTAAATGGTAAATGTGTACAAAAAATTTTAAAGCTTAAAGTTCGAAATAAAACTCAGCTGATGTTAAAATCAAAGTATAGACTCATTGGTCGCTGATTAATCTATTTATCAAAGTAGTCTTGAAGAATATTAACGCCCGATTTCGAAAATGTGTTTTAAAGTTAACGGTTCGTAAGCAGAACCAACCGTTACTTTTTTCTTTATAGAAACCGGGCTTAAGTCAGTTTCATATTAGGATAACGATAGCCTAATAGTAATATTCACCTTACACGCTAACAATAAAACAATATATCATTGTTACAATAAAACGGTACACGTTAACACTTAAATCTAAATTATGACTAACATATATACTTTGATATATTTGTGCTAAAATATATTTTAAAACAGGAGGACGAAGATCTGCAACTGAGTGAGGGTGATCGGTTTTGATATATTTTATATATTTAAATTACCTTAAAATATTTACATACTAACATGTCATGTGTAACTTCGTAAATGCTGTTGTATTTTTAATATATATATATATAACTACGATCGTTAATGTTTTTTTATGTCTACTATGTTCATAATTATATCAAATAAATAATCATCATACTTCAGGTATACCTACTATATGTACTTTTTCAATTACATTTATACATTCAAAAAATGTTTATAGTTTGTTTTGAAATCATTACTTCGAATTTCCGAAGACAGAAGAATTATATTAAGTATAGTACTAAGATTAAGTTCGTAATACACCTATTGCGATACATCGCGAGACCATAAGAATCTCTAACTACTCGCATATAATTAAACACCCATGAATGAATAGACGACGATTGACCTACATAACATTGTTTTTCTTATTTTTTTTTATTCGAAAAAAAAATTTATAACGACAATCATAACTACTTTAATATATAAATATAGTTTCCACTGAGCAAGGCAGCAGTCCGTTCTCTCTCCCCGTAACATTCGAAATTAACTTTCACTTCGAAAACAGTCATGTCGAATGACGCTAACCGAAAAAATTATCAGCTACCCTAAATCAAGCTCGTTTATCCTCCACAACAAAATGCTCTACTCAGAGGAAATTCAATAATGTAGATGAATAGTTGTAAGCTTTATGTACTGGCGTAACACTTATTACGTTTTCTCATTTCACAAATACATCCTCAAATACATTTAACACTGAACGATTCTTTAACACAGTTTAAATATCAGCATGAAAAGGACCCCAGTTCACAATAAACGATCTGAAAATATCTAATGCGAACGGCAATCATATGTACTGCATACAATAATGTGAAGCCGATAAAGTTGAATAATCGAGTTTCATCACTTTGTAAATTATTTATCTATATGTACGGAGGTATATTTTTTTTGTAAACTGATCGAATATTTAAAAAACTGTTAATACTGAATTTAGTAATAAACGGGAATAATAAATAAATATACCTTATACTCGAACGCCAAAAGGGCGTTACAATAAGATCTTAAATACAAATGCTTAAAACTATGACTATATAACTTTCAAAATACTAAAAGTTATTCAATATGAGACTCTACTCCTTGCATAAAAATTTGGCATTCGTACCGAATGTCTGGTCATTATCCGTTCGATGTGGCCTAAAGCCAACTCAAACAAGGACAACAAACCTATAAAACGTTTTAAGGGAGATACTAAATTACGGATTACTTAAATAAGAAAAAAAAAAAAAAAAATAAACAAAGAAAAAATTGAAGAATAGAAATAATTTGTACTAGAAAAATCGTTGAAAGAAACTTAGGAAAGTTGTCATTTCAGTAGTTTTGTCATACGTCGAGGTTTGGAAGTCCAGCTCGACAAACTGACGATGAGATGGCAGCACTAGTATCGATATACCATATTGTGACGATATACGAAAGCGCTGCACTAGTTTCATATTATGCTGTCGATAGAGTGCTGTACCAGTGCGTTGCATTAAGAAACAGCACGAGAATATCTCAAGACAGTTTAATCAATAGATAGTTTAATGTAACTTGATGTCTGCTTTCGGTTGATCGAACATGAATTTATAAGGCCGTCTATCATGTCTCGAATAGTAATGTCCGGTTCTAGTTATCGCAAAAATGCATGTTCGTCACTTCCAAAAATATTTAAGTGCCGCATTGGCGCAACTTTGATTTACTTCTTGTTGTTCTTTTGCGGTTCAGACTCATTAAATACCTGAAAAATTAAGCAAGCTTTAGCGAAATTGTAAAAATAGGTAATTGCATAATCGTATTACTTGAATCTGTCAAGTGGACGAACCAAAAATTTTATTTTATTACTAGCTGACCCCGCAAACGTTGTATTGTTATATATGTTATTAATCCCCTTAACCCCCCCCCCCGTATAGCTTAGGGGTATGAAAAATAGATGTTGACCATTTCTCGGACCTACCCGATATGCACACAAAATTATTGGGTTGTCAATAATATTTTTTGGGCCAACGTAATATTTTTTTCCAGACACAAAACTGTGATGTTAAATAGCGCCCAAAAGACAGATTCAACTAATTAAAGTAATACAACTAATTACAAATTGCATGAAAATCATTGCACATAAAATCCTTAGTCTATGAAAAGTAACTGTAAATACATGCTATTGCGACAAAAGCTAAAGTACTGCCAGATATTTAATTAGTAATTATTTTTTATTTTACGTTCGATATATACCAGGTCGGATGACACTGAAACTACGTGATTTATCATAAAAGAGTCTCATTGCGAGAACGTACTTCGCGGCAAAAATTGTCGTATGAGTTGAAGTAGAATCAACGACCTTTTAGCATATCATGCAAAGCTAAAAAAAAAAAACAGTATAACATCGACTTAGCACCTGTAATCACCTCAACGGGCAAGGAAGCCCTGCGTGGCAACTGCAAAGCGCGTTCCTGGACGCTGTAATTGGCCTTGGCCAGCCATTGTTGGCATGTGCCGATAGGACTAGGTTTCTTTCGGCCCCCATTGACACTGTGACACAAGACCCCCAAAGAAGCGAGTCCCCTTAGTTCAGAAGGGGCCACGGGAGCCGGGGCAGACCCCCTCCGTCGAGTCCACCCCTCTTTGCTAGAGAGCGTACGGCGAAGCAATTGCGGTATTATCTCGCGCATCTTTTTCTCTTTTGGTGCTGTGAAATATATAGATCATGTTAAATTGGCTGTTTGTTTAAAATAAAATATCCAATGCGGCGAAAATCACAATATAAAACTTGTTTTAATAAAAATGGAGGATTACTTTGGTTTTTTTTTATTTTTTTTTTTATTTATTTTTTTATTTTTTTTTTATTTTTTTATTTTTTTTTTAGAAAATATAAAGAAAACTTACAGAAAGCAATAACATCAGTCGGCATAGATTTTCTGCGACGGAACAGTTGTTCAGACGAGCTGAGATGTATCGATGACAAATTGTCCCGCAGTTGGCTGCCCCAAGTATCCTGGCCGCAGAATTCAGAAGACTGTTTCAATGCTGACTTTACATTATCTCTAAGACGGGTATCGGAACCGTCGACTATACTTACGTTACTAGTTTCAGAAGCGTCATCGTTATCAATTTTTTTGACATCTTTCCCCTTAAGCAGATTGTTCAATCTGTCCTCCAAAGTCAGTGTAAAGTCAGTTGTGCGATGGGATGGGTAGATAGCCTCCTCGTTGCTCGTGCACATCGGGCGGGACAGAAGTGTGTGACTACGAGCGACGTTCACCAACGGCGGGAATGTCTGTTGTCGAATGAGTTTCCATGTCCCGCCGTCTTTGATAATGGCACACAGTCGAGAGGCCTGCGCGGGCGTTGTAATTGACGCAATTGATAAATCGGGTAGTAGTTTCTCTGTGCTCAAAACTTTCTCTGCGTCATCACTGCGCTCGCATTGAGCGCCCACACTTAACTGCGAGTGGATCGATTGCCCACTTCCCATTACAAGTTTCAATTCAGCCAACGATTCGCGGCTCTTTTCCTTTATCTTGTATTTAGCATCCTGGAATATGTTGAGTGGAACCGAAAAGCGGCGCAGTTGTTCCTTTAGGTTTGTTGGTTTAGCGGGATTGAAAGAGCACCGTCGTAGCGGTAACAGAAGTTCTGAACTGTCTGATATGTTAGTATTGGTTTCTATTTCGTCTTCGACTATATCGGCGTCAGATATTTCAGTTTTAGTCTCTTCGGCTACTTCTTGATCCATCAGTGCTTCCCACTTGTTTTGATTGTAGAGAAGGTTCTGCAGCATTTGCGACGAGAGGTCGTTTTGTAGAAAGCGATGCCATTCGGTAATTAGAGGAGTTACCACGTACTTGAAGAAACCTGTTAATTACAATTTATATTGCTTTAGTAAGCAAACTGAAATTTAAAGCATCTTAAGTATATCTGTAGAAGATGTTCGGGGGTTCTGTAGGTGTAATACATGACTTTTCTTGTAAAAAAATCCTAGCCCATTATTAAATTTGACTTTGTTTAAATTAACTTGCTACTTAGCTGTATCACCTTTCGTGAGCACGTAAACAAGCCTTTAAGAGGAAAATTATTACTGACGAATGCAACTAAAGAACTGTGTATTGGAAATAATTCTTTTCCTCGTAGAATTTTACTTATTGTAAACTAGCGACCCGCGCCGACTTCGCACGGATGCAATGCTTATATTAAATATAAAATAAATAGTTTAAATGTAAGAGCAAAAAAATGTGTTTATTTACGACATCACATTAGAAACCTCTAAAACTATCAGTGTTTCTTTAGTATATTATGCATGTATTACATATACAAGTAAATCTTCCTCTAGAATCACTCTATTTACTAAAGAAAACCGCATCAAAATCCGTTTCGTAGTTTTAAAGACCTAAGCATACAGACAGCGGGAAGCGACTTTGCTTTATACTATGTAGTGATTATAGTCGTGCTTACGCGCTTTTTAGACAGTTATGCAAAAATCTCTTGCCACAGCAACTAGTGTAAAGTAATATTTTAAGAAGGGCTACAATTTTTTTCACATTGAACGTGATCTACACCTACAGAAACTACTATTTTAACATAATTAGGGGTCGATCGTCATATATATACAATTTATGATTATTACGATAAGAACGAAATCATTAATAATAAATTAAAATGTAGCTAGATGAAAGCGATTGAAAAGTATGTTGTATCAGTATGTTATCATCGTAAAACTAATATTGTATCATTCACCTGTTTGAATCTTTGGTATCGATGTAGACTGTCGGTCGCACAGGGAGGTCACTGGTAGGTTTAGTTTCCGTTCATAGTCACCCTGGCGGAAGAACTCTTCGCAAACCTTCAAGCTCCATTTCCGGCTGATCTCCCAGGGTCGGCACGGGTTAGATATGTCGGCGCATTTGAGTGCAATTTGAAGCACTAGGTGACGATGATCCTTGTTTCTCATATCGAGTGTGTTGTTATCCAAGTATGTCTGTTGATAAAAGAATTGATTTAAGCTTATTATTTTATTTACATTTCTATCAAAAAAAGTTAAACTTTTTAAGCTTACACGGCCACTATCAATACTTATACGGGACTTATCGTGATTGTCATTTTTAAAACACCCGAGACCACGTCACTTCGTCGAAATGTCGAGTTCAATATTATGCAACATATATATATATATATATATATATATATATATATATATATATGTTGTGGCCACCCTGACAGCATATTATAATATATTGTGATTAACGAAGTAAAGAACTGAGCCTAGGAGATTAGAGCTAACTAGACAAACTAGAAGGCGGGCGACCGTGTTTATTTTATGTGCATAACCCAGTTTCTCAATTTAGGATTACTCCGAGTTTGAGCAATGATTGATAAACATTATTAAATTTTTTTTAGGTTACTCTATACCGTTATCTCGTTCAGTTTTGAATCATCAGATAAAGTATTAGTACGAAAATTAAAGCGATTAATGCGATAATAGGAAGCTAACTGAAATGATTTGAATGATTTGTTTTTATTAATTCAAATAAGAGATTGTGTGCGATATTTTAAATAACGAAATACAATTGAATGACGTATTTTATATTGGACTTATCATTTCTTTTTATATAATAATTTATAACTAGTATAATAAAATTAGTTCGATTGTTTAATTTATAATGAATTGTATACATATAGAAAATACTAACGACCCACCCCGGCTTCGCACGGGTGCAATGCTGATACTAAATATACTACAGAATGTCTTTATTTATAGTATGAAGCTAGCTTATAGCATGGTTATGAACATAATAACAACATTCAAATATGCGTCGTTAGATTACACGTTGTTACAGAATGCGTTGAAGAAACAAAGGTTCACTGCTCATTCCCCGTAGGTGATAGCGTGATAATTTGTAGCCTATATGTTGACCCGACTTCCTAATAATATTCGTGGCAAATTTAAAGTAAATCCACGCAGTACTTTTTGAGTTTATCCCGTATATACATACAGACAAACAGACAAAAATTCTAAAAACTATATTTTTGGCTTCGGCATCGACAGTTGATCACATCCCAAGTATTCTTTTAAAAAAATATTCAATATACAGTTTTGACTTTCCTACTATTTTATTATATGTATAGATATTAAACTAGCTGACGTAACGAACTTCGTACCGCAATACATTCTTTTTAATTTTGCAATAAAAGTATCACGTTCATTAATCGAAGTAAAATATAGTCTATATTTTATTAATTCATTACTTATTTTTTGTTTTTGTTGCATTAGATAATAAATAAATATTTTCTAGTATCTTATTTTTGGGACTTATGTATTTTTGTATTACAATCTTTCTACTATTAACATCTTTATTCTTATAATTGAAATATGCAGGTTAAATCTCGGATCCTCTCGGACAGAGGAATGGATGTTTAAAGGGATTTCGTCGATTGTTATATAGCATTTGAAATCTCAAAGCTGCTTCAGCTTAAATGTCTTCCGTTAAAATTCAAATGCTCCAACCAAAAGTTCCTGTCATAAAAACGAAAAATGAACAATTAACGTGTCAGCCAAAACCTTTTCGAATAAAGATATTAATTTATGTACATGTAATTAATTGACAAATCTGGACAATATTTTGGTCGTAGTTTAAAACGCGAAACAAAGATTATAGAAGCTCGTAGACGTCGGCGTCGTGAGAAACGAGCTATTTTAAAGATTATCGGGTTTGCTCCTAATCGCGACAAGCAATTGTAAGGACGGAACGTGCCAGATCGCGGACAAAGTTATACACGTCTATGTGACGAGAAAATGTATTAAGACGAATTTCAGAATTCTAGGCATTTAATAGACTTTTTGCAATTTTATAATATTTAATATTTAGTGTTAAAATTTGTATTTGTATACCAATGTTTACTCATATGTACCAAGTTAGTGTTTCTTCATTTCGCGTTTATGATATTTTACCATTGTCAGTGAATCTCATTTGCTTACTAAGAGATTTTTACAATGAACTAGTCGTTCCCCTACAGCTTCGTTCGCGTTTGCCATCTCTTTAAGTAAGTAAGAGGATAAAGTATGACTCCAGCTTATGATGAGCTTATCTTTCAATGGTTTATTTTATTTATTTTATTTATTTATATACACTTTAGCACACCAACACAAAAGTAAAATAAGTTTAATTAGGTAAAAAAATAAATAATAAATTTGCATTAGTTGCAACAGGCGGCCTTATCGCTAAAGCAGCGATTTCTTCCAGGCAACCTTTGGGCAGAGGACTAGAATTGATTGTTATTGGGGATATGGGCGCAAAATAAGTTTAGTAGTAGTAGTAGTCCTCCTAATCGATTTCGATGACGGCGACCCAGGGAGTCATGACTAATTTCTCTGATGGGCCCTAATATGGCTCGCTAATCCACATTTAGTTTTAAATGTCCTAGAGCAAGTGCGGCAGTAAAGCTGACCCGAAAAGCTGTATGTGTAAGTATAGGAGGGTTTAGGTCTCTGTTTATTAACATGGCGTTTTGAATCAAGCGCTAGTCGATTTTCTTCAAATGATTTAATTTTGATTGATATAGATCGCCAAGATGGCCTATTTAATGCGAGTTCCTCCCAGCTTTCGGGATCAATAGCACAAGCATTCAAGTTTCTTTTGAGCACATCCTTATACCGTAGATGTTGGCCGCCGTGCCTTCGTTTACCCTCTGCCATCTCAGAGTAAAAGACCGCTTTGGGTAGACGGCGGTCATCCATGCGAAGGACATGCCCACACCATCTCATCGTGGTTTAGTAAGTACTCAGCGGCTTTCAATTTTTTCGTTTAATCAAATTGTCGATGACTTATAGAGAATACTAAAATCATTGAAATAATTATGGGTACCTTTTGTAACGTTTCTTTTCTAACAAGGATATAATGAATAAAATCGAACAACACGTGAACGATAAGTACCTACAATTACAACGAAGTAATTTCACTTTCGACCTCTCTTGTCAGGTAACGCTGAATTTCGGGTTAAAAAGTTTCCAATGTTAGTTCTTTTAGAATGACTTGATTTAATTTCACATTACAAGTTACATACAAGATATTCATGTATTTATTATACAGCTTATAGTAGAATCGTAAACTGTGCATTTGATCACGTCATGATCTTCAGCAAAGTGTTGTGCATGAGCCCACAAAGGTTTTTGAGTTGGTACGACAGAAAAAATATCGTAGCAACGCGCGCAGTGTACAAGCTAGTATCTAATAATATATAAATATAGACAAACGATTACAAAAGAAAAACAATTTTTTCTTATATGCCTTAAAGTTCAAAATGTATTTATTATAACTTTTTATCAGAATAAATTTCAGGCAGCTGTTACTGCCATGTTATTTTGAATAACAATACTTTAAGTAGAACTAGCGACCCGCCCCGGCTTCGCACTGTTGCAAAAACTATCAGTGTTCCACTACTATATTATGCATTTATTATACATATAAACCTTCCTCTGGAATCATTCTATTTACTAAAGAAAACCGCATCAAAATCCGTTGCATAGTTTTACAGAACTAAGCATACAGATAGCGGGAAGCGACTTTGTTTTATACTATGCAATACAACATTGTGTACACTGCATTATAAATGCGATACGATGAATCGATAGAAGATGCAGAGAAGGCACAAAAATACCGGCTCAATTTTCTCTTTTTGTTACTCATATTCGATGTAAAGAGTTTTTATAAGACATTTTGCATGTACTTGTGACACGAGTACATAAATTATTATATATAACTAGCTAAATTTACTCCTTCATCCTTCTCCTACGTGGGGAAAGGCCTATGCTCAGTAGTGGGACATTACAGGCTGAAGCGAATTGATAGCTTAACAGGCGAATATATATATATTTTTTAATACATCGTTTTCTTTTAAATTTTCTTTTATACAAACCCTGACCCAGCAGTAATCAAACAAAAAGTATTTACCCAAATTAGTACAGCCGTTCTGAAGTTATGCGTGTGCATACATTAAGAGATTCGTTTTTATTTACATTGATTCAATGGGAGCAATGAGAAGGCGTAACTCATATGTATAGAAAAATCCCTGGAAACATTATAATTACTACATAGAATAAAAATAGGTAGAAAAAGTTACAATACGTCTGCAGAATTCGTTTAAGACTTTCATTTACAAATTAGACCGTAGCGGCACAAATAGACTATCAAATAAAAATGGATTAAAAACTTGGTCTTTTCAAAATGGCGTTTTATCATATAACTCTAATATCTATATCTTTGACTAGTCCGTTGACACAGTTTACTTACTGATCCGTGGGTTTATGGATTCGATTCTAGCCCCGAGTCTGTGTTTTTCTTATTTAAATACGAGTAGCTGTATCAAACGGCTGTTGCCTATAACCCAGACATTAAGTTGCCGCCACTGCCGAGCGTCATCACCGCGATGCTCGGCGACTACGAGTCCTGGAAGGCGATGGTTTCCTTCTGCGAGACAGTAATGTCCCAGAAGGAGAATGACGAGCGGATGAGGGAGGAGGCTGCCGACGACGCCTCCGTCCACAGGCGACGAGCGGGGGTGCGTAGGAGGCGCTACTTAATGCGCCTCCAGTAACGCCCCTGTGCCCGTGTCGGGCCGGGATAATGACACGGCGTCGTCGGGATTGTTCAGTGAGCCGGACAGTCCCCATGGAGGAGAAGTCTGGCCTTTTCGCCGAGGCCAGCCTGTAGCTGGAGGGATCCTGTTGCCTGCAGATCCGGGACCCTCCAATTAAAGCGGCTGAAAGCTCCCGCAGGGGTTTTGGTCGGTATTGCACCCCTAAATGCTGAAGCCGACATACGGTCTAGGAATGCCTACCCGGGCATCCTGAATATCACCCGTAAATGGGTTGCCCTGTGATACCAAAAAAAGGCATTAAGTTGCCTATCTTAGAAACAGGAGACAGTGTGGGGACGTGTTAATATTTATTTATATATTTATTTTATGCATATATAAAAAAATAAGATGAAACCCTTAAGAACGATGTTCGAAGATATCTTATATTATACTATTAAACGAGCAATTCTTGTATATATATATAGAATCTGGATCTCGGAAACGGCTCCAACGATTTTCATAAAATTTAGTATATAGGGGGTTTCGGGGGAGATAAATCTATCTAGCTAGGATTCATTTTCAGAAAATGTCGTTTTATCCCTGTTTTTAGGGAGTGAAAAAAATATCGTTAGAATGCGAAGGTAAATTTCGCATTTGTCAATTTAGTTGCAATAGCTCGGTGGGAAATCGGTCGGTCGGGATCAACCGAGAAGATGATGGTTTAAATCCCCATGTCCCTGATCAATTATTTTTTCTTTTTCTAATTGCATTCGTTTTTTTTTTATTTAAATAGGCTGTTCTTATTTTTTATTATTATGTCGGTAAAATCGAAAAATATTATTCATATTTTATCATTATTATTTTTTATTTTTGATTTTTTATATTTGGTTATATTTTTTATTATTGTCGGTAAAAAAAATATTATTCATATTTTATAAATATGTAATTCGTATTTAAATGTGATTTTCAGAAAAAAACACGATTTGTTGGAGCGCCTGTCAGTTTTTGAGACGCAGTTACTCTCAATCTTGTAATTGTGTAATTGTGTGTGACACGCGTTGGGGCAACGGTTACGCCATGGATTGTACATGTTGCGTTGGCGGTTGCGGGTTCGATTCCCGCACGTGACAAACATTTGTATTGGCCATACAGGTGTTTGCCGTGGTCTGGGTGTTTGTGCAGTCCTTGTGGGTCTCCCCACCGTGCCTCGGAGAGCACGTTAAGCCGTCGGCCCCGGTTGTTATCATGTACACCTGATAGCGATCGTTACTCGCTTAATATCCGCCAACCCACATTGGAGCAGCGTGGTGGATTCAGCTCTAATTCTTCTCCTACATGGGAAAAGAGGCATATGCCCAGTAGTGGGATATTACAGGCTTAAGCGTTGTTATTGTGTATTTTGTATCAATTTTTAATTTATCGTTATTTTTTTATGTTTATTTTGCATTAATTCATTATTAATAATTGTGTTTGCAGGCAAACGAAAAAAAAAAATCGACTTCAATTACATCGACAAGTAATACAATGTAGGTACACGAGAAAATAGTCAAGAAATACGCATTATCAAAGATTACTCCAAAAGTTGTAATCAGATCTCGATGAAATATGACCACATGATAAACTTCGGCTTTAGATTAAGTTAAAAATCATCAAAATCAGTACACCCAGTAGTATGTTAAGTATTATGTAGTTAATGTAAAGTTATGCGGATTTTCGAGAGTTTCCCTTGATTTCTCTAGGATCCCATCATCAGATCCTGGTTTCCTTATCATGCTACCACACCAGGGATATCTCCTTTCCACCAAAAAAAGAATTATCAAAATCTTTTCATAAACGACGAAGTTATCCCCGAACATACATTAAAATATATATATACTAGCGACCCGCTCCGGCTTCGCACGGGTATAAAATATAATTATAGCCTATGTCATTCACTGAAAAATGATTAAAATCGATCCAGTAGTTTTGATTTATTCATTACTGCCCGTGGCTCGCACGCGATAACTTTAGAGTAAAAGCCGGCCGGAACTGCCGCAAACGTTACGTATCGCAATTTTTCAATCTATAATATCTTAAAAAATATTCATTTAAATCATATGCTGTAAAATGCCATATAGATTTATATTAAATCAACAATGTATTTAAGGTATTTAATTAGGTAAGGATTAATGCTGTATTGGTTAAAATCGCTTTGAAAATTAGCCATTATTTGTCGTAAAAAGTATTTGACAAAAAAAAAAAATGTTATTGTGGGATATCCATAAGAGATAGACCATTGCGGAGCTTTCTGTAGAACTTTTCAATGTGTTAAATACTTAGTACATTATTTTGATAAATCTCGTAGGGTTCAGGCTGCGTTTGCAATGTAAGCGGAAAAAATGTAATTATTTACGACATCACATTAGAAACCTCAAAAATAACAGTATTTTTCCACTGTTAAATGGATGTTATTATACATATAAACGTTCCTCTTGAATCACTCTATCTATTAAAAAAAACCACATCAAAATCCGTTGCGTAGTTTTAAAGATTTAAGCATACATAGGGACATAGGGACAGAGAAAGCGACTTTGTTTTATACCATGTAGTGATATATATATCGCACCTTCGGTGCAACAAAGTCAAAACAGCTCATTTCTTAATTTTACAGGAGAGGACTTTTAATTTTTTTTTTCGCTTTTACTTCCTCATTTCTGGATTACTATTTATGGTAGGTTTGAAATCTTTATAAAATTAATAGTTTACTTTCTTTGCTATAGTTTAAAAATCTTATATTAAACTAGCGACCCACCCCGGCTTCGCACGGGTGCAATGCTGATACTAAATATACTACAGAATGTCTTTATTTATAGTATGAAGCTAGCTTATGACATGGTTATTAACATAATAATAACATTCAAATATGCGTCGTTAGATTACACGTTGTTACAGAATGCGTTGAAGAAATAAAGGTTCACTGCTCGTTCCCCGTAGGTGATGGCGTGATAATTTGTAGCCTATATGTTGACCAGACTTCCTAATAATATTCGTGGCAAATTTAAAGTAAATCCACGCAGTACTTTTTGAGTTTATCCCGTATATACATACAGACAAACAGACAAAAATTCTAAAAACTATATTTTTGGCTTCGGTATCGATAGTAGATCACACCCCAAGTATTCTTTTAAAAAAATATTCAATGTACAGTTTTGACTTTCCTACCATTTTATTATATGTATAGATTATCAAAAAGTCCTAATAAAAGACATAACGAAAAAAGTGTCCTGAATTGTGACTTTGTTGCACCGAAGGTGCGATATATATAATATTGAGTTTCTTTCAGCCGAATTGAGTAACCTCCTCCTTGTTTGAAGTCGGTTAAAAAAAATTTCATCCAAACCGGCAGCGAATCATTTTAACTCTCTCTTCTACTACTAAATCCTTACGATTTACTAAAAATACCGAGCTTAGCTCGGTCACCCAGGTACTGACTATTTAAATTACATTCGTAAGTGATAGCTATTGTTGAACTATTGAGTGAAATCAGCAATACTTATTATACTTACATTGTATTCGATTGGCAATCATTCAATTTATACGTTGGACATACTGCGAAAGTTAGTGTTAGGACAACCTTCCATTAGGTAAGGATACTTACTATGCTACGTTAAATTCTATGGTATTCAATAAATACGTTTGAAAGTATGAAGTATTGAAAAAAAAAAGATAAAATAAACGATTCAATTCATACTAAATAGTTTAAAAAAATTATCTACATAACCATAATCATCGTTTATATTATTCTCTCTACAATGACAAAAAACTAAAAAATCTGTTTTAAAATAAACGAAATTTTATGTGATTACAACCACTTTAGGTCCCAAAAAGTCGCAAATTGTTGATAGGGTTAAAGAGAAAAAGCGTAATATAATTTAAACATGATTATCGTTAGCGTCTTGACAAATTTTATGAAAGAATTAAATGAGTAATGAGAGTTATTTCCACATGCACAAAATTAATTTTAAAGTTTTATGACGGATACAGTACATTTTTAATTTTAATTTTCTAATGCATAATTAAATAAATATATAACATCACATCACATCGCTTCAGCCTGTCGCAGTCCACAGTTGGACATAGGCCTCCACAAGTTCGTGCTAAAAATGGCGTTAACTCATATGTGTTGGACATATGACTATGGTCAGCGTGTCACCACGCTGGGCAAGCGGGTTGGTGACCGCAGGGCTGGCTTTGTTGCACCGATGACGCAAATATATATGTATATATATATATATATATATATATATATATACATCCAGATACATTTTTGGCGTCAAGCACGAACTGCGTTATTACGACGTCCCTCAGTTATGCTTACATTTTATATGTTTTTTCTGCGAATGTTGCTTATTTTTTTCATTTTAAATTCCGTGGGTTATATCAATTTCTTTAAATTTCTTTTTTGAGAATATTCTGCTTACAGTTGTGCCCAACCATTTATGAACCCCTTTCATGATACTTATGTTATTGCTTCCTCCATATATCCATATAGCCTCACTTAATGCACCGATTATTTAGCGTCCTATATAAGTAATGATGAAATGAGTGAGAAGTAAGCTGAAATGCGACGTTGCCAGTTTTCTAGTAGGTGTGATCATCTATCGTTAACTTAAGAAATAATTCTATTACGCTCGTTGAAATTTTAACATGTAACGGTCATAGGAACACCTCCAATTTTTCATCTTATAATAGCTCTCTTAATAAGCTGCAACATATATTTTATTTAGGCTTTTAACATTTTAATTATTGACGACGTAGCACATCATCAGAATAATAATATAATAAATAATTATTTATCGTTGTGTCCATTTGTTATAAGTATTCTTTGACTCAAAGAATAATAATAAATAATGTTCCCTTATCCTGCCACGGATACTTTGTGTACATTGAAGATATTTAAAAAAAGTGATACGGTCTATGAATACAGGTTACTGAATCGAACATTTTTTTTATATGTTTGTATTTGTCGTTGTGTCTTCATCACGCCAAAACAGCTAAACGGATTTCAAGTAATTTTAGAACATGGGTAACTGGGTATCCAAGAATACGAGGATATTATTTTTTCTTCTTCGCTGACGAATCTTATAGGTTAATTAAGTTTTATAGCCACAAATAGTTGTGCCACCTGCTTTTACAAACAACATATTATTATCATTTTCAATATAAAAATGTCTCATGGCTAAAATATTTTTTATACAGACTAAATAGTCTAACTACTTAACTCTATTTCACTAGAATGATTTACCTAAGTCGTCGTCTGGCAAATTTAAACGTCGTCAAACAATATTTACTTATAAAATATAAAGTATATCTTTTAAGTAGGTTTCTAATTTTTTTTAAGTGGATAACAATAGTTTATTAAACATTATACATATTTATAATTCACAACTTAAGAACTAAATATTTACAGATAGTTTTGTTATAAATCATGTCCGCGTGGAATCGTGTCAAGAATGCTGACAGCATTTTCTCGTTGAATCGCTATGCCGATTCTCTGGGCAAAAAAATGCACCAGCCCTCTTGTCACCAGTGGAGGCAATAAGGCGAGGAGTTATCTCATTTAAAAAAAAATTAGCACTGCTACTCCAAGGTCCAAGTGTTTCGACTGCAAATGGCACAAAGATGTAATTTGAAATTAATGACGAATACTTGTGCCGTTTAGTCGTTTCAGCTTTTTCCGCTGTGGCTCCCGCTTTTAAGGCTGTTTCCCTGACATGAGAAGGAGCAAGTGTGTCAACGCAGGTTGCGTCCCACAAAAGCGCCCGTCCCCTTTCCCAGGGAACCAACGTCAATCCATCAGGTCTCTTGCCATCATTGCGACTAATTCCAGTAGGCTCGATAAGAGCAGGAACGTCGATGGTGGCAAGAGCTTTTTTATGGTATCGTTTAGAGAACCGTGGCGGGAAAACCTACCTGAACTCTTGTTACAGGAAAGGCCGTGTAGTCCGAAAGAATCGACCTCTTTTCCGCACGGAGATCTGTGTTCAAAGCACAGTGGAGCTCCCAACCGGAGACCGAGAGCAATTCTAAAACTTTCATTGTCTAAAAGTGTCCCAAAGTTTTTTGACGGCATTGCGTGTAGCCTGGATTGGGTCAAAAGCCAGAACAGCTGCAAAAAAACTTCGTATCCTTAATAACAGTATGCGTCAAACTTACGTCCGTATATGTGTTACGTATTGCGTAGCCCTTACCTTATATACGGACGTCGTAAACCTGTATACCTACTATTCGAACCACTACATATTCGACGTCCATGACCAAACCGTCACTAAACAAAAAACACAAATTTTCAGTAGGGGCGCTCAGTAACCAAATAAAAAATCATTGCAAAAATGTATTAAATGTAACAGAACCTTTATTTTTTCAAATTCAAAGATTGCTACCCAGCCTGGCTTCCATGTGCATGCAAAAAAGTATAGATAATGTATATTAACTTATAGAAATATTTTTATTTTTATGACAAAATAGTGTCACTTTTCCGTTTAATATGTAAATTCAATTCGTAAATTCGTTAAAGCCTCACTTTTTCCTTTTAAGTGTACTTTTATTTTATTTTGCAGTATATTGCAACCGAGCGTCAAATAAGCAGCGACACGTGCGTAGCAACTTCGGCAAACTGTTTTTAAATGATTTGTTTTGACTTAATTGAATATTTCAAAACCTTCAAATACAGTCAGTTTGGCAACGTCGCAATAGGACGTCAAATAATCGGTTGTATCGGAAGAGTTTTAGCAGAGTATACGCTCTGTCGATATACGCGCTAGACTAGCGCTGCACCGTTGGTACGGAATTTCGCGGAAGTTTTAGTTATACAAATGCAAATGTCTCAACGATTTTTTGGCTTCCGGCGATTTTTGTTGTACAGGTAGCTAGAGCCAAAAGGATTAATGGGACATCGATTAAAAAAGTGGCGTCCGATATGCGGACGTCTAAAGGAGGTGGACGCCAGTTTAGATGCATTTCGGCCCATGTGGGACGCCTAATTATTAGCAGGATGTATATATAAATATAAATATATATATATATATATATATATTTATATATATATATATATATATATAAACGTTATGACAACGTATATTCTTAATTTCGATCTGCAGTCTTACATAAATCGCCTAAACACAATACATAATGTCTATAAAAGATATAGGCTATTTAGGAGCCGTGAAAATTTAAATTATATATATATATATATATATATATATATATATATATATATATTCTTATATTAAATATAAGATCAAGAATTATCCATCGCTAAATAATTTCACCTGTAAGTAGCTATATTAACGCTTCCACGTGAGACAAGTTCCTTACGTTGATAGTACGGCATATGCGTCGGAGTTGCGAAACACCTTGCGAAACGCACTTTATCTATAGACAACATCCTAAACGAGAGCGTGTGAATGAACTGTTCACGATTCACGCCATGTGTCGCACGGGACAGTGTGCAATTTAATATTCACCATAATATAAAATCTGTGCGTATTATTTATACAGCGAACTATATAATTGTAATTATATATTTTTATTTTAATTGACCTGAAATAACTAACGTGGACAGAACCCGTTGTTTTTGACCGAATGGTCGTGCAAACTGAATGTGTACATATTATGGAGTAGATTTATACTAAATATTCGCGTTTAACAAATTCTGTTCTGTTATTACATAAAATTTCATTTGTTTACTGTAGTTAGAATTTTAACACTATTATGATATTATTATTATTATTTTATAAGAATGGAGGCAAACGAGCAAGCGAAGCCACCTGATGGTAAAAACGGCTACCGTCGCCCATGGATATCTGCAATCAAGAGGAGTTGTAGGTGCGTTGCTGGCTTTTAGGAAAAAGACGCCTATACACTCGACGCTTGAAAACCCCCAAATTATAGCACTCGGGGAAAACATCAGGAAGAAGGTCATTCCACAGCCTGCATGTACGTGGAAATAATGCGCGTGAAGCTTGCGCATTGATCGCAAACCATGCATCCAAATGATGTGGTTGGAACTTAGTCCTTCGGCGAAGGGTACGATGGTTAAAAACTTGACGACGGTACCATATCAAATAGTTCGTCAGAACACTCACCGTTGTACAGACGGTAAAAAACACACAGAGAGCCAACGTCTCTCCTTATGCTTAAAGGTTCTAAACTGTCCGTGTTGCGATCGTCGACAATGCGAATTGCCCGGCGTTGGATGGAGTCAAATGGGTGGAGTTGGTATTGAGAGGCATCTGCCCAAAGGTGCGAGTAATACTCCACATGGGGACGGACCTGAGCCTTGTAGAGCAGTAGTCGATGTCCCGATGTGAAGTACCGACCCTTCTTGTTCAGAACCCCGAGCTTTTTTGCAGCCAGTTTAGCTTTGCTCTCCAAATGATCCTGGAATTGGACCTCGTTCGTAAGGTCAGCCCTTCCCAGCCAGGATCCTAATACTTTTAGTAATATTTAGCGCTGTGTTCTGAAAACATGGCGCTACAGAAAAGGGGGTCTTCTTAGCAGTGAACGCGCAAACTTGTGTCTTCGAGGGGTTAAATTGGACGAAGTCGCGTCTACCCCATTCGGAGACTTGCTCCAAGGAAGTCTCGATTTCAGAGACAAGTTGTAATCTCCTCTCTTCCACTTCCGCCCGAGGGATATTAGCTCAGCCAGTGTAGAATGTATCACACGTACTGTCATCTGCATAGCAACGGGTATTGCTGGTTTGCAACATATCGTCAATATGCAGAGTAAACAGCGTGGGTGAGAGCACTGAGCCTTGAGGAACTTCAGCGTTAATAGGCATGGTTTCCTAGCAGAGTCCGTCAACAACGACCATTATGCTACGCCCATTAAGAATACTGGTTATCCAATTATTGCATAATCCCTCGGAGAGACCGTATGATGGTAGCTTCGCTAACAGAGCTTTATGCCAGACCCGATCAAAGGCCTTCGCGATATCCAGGCTGACTGCCATAGCTTCCCCATTGCTCTCAATGGCGGTTGCCCAGCGGTGTGTTAGGTACACTCGAAGTTCACCAGCGCTGTGACCACGACGAAATCCGTATTGTCGGTCGCTTATTAGCTAGAAATCTTCCAGGTAACCAAGGAGCTGATGTTAATAACCCGCTCCATCACCTTAGACAGCAAGGAGGTTATCGCAATTGGCCGGTAGTTAGATGGATCTGTGCGGTCACCCTTTTTGGGGATAGGGTGCACAATTGCTACTTTCCACGAAGACGGTACTATACTAGTGGTGTAAGAAAGTGAGAATAAACGCGTTAGAACTGAAGTCAATTCAGGAGAATACGTCTTAAGTACCAGGGCCAGAGGACCACTGGACTTCTTGACGTCGAGGGAATGCATAACACGACGAACGGCACATTGCTCAAAGTGTACAATCACGAATCGTGTGCTCGCACCTAGAAATGCTCGGTGGTGTCATCCCCTCATCGCCAAGAGTTGAGTTCGACGCGAAAAGAGCGCAGAGAGGTTTTGCTTTCTCTCTCGCGGAATGTGCCTTCAGGTTCGCGCAATGAAAATAATGAATAAAGCGAAACCTTTTACTCTCTCTTGGTCTCTGCACTAAACACAGTTTGTGTCGCGGATGCCAAACAAATAATAATTATTATTAAGTAGCTGTACATTGCACGCGTTGCTACGCTTTTTTTAAAAATTTTTTGATCGTACCAACGCAGAAACCTTTGTGAGCTCATGCACAACACTTTGCTGAAGATCATGACATGAACAAATGCATAGTTTACGATTTTATAAAAGACATACAGACAAACATTCAATTATATATAGAGATAAAGTCATTTAACATTTCTAGTTGTATGCGTGATATGTCAATTCTTTTTTTCAACATTAAATCACGTAAACAATATTAGCGAACTGACAGATACAGTACTAAAATAGAATTGAGAGTTCGTTGTAAAATATCACAAAATGCGCCGTTGATTCCATTCGCCTGCGTTAATTCTATTGCGCTACGTTTGATGATAATTGATCACGAAAATTTTTAACAGTGAGTAATAGATGATAAGGATTTTTCAGCTATATTTAGTAAAGCCTGGCTTTATTTTAAAATGACTCAACAGATATCCAAAGTGACAAGTCTAAAGTGTTTGTGACAGTACACTGGTACGTTGGAATTTTCAGTATAATTTTATATATTAAAAATAAAAATATAATATATTACCGATATTCAAAAAATATGAGGTGTGAAATGTAATACACGTGGTTTCAATCGCATATGGATGGATATTGGTTCGCTGTTAAGAATCGCAGCTTTTCAACGGAAAAATAATATTTAATATGATATCGGTAGATCTTAAATTATTGCTTTAGACAAATAAATTCATCTTTCTATTATTTTTTATTGATCAATTATTCACATACTTATTGTAAGATACTATTTCACCGGTTATTTATAAGGCTATCGTACGAGTATAAGTGTATTTAACTAATAAAAAAATATGATTATATCTAATATTTTTCTTTTTCATCATTATTCTTCTCTTTTTATTGCATATATATATATATATATATATATATATATATATATATATATTTATATAATAATACATAAATACATTTAACACGCACACACAAGGACAAAAAGTAAGATTTAAATAAAAATAGGAATAAGCATAAGTGTATCGACAAAAAAAAATACTTACGAACTACTACTACCGTAGGAGCAGACGACCGTGTGTACGCCAAATATATTTAAAGATAATTTAACGTCGTAAACATACAATTTATAAACATATAGCAAAATATAAACGACAATTTCTTAATTCGGTGTGCAACAATAGAAGCATCGCAAGCGCGTTGCTGATCCTATACTCTATTACCCCCAGAAGCTCTGGTCACCTTACTCGCCAACAGGAACACAATACTGCTTGAAAACAGTATTATTTAACTGTAATCTTCTTAGAGGAAATTTCCTGCTGTGCCCTACCTCAGTTAAAATATAATAATAGCATTAGTTGATCTAAGGCTCTTTACTCAGTTGTCAGCAATATTGACAAGTGACAATTTCTCGGAAATATTATTGATTTCTTTTGTTATAATAAAATTGTGTTTGCTTCAATTAAGTTGATTAGTAATACAACGCAGGTAGATGAAAAAATAGTCTAGTTTATAGTCAATACGCATTATTAGAAATAACTCGTCGTATCAAAAGTACTTATCAGATCTTGGTCATATTTAAATGACAGGTAGAGGTTCTGAGGTAAGGCACAGCAGGAAATGTCTTGATCAAGATATGGAGCAGCCCAACTAGGGTGATACCTCGACGTTACAGAAGATCACAGCTAAATAATACTGTTTTCAACTAGAGTTGTGTTCCTGTTGGTGAGTAAGGTGACCAGAGCTCCTTAGTGGGAATAGGGTATAGGATCGGCAACGCGCTTGCGATGCTTCTGGTGTTGCAGACGTCTATAAGCTACGGTAATCGCTTATCATCAGGTGAGCCGTACGCTTGTTTGCCGATCTAATTAAATAATTAAAAAAAAAAACGACAATCACTTGATTTCTTTTAAAAAAAGAATCAACAAAATTGGCACACTTAAAAGTTGTGAGGTATAATACAACATAGGTAACTCACATGTTGGTCAAATTGATAACATCCTCCTTTTTTTAAGTCGGTTAAAAATCAAATTTCGATCGTGTTATATAATGTACAATTATTGTTGTTTTATAATTTTTTTTTAGTTTGAATTTTTTAAATATATATTATCCTTAACTATACTATAAATATATAATCCTTAACTATACTATAAATATATATTTATAGTATTGGTAAGGATTTCATTAAATACTTTTCTTAGCAAAGCACAGAGAATTAACTTGCATTCTTTATCCAATTATTTTTAATGAAGCTTTCGAGACAAAACAAAGTAATATTGAAGGAATACATTCGAATTAAAGTGAAGTAACTTAAAATCAGTATTTGTTATTTCATTTGAAGAATTTCTTTTCTTGAATAAATAAATTGTCTCTTGTTTTATAAGTAAGAAACAAAACAAACTAATAGAAAATTAAGGTTCACAAAACGCAGAGCTGAGCGAAATGTCACTGGAGTGTATAATTAAATTTTTACTACTTCTATAATCTATTCATATATAATTTTCTTCAAATTTTAATTAATTTAATGAACGATTTCTCATTTGTGTATCTAGTAGCCAGCTGTACCGTTCTTATGTTGTATGTCTGAAAGAGTGATAAAACAAACTATACATTTAATTAAAAATTAAGAATATGATTCAAGGTATTTATGACATTTGGCTTCAAATTATTTTGGAAGAATTACAAAGTTTTATAGACATCGTTCTAATATATCAATTACTATGTTATCAGCGTATTAGGTACTTCCGTAGTTATATTTATTTTTTATTTAATTTTGATTCAGACAACAGACAATTATTACTCATTCAAAAAAAAAAAAATATAGCAATAACATAAATCAATTATATATAAAGCTAGCGACCCGCCCCGGCTTCGCAGGGTTGCAAAAACTATTAGTGTTCCTCTACTACATTATGCATGTATTATACATATAAACCTTCCTCTGGAATCACTCTAATTCGCATTATAAGAAATTCGCATCAAAATCCGTAGCGTAGTTTTAAAGATCTAAGCATATTAATATTTGACAACTTAATAAAAAAATAAAAAAAAAAACAGAAAGTAAAATTATGAAATATATTCAGTTGATCATTCGTGACCTTTACAGTATACCCTTTTATGGTTTGTTTACCTTTTATCTCACGGGTCCCTGTATACTGTATAAGTAATGTATTAGACAACGTAAAAAACACAATACGACACTGTTAAAATTATAATTGGTCAAAATGTAACTTACATTTTTGTTATTGGTATTTTTGTCCCGTCTGCGCAAATGACTATTGACACTTTAACAGTAATTTATGACGGAGGACAAAGGGACGTTTTAATCAAGATTCCGTTTGTATGCCTCGAAAGCTTAAATTATATTTCCGCCTTGACGAAACACTTTGTCCCAAAAAGTCATGGAGAGCGAAACAAAGCGAGAATCTTACACGCTTCGATTTTTTATGGACATAGCACAACATATAGATATTTCATTATTTAATTATACTTACGTTTCCAACAAAAAAAAAATAATGTTAATTTTAACAATAGTGACGTCATAAACTATATTTCAGTTTTATATATTTTCGATTTCTTAAAAATTATTGTGTATCGTTGTTTCCATTAATCAGCTATTCCGCAAGTACGTTGTCTTGAAATTCGACTTCCTATATACCTATATATTTTTGCATTAATAGTAAACACATACATATATATTTAATGTCTGAACGATATAGGAAAATAAAAATAAAAAGTAGTTTCACTATCGCTAAACAAACAGAAAAAAAAAGAAGTAATGTTGCCATCGGTAAGTAACGAACTCATATTTTATAAAGATGTAATCTCTTTTGCAGGCGTACCTTTAAAATGCGATAAAAATATTTTCATAGAACTGCGAGGCGAGACTTGTTGCTTCGACGTCAATAATATCCTTCAAAGGAATTGAAGAAATGATTTGCGAGATTGCCTTGAAAAGTTCATGTTACAATATTATTACTGCGAGAAATATCGAATCACCGGTAAATGTAGATCGGAAAGTTATATGAAACTTTAATACTTTTAACTAGCCGGTTCGCGCTCTTTGCCGTTACTTACTTTTTGCTTGAGCCTGTTATATATAATTCGTAAGTGATTATTATTTATAAGTATATTTATTAAAAAATATGTACCCATATCAGCCGGTTACAATATATAGTACCGGCTATAACACGGGCATTAGTTACCTATCTTAGTAACAGACGACCGTGTCTATAAGTGAAATATACATATTATTTTAATAGCTCGTTGAAATGTGAACTGAAGCAATGAATCTTTAACGCGATTCCAGTAGACATGCTAACGAGTAGTCGTTAATTAATATTGATATGTTCGATACGTTAGAGTCGTTCTCACGTGCATTGAATTAGTTTAATATTATATTAATTAATAAATCAAAGTAAGCCTAGAATCTAGGCTCTATATGCACTTCGTCATATGCCGTTTAAAGTAACTTGCAAATGTACGAATAACGATAATATATAATTATGTAGACGTCGTATGCTATAATATATTTTATGTTCGCAACTAGGGCATCCTATTATGGCTTAAGATACATAGGTAACCTTAGCTAGATATATTTTAACATGTATGTAGTTATTAACTTATATCTAGTCTCTCATATTTATCTTTAATAACACGAGCCATGGAATTTCTCAATCATAATTATTAGAAAATAAAAGCAAATATTTTAAGGTTAAACATTAGGAATCTCGAGTTCATAGGAGGGAATAATTTTTGTAAAACTATATATTTTAAATACGTTATAATACACTTTAAGTTACTTACCTGTACAACTTTTTGAAGTACATATTTAGGTCGAAAATTTGGTGTTTTAGTTAGTGATTTTATGTACATTTTTTACTGATATATAATCTCTGAAATGGCATAAAACAATTTATTTAATTTATTCTACCGAAACACTCGACAGATGAAGAACACTCGATGAAATTTTTATTGAAAAAATATGAAGATATAATAAATTAAAATAAAAACAGCTTTGTTTTATTTTATATCACACACAATAATGTTAAGCAATGGACATTCGCAAAAAACCTAATCTAACTCTAACTAACAAGTCGATTTGGGCGGATTAAATTAAATAAGCAATTATCCGGCTACATTTTCGACTGAATCGGTAAATTCTTATTTTATGCAAAATAGACAAGCCCTTGACTACAATACTACCTGATGGAAAAAAAAGGCGAAGGATGATGATAAAGGCGATGTCTAAGTTAGTGCGTACTTGCCTATAAAATACCTATATAACATTCTCTAAAACTTAAGTGGTTTTGTTTATTTATTTATTCTTCATTTAAAGAAGAAGAAGAGGAAGAAAGAAGCGTATAAAAGCGATCTTATCGCTAGAAGAACGAATTCTTCCAGATAAGCTTTGGGCAAAGAACATTAAATATTGTAATTTAGATGATAATTTGCAATTGTATACAAAGTAAAAGTAATTATAATCACACTTAATTAACAGTTCCATTTTTCATTAGTGGAAATTCTATTCTAAGCGGTTGAGTTGTTGCATATGTATTGAAATAACGTTAACGTACGTTTCCGGACCGGTAACAAGATAATCGCTAACATTTGCTTTTTGCTCTCTTTAATGATGGCGGCGAATCTGAGAGTCTGCAACTACAGCGTACTGAATAAATATAATCTTTATTCTATATAAATAAATTAAATAAATCACCGAATTATACGTACATGCATAACTTTTGAACGACTGCACCCAATTGAATAGGTAATTCTTTTGTTTGTGTTTGTGAATATACTCGTAGGACAAGATATAATTAATAGAAAATGTATATATTTTCACTTATATTATTATCAAAAGTAAAAAGAAATTTTAAATTCTTATCCAGAATTACGGCATTTGAAAAAAATAAATGAGCGAATAATTTCGAAAGTATAATGGTTTAAATCGAACAACTCGTTGTCGTCTAAATTGCCGACGCGACGGTTCGCGGGATCGATTCACGCTCGGGATGGATATTTGTATTTGTACAAATATTTCTTTTAGGTTCGGATGTTTTTCCTTGAGTGGGTCTCCCCACCGTGACTCAGAGAGCACGTTAAGCCGTCGGTTCCGGTTGTTATCATAAATACCTGATAGCGATCGTTACTCGTTTACGAAGGGAACATATCCGCCAACCCGCAATGAAGCAGTATGGTGGCTTAAGCTCTAATTCTTTTCCTACACGGAGAAAGAGGAATAATATGCACAGCACTGAGGTATGGCAGGCTGAATCGTGAATCGTAAATGATTTAAATTGCTATAAAATTTCGTTACATGAAATTAACATCGGCTAATTACGTTACTATGACGTAAAAGTACAGTTAGCTTACCTTGACATGCAAATTATAATATAATTTCAATCGTTTATACCATGAAAGATAATATATTACCTATGAAAAGGAAAATTAATTTTCAATAGATTGCAAATTAATTTTTAAGACTATTGATACGATGTTTCATTTTCTTTCGTTACAGAATAATTTCATTAATTAATTAATTAATTTAGAAAACCAACAGCTTAAACGTACACTTAATAATATAGCCAATAACATGTTTCCTTAATGTGATAAATAAGAAAACAACAGTCATAATCAGTTGAAACTAACTGAGCCCGTGACTTCCACCGCGTGGAATTTAAAAAAGTTATTGTTTAGTTTGCGCAGTTACGTCAAAATCGGTCCAACCGTTTCAGAGATTAGTCGGAAAAAACAGACAGACAAAAATTGTAAAAAATGTCATTTTGATATATATATCGTGTATATATATCCATATGCATTCAGTAACAAGCGGTTATTTTAATATTACAAACAGCCACTCTAATTTTATTTATTTGTATAGATAAAAGATTCAAGAGTAGTGATACCTTATATTGTATAAGTTAGCTGCACTTCGTTTAGCGAAATTCTATCTGGATACTCATTATTTTTAACGGCGTGATCCTGATTCCGTGGAAATTATGGGATAAAAAGTATATATGTTGCTAAGTGATCTCATTATTTTAGGCGTTCTTTCGACAGATGAGACAGACAAACATATAAAAACGTATTGTAATTTATCATGTAAATAAAAAATAACCATAAAACAATGCAAACTTTTTGGTGTGCAGAATGTAGTAACTATTTTAATTTTTTTATGCTCTTAGACGCCCATGGTTATTTTACCCGATAGCGACTATTACTATTTTGTACCTATTAGTATTCTACCTTTGTTTTATTGTTTTAGACTAACAAGGTGTCTTATTTACCTCTTATTGAAAAAATTAAATCTTAAAAACTTTTATAAAATAGTAGGGAAAAATATTTCCGAAATTAAAACGAATATAGTCGGCTTAAAAGTAATTCAGAGCAAGAAGGTGAAGACATACTGGCATCCTCACATATTTCGGCTACTTATAAAAAGGATAGTGCCTGAGCCTTATATAAATATACCAAATTGTCAGTATCTAGTTGACGTGCTTTTGTTTTACATAAAACCGGGTAAATTAACATAAATTGATAAAACTACTCAATAGCAAGTTTTAGGACCCCATAGAATAATCGGTCGCGATCGCATGTTTTTATTATGTCTAATTCGTGAAAGTAAAAACTGTGTCATCGTGATAGTATGTTACGAAAAAATTATTGACAAGGTAAATTAATACATACATACATATACAGAAATTATGACGAACTATGTCGCGGTCAGCAAAAAATAGGTCTACACTCATGTTTGCAAATATCTGCATAACCTGTAGTGTGTCTTTGTAAAAATTCATTGCAATTTGGGCCATAAAAAATATGCAGAGAACATACCATTCACATCTTTGAAAATTGTGCTCAAAAAGTGTTAATAAAACGTATCAACATGTCATATAAAGAGGCTGATTTTTTATTTTATATTTCGTCTGTTTTTTTTAAATGCCACATTAACACATTGCAATTATTATTTTTAATTAATTCAGATTTTATTTAATATTCTCATATATTTAGAGTAAAATTTATGTTTCTTTATAAGATATAGATTATTATATAACTAATTTGAAAATTATTAATGATAAATATTAGTAATGAAGAATTTAATTTCCTGCATAACATATACAATATCGGGATAGGAGCCAATCAACGCTGAAAATTATTAACCTGCCACGCTGTCAGGTGTAGCATGTCAAGCTTGTTCGTCTAAATTCTGGAAGACTATTACAATTAATAGACGACGTTACGAGGCGGGCATCTTAAATTCTTCGCCATATTGTATCGATTTAATTTTTGTTTGAGTAATAATAATAAAAAAAATTACATACATACATACATAGCATACTGTCGTCTGTTTTCAGCCGGATAATATAGATGCATATTTTGTATAACATAAAAAAAAAAAAAAAATACACAAATAAATAAAATAAAATAAATATGTATATAATATTGCACCCACACTCGGATTGAGAGTCGAACACAACTTACTCGTAGGTCGAACCCGACCGTGAGGGGGTATCAGGGCTTCTGGAAACTGCTGGGCTAGTCATAATTATTATTAACTGTTTGTTAGTTGCTAGCTTTGTACTATTTTCATATTTTACTTGCAAACTGTATGTTTCTTATATAAAATTTATTTTTAGTGTAGAAAAATAAATAGTTTTCAAAGTATGTTATTAAAAATTTCAGCGGAATTTAATTGGAGACAACACGTTTTCTATGAAAGTATGTGGGTCAATGAGATCTATTTTCTATGAAACCCGTTTCAGGTTTTTGTTTCTCTGGCGTTAATATTTTTTACTTACAATTGAAATACTCAGATAAAAACTACGTATATAGACTATATAGAGCCTATTTTAATTATTGCTGTTAAAGCTTTCTGATGTATAACGATATCCTCCAGATAATTAATTAATGACATATTTTCAATCACCAAACCTCAGCTTACTAATCAACTTTATCTGTCAGATATCATTATTCGCAACTATTGAAACCAAAAGTTGTAGTTTATTAGTTAAGTATAATGTCTACAGGTATTGTTCTATCATAATTTATTTATTTTATTTATTTACAGAAAAAAGAATACAATTTATGTGATAAACAGTTTTCCAAAGGCGAGAGGCTTGAACTGTAAAAGATTTATCATAAAAGGAATAAAAGTGAGAAGGAATATCAAGAAGTAAGTTATTGTTAGAACGAAGAGTGCTCATGGGAATCACAAAGGAATTTGAAACAGTTCCGTAATTTTCGCGAGAAAGTGTAACAAGCACACATTTAACCAGTATGACAAACTTTTTCATATTATTAGTAGGACAGGGTAAGATTTCTGCAGGATTTAGTTCCAAGAGATTCAAGACAAACAAAGTCATCATTGGATATGAAATAAATAATTAAGGTATATGAAAAATGAAGTTTAAAAAAAATCCATGCGTTCTGCAGCTCATTCAAGCATTACGTGGACAATCAATTTTTATAGAGCTTTGAATTAGTAAGATTTTTACACATAATCATTTACTGAAACCACACCAAGTCTTCGCTAATGTAAGATGGCTGATAAATATTTGCCAACTTCTTAAAAAAAGGCCACTCTCGTATAATGGTCCGTGCGGCGTCTAAATGCAGGCAGTCGCTGATTCTATCTGCACTCGGAGTGGATATTTGTGTTTATAAAAGGTTACGTTACTCATATGAATATATCCGTCAATCCGCAGTGGAGCAGCGTGGTGGATTAAGCTCCAATCTTTCGCCTACATGGAGAACGAGACCCAGCCAACCGAAGACCAGCAGGAATTGTGAATTGTGATATTAGCTCAAATGTTTTCAATAATTCGCTATCACGTTTTGCTAAACAACGTTGATCAAATCATTGAAATTTACAAAACAATGCATGGTTGAAATACGTTACAGTAATTTCGTATTACTATTATAGCGTATGTTCATTTCAATTCAATCGTGAATATTGAATTATTCGATCAGATCGTACCTTTAGTGGTATTTGATACGAATAAATCAAATTTCTTCGATTTGTAATATTATCCTGCTGAAAATATGTTCTACTTATTTGCCTGCGTTAATTTTCTTAGTGTTATAATAAAATCTTTTAATAGGGTCATTGAGTCAGTTTTATTATTTACTTAGATTTATTACGAAGACAAACAGTATTGATATAGTTAAAATCTTAATATAAGTGATATACATATAGCAATTCACAAAAGCGCGCGCGCGCGCTTTTGTGCGTGTGAGTGCGTGTGTGCATGCGTGTGTGTGGGTGTGTGCGTGCGTGTGTGTGGGTGTGTGCGTGCGTGTGTGTGTGTGTGTGTGTGTGTCTGTGTGAGAGAACGCGCGCGCGTGTGCGTGCGTGTGTGTCTACTGTACGTAAAAAGGGGTCCAAAGTTTTTGCTTCACGTATCACACCATCACAGCCATTTGAATATACCTTGATTAAATTCGTTATTACTGACCTCAACCTCCTTAAACGACTTGCCAGTAAAGTCGATAGAAGTATCATTGGCATAGGAGATAATCTTTCCCCTGGCGTTCCATAAGTAACAAAAGTCATTTATAATATACCAGGAACAGTGGCGGACCAAGAAAACTTTCCTGCGGTACCCCAAATATACCGGTTTCTTCATCACTTTTAACATTATTAATTTTAACAATTTGAGTCCTATCGGATGAATAACTTTAAAAAGAGACAAGGCGACATCATGTATTTCTATATTCTCTAGCCTCTGTACAAGGATTGGGGCAGATACGGTGTCAAATGCTTTTTTAGGTCTGAAAACACGAACACATTTGGTTTGATGAAATAATTTAGAAGTCTTGCATTTAATATTTTTCTCTATTATATTTAAGATAACATTTAGCACAAAAATTGGCCTATGGTTATTGTCAGATCTGTCTCCTGTCTTGCACACAGAACTTTTAGTTTAAAATAAACCAACCGGTTACGTAAAACCATATCGCTTTTAATGTAAAGGGAAGAATAAGAGACTACATTGAAATGGTTTACGAGTATAATTATTTTATCTTTCAAGTAAAATAAATTATATTATATTTTAATCAAACAAATATATTTATGAACACAATCAACTCAGAAACTCTCAGACAATACAGTAAACTTAGTCGTTTAGCTTCTATTTTGTTACCCTCTTTAATTTCTACAAGTTTAAAGTCTGAGGCTTGTGGATATTGTTTGTTCGACGGCTTTTACTCGTTATTATATGTTAAAACTTGCCTCTGCTATTATTGTATAATATTTACTAAAGGTCAGTGCCAGTAGTTCGTTAAGTTTGAAAATAAAATATTGTACGTCTTTCGACACATTCAACGCAATAAATAAACAAGATTAAATTTTATATTTGATTCCGATTGGATAAATAAAATATTATTTTATTGATGATTAATAAATTGAACGCAGAACCAACATGTAGTGTAAGCAAAGAGTGTGGACTGAAAAAGTAAAATTCAAATTTAGTGTATTGTTTCAATAAATTTGTATGTCACTAGTCGGATCAACCCGCATTGGAGCAGCGTGGTGGATTAAGCTCTGATCCTTCTACTAGACATGGGGAAAGAGGCCTATGCCCAGTAGTGGGATATTACAGGCTGAAGCGATAGGCGGATTTATATTTGACTGACGTCTCGTGTCGTGTCGCATCAGAAAAGAATCGATATCATATATTTTATATGACAACGTTTGCATTTATGTGTTTGTCGTGTCGTGATGGATTGTGATGTGTCGCATCAACGATCCGATCCTGATTCGCGTCAGATAAGCGGGTTGCGGGGGGTGCTGAAACGGCGCCATCACGACACGTCAGATTAATGTGAACAGTGTTGTGTTATGAAGCATCAGCGTCGCTTGTTTATTTACTTAAATTGTAAAATAATAGTTTATTTAGCTCTTAAAAATGGATGACTTAATTGAAATTGTACGACAATATAATGTTATTTATAATATAAAACATAAACAATATAATATATAATATATTTGTCTATTGATTGGATGAATCCAAAATCTCGTTCTCTTTCTTTCTTTTTCTAAAGGAGTTGCGAGTATTAAAAATTGATTGTCGTCTTCAAAATCTGAATCAGAATCCGATGACTCATAGAAGAACATTTCAAACGTTTGACCTTTTCTAGAGCTGCGGCTGTATGGATTCAAAATATCGTTCTGATGCGTCAGAACACGACACGACACGACAGTCAAATATAAATCCACCTTAAGGGATTTCCGTATTAATGCGTGTTGAGATGCGTGTGATCTGAGCTTGATAAATTTCACTTTTCAAATTCTAAAATGTGTTTAAAATTCATCTTATACAGGTAATGAAGGCAAATATTGGGGGAACTCGTACATATTGGGCGATATTCTGGTAAATATCAGTCAATATGTAGTGAGTTACAAATACCGTGGCTTAATAAGCTCTTTAATAGAGGAAAGATACGAAGCCTGCTTTCATAACCGTGAAACATCAAACATATTCCAGTAAATTATTCGTTTAAAAAATACGAGTATATACAGTGTTTATTTAAATTGCATATTTAATTTGATTTTATATCGTCTTTTTTGTTATTTATTTAGTCAAGCTTTATATAACAAAATGAGTGAAAAATGAGAGAAGACTTCCTACGGTTCACTTTTAGTACGAAGAAATTTCTCATAAGCAATAGAAACATTTAATATTCATGTCACAATATTAAACTTACCCTCCGTTATAAATACCCCCGTAATACCTACGCTTTAGATATATTTCAGAAAATATTTTAACATTTTAAACGCAATATGACATCGTTATTTTAAGTTAAAAATATATTACATTTAATGTCAAACGATATCTCCAACTCGAACAGTTCTAGTAGAAACTAGTAGAAAGAACTATAAGTAGAAATATAAAAATTGAAACCATGATTTCATTTGGATTGGCTGTCTTTGCAACAATTTTTATTGGAAGTATAGAAATACGTATTTTATTATCATACTAGCTGACCTGACGAACTTCGTATTGCCTTATTTTTTTCTTAAATATAATAATTGCATATATGGATATATATGTATATAGAATAGAATATATAGAATCCGGCTTTCGGAGGGGTCATAGCACGGTTCCTGCTCCTGTCAAAATTTCTGACGACATTAGACATGCTATGGATAACCGAAGTCTTACAGTGTTGGCATTACTTGACTTCAGTAATGCCTTCAACACTGTGGATTTCGATATTTTGCTTTCTGTCTTGCGTTCCTTTAATATATCTCCATCGGTTATTGATTGGTTTCACAGTTACTTGTATGGGCGCCGGCAACGCTTGCGAGTTCAAGATACTTTCCCTGACTGGGCTAACGTCATTGCCGGCGTACCGCAAGGTGGCGTGTTGTATCCTCTCTTATTTTTTTTATTTATTAATTCAATCAGTAAAAACATTTCTTCTCTCTACCACCTGTATGCGGACGATCTTCAAATTTATACCCATTCTAAGCTGGCTGACTTACCCTCAGGTATCAATCAACTTAATAATGACTTAAATAACATTTACAAATGGAGCAACTCGTTCGGGTTAAAAGTCAATCCTTCAAAGTCCCAGGTCATTATTGTGGGTAGTCCAAAGTTGATTAGTTGTATAGACTCGTCACTTATACCACCTGTAGTATTTAACAATACAATTCTGAACTACAGCAAGAATGTTAAGAATTTGGGAGTAACTCTAGATCAGTTTCTCTCCTGGTCACCTCAATTAACTGAACTTAGTAGAAAGATATTTGCAGCCGTGGGGTCACTTCGTCGTCTTCAGTTTTTTCTTCCTTTGCCTACTAAAATTGCACTAGCCCAATCACTCCTTTTACCGATTCTTGACTATGCAGATGCATGTTTCTTAGATCTTACAGAGGAGCAACCGAATAAGCTTGAGCGACTCTAGAATCTTTGTATAAGTTCGTATTTGGGCTTCGCAAATACGACCACGTCTCCGATTTCCGCAAGAAACTCAAGTGGCTCCCGATTCGTTTTCGCAGGAATACTCATGTACTTTCCCTACTTTACTGTGTACTTTTCAATTCTGAGGCTTCTCAATATCTTAAAGAACGGTTCACGTATCTTTGCAATTCCCATGAACGTTCCCTTAGATCTGATTCCAATTTACTTCTAAAAGTTCCTTCCCATAATTCCTCCTTCTATTCTAATTCCTTCACTGCTAAAGCTGTCCGCCTTTGTAATTCTCTTACGGTTTCAATAAGATGTGCTTCTATTCCAGCCTGTTTTAAGCAACGTCTAAAGAAGATATGTCCCTTAACATATAATAATATTCAGAATTTTAACATGCATATTTTATATTATCAATATATATTTTACATTTATACACGTATATTAATACTATTTTGATTATTTATGTATGGATATTTGTACTTATATGTGTATGTGTATGAATTAATGAATCTATCTTACACTATTTTTATTCATCCTTAAGAATATTGTACAGTTCCTATCCGTCACTACTATATCATGTCCTGTGCTCAAAGGTTATCTGGAAGAAATCGCTCTTCAGCGATAAGATCCCCTTTGTACATCTTTTTTTTTAATTACTACTGTTTGTTCATATTTTGGTGTACAATAAAGAATATATTATTATTATTAAAACATAGCATATCTTTCGAGTTGGATCAAATTGCACACGGTGTGCAAATTTAATTAAAATCGGTTAAGTAGTTTAGCAGTCCATCGCGGACAAACATTAATGTAACGGCGTAATTTATACATACAGGTACTAGCTGTGCTCGCGACTTCGCCTGCGTGGAATTTAACAAAAAAATTGTTTTTCAGTTTGCAGAGTTTAAAAATAAATAAATTTTTAAAATAAAAGCCTAAGTTACTCCTTATTACATCAGCTATCTGTCAGTGGAAGTCCCGTTAAAATCGGCCCAGCCGTTTCAGAGATTAGCCGGAACAAAGACAGACAGACAAAAATTGTAAAAAATGTTATTTTGGTATATGTACCGTGTATTACAAGCAGACACTTCAACTTTATTTATTAGTATAAATTCAATCTTTATTTTTCGAAAAATATAATTCATAAATCTAAACTGAAATTGGAATGTTTATTTTGATGAAAAGATATACTAAAATAAAGTACTTAAGAATATTTTAATTATTAGAAACATAAAAAGACTGTTTTCCTTTTTGGTTTTTATTGTTTGAAACCAAGAATAAATAAATATCAGATCGGGCAAAAAGTTTCTTCGTATTTTATATAGAAATCAAGGTAGGATTTTACAATGTTTACTTACACTAAGTGTAATATATATGCGACATTGTGTTCGATGACTTGCCGCCATCTTGTAGGTAGGAAAAGGACTCGCGCTGTAGAAATTTTTGGACTTCTCATCAAAAACCGCGACAATTAGTTTTGACAGTCCTCTTTTGATTTTAACTTTAAACTACCTCAAGAATTCTGAAGAGACCGAAAGAGATAGAAATCTGAGGGAGCAAGGTCGGGATTATATAGTAGATGCATTGAGACTTCCCAGTCAAACTCTTTCAATTTTTATTGAATGGCTAAAGACGTATGTGGTCGGCGAAAGACCATACCTTTTCTTTTGATCAATTCTGGCAACCTGGCTCATTTCTTGATTAAGTTAAATTTTACTTATTTTGAAACTTCGAAATGAAGCCCACATTTTACAACTAGGTAGAAGCAGCTTCGACTACGGAACCGACAGAAGGATTCAGTTGCACTGGGCGACATTTGGCTGGCTTCGCCGAGTTCACTTAGAAGATTTTGCAGTGTTTGTAGTGTGTGGCTACGGTACTACTAAATAATATAGCCACCCCCTCTCTTCCCGTGGGTGTCGTAAGAGGCGACTAAGGGATAACACAGTTCCGCTACCACCTTGGAATTTAAAAAGCCGACCGGTGGCGGGATAACCATCCAACTGCTGGCTTTGAAATACAGAGGCAGAAGACGGGCAGCAGCGTCTTCGGTGCGACAAAGCCAGTACTGCGGTCACCAACCCGCCTGCCCAGCGTGGTGACTATGGGCAAAACACATGAGTTCACGTTATTTTTGGCGTAAACTTGTGGAGGCCTATGTCCAACAGTGGACTGTATAGGCTGTAATAGTAAAAAAGGCTAAAGGTAACGTGATGTGACGATTATGATGAATTTTTATCATTATAGTTTACAATTATTAAATGCCTTGATTGACTGTCAAGAAAAATAAATTATGATGTTGATATAAAGTAATAACCAAAATTTCATAATTATATCTGCCCAAAATTAAAGTTTAATTTACATCGAACAATAAAATAAAAAATAAATAATTGTTTGTCCAATTTCGTAAAACATTTTATTGAGATTTATATTGCTTTCATTTAAATATAATTTAAGTTGACACTTTAATTTTATCCAAGTACTAGCTGTGCAGCGCGGTTTCACCCGCGTTAATCTGAGGAAAGTAGTTGTCTATAACCTTCATCACTATATCTTCTAATGATTGTCCCATAAAAATTCAACACAATTATCTAAACAAAAAGAATTTGATCGCAAAAAATTGTCGTATTTAATAAAAAATGTTTGCGTATTTTATATCTATCCGGGTGTTAGGTACTCGGACACGGTAAACATGATTTTTCCCGCGTAAAACCCCGATTTAGTGGAAATTTCGGTATAAAAAGGAGCCTATGTTTTGCCTCCCAACCTTTTTTGTCTTCTAATGACTATCCCATAAAAATCAGTGCAGATAGAAGTCCGAAGATAAGACAGCAGAAAGATAGACACACAGACGAAAATTAGAGACCACGGTACGGTACGTAAAATGATGATTATAATAATAATAGTTACTACGAAAATGAAAAGAACAGATCGTCTGAGAATGTGTCGCAGTGTGGCATGCAAAACGTGCATTTCAAGACATGTGCAATATATAGGATTTGGTCCTAAATACAGCTCGACATTTCGAAATAGATAATATCGTAGCTCTGCGACTTGTCAAATTAAAGGGTTTGACGGTGCACACAATTTTTCATCTAAAGCTAGAACCTCAAGTTTGAATTTACCATCGAATGACCAGGAAATACAGGCACCACGCCTGCCCAAAGAAATTTGTTCGTATACTGGAGCTAGTAAAAACTTGTATTCTTTAAGTAATTTCAAACACCTGTCTAATTTTTTTATTAGGTATAGCTTCTGCGCGGGACTTCGTTTGCGTGGAACAGAGGCGCGCACAATACTTGATCATTATTTTGCTGCGATGTTATTTTAAAACTGCGATATCTCCTGAGATACTCATTGAAATCAAATTATGTAAAAGGCTATTAAATACTTGTGATGAATAACGTATTTATTTAGATAAGGATTAATATTATGTTTATAAAAACATCTTCGCAAATAATGCATTATTTTAGAACAAACTTGGTTAGCATAAAAAAGGTTATAGTGAGCCAACCTTAAAAGATAGATATATGTTGTCGCGGACTTTTTTTTAGAACTTTTAAAGAGGATCAATTCTGTCATACATGATTTTTGCGAACCTTTAACTGTTTTCACAGCGCACGCAGCGGAAGCTCTCAAAAGGAAAAAAGAACCCCCGATTTCGAAACATTCTTCATTGGTGCTCCGCTCCTTTTAGTCTTAGCGTGATGATATATAGCTTATAACCTTCCTCGATTAATGGGCTATGAGGCTAACAAAAAAGATTTTTTCAAATCGGACCAGTAGTTTCTGAGATTAGCGCGTTCAAACAAACAAACAAACAAACAAACTTTTCAGCTTTATAATATTAGTATATACAAGTATTATAAATGTGTGTTTTATTTTTAACTAGTTGCCCGGACAGACTTCCAAAGACTTCAGACTTCCTGTCAAAAGTTAATTGTAAAATTAAGTTCTTTTTAATTTTTTTAGTATTAAAATCTTCTGTGGGCCTTAAGGAATATATTACTACTACATAACTACTAGTGTAATGTACAGCAAAGTAGAAAGAAAGAATATCTCTTATATAAAAAACCACAACCAATCATCATTAGATCACCAAAATCAAGACACACTGGTCGTCAGTAAACAACAATGTGGCGATTTAATGGCAAGTTAAGGGGCGTCCGCTTCTTTAATTTCAGGACTTTAATATTCTCATTTTCTGTTTCAAAGAAACACGTGACTGTTTTATTGCGTCAGAAAAATAATTAACGCGGCACTCGTAGCCGTGTAATCGCAGACTAGTAATGAACAGTTTGATACTGACTGCTTTTGTAGAGGCCGTAAAGTTTCTGTTATATCATGATTATAGTAATGTTTAATGCAAAACTGAAGAGGTCACGTAACGAAGACTACACGAGCTGCGACAATATAACGATTTTATCGCACTCATGGCGTATCATTACAAAATTGCCCTGAGCGAAACGCTAATCCCGCTTGAAAAGGAAGAGTGTGATAAGTATGAGTTGCTTAATTTACTTTTTTATTATTGATATGAATAAAAGCGACAAAGATCGAAAATATAAAGAGCGGCGACGTCAACTTTAATAAAAATAGCATTGGCATAGTTTCAAAAACAAAATTTAATATCAATGTAGAATACAAATTTGTATTTAATATTTAATATATAAAGTGCAAACAAAAAATCTAAGTTAATAATAAATATCAGATTAGTGATTTTAAAATTAATACATAATTGTGACTAGCCCATTGGCGCAGTTTATAATTTCTCTGCTGTCTCTGCCGCGGATTGCGGGTTCGATTCCCGCCTGAGTCTGGGTGTATTATTTGTATTTATATATTTATACATGTATTATTTCTATGTATATTTATAAAAAAACAATAGATGGTATATAGTTATAACAGTCGGCAAAACAAATTAATATAATTAGGTATTTAAACAGATTTTAATCATTTAAAATGGACACACATAGTAAATTCTATTTGGGTCTATTTTAAATTAAAGTGTTATTACAAATTCATCAGTATTACTAGCTGTGCCCGCGACTTCATCCGCATGGAATTTGTTCAGTTCGCAGAGTTATAAAATAAATAAAATTCTAAAATAAAAGTAGCATAAGTTACTCCTTACTACATCAGCTATCTGCCAGTGAAAGTCCCGTCAAAATCGGTCCAGCCATTTCAGAGATTAGCCGGAACAAAGAGACAGACAAAAATTGTAAAAAATGTTAATTTGGTATATGTACCGTGTATATATCCATATGCATTAACCGGTAAAAACCGGTTATTTAATATTACAAATAGACACTCCAATTTTATTTATTTGTATAGATTTTTTAGTGCAGATTTTCTACATAAATAAATAAATATTTACACAATACATTTCTACATCTTACCTAAATGGCAAATCTTAATAGAAATGGTTTGAGAGATGAGTAAACTATGTAATAATGTTATCTGATATTTGAAAATGGGGTAAAAAAATCCTAATTATATAAGGGTAAAATACAATCTCAGCCCAATTTAAAAGTTCATATCAGGCTTAATTAAGCCTTTTAAGTGTTTTAGGAGACAGTCACAGTTTTAAATTTAGAGACACATTTCTTGATGCGAATCATTAGAAAAAGATCTAACCCTTGACATTCATAGAAGAAATCAGTGTGATCCAGTACAAATTTGGTTATTTAGGCTGAAACATTATGATGAAAAAAATATTATGATGATCAGTAACCATAACGCCACTATCGAAAATAGACGCGGGCCAACCTGAGAGGCCCACCCGCCAACCCGCCTGCCCAGCGTGGTGACTATGGGCAACACACATGAGTTCACGTATTTTTGGCGCGAATTTGTGGAGGCCTATGTCCAGCAGTGAACTGCGACCCGAATGATGTGGATGAACCCGAGAGGAACGTCTAGTATGAGATAATTATAAAGATTACATAAACATAAAACTACTGGGTTATATACGTGAAAATAACTGCGCTTATTTTCTCTTTGCGTAGACAAAGGAAAAAACCGTTTCAGAGTGATTTAAGCTTTAAATATTTGCCCCAATGATCCGGCTGTCAATTTGAATTATATTAAAAATAATCACAAATATAAAATATAATAGATGTATGTATTTATGCGGCGCAGGATATGGCTCCTCTATTCTACGAACGTGTCTAAAAAAATGATTAAAGTTCGCTTGAGCATGTAATATCCCACTACTGGGCATAGGCCTCTTTCCCCATGTAGGAGAAGGATCAGAGCTTAATCCACCACACTGTTGCACTACTGCGGGTTGGCGGATATATTCCCTGCTATGAGTAACGATCGCTATCAGGTGTAAATGATAACAACCGGGACCAACGGCTTAACGTGCTCTCCGAGGCACGGTGGGGAGACCCACAAGGACTGCACAAACACAAATACCACGGCAAACGCCTGGCCAATACAAATGTTTGTCATGTGCGGGGATCGAACCCGAAACCGCCAGCGCACCAGATACAATCCATGGCTGTAACCGTTGCGCCAACGCGGCGTCAAATTCATCTTAGCTCTATTTTAAGCTTTGGACATTGATTAACAAACTTTAATGTCACTAGCTTCCATTGCCTTTTCTGAGTCATTACGTATCTACTTGGATACGTCCATCCACCCACCCATCCATCAGCCTTTAAAAGTCTATTGCTGGACATAGACCTCCATTTAGACTATTGGCATATATATTTTTGAGTAAGTATCGTATACGTATAATATTATGTTCATAAGTGACGTGTGTTGATTTTATATTGCTTATTAAAAGTCGTTTGATACCAGAATATAATTTTGTTCGTATGTACAGCATTCAATAAGGTTTATTTAACTTTATACGAAGAAATTTTGCAGAAATGTGAAATTATTAAAAAATGCAGAAAATATAATATAAATCCGTCGTAAATAATGAAGGAAGCATTTTATCATTAAATCATAAATAGAATTAACCTACCAAACGTTTATCGTCAAAGGTTTTATATGCTAATAAATGCGGTATTTCCCTCATAGAGCATTTTCTTTCTATATAATTTTTATTGTACACCATCATAGGTTTACTTAGCGATAGTAAATCACAAAAAAGAAGAAGTATACAATAGGCGATGTTACCGTTAAAATAGCGTTCTGTTTCATGCGACCGTAGAGGTAGGTAGGGAACGGATAAAAAAATATTTTCACTGTAATACGTACAATATATATTAAGACTGTGTATCATCATTATCATTACAGCCTATACAGTCCACTGCTAAGGCTGTAACATAGGACATAGGCCTCCACAAGTCCACGCCAAAAACAACGTGAACTCATGTGTTTTGCCAAAAGTCACCACGATGGGCAGGCGGGTTGGTGACCGTAGGGCTGGCTTTGTCGCACCGAAGACGCTGCTGCCCGTCTTCGGGCTGTGTACTTCAAAGCCAGCAGTTGGATGGTTATCCCGCCACCGGTCGGATTTTTAAGTTCCAAGGTGGTAGCGGAACTGTGTTATCCGTTAGTCACCTCTTACGACACCCACGGGAAGAGAGGGGGTGGCTATATTCTTTAGTACCGTAGCCACACAGTACGAGACAGACAGAGACAGAGACTTTGTATACACAACAAAAATAATAAATTATTGTAATTATTCAGGGCACAGCAGGAAATATCCTGCTCAAACTCTGGAGCTGCCTGTCTGTGGAAGTACCTCAACCTTACAGAAGATGACAGTTAAATAATACTGGTCTCAGCGGTATTGTGTTTTTATTGTGTGTAAGGTGGCCAGAGCTCCTAGGGCAAATGGTGGTAGGGTCGGTAAGGCGCTTGCGATGCTTCTGGTGTTGCAAATGTCTTTTAAAGCTACGGTAATTATTTACCATCAAGTGAGCCGTAAGCCGAGCTTGTTTGCCGACATAGTTGTATGAAAAAAATTGAAATTATATATTTACGAGTATATACAACTACACATACTGTATAATAATTTCATATTTCACAGGATTATATTTTAATAGTTTTTCTCGTGTTAACGACCATATAAATCGCAACGTGAAATTTGATGTTTTGTAATCATTAAGAAATAAATTAAAAGTACACTAAAAGAATAAATTGGTTTTTTTATTTATCAATGTGTAAATATTTAGTTTTACCAATTGTACTGTCAAAGTAGTATGGACTTAATATATTTTTAAAATACATAAATATTAAGAACTAGTTGCCCGGACAGACTTCGTCCTGTCAAAAGTTGATAGTAAATATTTTGTTTTTAATTTTGTTTATTTTTTTTTAGTATTAAAACCTTCTGTGGGCCTTAAGAACCAACAAAAAAAAAAAAAAGAAATGAATCAGCCGAATTGGTCGAGCTTTATATTAAAATCCGACAAACAATTTTGGAAGTGTCTCAACATAAATTGAAAGATTTTTTTTTTAAATTAATAGATAAAGCTTGTTATTCTTTGCTGGATTACATAGTTGATAAAGATATGTGGATTTTGTCACGCTGTATTTCATGCAAAATATGACTAATTTTGTACTAAAACACAGTTTATATATTATTTTCAAAAGAGTAACTGCGAGGTTTCTTGCCGGTTATATTCTGCATAATCTACATTTCAAATCGGCGGTAGCTTCACTTTTAAAAAAATTATCACTTTGAAATTTTAATTTTTAAAATGACGATTCGAAAGTCCTCTTGAGACCAATTTAAATAAAGTTATTTTGATTTCGTTTAAATATTTAGAAATAAATCAGAAAAAAATTTGAAGAGTAGACATAATAAAGAACGTATGTGATAGTACATATCATCGTTTGTATTCCAGTCAGGATCACACGCTGAAACACGGTCAGCGCGGAGCAAACAACTCTTTTTAGGGCAACGCTACGTCAAAACCGAGAGTTTTTTCACACTAATAGTGTTATACTTAAGTAGTACGGATATAATCAATACAAATATTATAAAAGCAAAAATACTTACAATTAGACAAATAGATAGCTATTTAATATTATTTCCATTTAAAAGTTATGTATAGTTTGTGATGAAACGTGATGTGTTTAGTTGAAATAATCTTTAATATCTAATAGGACTGAAACTTTAAAAAGGTAAAACTGTGTATTATAGTTAGTTATGAAATTATAAAACTGTGGACTAATAAAGATATAAGTATTTAACTGCGAACTAAACATTTGTATAAGCATATAAGTGACGTCACATATCATGCGATATTAATTTAAATGCGATATAACACTGGCCGCACTTTGATAACCCGTAAAATAAAAATAATTTTAATACTTTTTTTTTATGTCAGGGAGGCAGGCATTTGACCACAATCTCACCTGATGTTAAGTGACGATGCGGTATATATATACTACTACGAAAGCATTTAATTTAAAATAATACGATTCATGTTCGTACATTAAGGAGCTTATACTTATAAAGTACGTAACAAGGAATATTCAATTCAAATCTTAACTTTTACCCTTCAAAGTTTGATTACCTTTGTTCTCATATTTGTTTGTTGTTCTATTTCCTTGTGTATACTCGCTTGTACATGCCCGTACAAATTTCTTTATCCTGATTCACAGACTTTATATATGAGAAACTCATATTTGCCTCAGCGCGGGAGGGAAAGGGTTCGGCAATACGCTTGCTATAATGTTCCTACGCCTTTACATTGACTACGGTGTCCGCTTAGTGGAGCACTGTATGCTTGTTGCCTTGAAAGTATATATATATATATAAAAGTTCTCAACGCGATGTATGTAAACACCTTAAGAGCAGATGATCTATTGTAATCGCACTTTCATTTATAAATCTGCCATCTAATGTATTCTTCACCAGTGACCGCATTCGTAGATCATTATTGCTATGTTTTTTTTTTGTATACACCAATTTTTGGTATTTCCATTTATACAATACCAATATTAGATATTGTTTAGTGAACAAATGTTACGTGATTTTATAACGTTTATCGTAATAGTTAATTTCTTGTATTGAAATCTTTACAATGTAAACATTTTTATTCATTCGTATGTTAATATTTTTATGCGTTTAATAGTTAAAGCGAATAAACGAGGTCACGCGCGGTGTTTACAATTCAATCTGTTCTCTGTTTCATGTCTTATTTTCGTACTCTATCTACCTTTTGGCCTTTGTCACATACATCAATTACTAACACACAATATTTTAACATTGTTTTTTAAATGGAAAACAATACTTTTATATATTTAATTTATGCAAACAAGTCAAAACGTCGTAGTTGATATTAATTTAACTCAATTATACTAATTAAGGTCAAAGAGAGGATACCGCAGCGTCATCACGCGTGCATATTTTGTGTGTATTGTATTTGATTTATTAAAAGTGATTCATATATTTGTTTAATAATAAAAGCACGAGGATATTTTTATTCATTCCACGTGTATATTTATTTTTCATTTTATAGTCACTTAGTCGCGATATCATTAATCCATTTAATTATCTTTGTATTTTAAGTGATTAGTGCTTCATAGTTATGGTGACGTGGGACGTGAAAATTATATAATCTAAATAATATAGTTAAATCATGAAACCAAATGGTTAAAAACCTTTTTGTTTATATTTTAAATACAAAATAACTTTAGATTGTTCATACCAAATAACAAATAAACTTTAACAATTAAGCATAAACTTTTAGTAAGTCGGTGACGACGCGATGAAAAGTAACGAGATGAAAAACAAATAAATCCTTAGTAAGATTTTAATTAAGACGATGACGTGTCTGGTTTATGTACATCGTTAAAAACTAACTTAACTAATCGATAGGTAGTAATAACTCAGCGCAACGAGCGATGTGTTCGAGAAGCAATGGCGATAATCTGCTTCAAAGTTAACAACTAAATTGAAATCTCGCAATTAGAATAGCTTTTAGTTCGAACGAAAATTAGCTAAGTAGACAGAAATTTGCTATTGTTTTTTAAATGTTAACCTTAAAGTCTGCAAGTCGTTGAGTTTAACTAATATAAATGGGACCGGTTGGTTACTATAAAAATTAATGTTATTGTAATCCTACTCGTAGAGTACAACAATTGATGTAATTGAAAAATGCAGCTTCGTGATAATTATATTTTAGATGTTTACTATAATTTTTCATTTACAGTGTTTGCATAGACAGAAACATGAAATATAAATCAAAAAATAAACGTAAAAAGTGATTAATCATCAATAATTACCACTTCGGAGCATGTTAGTAAAGCAGAGATTACGAGAATCTTAGACACATGTCTCGGTCTCGAATCTTAGCATCGTGTTATTTTCAAGAACTCAAATATTCATTTCATATTTGTGTGACTTTCATGGCCCTTTACTTCATGTTTTTTTTTTCCCCAAATCAACGCGGTTAAATCCGCGAGCCACACCTAGTCTAAAATATTTTAATATCCGTACGAAACGAAACGATTCAGCCTGTAACATCCCACTTTTGGGCATAGACCTCATTCACCATGTAGGGAGAAGATTGGAGCTTAATCCATCACGCTGCTCCCCTACGGGTTGGTGCATATGTTCCCTACTACCTATGAGTAACGATCGCCATCAGGTATTTATGATAAAAACCGGAACCAATGGCTTAACGTACTCTCCGAGGCACGGTGTCGCACAAGGACGGACTACTAAACCGGAAAGAAATATTTGTACAAATACAAATTACATCCCTAGCGGAAATCGAACCCACAAACCGCCAGCGTTTTAGGCGACTCCACGCATCACTACACCAGAGCGGTTAATATCCGTAACGATAAACGAAACCGATACACTCGTAATCTATATCCGAAATTTCATATCTCTAATTTTAAATCCTCATTATTGATAGGAAACGTGCTCTTACTTCCGTAATCTCTTTGAATGCGAACACAAACTCTATAGACGCTGTGGTATGTATCTGAGAACCATCTCTGTTCAAAACTGAGGGGTATTATCGTTAGAAACTTGCACATTTTGGTAGACGGTAGCTGGGAAATCTGTTCGAAGTGGGCGTTGCGAGTTAAGCTCTTGAGCCCTTGCTCTTAACTGTTGGCTAAGATTGAAATAATAATAAAATTATAACTGGGTATTCAGGTATTACAAACAGTTTATAATGTTAGATATAAAAGTTTACCTATGAATTATATTTTGATACAATGTAATTAATGTTAAAATTGTGCGGTAGACTGATTTAAAGTTGTGACTGACAACTGAACTCGTATCGTGGTTTATCGAATATTTTATAGAGCTGCTAGCTTTTACCCGCGGCTTCGCTCGCATTTAATTTTTTTTAATAAGAAGTAACGCCATGAACCTCCAGGTGGCCGGTTATGGGCACAGGCACACCCCGGAAAGAACCCCGCAAATTTCTTTAACTCAATTTATATTAAATAAGGGAAAGGGAAGGGAAGTTATTTTTTTTAATATTTTGCATATTCGAATTTGACGTATTAATATTATCATTTCTGTTGAGAAATTACTTACTCCAGGCATCAAAGCCGCGGGCTATTGGGAGTGAAGAAATAATTGAGTAAATTTCTTTGAAAAATCACTTGAGCGCAAAGATTTTTATCGAGGGAAGTAGCGAATACAGTCGATAGCGGATTATCTTATGCTTTCAATTATAGGTACTGGTTGACCGGAACGTCTACACTTAAGTTCTTCGGAACAGTTTTGATTAATTAAAACCGTATTGAGGTTAATAACCAAAACTAGATTAATTTCTTAGTAACAAAGCAATATCTTATTCTAAGTTCACTAATGAATAGCGTTTAATTTTTACTTCTATATTATTGGAGCGATAGATAATGTTTCGTTAAAACTAAACATACAAACTATAAGGTAAGAATCATAGATTGCGGTACGAAATAGTAGATGTTGCAATGAAAACATATCGCACATTGCAAGTAAAGCGTATAAAATAATAAAATAACATAGTTTTTTTTTTTTCTTTTTTAATATTCTCTTTTGTAAACTTTTTTTATATTCTACTTGTAATCCTTTTTTTAAGTAATTAATAGTTTTATTTTGTGTTATGCAAGCTGAAAAAAAAATTGAATGTTATGCATGCTAGTTATTGATATATGTATTAAGGACCTTACTGTATACCTAATGTGCTTATTATAACAATGTAAAAATATGTATATTGTTAGTATGCTTAAATAAATAAATAAATAAATAAATAAAAGATTCGAGATAATTTTTTATTATTATTTTCAGTGAAATAGTGTGAAACAACTCCCCTTACTGTCCATTGGCTTTTTTGTCCATGTAGAAGACAGGTTGGAGCTTAATCGACCACGCTATTACACTGCGCGCTGGCGGATATATTCTTTACTATGAATATCGATCGCAACCAGATGTAAATTAAACACGGATTGATAACTTAACGTGCTCTCCGAGGCACGGTGGGGAGACCAACGTGGATACATACCGAGAACAGAAACAAATATCAGGCCTAACGGGATCAACCCGGCGTTCGCGCCGTTTAAGGAAATTAATTATTCACACCAAAATATCAGTAGGGTTGTCATTTATGAAATGACACGTAAATTTATCAAACTCATATCTAGTTTTAACGTTCGTTTTGAAAGTCTGCGCCCAATCGCAGGGTTCACGGCGGGTAAGAAGACAAACACTATGTTGGCGTAAGTAAGTAATTAAAGTTTATTTGTTAACAGCCGACTGGTGCGACGGTTCACGGGATCGATTCCCGCTCGGGATGGATATTTGTATTGGTATAAATATTTCTTTCCGATTTGGATGTCTGTCCTTGAGGGTCTCCTCACCGTGCCTCGGAGGGGACATTAGTCGTCGGTCCCGGTTGTTATCATAACTACCTGATACCGATCGTTACTCATAGCCGGGAACATATCCGCCAACCCGCAGTGGAGCAGCGTGATGGAGTTAGCTCCAATCCTTCCCCTACATGGAGAAAGAGGCCTATGCCTAACAGTGGGATGTTATACACTAAATCGTTATTTGTTAGTAGAAGTTTAACTCGGAATCAAAGTAATACAGTTTTAGGAATCCTCTCATCTATACAACTTTGTTGTTAGACTATAAAACTTTTTACTAAGATAAATAATAGATAATAGATAAGAGATATAGATAGGATAATAGATAAGAGAAGCAAGGCAATTACAATAAGCGTTAAAGAATCTTATGGGTATAATAATAAAATATTGTAAAACCGCGCTGTATAATTAAAGTAAATTATTTTATACAATAGCATTACGAGTATGTACCTTGTTCTGACATTAAACACTAGTTAATCGTCTTTATTGTTATATTTGTTCGAAATTATATTATACTACGGCGACTTATTTTTATGAGTCATATAGATATTTGCTTTCATAACTACGTGTGATCTCACATATATTTATAGATATTAAATAAGCAGTAGTACGTTCATTAATGATGATATACAATTTTGTTTTATACAATATATTATGTACCGAAATAAATTCAAGAAAAATATTGTTATTGTCGAGTGTGTATCATATCTTTATTCAAAGCAAATACATTTATAAAGAAACCAAAATATGTGCCAAAGTTTTCCTAAAGATAAAATCTTTGTAAATAATCTTAATCAGTAAATATGTTTTGCGGCAATAGTACGTTTAGAAAATAATTTTCGCTACTTCTTTGATGGAACTTTCTGGATATACAAACAAATATTTTCGTTTATATTAACTGAATAAACACGTTTAATAATTAATTGACGACATTTTCTTCTAACGTAATTATCGCGAACGAAACTCAAAACTCGACTAATTAGCACCTACAAGTACTTATTTATATCCCTCACACGTTAAAATAACGTTAAGTGACTTGTGAGGCAATTTATTTTTAACCGATTTAAAAAAAAAGTAGGATGTTCTTAATTCGACTGTATTTTTTGTGTGTTACCTCATAACTTTCGACTTGGACCGATTTTTAATTATATTTTAATTGAACATGTGGTCTCATTTAAGTTTCATTGAGATTCGACAAGTCCTTTTCGAGTTATATCTAATGATGCGTTTTTACTTGACAATTTTTTCGTCGACATACGTCGTATTCCTCATAACTTTTTACTGGATGGTAACGCTGATTTTTATCACGTGGTCGCATTTAAATTTAATCCAGATCTAATGAATACTTTTTGAATAATCTTTGACGGCGCGTTTTTACTTGACTATTTCTCGTCTACCTACGTTGTATTGCATGTCGATGTGATTGAGGTTTTTTTTTGTTCGTTTGCGAGCAAACATAACTATTTGAATACTATTATAGTAAATAGAATCGATTAAATAAACATTATGTTAGACGTTAACATTTAGGATGTATGGATGATAGCAAAATAAAGCGAGAACCATTTGACGAAATAGGCTGTTTATTTTTTATTACGTCAGGAAACTAAAAACTTCTTGAATATGAAGGCCGAGAACTCCTTCAATATTAATTTATAATGAATATTTTTAGTTTACACATTAAATTATCACTTGATGTGAATGTATCAGAGTCATGTGTATTTACTTGGCGATGCAAGAACCTAATCAACTAATCGACCTTATAATCGCTATACGGTCGATCATTAGTTCCTAATCAAGCTACTCGATGCAGCTGATAAGTATAAGCTGCAATCAATAGTTTTAAACGAGTGCGTGGAAGCATGCACTTTGGTTTTTCCAAATAAATTTTTAAATATTTTTAATAAATAAACTACAAATTACACGACCGGTGTAAAAAACGACATATTTACAAATAAATTAAAATTGTGAAAAGAAACTAGCGCTGGCGTTATTATTATCCAACTAAATATAAAATCGATTCTATGGAAAGAAGCTAGTACCGTCCGAATCGCTTTCCATATTTACACCCGCTACAAGCTCCTGATTAAATTCCACGTGAGACCCGTGCGGCTAGTATTGGATCGTTTGAGCTATCAATGTTTCAACGTTTGATAAATGGTATTATTTCTTTTGTTTTCTTTGATTTTGATCGTGTACCGTAGCATATGTTTGTATATACTTTATTTATTTTTTAATATCATAAAGTAGAAGAGTTTATTCTTGGATCGCCTTTTGTTCGTAATATCCGTCTGTATATACGTATAATTTACTTAATTTGGTTTTTAAAATTATAACGCAAAAGTGTCACTGTTTAACTACGCGTTATGCTCGTATTATATAAGGCTTATTCACTTTTTAATAGTCAATCAATAAAGTCGAATAGTTTTACTCTTTGATAACATTTTTTATATATATATTTTTTCGGTTAAAATAAAAACAATGCATGTTTAACAAAATGCCCATGCCTTTTGTTAAACATGCATTATAATACCATAGACGATTTATCATTAGAACTACAAAGCGACAGTCCTGTGACTGCCTAGTAAAGCTAGGACGTGGTCCGACGCTGACGGTTTTTTATTATTTTTTTTTTACACATATATAGGTATATATTTTTTATTTATTTTTTCATTTTAATTTATTTTTAATCGTATACATACACTCAAACATATATCTGGCCCCCACCTACAGGTCGTTTTACTTTTTTTGTACATCAAACACAGCACTGGTGGTACTGTGTACCCTTGCCAGCGACATATCACGCTTGTAGATGGTTCTTTTTAGGTTGTGCTCCAAGATGGTCTTCGTCGAGGCACCCACCGCTCGGTTAATGAACCTGCCGATTGCATCGTCACCGTCGTGAGTGTAGTGGACACAGGTGTTAGTGTGTATTTTCACTGCCGCATGAGGCACACTGTCGTAGATTTATAGCCTCTCGGTCTTTGTTTGAACGATAATGAACTCGCCGAAGATTTGCCCATGTACTTCATGAATGGTCATAACGCGCAATCCCTCGCTGGCGCCGTTTCCCTGGTCTATCACGATTTTTTTTCTCTTCTTGCATATAACCCAAGTATAAGGTGTCTCGTTGAAGTTTTGGTATGTCGCGCCAGTGTATCCATTCATTCTGATGACTTGGATGGTGGGATTGGACAAGTACATATTTACGCAAACCTCGCTCTTCAATCCCAGTCCACGGTAAACATATAAATGAAATATTAAAATGTTTGCTATGATATCAGTTTCCAGGTACATACTTTACCATAAACATGAAGAAAACTTTTCTGTAATTAAACTATGAAAGCAATTACTAAGCTCTCCCGATAGCTATTGAATAGCGGTAGATTATTTTGAAACGTGAATACAAAATCAAACGTTATTAAAACTAACAATTTACAGCATGCACTAACATTTATATAGAATATCCTTTTTATATATATTTTATAATACGTGAAGCAAAAACTTTGTACCCCCATCTCACGAAAATTGCGCAGACGTAAGAGATTTCACACACTTACAGTTTATATAGAGAAGCAGTGCAGAATGCTAATATTTTTTTAAAAGTTATGCATGAAAATACATTAAATGATTTAAAAAAAAAATCTTATATTACTCTTTTATTTATTATTATAAAAGTAGTCTTTGACAAGAGAACCTTAATAACGTTCAAACTTATAATTAAAAATAATTATTTGACTAGCCCGTTGGTGCAGTTTGTAGTGACACTGCTCTCTGTTCCAGGGGTTATGGGTTCGATTAGGAACAGACAACCGTATGTGTATGCTGTAGATATTTGTTCATTTATATTTATTTATTATTACGGTCGAATTTTGACTACTGGGCGACCACTAGTTCACATTATATTCTAAAATTAAAACGTTTTTGAATTGTTTCCTAGGTGTAGTACAAATTGCAGTTATATAAGAATTATTTTTCAAAGTCCTTGGGCCTCTCTGGCCTATAATAATAGGTACGAGTTTATAACCATAGTAGTAGTAATAAGTAGCAAAAAGAAGTTATGACGTACAACAGTAATGCAGATAGAGGACAGGTTTAAAAAATCACTCTTAATTTTAAAGTAACATTTTTGATAATATTTTTTAATAAGCATAAAATAAAATTTTACCACAAGAACATATTCCTGTTCTGTTTAAAAAGCTCATTAAATTATCTTATAGTTATAAAGGTTACTTGAAAATCTACCTTGATTCTGAGAAATATATTATACTTCTAAAAAGAGTCGTTTATTTACTTCATTGGATTTGTTTACACGGTATGCACGGCATAGCTTTGCATTGCAATGACTCAGACAATATGAACACATTTATAAAAAAAAATGCAATTATAGTCCAATAGCAGAGTTAGAAACTTTAATTTTTATTGTAGAATACAAGGAAATATATTTTATTTAAGAAACGATATTAGCTATTCATTAAATAAATAAATGCACAGTCAATAGCCTGAGTAGGATGAGAATCACCAGGAGCACAGAAATACGTGAAGCACGCACAAAAACCTAAATCAAGACAAACATCTGTATAGACTACAAACATTTGTCAATTGACCAGATATCGCATCCGTGGCAAGGGCAACTTGTCGTCAAAATGAATTTATGTATTAACAATATTGAATGTAAGTGATACAGACATATTCTCTCTTATAGAAAAGAGAAGTTAAAGATCATACGTTTGGACAATCTCTATCATCTGCTCCTCCGTGTTAGTCCGATTGATACCAGTAATGTTAGCCAGACTTTATAACATTTGACATTTTTAGTTTTCAGTAATATTTTATTTTTACATTGAAAAATAATCTCTTTTAACTTAATTTATAATATCTTACATATGTATCATTTCTTAATAAAATTACATTAAACTAAAAAAAAAAACCTTAAGTTATATATATATAATATAATAACTAAAAAACATTATTAAAAGGAGTCCCTTTAGGCAAGGTTCCGAAGATACTGGCAGCGTTCCCCCTTTGAATAGCTAGACTAATTCTTTGTCCGAAGTAGCTGCCAGCTCTTCGGTATCCAGACCACGGGTCTCGACACCGAATGGGACAAAATTATATTCAGAGCCTAGACCTAGAGCTTTAGTTTTTAAACTATGACAAATTGCAATGAATAAATTAATTGTTTTATCTATATTTATATTATATTACTTATGTTATACATTATATATATATATATATATATATATATATATATATATATTTCATATCTTACATAAATATAAATGGGTATTAATAGAATTCTCACTAACAGAAATTCTTAACTAATTGTCTATGTTAAGAATAAAACTTTTAATTTAGAATAGTAGGCGACGTATTTTCTAAGTTAATAATTACTGTGTAATATAACTGTAATTTAATCGTGGGATATATGACTTGCTGCTTGCTTATGTAGAAAATTACAAGTTAGTATTGGTTTCAGCTGTTTATTTTTAAGGTATCATTAGTTAAAAATATAGTTCAAGTTTATTAAAGAGACAACGCACTTTAAAATATCCACAGTAACTTGATAAGATTCCTTTGTAAGTCAATTGTTAACAAAATAATAATTCAGTACAAAATATACATGTTCATACACACAATATAAACACAATGTCGTCTGTTCCAAAAGTAGGCAACTTAATGTTAAAACAAATAATGTGGTTAAGGTAACAGTCAACTTATCAGAGTAACTGCCAACTGCAGCAACGAGCTGGAATGAGAAATTTATAGAACAAACGATTTAGTTTTCCGATAATTACAATCCTTCTAGGTACTATTTTAAAGTAAATATTTTATAAATTGACTGCAACAATTTGATCATTTTACTTACCATGATATTTATTTTTATTAAAAAAGATTATAATTTTAATTTTAGAGCGGTAGTTGATGTTATACGCTTTTATGTGTCCAAATATATTTTTCTATTTCGTAACATAATAAAAAAACGCTAGTGAAATTGATGGATACGTGTATGGTTCAGTAGAAAAAAAATAAATAAATAGATTCCGTCTAATTTCAGTCATGAAGTTTTCGACGGTAGTCCGCAGCGACAGGGCGAGAGCCCGTCGGGGACTATGCACACATAACATACTGACTTAATCCAATTCACCTGTGCACTTTTAAAAACTTTTCTTTTGTACGTGTATAAAAACTGCCGCATGAAAACGAACCTTTGTGCACGACTCCAGTAATTTTAATGAGTTGTTTGTTACGGGGAACGTAAATACTAATAAGAGTACGGAATTTTTTTGGTATAAACGTCGGTGGAAATAGTTATAATTATATTTGAACGAGAACGCAATTTAATAGGTACTTTATGTATACGTTAAAAAAATCAATTGAAATTGAAATGTATAGAACTTAGTATATTACATATTGATGTTACCATTAAGTTTTATACTAGTTATTAAACGCGGCTTCGTCCCTATTGGAAGAGATAATGTATCTATACATTTTCGAAACAAGAAATGAAATATCTATTTACCATACACATTTTTCTCGAAACGCGATGATGTTAAATTTAACAAACTTAATTAATAATTAAGCTAATCAAAGCTTCATCATTCTTTTAATATGTAAAATAATTTTTTATTCCACTGAGGTGTCAAATAGACAAACAATCCGGTTACCGTAATCAATAGACACAATACCAGGAGCATCACAAATTCTTTGTGGACAGAATTCTCGTATGGGGCATTCTACGCGAAGCGGACAGTTAAAATAATTATGTTTGCTGGCAAACGAAAAAAACCGACTTCAATTACATCGATAAGTAATGCAACGTAGGTAGACAAAAAAATAGTCAAGTAATTACGCGGTATCAAAGATTACTTCAAAAGTTGTAATCAGATCTTGATGGATGATGAAAAATAAATGTGACCACATGATAAACATCGGCTTTCGATTAAATTAAAAATCATCAAAATCGGTACACCCAGTAAAAAGTTATGCGGATTTTCGAGGGTTTCCCTTGATTTCTCTGGGATCCCACCATCAGATCCTGGTCTCCTTATCATGGTACTACACTTGAGGTATCTCCTTTCCAACAAAAAAAAAAACAATATCAAAAAATATCAAAATCAGTTCATAAACGACGAAGTTATCCACGAACATACATTAAAAAAACCCCTAACGTGTTGCTCTAATTATGTAAAGGCTATTATTTTTAAAATTAGGACTTTTTATTATTGTGGACAAAAAAAAAAAACTGTATTTGGTCAATCAATCTGAACAGATTATTAGCCACGTAAAATGTCTCATGTCTAATTCGTATATTCAGAAAACTATTCGCGTTGTTCTCGAAACGTAAGTTTCATAAATATAATTAGTTATGTCAATCAAACGACGCGTCCGCGAAGCATTCGCATCATAAGCTGTTGCGCCTGCGGTCACGGGTTCCATCCCCGGACTATCATTACAAAACTCAATTCATTAAGTGAACAGTTTTTTATCTTGTTTGTTTTAAAATAACTTTTAAAACCTAATATTGATACTTACTGGGCTGGTTACTCAACACTTTATAGTCGTCATAAAATAATAGGCCCGTTTGAACATTTGTCATCAAGACGTAAATAGTAAAGTAACCATAAAATCAAAATCAAAAACAAAAACAGCTTTATTCAAATAAGCTCCAGAGCACTTTCGAAACGTCATTTTATAAATTAAAACTTCAAAAATAAATTATTATATTTGTAGAAGTAAAGCTATCACCGATTCGGAATATAGATTCTGCAGAGAAGAATCAGCAAGAAATTCCGCAGTTATTCTTTTGAAAAATAATATATAAACTGTGTTTTAGTACAAAATTAGTAACACGTTGCATAAAATACAGCGTCACTAAGTCCACACATCTTTATCAACTATGTAATCCTGCACCGAGTAATAAGCTTTATCTATTTTTTTAAAAAATAAAAACTTTAAATTTATATTGAGACGAATGTAGCTGGTGAAATTCAGTAATCAATTAGTTACAGCACAAGAATTAAAAAAAAAAAGACTTAGCAGCCTTAAACTATTTTTGAGACGTTTCGTAAAAATTACAAATTGCATGCTACTATGAAGGAAGCGCGAAAAGATTACTCCCAATATACCTCTATATCTACCATTTTATTCAACTCGCCAAAAAAAAAAATGTACGTATTTTTTAAAAATACTATGTTATTAATAATTATTTTATTGTTTCGTACAATTTCGTACCAAGTTACGTTTTAAGGTATTTGTCAAATGTCAAAACGTCCCTCTTATTTTGTGACGACTATATTGACTAATAACTCGTTAATTAAACAATGTACTACAGTAATATTACACATATGGAGGGTTGAGGGTATATGTGAGTATTAACATATTCGAAAATTATTAAAATCGGAAACATCGACATTTTTTAGCTGTCCGCTTCGCGTGGAATGCCCTGTATGTACACAGCACATCCCCAAGCTACATGTCTCACCACACGAACATAACAGTACTTCTGCGCAATACCATTTGTTCGTAGCCTCCTATAAGGTTGAGTTATTGCTCCAGTGGGATTGCTATAAATTTCGACGAAGATATTTCCTGCTTTGTCTCATATCAATAATGAAGATGAAAATGGTTTTTGTATTAGTAATATTAGAAGGCACTGCCATCTCAAATCTTTATCTGAGGTTATCGTTTAAAAACTGAATTTTCTCTGACTCGATTTGGGTAAAACTACATGTTTTCAATGTAAAGGTATCCATGGTGTTAGTGCCATCGAACAAGTAGATTCAAATTGTTCTAAACAGACACATATTCAATATTAAGATATTACTAGTTTTACAACATAATAGTCCTAAGACAAATTATATTTGACAAAATACTGGATATTTTTTCAAACAGTTTCGATTTTAATTTATTGGACATTATCAGTGTCGGGTGTTTGATAAAAAAGATAGTGTAATACAAGCCACCTAATGATGTTACTATATGGTTGAATAAAATTAATTAGCTTAAGCTTTATAATATTATAATACTAGTTCTGTCTCGCGATTTCATCCGCGTTCAATTCATGAAAAAATATACTTAAACTGTTTTGATCCATTAATGTACTACTCGGGCGACTCCAATAGGCGCACCGCGCGACGCGACACGTCGTTTCATTCCATTTTAATTATCTCTAACATTATGCGTCCATATCTAATAAAATACAAAGTTTATAAAATTGCTTTGTTGATATAGAACTTTTTTTTTCGTTTAATTTCATGCATCCCGACTGCATGTTATGTACGATGTTGTATAAAATTTCGAAGGACTACCTTATTTATATTTTTAAGTGTACAGTACATAACGTTTGATATTGTTTAGATTCATTTCGTTGGCTTTGTGTATTTATTGAATCATGTGTGCCTGTGCCTTTTAATCGATTTTCTATTAGTTTTTCTTCATGCAGGCGTGTTTTTTTAATTATTATTTTATTGTTAACTGCTTTGTGCCTTAAAATATGCATATATTGTACATATAATATAATTTTATTAAATAAATAAATGATAATACACATTCAAATTAGTTATATATATTAAAAAATATATTTAAATTTGTAAATTATTGTAAATGTAAACTGAAAGGTTTTATACTTTTAATTTTACGCTCACGTGCTGAATTAATGTTGCTTATTCATTATCATCATTGTGTTCCATTTGCTGTCAATAAGCTTTCATAAGCCTGCAATTTGTTGTACACATTTGTGTTAACGTTATTATCAAGTTCATTACTGAAGCATTGGTGTAAATATAGAACAGCGAGATTATTAAAGCCGTGTTTTAATCATTTTTATGATTCCATTCCGTTCATTTCGTATGTATTATAAGTATTGTAATATTAGGGGTACGGTTCACCAAGACATGTCTTATTCAAAATCTGGAGAAATTTAAGTGGGGAAGTACTCCTTACAAAGCATCACAGCCAAACAATATTGCTCTCAAGTTGTCTTGTACTCTTGTTGTAAAGTGAGGTAATCGGAGCTCTTGGGGAGGACCATAGGCTGTAGGAACCATTTACCATCAGATGGACTTAATGTATGATAGTATACAGTCATATGATAATAACTTAGTGATAAAAAAGGTTGCCATATAATTGAAATGTAATAAAACTTTGTACACACCGTTGACCCTATTTGTACGTTACACATATTAGAGAACAAAACAACGAAAAAGAAAATTTTCTAGTGAAATGTCCCCAAAGTAGATGTCTAAAGTACTTATAAAGTTTTACCGAAATCCATTAATTTGTATTTTAAACGTCAATAACAAAAATCTGTTTGGATAAGTTTCAATACAAGCATTCGCTTAATCCAGTATTTAAAAATAAAATGTTAATATCGTAAGTACTCTTCCCCGGACGGGGATTTAATATTTTAAAATATTCTTGGCAGCGAAGATGTGGAAACAATTTGATCTTTTTATATATGATTAAATTCATTTTTATAGAGACTATAATTTAGGTGAGAGGCGTATAAAAAACGTGTTGTGTTATTTCATTACCTAATTATCGATTGAACAACTTTAACCCGCTTTATTGAATCAAGGATTGCCTTTGTACTAGGGAGGGACAAAGCGGAATGAAAGGGTTGGAAATTTTTTGTACCTAGCTTTAGTTATATACAAAGTAAAGGTTCAATAAGTTTACCTATCTTTGTTAACCTCCACTATACGAAAAAATGGGGTACTTGATATAAATGCTTCCATATTTAAACAGTTGAAATTAACATTATAGGTAAACCGCAACGAAACTGTTTAGAAGGCACACTCATTACATAAATATACTGTTGCATTATTAGTGTAACTAATATAGATATATTATATATATAGATATATCTATAAATCAATACGTGAAGCAATAACTTTTTAACCCTTTTTACGAAAATTGCACGGACAGAGCAGTATGAAATTTCGTACACTTTAAGTTCATATAGAGAAAAAGTGCAGAATGATATTTTTTTTTTAAATTAGGCATAAAAATAAATTAAATTAATAAAAAAAGAACATCTTTGATACCAGAACCTTAATAATGTAAAAACTTATAATTTAAATTAATCAGGTCGGATTTCGATCACTGGGCGACCGCTAGTTAATCTAAATATTTAATAATATGAAACTAAATAGCTACACAAAGCTAATATTTTGAACAAAAACTTTGTTTGTAACATTTAAATATAACAGGGAATCAGTAGAACAAGACAGAATAACTTTAGTACCGTGATTAAGCTCTTTATATTAATATTGGGAAACCGAAAATAGAATATTTTCTAAACTATTTTAAGCGTTATCTTCGATGCATATTTGAGTGTTACCTAAAATTGTTTTAAACTTTACGTTAGTGATCATCTTGGCATGTCTTAGTCAGCAAAAAATGATTGCCAATAACGCTCACACCGCTTCAAATAAGAAGCGATCCAAGCGCTCATATAACTTTTTAAGATTTTAGACGAATACTATTCGAAGATTAAAGACGTTTACTAATTATGTAACTTCTGTTACTAGAACAATTTTAAGTTGTTTTTTTTTATACAATGATTGGCTTGCTTTTGACCACTATTTCACCTGATGATAAAAGAAATGTTAACATAAATACTTTTAAATAATATGATACTTTCAAAAATCATAACAAGGAAATAACGTAGATATTTAGAAAAGTACGACGTTATATTTTGTTTTAGGGTTAAAAATATATGTAAGAGAAAAGTTATATTAACGTTTCATTCCACAAACTGCACAACATCCCATAGTAGAGATGCCCCATACGATATGATATATCGAAATATCGATACAGCACTATACCATATACATATTGATATATATATAATACGATATTATAGCCACACTTAACTGTGTGACTTAATTAAAATGAAGTAGAGAACTCTTCAAGTCAACTTTAATTTACAATTTGTCGGTATGTTTAACTTATTTGAGATCTTTATAAGATTGTATATGTATCGAAAGCTTTGATTAAAATTAAAAGATCATTGCTTTTATTTGTTCTTTTCGAGTAATACCGATTTGAGTTTTATTATAACAATAGCAGTAGAGTCAACTATTTAGAGTTATTTCATTAAAGCGGATGACATTGGAAAGTGTAAACTGTGCAATGTATTCGTAAATTTTTTTTTATAGTATTTTAAACTTCCGATAAAGGCAGGAACGTGAGATAATTTCATAAGCTTTTTTATAATCAATAATGTGTGCTACTTAATCTAAAGTATACATTTTTTATTAAAGAAAGAAAAGGAATTCACGACCCGTGAATATTTAATATACACACTTCGGTAGTCTAACATTCATGTTGTAGGAAATATTCCATAACCTGTTTAGTGAAATAAAAACCATATTTTAAGTATGTTGTGCTGCACATTTCTGCCAATTTTAGATTCATTTAAAAAATTTTATCTTCTCAAATAGATGATGTGATTTTATTTCAGAAATGTTTTCAATAGAATATAATTGTGAAACTGAATTCTTGTTTCGTCTTGTAAATATTTACACTTTTTTATTTTTGGTAATTAAAAGTCAAATTCCTTAGTTTATTTTTAGGGTTCCGTACCTAGAAGGGAAAAAACGGAACCATTTTCAGGATCAGGATCACTTTGTTGTCTGTCAAGACCCTTTTTCTTAGGAAGGCGTTGAGGTATTAAACTGAAATTTGTATCGAATGTTCAACTTAACTGTCCCTTGGAGTTGTGAAAAAATCAAATTTTTAAGCCAACGAAATCAAAAGATACAGCCGTTTGTGCTGCAAATTTTAACATTCTAAAAGGAATCAAACCTACTTACCGTGAACTCAGAATCTTGTAATTTGGTAAGAAGCAACGTCTTAAAGCACAGATAAAGGAAAAATTGCGATAATCATAATTTTTTTACCCGAACTCTCGGTGCGCGTGTCCGACTCGCACTTGGCCGGTTTTTTTAACTTAATGACAAAAATGATCACTAAGCAAAACGCTAATTTTCTTTATCATTTCGTAATGATAAAGAAGATATCGTATGTATAGTATATTACTGATACAAAAGGATTTGAAAATATCGTGTATTTGATATATTACGAAACTACATATCGATACAAATTACTTTCTTGGGCATCCCTATCCCGCAGCATAACTCTCTATATTGTTATGGTAACACTCTAGCCTCAATCTAATATAGCGAATTAGGTAAGTTGTAGTGCTCCCCTAGAACAGAGTTAAATTTGGCCAACCATGCTGACATCCCTAATTATTACAAATGTTTTGAATTTGTTGAATAGTTGACGTTTTGGAGCAGATGAGGGGACAAAACATCATTTCCGGCTGTATGAAAATGAGTTATTGATTTCGGGCCGTTTCTTGGTAACGTTCATGTCTTCCATGACGTTAATAATATAACCTCAATAATTTGCCCGTGTCATAATATTTGCGGAGCGATGACAATAATAATCAATAATAATCACTTAAATGTTAATACGATATCAATATTGTATTTTATTTAATAAGGAGAGAAGAATGATTTATACAAGAAAAGCGTTGCCACGAATCGTAACTATTAAAAAAAATAGCCGGGAATTGTGGTCTAAAGCATTTTTTCTTACACTATGTTATTTTTAGCATACATAGCAAAAAGTATAGTTCATGTGAAATAATTCGAATTAAACGTCGTTATCAACTAACCTTTTTTTATTGAATACTACTATTCCGGGTAAAATCTATAAGCGTTTCAGTTCAGTTGTAAACGATCTTGTGCTTAATTAATTGCATTCATTTGATAGATTTTTTAGAGTATTAGCTTAGAAAAGGTTTGTTGTTTACGTGGTATAATGCTTTTCACTTGTATCCATCATGGAACCTATATGTGTGCACAAACAATTAAATTACCTTTCATTGCGCTTTCTGTTTTATTTTACTCTATATTTTTAGAAACTATATCTGTAAGTAATTAATAACTTAATTAGTAATAAAATCGTAAATAGGGAGTTCCGTCTTCTAAATTAAAGATGAACTGAACAATTCTTAATATCAGATCAAAAATCGACCGTTCCAGCGAGGTTCGAACCTGTATATCCGACTGACCGTGTCGGTGCTTTAGCCAATTAAGCTATGAAACGAGGTAACCGCTAGATCGAAATTTTTGATTTTTTCACAATGTAATCATTTTTTTATCAAGAGCAATGATCGCTATCCACGTGCTCAGTAATAAGCTATTTGTAGATAATAATTTATTATAAAACAGACAGTTTTAGATTATTTCCTAGTATTAGGAGTATTACGCAATTGTTGGTTATAAAATAAGTCGTCACACACGACACAAGTCGACATACATAGATGGGTACTTTTATAATGACACATTTTAGTCATGATGTGGAGACCCATATGAAGAAGAGCCCTTTTTGAAGCAGTGGAACGTCTAAAGGCAGATTCGGGTCAGTTCAATAGCAAGTGAAAACCGTGAAAACCGTGGAGTTAGACAATAACCTCTTTACTTATTATACACAATACTTGAAAACGGTTGGAGTAATAGGGCTATTTTTTAAGATTTCCAATTCTTTTTAGCAATTTCTTTCAGAATAAAAAATAAACAAACTGCTCAGAACTATTTAAGATATACACGTTTTTTGATGGTTAGCTAAACAGGACAACGACGGTCGGGTCAGCTGTAAAATATAAGAACAAATATCTCTTTTCCACTCTAATAGACGAGTCATAGCAATAACTGATATTTACTAGATGCTCCGGTAAATCTACGCGTGCGAGACTTATACTATAGTTTTATACCATAAATTTAAATTTATTACGGTTAGGTTAAAAAAATTAATTAATTTCGCGTGGTTTGTGCGCAGACAGAGTTCTAATTATATTACAATGTTGTTGTCTCTTGTTTATTGTTATATCTATCTAGGCGTATACCGTTTGAAATGAATATATACAAAGCACAGGATCCGTTTAAAATAATCTGAACGACGGTATAAGCCGCATGTGTCACAGGTCGGTTGGCCCGCTCGGCTACAAAATAAGAGCAAATTGAATGTTACAGAATGAAAAAGTTTTTTTTGTTCTGTTAAATAGTGTTCGGATGAATTCAGAAACGAAGTTGCTATTAACTTAGTTACTAATTATGATGGTATTACAGCTATTTTTAAATTTTAAAGGAATACCGTTGAATAGTCAAGATTCTTAATAATACGAGATCAATATTGAATAATTTTCTATTAATACTTATTGTACACCACATTACATTTAAAGATTTACAATGGGTGGACATATGGCTATTCAGCCTTTTCTTTAAGACAACCCAATTAAAGGAAGTATAAATTTAAATATAAGCTCGAGACAGGGTAGGTGGTGTAGTTATATGATAAACTTACACGCTAATATATACATACTAATACTTATACAGATTATATGAGATATGAGATACGAGATATGATATATATATTGTATTGAGATATATATATTGTATGAGATTTTTATAGAAAATTTTAGCCATATCTTTGCCGTATAAGTAGTAGTATCTGGGTGACCGACCGAGCTTAGCTCGGTATTTTTTAGTAAATCGTGTTTTTGGAAATCATATTTAAATACGAATTACATATTTATAAAATATGAATAATTTTTTTCCGACAATTATGAAAAATATAAAAAAATAAAAAAATCATTAAAAAATAAAAAAATAAAAATACTTAAAATACATTTTCCTAAGCCATAAATATTTTATTTTAAGCTAAGGGTTAATAGGAGTGTTTATTTAAATAAATATATTTAATATAAGTCTCATTGTGATTTTAATTTAAAATATTAAAATATAGGCATGATATATATATATATATATATATATAGTGAGTAACGATGGCTATCAGGCATTTATGATAACAACCGAGACCGAAGGCTTAACGTGCTCGCCGAGGCACGCCGAGGAGACTCAATAGGTCAAGCATCCAAACCGGTAAGAAATATTAGTACACTTACAAAATATCCATCCCGAGTAGGAACCGAACCCGTAAACCGTCGGTATTTAGGCGACTACTCACACAACTACACCAAAGCAGTTGTTAACTTTGATTTACCCATCTTTGTAATTAAAAATAATTGTAAAATTATAATAACATCAGGTTAGAGTTAGTGCAGATGACATTAAGTATATATTTTTTATATAGGTACTAGCTGACTCGGCAAACGTTGTCTTGCCGCTAAACGTTATTTAAAAATAGGGGTTGGTGGAGAATGGTGAAAATTTAGGGTTGTATGTATTTTTAACGCCAAATCATAATAAAATAAAGAAGAAATAAATTATCCAAAATTTAAAAAAAAAATTAGGGGTGGATGTAACCCTTAACATTCAGGGGGATGAAAAATAGATGTTGTTCGATTCTCAGACCTACCCAATATGCACACAAAATTTCATGAATCAGTCAAGCCGTTTCGGAGGAGTTTAACTACAAACACCGCGACACGAGAATTTTATATATTAGATTACACAAAATATGATTATGAAAGGCATATCACAAAGTGAAACGTTAAGTTATGCCCTGGAAAGATGTAAATTAGTGACATAAGAAATCCCATATTAAGAGATGAAAAAAAAAAAAATCAGTCTGAATTGGAATAAAGTGACCAACTTTCAAACCACTATTTTCTGTTTATGTAAAAAGATTCAAAATAATGTTATATAAATCAGAAATTTTCCACCCGCGTGCATTATACGATTTCTGTTCTACTTTCAGTTCGTCAGTTAAAATACATATATGCTGTCACTCAGTGATAACGTATCATTTGTGAAAGAATTATTAAAATCGGTCTAGTTCTTTTTGAATTTATACGAGATCGCCTATTATAAAGTAAAATTACTGCGTTTGATAACATGTGTCATGCAACTGGCACAGAAATAGGTGACGGATGATCGTTTTGCATTACCTATATTTCTTACGCAACAAGACAAAGAGTTTATGTACTTACGAGTTATGTAAGGACATTTTTACATGCTTGAGCCGGTTTTTCGCATTGACAGAAAATTTTTAACGTTCCATTGCAGATTTCATTATTTAATTTCATAGAATGATCGATTTATTCGACTGCTCGAGTTGGTATTTCGTGGCAGTATGTTTTTGTTGACTGTATCGATATTAAACGGAATGAATTACGCGCATAAACTAGTAATCTACGAGGCAAGTTGGGTGTAGATTTAAGGTAATTAAATCAATATCTTGATAAAAAATACCACTGCATTTAGTCCTATTTTGTCAGTGGCAATTATAAGTGCTATTATACCAATGACACAAATATAATCTCATACCAGAGAAATTAGTCTATTTTGATCCTGCAGATGTGTTTTTACGAATCTGTTTTCTAGAAGTTGTTACTTTTTAGGTAAGGATGAACCGCCATAAGATCAGTTGCTTAGGCTTTAAATTGATTTAAGCTGCATGATTACACTTGCTGTATGGTTTTGGAGTACGAGTTAGCGCATTGGTCACTGCGGATTGTTGTAATTTGTTGTTGTGTCTGTACAGGTCAAATGGATTACTTCGTATTATTTATAGTAAATTTCATGCTATTTAAAGTCTGTAAGCTATGCGTCTGTATTTTATAATCGTATCAAAAATATAAGTAAGATTGTAAAATAAAAACAATACACACAATAGATTCTCTTTAAAATATAAAAGTTATTTCGTTTAAATTCAATTTTCCGTTTGACGTGCACTATTGTCCCGGATGGATCTATTGTTTGGAATTTAAGTCGTTTCCTGCACTTTTAGAATACGCCGGCGTATGATAGTTTTAATCCGATTTACATTTTATTGTTAAATATTTTTTCCCCTATTGTTCTGATTCTATACAGCTCAGCTTAACTTTCGATATTTAACAAAAATATTGTATTGTTTTACACAAAATATTTAATATTTATTTATTGTTCAGCTTTTGTGTTACCAATATCAAGTATCAAGGGACACGTTTATCTAAAGGCTGAGCGATGTAATGTTAGGAACTTTGCTTAATGTGACACTTCTAGACACGTTGGTTTAGGTTATCTGTCATTGTCAGAGGATTAGATTTGTTCTTTGAAACTGAAAGTATGTTTATTTGAACGTATTTAATCGAACAAGTACAATATGAGAAGGCGGAATAGGTAGGTAGGCCATAAATCATGATTATTATTGCATATCTACCAATTTAATAGATTGGTATCAAAGTTTAACGTGTAATAAAATAAATTAATTTTTATTCTTTAATAATAGAAGTTTCTTTAAATTAAAGGATAAGTTTTTATTCTACCTTCAAAATAGAATAGCCCGTATCGAAAGGTGAAAATCTTGACGCAAGTCACAAACAAGAACAATATATTACAGAACGGAATGTTAATTTAGTTTTTGATTACATTACAGTCTAACCGTATCCCAGCTGTTAACGAAATGTTTAATTACTATAAGCACTGTAGGTGAATAAGGTTCTACCTGAAAATTGTTGACAGAATACTATAGTGATGTTTTTAAAACGTTTTTCGGATTAAATTTCTAATAAAATTATACGTGAGAATAATTCGAGGAATCCATTGGAAGAAACATTCTTATCCGCGGTTAGACTAGATCTTTGTCTGAACATTAATTTAAATTTGGGCTTTGGCTTTAAAAAATTGACTTCAATTTTTATACGAACTTTTTTAGTCGCGTATCACACATAGGATGGCACAAAAATAAAAATGACTTATTATGAACAATTTAAGGGTGAAATTTCTTTTATAATATTTTTGGTAAATTACTAGTCTGAAAAATTACACATTAAATAGTCACTATATACTAAAAATAAATAGTACACTAAACAACAATAGTTTTAAATCTCTTTTTATTTAATTTATTTATTTAATCGGTACACATAAATCAGTTTCTAGTTGTTACACTTGCACGACAAATGTTTGTGTAATTCATACAAATTTTTGTTTAGTCACAATATATATGTATATTATGTAAGTGAGGTGAGAGTCAAAGGTAATTTTTAGGTATCACATTATTACATGCCGGGTTTAATAACTTTTTTTTTTGTAATTTAACAATAACCGCTCGGGTGTAGTGGTACGTGGGCCATGTACGCGCACTTAATAACAACATATATATTTTTTTCAGGTTCGGATGTGTGACCGTCCCTCACAAGAGCACACCGAGTAGTTCCGGTTGTTATCATATCGTTACTATTATTATTATTATTATTATTATATTAGTATGGTTTATTATGCTCCGATCCTACATGGAGAAAAAGTTGGGTACAGGGGTACCCAACATTGGGATGGTACAGACTGAATCATAATCGCCGAGGTAATTGTAGTATAATAACTGTGTTTGGTCGCAAACAAAAAAAAGCCGACTAATTTACATCAACGAGTAGGTAACTAATACGACAAGTTATCATGTCATACATATACGCGTATTTACCGTATACGTGTTGTTGGCGATAACTGGATCAAATTTAAATAAGTCCACATGACAAGCGTGGCGCTTTTTTTGATAAAACATAGAATCTTTAAAATCGGTACATACAGAAAAAAAATTTGGTAAACAAGCATAAAAAATACAATCAAATTGAGAAGTTGGTTAAAAAGTAAAACACACACGATGTTATAGACCCTGAAAACTAAGAACTTTGTATTGCTTTAAGCCTTGAAAAAAAAAAATAAGTTTGTTATAAATCGAAAGAACATTTCAACAAGTTTCATGAGTAAACTCGATCCTCGACTTTGTTTAGGAACTGAAAGAATTTCTATATCATCTAAAAATTACTTTGTTACTTAGCTTTATACGTTTCTAAGCTTTAAATTAAGTACAAAAAAAGATCCAACGTCGGCGCGTAGCACAGAAATAATTCGTCTGTAATATATTTCCGTAATCTGAGAGACACGTGTAAATTTATTTATAGCAAAATAAATAAGGTACGGATTAAATTCATAAATGTCTTGCGCGTGCATGTACTGTTGCGATATAATATATAAGCGAGCTAAAGCGCTACATTCAAAAGATGTTGAAAATTGTAACGTTGAACATTGTTGTCTTCCTGTATGACAAAATAAAATAAAAATAAAAGATTTTAATAAAAAGTTTTAGTGTTCTGTTTATTCGATACATTATTTTGCTGTAATTAATTTTAACATAACGATGCGATTTATAGTTCACTAGCTGTGGTTCGCGGTTTGACCTGCGTTAATTTGAGGAAGAACGTACTGAAAGTTATATAGCACTTCCTCGGTAAATGAACAATTCAACCGAAGAAGAAGTTTCGAGCGCATTCAAACAAACAAACTCTTTACACAAGTCTATAATGTTAGTATTAATAACGCAAAAATATAGCACGGTATGTATTGTAGACTTATTATTAGAAGCCGTAATTCCCTACTGTCTGTAGGGAAGGAATTGTCTGTATTTTTTTTGAGATAGAGGATATACGAGAGAGAGTGATTTTTTTGAACAGCGTGTAGCTAATATAAGTAAAAAATTGTCGAAAAATTGATTTTATGCAAATATGTTTCACAAATAATTGTGTTTGCTCGCAAACGAAAAACAAGCTGACTTCAATTACATCGACGAGTAATACAAGGTGGGGACACGAAAAAATAGTTAAATAAACACGTGTTATTAAAGATTGCTCAAAAAGGAGTCATCAAACCTCGATCAAATAATAGGACTACAAGACAAGTATCAGTTTTCGAATAAAACAAGATCTATCGACCATCAAAATCGGTATATCCCGTGAAAAGTTATTTATTTATTTATTTATTTATTATTATTAAGGTTTGCGAGAGGTCGTTGTATTTTATGATACATTACAATTTAATTTTATTTTTGGTTTGTTCGCGGTATAATACAACGTTCAATACGATTTACAGAACTGAAAAAATAGTCATGTATATTCCCATTATTAGATTTAAGTTAAAAAGTAACTGTTAGATCTCAATTAAATTGAAATGGAGCCACATGACACGAACCACCTTTCAATTAAAATATATGTATAAAAATCGGTCCACAGTCAAAAGTTTTGAGGTAACATGAATTAAAAAAAAAATACAATCGAATTGAGAACTTCCTACATTTTTGGAAGTCGGTTAAAATAAAAACTGATGTTTTTAAAAATATATAAAAAATATATAAGGACTAACGAATTTTGCTAAATAGAAGTAAATAAATAAATTTGATATATGGCAGATATCAAAAAAGATTTCTCTGAATTTCATCACATCGCACGGTATGTTTTAACAATCACTAGGACTTACCTTGAACTGATTCAGGAACTCCTGCTGCCTAGTGATGTCGGTGGCCAGGATGAGCGAGCTGATCTGGCGTTCCACTTTAACCCGGATATCGTCAGCTTCGATCAAGCCACTCTCTATGATGCAGCTGATGGCGACACGCCAGTGATGGTTCTCCAGTACCGATGTATTCTACGAAAATTATTAAAAAAAGTTGTACATAACAAATCATGAAGATCTCACTTACCTAACCTAACATTGATGACAAGAGGATTATTTAAGTTTTTCGTATAGAATATTTATTACTCAGTAAAATATACAGTCAATTGTATGAGAAATTAGTAATAATAATGTGAATAGGATAACACAAGTGGTAATTTAAAACCTAATGTTAAAATTTTAGTTAAATACAAATTGTATTCATGTTTAAGCTGTGAAAATGACTTAGCAACGTTCGACAATTTGGCCTTTAACTATTTTATGAGTCATTCAAATAGTTTTGATGTGAGACGCTGTGCACTTGTCTTCATACACATTCAAGTGTGTAATTTTGATTTGTGTCACAATGTATGTGACAGTTGTCCGAATATCAAGAGCTGTGGTTTAAGTACGTTCAAGAAAATATAAAACTTAACTACGATATGACGGATTTTGATTTGAATAAGACAATTAGTAATACATTATTTACTGATTAAAAAAAATGTATTTTCGGTTGCGGAGTTAGAGGTTTATGACATTGATTAGTCCTGGCGGTTCGCTCTCGGTTGCGAAGTTAGAGGTTTATGACATTGATTAGTCCTGACGGTTCGCTCTCGGTTGCGAAGTTAGAGGTTTATGACATTGATTAGTCCTGACGGTTCACTCTCGGTTGCGAAGTTAGAGGTTTATGAAATTGTCAAAGTGGGCGAAGGAAACAATAATCAATACTCTCAAAATTAGTAACAAGAAACATGGAAAATATACCGTTTTACATATAAATTATAGTGTCTGTGACCATGAAAGTATAAAAATTTATATCGCTAGTTTCAATTAGTTTAAACATAAAATGACATACCTAACTTGTGTTTTATGGACTTATTCACTACTAGCAACCCGCCCCGGATTTGCACGGATACAATGCTACGGATGAATATAATATATATGCGCAAAAAAAATATTTACGACATCACATTAGACACCTCTAAAACTATCAGTGTTCCTCTACTATATTATACATAATAAACCTTCCTCTGGAATCACTCTATTTATTAAAGAAAACCGTATCAAAATCTGTCGTGTAGTTTTAAAGATCTTAGCATACAGACAGCGAGAAGCGACTTTGTTTTATACTATGTAGTGAATTACATAACTGCACTTGACCTGTTGACGTGTACACGCGCCATTTAGTAGGTAATACATACACTTTAGGGCCTGTCCCACCGGTTGTCATTAACACTATTTAATAAATGACGGTATCAAAGAACAAAGGTTTATGATATATTATTCTTTTTACCATCGAATTCCACAATATTTGTAGTTTCTTATTTGAGGTGTAACACATCCCAATGACCTGTTTTACCTCCCGCTGTTTAAGCTGAAATCTTGGGGAGGCCTATGTCCAGCTGGACTGCGATAGGTTGAAATAAACTTTGTCCACAAACGATGAAATACTAATAAATAATTTCATGTAATACGCTATACGGCCTTAAAGCAAACATGCATACGTGACAAGATTACTTAAAACTTATACTTCAGATAATATAAAATACTCATAAATCCTAAAGAACAAGAAATACGAGATATTTATTTAGGGAGATTTTCTGTCTTATCTTTGAGGTAAAAAGATAGAGTATTAGTAACAAAACTTAGTAAAATACTTCATATTTTTTTAAATTTTATTTATTTTTATTTCACAAAATAAGTATAAAATAAAACATGCGCTAAAAAATGTACATTTCCAGTGTACAGATGTTATTTAAATTCTAAAATAAAGTTTTAAGCGAACACTGATTTCGATCAAAACAAGCGTTTATTATAAAAAAGTTTTACGTCGGCACAATTTTAAAAAGAGAGTTTAACTTCATATTTCCATGAGGAACTTATCTACTTATATTAAGTCGGATACTTTAAAAATAATTGGATTCATTCGAACGTTATCAAGAAACGTAGATATAACGGGAAAACGTATTCTAGGATGCGCTTGTGCATTGGGCTTATAAATATATCTGCGCCTTGTTAAATTTTTAACGAGGTGCGTGAATGCGTATTACAATCATGTATTATTTAGAGTATTTTATTTTGCAGCTGTCTGTATTTATTTTCTCTATTTTTAAATATTGTGAAACAAACAACATTAAATAATACTTGTTTATACTCCAAAATAGTAAGATTTATATAAGCCAACTTTATTTTGTAATTTTCCGAGTGAAAACCTTCACAAGTTCCACACAAAGTTTATTTATTCAAAGCTTACTTAACTTAACACCCTGGTCGAAGTTAAGTAGTTCGTATGTCCGACGCAACTGTATTGAGTATCTGCTGACCATATTTTACAAAACTAATTACTAGTCTTTTAATATATAGTAAAATTAGAACATTCAAATAAGTATTAAGAAGTATCTTTATTGTTCTGAAAATGAATTAATTCGTAGATACGCGATGAAAAAATTACGGGTTCAATATTGATCGATCCTTAAACAGTTTGACGGGACACTCAGTTATCAGCGTGCCGCCTTTAATTTCCGTCTCAATAAGTTACCTCAAGGAGTGCTCAATATCTCAATAACTTGAAATACCGAACTGTAGGCATGAAATTCAACCCGTATTTATCATGCAAAATCTTTTTGACAGACTAGTATTGTGATTACCACTTCGCGTTGTGGAAAGTTGACGTTTTCAGCCGTATCAATAAAATTAAATTTTTGGTTAAGACATCTATGATATGGTATGGTTTCCGCAACTCGACGAATTTGCGCCTATTTTGCGTGTGAAGACATCTATATATATTAATTATGTGAAGCAATAACTTTACGTCACGAAAACACTACCCCATTTCACGAAAATTACGCGAACGGAGAAGTATGAAATTTTCGAGCTCTAAGCGACAACTATGTAGTTTTAATAATTGTAGCAAGCACAGTATAAATCGATGCTACGTATTTTAATCTCCCGTTCGTTCGCAATGTGTATGCAGTTATTGAATCGATCGAATACCTTCCCAAGATTCTTGGACGCAATCCATGGAAAAGTATAATAATATGGATTCACTCTTTATTCGCTATAAACATATACCATTATGTACATACACTCACATAAAGACAAATAGATTGATTACTAAGAAAGGCTGTAAAACCACTTTTTTATATCTAAAAAGACAAATATAAAACAAATATTTACTGATTTAAAAACGTATCAAATAAAAGTACACACAATTCTTGTAACTTGTAAACAGCGAGAGTATTATTAGGTTTCAATTTTGAAGTTTTTCAAAAGTATTCTTCTTGGGTTCATTCTTTGTTACAACATATGTCAATTTCATGATCCGAATATGACGAGTTGTGTTCGAGTCTGCGGTAGCGTGCGCGAGCTTTCAAAGAACGCTTTCTAGGTTTTCTTCTTAGATAAGCCCTCCAATTATTGATAGTAGCTGATACCTTCTAGGTCAATGTTAAACAAATACGCTAATTCAACCTGCGTGCACTAAGCATGTAAATACATGCATTAAATATAATAATACAAATGATTAATAAATATAAACACTACTAAGCTCGAAGAGCTAAAGCGCAGTCGAACGTAAGCGCAATTAAGCTTTGCATTTATTAGCTAAGCCGTATACATTAAATGCAGGAATAGCACTGAGATCCCTGTTATATTTTCTCTACTACTTATTCAACAAGCTATTTATAAAAATACTGAAGAATAGATAATACTAAGACGACGATAAGCGTACGACGTTAACGATTTTCTAATAAAATTAAATCTACTACTTACAGAGTCGATTATAGGAAATATTCCGCTGTCACGCGTCGGGTGTAAAATTTCATTATTAATATCGTTAAGGTGCTAATTTTTTAAAGCCACATACTTCACACGATCGCGTTCGATTAAATAAAAATTGTATTTTAACAAAGCTGTTACAGGTATCGTTTGTGTTAAAATATTCACAACTTAATTAAAAAAGGCATCTTCGCAACCGAACGATATTTGTTTATTTAATATAAGCGCGTGAAATTCACTTTTGTTATTAATCTTTATCTTATATTAATATACAATATTAGAGTGTTAATTTCCTATTCGTACAGAAAAAAATAGAAAGTATGTAGATGAATTATAAGGCAGGCAGTTGGAATACATTATTTTAACTATGTACCATTTTAAAATATCGATTGCCTTTTTGCTAAGTTAAGAAGCAACAATCTTTATTCTTCTTGCGACTTTGTCCGCGTGGAATTAAAAAAAAAAACTATTGTTCAGTTTGCAGAATTACAAAATAAATAATAAGTTCCTCCTTATTACACCAGCTATTTGTTAGTCCCGTCAAAATCAGTACAGCCGTTTCAGAGTTCAACTCATTAAGTGCTAGTACATAATGTCGTCAAGATAATTAATTAATTCATACACTATATTTTAATTTTTTTTTTGTAATAATACTTCAATAATAATAAACACTTTATTCCCTAAATATTGTTCGAAACATTTATAGCTTGATGATACGAAACAATAACTTCATGTTACGATAAGTACAGTTTGTAGTCGTTTAAAAATCAATTATATTTAGGCTTTTCAGGAACTTAAAAAACTTGAACGATGTTAGTTGCTAGTTAGTCGCTTAGTTCGTGCTATGCAGTAGCAGTAGAAATATGTTTGACGATATTTATTTACGATTTTTGCTATCACGAAGTACTTACTAATAATATCGTATAAAACAGTTTTTGAATAAATTAAGTAGAGATCATTAAATTTATGAGATTGATATTAATTATAAAACACACGAAGTACATTATTTGTTGGCCCAAAGAACTGGTAATAATGTTTAAAAAGGACCTGAAACTCACCATTGGTAGCGCAGCAACGACGAAACTACGGAGCCAAATAACAGAAAACTACACATCGCTAAAAAAAGCGTTAATTTGAGGACAAAACGTACCAAAATATTATATAATCTGTAACCTTCCTCGGCAAATGGACTATCTAACAAAAAATAATTAAATAGTTTTTAAGTTCGACTCAATAGATTCTAAAATTAGCACGTTCAAACAAACCAACTCTTCAGCTATTTACGAGTAATATATACTAGCTGTACCCGCGGCTTCGTCCGCGTTGAAATCAGTGTGACACAAAGTTTTCCCGGCAAATTTCCAGTGAAACTCTCACAAAAATCGACTTAGCCTTTCCGTAAACCTTCCTCTTGAAGCCCTCTCTCCTTTGGTGATGTGGTGTCCGCATGAAAATCCGTTCTGTAGATTTTGAGGGAATCGATCACATACACTTTTGGGGTCTTTGTTTTATAATACACTAACTGTTGCTCGCGACTACGTCCGCTTGACGCGCGTGTCGTGTCGAACAAAATGGTTCGTTGAGTGCGTCAGAATTGTGGTATGAAGTAATGTAGTAATAATATAGTATTGTAGTACACTACAAGTAATATGTTTAAAATATACTGCATGCAAATTAGTTTTTAATGTGGTTCTACGTAAATATATGCCACGGAATAGCGTAACGCACGCTCCTCCGTGACTCCGTGACGACAGGGGTAAATAAAAAGTATTCTAGTAACGTAAAGGTTAGATTTTTCTTTTATATATATAGATTACGATGCATTATTTGGACACCTCCTCACCATACATTTTAAATTTCAAGTCTCTTACTTTAAAAACATAGGACTTTCATACAAACTTCCAACCCCCGTTTTATTCCCTTAGGGGTCGAGTTTCGTAAAATCCGATTCTTAACGGATGTCTACGCACTATAAGGAATCTATATGCCAAATTTCAAGTTTGTAGCTGTTATAGTTTCGGAAATTTCGTGATGAATGACCTTTCGCTTTTATATATATTATAGATATAGATATATATATTTATTAACTATATATATATATATATTTTGATTAAATATAAATAGATAAAGAACTAAATCCCATTCCTAACGAGGAGGTCAGGTACTCAATAAAATGACTCTGGCGTCAATGTGATCAGTTGGGTGATATGTCGGTACTGCACGATTCTTCGTCCTTGCTGCTATCAATTATCGCTGACCAGACAGGACGCGCTCGCGCTCGACCCGCTACAATAACAGGAAATTTGGGTTACACCTGATTTATTGACGGCTATTTTTACCTTATATATGAACGTTAAATAATAATAATAATATTTATTTTCGTATTAACGTGCAGTATCAGACTATCACTGATATCATGACCACTGCTCAGTACGTATTAGAATCATATGAAACATTTATTTATTTAATGGTCAATCTATATCTATATATAAAATCGTAAGATCATTCACTCATCACGAAATTTCGAAAACCGCTGAACGTGTAAATATAAAATTTGGCAAGGAAGTAGTTTATAGTCAGCAGAAGTCCGTTAAGAATGGATTTTAGCGACCGCATTAAGGTGGTCTCAGCACTTTCGAAAGACTTTATAAAAGTCCTTAATTTTCTTGTGCTACTAACTTGAAATTTGGCAGGAAGGTAGTTAACATCTAATGTTTTTGTCCATGAATATTGCGAAAGAGCTGCATAAAATAGTCTGAGCTTTGGCAAGTTTTCACGAAAGTCTTTTAGTAGTTTTATGAAGCGAAATGGGGGTTGACAGTTTGTACAGAGAGTCCGTCGTTTCCGAAGTAAGAAATATTAAAATATATTTTTAACCGACTTCAAAAAAAGGAAGAGGTTACTCATATATATATATCTTCAGCCTGTAATATCTCACTACTGGGCATAGGCCTCTTTCCCCATGTAGGAGAAGGATCAGAGCTTAATCCACCACGCTGCTCCAATGCGGGTTGGCGGATATATATATATAGTAATATTTTGATAATTCTTTTTTGTTGGAAAGGAGATATCCCTAGTTTGGTACCATGATAAGGTAACCAGGATCTGATGATGGGATCCCAGAAAATCCGCATATTTTTTTACTGGGTGTACCAATTTTGATGATTTTTAATTAAATCGAAAGCCGATGTTTATCGTGTGGTCACATTTAAATTTTATCAAGGTCTGGTTACAACTTTTGGAGTAATCTTTATAATGCGTATTTACTTGACTTTTTTTTCGTCTACCTACGTTGTATTACTTGTCGATATAATTGAAGTCGGTTTTTCTTCGTTTGCATGCAAATACAATTATTAGTCTACTGATTAAAAATGAGTGAAAACCGATTTCAGCGTTTGTAGAAATTCTACCCTTAGAGTGATAAAACAGGGTTTTGTATGTTCTTCCGTTTGTATGTCAAGGGGACGAAATTTTGTTTAAAGGCTATTAACTAAAAATGAGTAAAAACATATTTCATCGTTTGCGAGAATTCTGGATGGTGAAATAGGATATTAGTTCGTTTTACTGAAATTAACTAGAAGACCTAACGAGATACTGTATTTTACACAACTGTTAATCTGTGTTGTTCGCGCGATAGCTCTGCGCTGTGAACAGTTTGGTAGTTCTAGCGCACAAAAGTAATATAAATGTGTTATACAAAAAGGTGTTAAATTATTGTTATTATAAGAATTCAGTACTACTTTAGTACATCTTTGGAAATAAAATGCATTTTTACGCGAGTAAAGCTGCGGCCAGCAGCTAGTCACTTATAAAATCATTAATATTATGAAAGTCAACCATTTACTAAAATAAACAAATTTTTATTAGTGACACAAGGAAAAGTTTGGCAATAGAACACCATTTATATCAACAGGATAAAGTGTAAGCGTAATAAAAATCTCTGTAATCCAGTGTGTAAATAAAAGTATCTACACAGACTACTGATGTGTACCTAAGTAATCCTAATTTCAAAACTGAGGTAATATTTATATAATTTATTGAAGCTACATGAATCCATTTTTTTTAAAATTTCCCTTTGAAGTTTCTACATAGGCAAACATTTAATACGCATTATTTATTGATGGTTAGCTAATGTAAGTTATATAATTTTAGACACGTCTTCAAATTTCAAAACAAATGATCGTTTTATTTTAAGAAGTTCTATTATATATTTCAGGTCTCACCATCAAGTCCGAAGTTGAAATGCTTAAACCGCTTGTTATCGTGTCGCTGGCGTGGCTTGTGGTGAGCGGCGAAAATTTCTGTATTATATCATCGCGAACGCTACGACTGTGTTAAAAGACGGAACATGTACATTGGAAGAACTAATATATGTAATTCTTTTATACGCGTTTTCATTTGGCGTTTGGATTTGGTTCAAATTTTGTAGCTGTTATGCCGGGAACGACAACGTGTGCTGTTTGAAGGTCCGCTAGTTAATCTATTTAAATAAAAATAATTCGCCAAAATGTGTGTACGCGCACGGCTTTCGAATGACTGTACTAAGCTGGACCATTTTTTAAATATTTGTTAATGTCAAGACAAGGTTTGTAAAAAAGAAAATTTAAAAACAATCGAATATGAGTAAAAACAACACACTCCTCTATTCCGTAACATACAGGGACTATTATTATTATTATTATTATATTTATTGTAACTTTCTTGACCCTAAGCTCCAACCCTTCACCTTGTGGAGAAAGAGCTACCAACAGCGGAAGGTTACATACTAAATTAATCAATCAGAACCTATGTATGAGTAACAGATTAAAGCCTGTACACAACAACGACGAGATCGACGAAAAGGAATATGGGGTTCGAGTTAAGGAAGTCCGTAGGTATAGTATTTTGTAGAATCTAAATCTTAAAGTCTCCCGATCCCTTTCCAAGTCCTTCTTATCTCGCTACTTCGTATCGGGAATGCATTTTTGACAGTAAACCACTCGTTTCTTTAAGATTATGTCAGATATTTACACACCTGGTTTCAGTACTGTAAGTAGCTTAGACTTTTTAGTATTCGCTCATTACTTCATTTTATACGCTTCTTAAGGAAATTTTACGTGACTAGGGTGGTAAACAAAGGTACGTCCCATCAAATCATGGCAAGCAATTCCCGTCGAAAATGGACGCCTGCAAAACCACGGAAAAATCTCAAGCGCTTCCCCGATCCTACCCTCGACACTCCACAGGAGCTTTACATTACCTTACTCACTACAAGAACACAACACTACGCGCAACTAACGCAACTATCGCGCTATATTAAATATGGTCATGTTATACATTAACTAGATTGGTCCACAATTCTCTTTAAACAAAAACCTCGAGGTTTGAGTAAAGTTGACGCTTTTTGTCAAAGCGCTCTCAGTTAGTTGCGTTCAAATTGTATATTACCTTCAAAGTTTTAAGCTGCATTAGTATTGGATAACAGATGTTGAAATGAACCTGACGTGCGGATTTAACTCGAGAATTTAATTAAAATATCTGTAAAATAATTTGCTATTTAATTCAGTATGGTAATTCGATATTAGCTTATATAATAGACGTTGTATTAGTTCAGTAAAGTGTTTTGATTGATTTCAGGAAACGAGACAGTCAAGCGTTTATTATAAATGTTATTGTGGATTTCAATGATAAACTGGCGTGTGCATGATTATGTTATGAAAGCGTCAAATTAATATTTATATAACGATTTATATGTATTTAATTATTACACAAAAAAATACAAAAAAAAACTGAAAATTCGAATATACGATAGTATTCCAAAAATGACTAGTGAATATTAAGATAATCAAAACATATATGTACGGAAGCGAGCGGCGAGAGTAACATCGCTAGTCTCATCTCTATCATATTAAGAAAATAGTAACTTATCACTGTCACTTAGCTTAACCATGCCCCTTGATCAATAGTTCTAATTTACTTTGTTGAAGCAAAGTAAATAAGAACGCCTGTCTGAATGGCTTACTTACGTTACGTGGTTAATTTAAACAGCTAAGGTAAGTGACAACACTGAGTAACTACTTTCTTGATGCAAAAAGAGTACGCATAGTCTGTCATCATTAACCATGAAACATCTAATGTAATAAAAATATAAAAATAAACTGTAACAAAGTAATTTGTGTAACAAATGATATTAAAATTAAAAAAGCCGATAGTATACTGACCTCGTAAAGAGCCGCGAGATGGTTGGAGGTCGCGATCAAGAAGGGCTGGTTCACCCCGGGATGGTCCATGTCGTGGGCGATGGCAGCCAGCAGCGAAGCCATGATTTCGATCGGTTCCAAGTGATCAAGAATCTGGAATGGATATTTACTATTGATATGGTATAAAGTATCTGAAACATTTATTTTATACGTATTTTATAGTAAATGTTCTGACGCGTGAACTTTGTACCTCCATATTTTATTGGTCAGTAATATTTTTTTTATTTAATACAAAACTATGTCCTTGCTATAACGAATAGAAAAGAAAAGAAACTATCTGATTTGATATATCGGATACCGTGTGGAAGTTATGCGCATACAATACGGAACCATTGAGAGAAAATAAAATAAGCCCTAATTTCGGATATCTTATATACATTTTTAATTCTAAGAAGTTATATTATTGTGTGAATGGTTTCCGTTTTCCCTTTTCTAACTTTTTACATTTCCAGCGATCATTTTTATAATATCGATACATTTTCTATTATTATGCATTTAAAATAATAATGTAACAATGTTCAAAAGGGTGATTGTTGAAAAGTTATATTTACGAGAAGTTTCAATAAATTTCAAAGGAACGAAGTAGTTCCTGGTATGTAATTTATGAACGTAGTAAAGGCGAGTCAATGTTTCGTCGCCGCGATGAGGTACGAGACACATGTAATAAATTTATCATGCAATGTGTTGTTAAAAATGGTAGAGTAAGAAGTGTATGATACAGAGCTTTTTGTCTGTAATTCCGTCTTTTAGGTCCATAGGCTGTTGCCCAGTTGTCGAAATTCGACCATAATGAATTTAAATTATCAGTTTGAATATTATTAAGGTTCTGTTGTCTAAGACTATACTTCTATAATAATAAACAAAAGAGGATATAATTATATGCAAATAATGATTTTTTCACTGATTTAATTTTTTTTTTTTTTTTTATGCATAATTTTCTATTCTTTTCTGCACTCCTTCTGCATATAAACCATAAGTGTGCGAAATTTCTGTCTCCTTTGTCCGCACAGTTTTCGTTAAAACTGGGGGTCAAAGTTTTCGTTTTACGTATTAATACATATATAACAGACAATGAAATAGAATTTATTTTTGAGTCATCTATTTTGCACTCAAATAATGACAAAATTAAAAGTTTCACTACAAATTTTTTACTGCGTAATTCAAAGTATCATACGTACTTCATTTTAATGAATTAGAAAAAAAAATCTTATCCACTTTGTACTTACAGCGGGCGTTAGAATAATTTTTAAGCGACAGATTAGACTTTAAACAAATCGTTTTTGTAAAGTAGGTTTCTTAAAAAAAAAAAAATATTTTCTATAAATAAAATAAAAACTTTTTTTATGATAACTTTTATTGTTACCTTCATTGTGGTATGTAGAAATACCTGTGTTACGCTTCAGCCTGTAATATCCCACTACTGGGCATAGGCTTCTTTCCCCATGTAGGAGAAGGATCAGAGCGTAATCAACCACGCTGCTCCAATGCGGGTTGGCGGATATATTCCCTACTACGAGTAACGATCGCTATCAGGTGTACATGATAACAACCAGTGTAGTGTTACATGACATTACATGACATGATACAGGTGTACAATAATTTCTACTAGGGGAAAGTATAGGTAAAAGATTCAGGTCTAATATATCACGACGATCCTACATGCCGGCTACGACACACGCCGGCAAATAAAATTCATCAGTTATATATCTACGAGTATATATATGATTCAGCCTTTCACATCCCACTGCTGGGTGTAGTCTATATCTCCATGTAGGAGAAATATTAAGCCCCGATCCTGCTCCTTCATAAATTATATGTTAGGTTTATTTAACATATAAGACAGAATAAATTTGAAATTTCTATTCAATCTACTAATAATATACTTGATAAATTGAAACAAAAACAATTCACAATATCGCTCATCAATGCAATCGATCAAGTTACAGGTAGTTTCCGGAACGTACCGTTTCAGCCCGAATGAAAGCCAGCGTTCTATTGCTCTGGCTCTTTTTACACATCATTCTATAAAACCATTATTCCTTTTAATATTTCTATTTCCTCGTAAAAACAAATGCGTTTGCTTAATTAAATCTTATCTAATATATAAAATTCTCGTGTCACAGTTTTCGTTGCCATACTCCTCCGAAACGGCTTGACCGATTTTGATGAAATTTTTTGTGCTTATCCGGTATCTATGAGAATCGGCCAACATCTATTTTTCATGTTAGGGGTAGTCCACCCCTAAATTTTTTTTTTTTTTTAGACAAAATTTTTAATTTCTATTTTTTTATGATACAACATTAAAAAATACATACAACCCTAAATTTTCAACCCTCTACCATCAACCCCTATTTTTAAATAGCGGCAAGACAACGTTTGCCGGGTCAGCTAGTTAATCTTTATAATATTTGAAATTTCATGAATTCGAGGAATAACAATTATCCCGTAACTGTAACATTTTGAATATATTAAATTGTGTGTTGTACAAAATATATTTCGTATTCACGTATACAGCCAGCGGGGTTGTTGTTACGTTGTCTTATATTAAGCCGCCACAATTACAATTTATTAAATGGAAATAGTTATAGTTGTAATATTTATTGAAATAACACTTTTTCGAAAATTCAATCAGATGATTAACTGAAATATTTTATTTTTGTAACATTAAGTGTGGCAAACAAGCGTATGATTATATGGTACCGCATTATGATAAGCCGTTATCATAGCCAATATATATCGTAACACCAAAGCATTGCATGCGCGTTGCCAACACTTTTCCTACTGTCAACATAGAGCATGCAACAAGTTGGAGCTGGACGATTTTCATCATTAAAAAACGTGGTTCATAATTGTAGAGATCAAAGTCTGGCTTATTTTTCAAATTAAAGATATAATTCTGTGATATTTATTTCGCAACAAAACCTTAACTGTTTCACCTCAGCGGGTTACGTTCAATAAATTAGGTGTATCGTGATACTTCTTTACAAAATGCACAAATGTTTTGCACACATCTGTACACACTGATTGATACAACAATTGACATTGTTATATCAATCAATGTAATTCTTACCAATTCTTAAAGATTGTCGAAAGATTTATGCCATTCGATATTAAATAGACATTTCATTATTAATAATACAGTTATCACAACATAAAAAACGTAAAAGTTATTCAATATAAGTATTATGAAAGGTTTTGTATAAAATAATTCTTTTTTTAACAAGTTCTATTAAAGTCAGTAACTTATTCGCTCTATTGAAAACTTCGAGTTACGAAACATTCAAAGAAATATGATCCCGAAGTCGGTTATTAAATAATATTATATTTATTTTTATAGTATTTTTAATTTTTATTTTTATATGTTATCGTTAACGGGATATACCTTTATTGTTTCTCCTTTCTTTAAGTTAATTATATATTCGTTACTATAATTAAATTTTTTATTATATGCAACGAAAAAACAAAGTTCTTTTATGTAAGTGCTTGTATTGCAATGTATCTTATAATTGGTGAATCAGTCATTGGAGTACATTAGTAAAATAAATAAATATTAAAGAACGGCTTAGTCAAAAGGTTTGAGTACAGCAAAAAGAAAGTTGAGTACAATAACAATTCGTAAAGTTTTGTACTAACTTTATTATTTTAGGTTCTCATTTCTCTTTCAAATATAAACTTTACGGAAAGTTAAACTTACTGAAAATTTATTACAAAATCACATTCATATTTCTAAAAAAACTTTTTAAAGCAAAATTTAATTTTATTTTATAATATCATTTTTTATATAAAATTATACGCCACATACACGTTATACGTTCCGGTCTACTTCGTCATTTTTATTTATTTATATAATTTGATAATATAAGATTTAATATAAATTTTAATACCCAAAATACCATATTTAAATGTTTAAAAATAAAGATTTTTCTTTCACTCATATCATCAACACTAAGCCGGGGTTAGGCGATAACAAGTCGTAGCGGGAAAAACACACTGGCCGGCTTGTCTTTAGAAATTAAATTTATGGACGTTATTATTATTCGCTTTTTTATTCAATAAGTTATTTACAGTTAAGATCCTCAAGCTCATCTCAAAGATTCTCTGTGACTTCTAAGCCGACTACAGTCCTTTATTTATTTATTTAGTAAGTACCACAAATAGAATTACATATATAAAAAAAAATTACAATCAGTTATATGCCAAGGTATTAAATATACACATAGAATTCCTCTTATAGGTAGTTACAGCATTTCTCTGCCTATTCAAAAGATGTTGAACATTCAGGATTTAAACAAAAAAATACATACAAAATAAAGAACTAAATAACTGTTACTATCATAAATTAATAGATATTAATATTAGTGCTACATAGCTTTTGAATTGAGGAATCAAATGACTTTAATAGTTTCTTCTTAAATATAGCTAGGTTATCTGCAAACATGTCTAATGACTCGTTTTTAACTGTAAATTCTCTGTAGAGTCAGTACTCAGTCTAGGGATGAGTGAATATTAACCGAGGTTTGTTCTTTGGGTTTTATAAGCAAATAGTGAAATCGGATATCGTGGTATACGAGAGGGAACGTTAATGAAATTTTGCTTAGGACTTCTGAACTATCCACAGTTCCATTCACTAGTTTGTGTAAGAAAACCATATCAAGTAGCTTGCGCCGGTTTGAGAGTGATTTTAACCGAAACTTATTAAGCCGCGAGCAGTATATTCTTTTGTCCTGTCCAATAGAATAAAATTGCGTAAACCGTCTCTGTATACTTTCCAATTTATCTTTATGGGTCTGGTAGTTTGGGTTCCAAATGGGCGTTCCATATTCTAGCTTACTCCTTCCAAATGTAGTAAATATTTTTTTTTGGTTATAAGTTTTTTAAATTGTTTATAATTTCTAAAAATGAACCCCAATATCTTGCGTGCCGACCTGCATATGTTGTCAATGTGTACATTATAACGTAACTTGGCATCAATAGTGATAACTAAATCGCGAACGTACTCCAATTTCTGTAATTGGTGCATACCAATAAAATATATTCGCTCAACAAAAAATCGTTTACGTGTGAAGGTAATATATGAACATTTGGAAGGGTTAAGCTCCATTCCATTTAACTTACACCACTCGAACACTCTATTGATATCTTCTTGTAAATATTTAACGTCATGCTTATTCGTAATTTCTTTAGCAAGCTTTAAATCAGCATAAATTAAACATTTGGAATTCTTGATGCAATTGGTCCCTTCTCAATGACAATAGTTTAACTAGACTAGTACCTATACAAACAACCACTACGCTATGTATTGTTTCGTTAATAGATATATACTCGTATATGAATTCTTGTCATTGCTTACTGTCGAATAATCTAACAATTCGCATAATATTCATTATTGTATTTATAAATTTATCAATACTTAACTAAACGACATCAAAATAGAAGGAGGTTCTCAAATCCACTGAGTGTTTTTATGTGTGTTACTGTATAGCTGTTTACTGGTTTACCGCTTATCATGCGGTCCCATAGAAATGTGATCAAAGATCTGATGAGTACTTTTTGAGTTATTCCTAAAAATGCGAATTTGTCGATATCATTGAAGTCGGTTTTTTTCATTTGCGAGCGAACACAATTATTTAACTTTTATATGCTTTGATTGTTCTATTTTAAATTTTACATAGAAATATAATGTTCTTTTTTAAGTTGTAAAACTTTATATACACAAGTTATTTGGCTCTGCTTTGTAATGTAAGGTCGGTGCACTTTAGTCAGAACGACATGAGCTAAGTAACAAGACATATCATATAAGTCAAAGCAAGCAAGGATATTAAAATATCCTTAAAATTTAAAGACATACGCTTTCATTAAAAGTTACAATCTCGAACATCGCATAAATTACATTTTTATACTTTTATTGTAAAACAAAGCTATATTAAAATATACAAGACTGTTTCGTTCGATATTCAGTAAAATAATCTATACACTAATATTATAAAAAGGAAAAATTGAGCGTTTTATTTGTTTGTAAACTATATAAGTGTTGAAGTGATTTTAATATTTATTTCATTAGGAGAATGCTACTTTAACACATAGACACACACAGTGTGATTGGTAACATTTTAACGGGGGAAAACGAAACAGCCAGAATTGTATAATATTCCACGCAGGCAAAGCCGCAGACGGAAATCTAATGAATTTGTTATATTAAATAATATAATTAAGAATGGAAAGTGAATCTCGCTTTCGTTTTTTTCTTTAAGGCTGAATAAAATTCTTTGATTTTACGTTTAATTTATATCTTTCAGTAAAAAAATCGTTTTAATACATTGGTAACCTTTTCTTTTTGTCTTAGAGATTTCGATAAGCTTTAAGATATTCTTCGTTTTTGGTACAAAGAACTGTTTTGTCATGTAGGAAACTCAGTTTACTGAATTTTATTTTAGCCACCGGAGCGTATGTTAAATTCATAGGATTTAATTTTAACTTTTCGCTTGTAACAAATTTGCCATATATTAATTTATTATTATATGTAATCCTTATAAAGCACACAATATAAGACAAATTGATCTAAAAATATTTACGTGTTAATATCTTAGCGTTAATAAAGTTTTTTAATCATATGCACAATATAACATAGCTACACTTCCATATTAGGATGCAGTGGTACGTCCTACGAAGTGTTGCTACGCTTCGGCGCGCTTCGTAGCATCTTGGACAAGAGCTACATTAAGAGCGCGTAGCTCGTAGCAACTTTGCGTTAGTAACTTTGCGTGTAATTAAATAATAATTAGTGAACTTTGTTCTCAATTTATAGTGTGAAAAATGAACATTAATTAACGTTATAAAGCTTTTTTATATATTCTAGTTCATAACGTACATATTTTTCGAAAAATATAAACATTCTGTTAGATAATATAAAATAATATAAATAAATATACGGGGTTTCAAGTAGTTAATATACTTTTCGTATTACCCTCAAACTCTTCTATAAAGAAGATGTGTTGCGTAGAAGGGGCCTATTTATGTACGACTTAAGAAGAAATATAGTTGATTAAATACTAGAAACAATATCATAATAATATGAATATCATACCTTAATGCGCATTTTTAAAATCGCGTTAGAAAATATTTAGTAAAAGCTAGAAGTCACATGGATCATATAATAAGCACTTAAGTTAAAAATTTAATATTCTGATAGTCGTAAAAGCTGTATAAAACGTATCTTTACGGGAGACAGAGTTCAAGGTTTGAGAACATTTTTAGTATTCTAAATTCACATTTCTACGTACTTTCATTAAATGAGATATCCGTTAGAGGGAAATGTGATCGTCTGTAATACAATGCTGTACAAAATTAAAATGAGAGTTCAGAGGAAATTCATAAATATCAATTAACTCAAATAAAGTCCTTAAGTTTTTCTTTTTACACACTCGGCCCCTTTCTAGAGAAAGAAAATACTGCAATATTTTCAGTTATCAACAGGTTTTACGAAGAAATTTGCACGCGAAACATATTTTTGCTTCAACACTTTTTTCTGTATAAATGAAATAAAAAAAAAAAAAAATCTGTAGAATTAATTTATTCTGGTTGAGTTTAAATCTCCTCGTAGGAGAAAGATTGTAGTTTTACTCGTCAAGATGCTCAGTTGCGGGTAGGCAATCGCAATCGACTGTTATGAGTAGTTCATTACGTTTAGTTAATTATATTTTGTAGATAGTAGAGCTTCTACTTAAACACAACATATAATAATGTAATACATAGAATCAGGGTAGTTATCATAAATATCAAGCGGTCTGACGGGTGTCAAAGTTCAAAGCAACGGGACCTCGTGGGACATCTAGTTCTGAGGTTCTATTTCTGGAACATAATTAATACTGGCTCAACGTGTTACATTAGCTTACATGCTAATCTATATAAAAAAAAAAAATGGAATAAAACGCCGCATAGTACGTAACTACCGAATAAATGCATCAAACTAGAGAATTTTTTTTTTGTGTACATTATAATCAGAATAAGATTTTGTACGAAATTATAGTATTAAAAAATAGATACGAAGTTTGCCGAGTCAAAAACATAAAATTATGTGTTAAATAGAAAATCGAAATATTTTCGTTCTATTTTATAAAAAAGCTACACAACTAGTACATTACAGTCGAACTATTACTTTGCACCATAAATATGAAATAAGAAAATTAAAAAGAAAATCGATATATTTACGATAAAAAAAAAAAAAAAAAAAAAAAACAGCGTTACGATATTAACTGGGTTTTTTGTCGTTTATTTTATCACACTTGTGAACAGTTTTAAATATATTTACAAAAAAATACCAGTTTTGTATATCAAGACGTGTTCGGCGTTCATACTGTTCGTTTGACGTATTTGAAAATACGTCAGCATAACATACGTTAACTTCTAGACAGAAAATGCAGCAGTTTTGAAATTTTTAAGTGAAATAAATTTCGCGTACATTAGGACTTTATAGAATGTTATTAATGTTACCGTTAGTTACTTTATAGTAGATACATAAATTTAAAAAATTATTAAACCACAGCTTAGAAAAGATTTGGTAAACTTGGACTTAATGAATGTACAAAACAGTACGCCCTTCCGAGTTGTGTAGGAACTTTTTTTTTGTCCTTTCTAATTATAGAATTATGAATTTTAGGGAACTTTTTTGTAACAAAAAATATAATTATTGTTTCTTTTTTTACTAGTGAGATATTACGGAGGCTGAACTTATAAGATTGTTTGTAAGTGTTGTTTACAAAGAGAAAAGTGTGAAAATTTAATTTCAAATTAGATAAAAATGTTTTTTAACGTTTATCGCACCACCAATTCTACATTATTAGAAACGAAATCAGATCTGAAGATTGGAAATTCTGTTACTTTTAAAAAATGTAGAAAAGGTACGAGGCTTACTTATAAATTTAACATCTTATTGGTTGCAAATAAATTAAGAAATAAATGTTGTTTTTAAATATACGACATGACTTCATTACTACAAGCACAAATAGATAACAATATGTACTAAAATGTACAGACAACAAGTGTATTTGAAGACTACCTATTCATCTTACATTCTAGCTAATAAAATTTAATACACATAAAAAATCATACCTGTTTTTGCTGCAAGAAGCAATGCATAGCCTGCGTGACGTCAGCGGCATGTATCGAGTTATGGTAGGGGTTGGTGCTGTGGTACCCCTCTTCGATCAAGCTGAAGAGCTTCCAAACCTTCGCCGCATCCAGTTTGAAGTGCGAGATCAGACCGTACATGTGGAACAAGTGCACGCATAGCACTGATAAGCATCGTCCTGAACAGAGAAATAATTATGCAAATATCATATAGCTTATTGTTGAACAAAGGTGTAAAACAAATTTTTAAAGAGTATTATGGCGTGGCAAAACAGGCCACTGAAATAAATCAGTACGTTATCTTTTATTTTAACTTATAATAAGCAACAGATAACATACAAACTAAATAAAAATTTGAATAAACTAAATATTATTGTATCAATAAAATATTTCCCTTTCATTTTCTTTGATAATATTTGTTAAATCTCGCTAACCTATAAAAGTTTATATTAATATTTTCTGTATAAGCAAAGTTGTTTTTACATTGTGTTATTGTAGACTAGTCAACATAAGTTTGGTAGAATTTAGAATCTAAAATTTAATGTGATTTTTACATATGAAATTAAAAGATATAAATTGGATGTTATCCTGTTTCAGTGTTAATGAGCATAACTAACGTACAACGCGGGACTGTGGTCACAGTAATTTGTTGAGGTTGATCAGTGGTTGCGTCCTGCAAATATTGTATAAGCCATACAGATGCTTGTGGTGACCTGACGTCTTTACTTGCGTGTGTTATTGTCTGTTGAATATGAGGCGGCAGTTGCTTTGAGTCGTCAATAATATGCCAACGCGTTAACTTTATCTAAATACCTTTAAACGAGCAATTCTTGTATTATAAACAAATGTAAATTGATCTAGCTAGGATTTATTTTTAGAAAACGTCGTTTTACGCGTGTTTTCACTTGCTTAACAATGGTTCGAATATCATTAGAATAAGAAGGTAAATATCGCAACCTCGTATAAGCTCAGGTGGGTAATCGGGCGGCCCCGAAACCAGAAGAACACGGTTCAAATCCACTTGTCTCCAAATCAATTATTCCCCCCCCCCTTATTTTAAATTGCACTAGAGATTTTTTATTTAAATAACCAGTACATTCATTATTATGTCGGTAAGGTTAAAAAAATATTATTCATATTTCATCATTATGTAATTTCCGAACAACACGATTTTCCGAAAATGAAACCAAGCTAAGCTCGGTCAACTAGGCACTAATTTTATTAATTACAAAAGTATTATGTACGTAGATAAGAAAACTATCGCTGCGTGTATTGGCGATGTGAATAGAGGAAGAAACAACACTTGCATTTGCTAGGGCTTAAGAGTGTACACGGGCAACATGATATCGTTTTATATTTTTTGATATACAACTGGGTCGGCAAACAAGCGTACGACTCACTTAATGGTAAGCGATTAAAGTAGCTTATCTTAGACACCTGCAACACTAGAAGCAACGCAAGTGTCTTGCCGACCCTACTCCTTATCTCCGCAGGAGCTCTGGTCAGTATTATTTTCTTCTGCAGACGTAAATCTTCTGCAAGGTCGCGGTACTTCTCCAGTCGGGCTGCTCCAGATTTTGAGCAGGATATTTCCTTTTTTTTTTACGTGGGGAAAATCCATCATGGATACCCTCTGGCTCAGGGTGGCCAAAGGGTTATGTCAGACTCCCACTGACTAAAAAACCACCACCAGTCGTCCGCCTGGGTGGGACGAGATGGGATCGCGCTAGCATTCGCCACTTCGTCTCGACGGTAGGCCCGGACGAAAACTCCTAGCCCCGGAACAATGGTGGGGTGGCTCACGACAAGGCCACCCCTTTTTTTTTGGTATCGCAGGGTAACCCATTTACGGGTGATATCCAGGATGCCCGGGTAGGCATTCCTAGACCGTATGTCGGCTTAGCACTTGGGGGTGCACTACCGACCAAAACCCCTGCGGGAGCCTTCAGCCGCTTTAATTGGAGGGTCCCGGATCTGCAGGCAACAGGATCCCTCCAGCGACAGGCTGGCCTCAGCGAAAAGACCAGACTTCTCCTCCATGGGACTGTCCGGCTCACCTCTGAACAATCCCGACGACGCCATGTCTAGCAGGACCGGGTTCCCATCCAGGCCCGACAACAAGGCCACCCCTCAGATATGTAGGGTTGAGTCGCCCGGCCGGCCGGCGACCCCAGAGCAGGATATTTCCTACCTCAGCGAAGCGTATCACATTATTCATTGTACTTCTTCTGATCAACTAGTGACAAATACTTATACAAATATTTTTAATTCATTTAGCGGTAAATAAAAAAGCGGTAAAAGTCCTGGAGTTGTATATTGTAAATAATAAAATATTTATATCATTAATAAGTATAAACACTGCCTTTTATCTGTATAGTTCCTAGAACCGTTTTCATCTCCTCCGACCTTGTGCGGCGTCGAGTGTCACATGAAATGTAGTCAAAATTAATGAGGTACTCGTAACAAGTCGGAAACTTGAGACGAAGTCGAATAAGGTTTTAATTCTAAGATAATAAGATAAGTCAATTTCATTGGTACAAAAAAAGGTTTTAAGCATGTTGACAGTAAATCATTTTTATGGTTTATTAAAACGAATATTGGGTTACTTTTTCGTAGTACTTCTATTTATAATTACTAGTGGTCGCCATTGGTCGAAATTTTAAATAACTTTATTTAAATTTCCTTTTTTATATTATAAAATAAGGATACAAATAAATATTTTGTTGTACATACAACGGTCGGTATATAATATAATATAGTAAAGCTGTTTACCCGTTATTTCCGTTGTTATTACGTTCTGAATAAATTTGAATATAGGTATTATAATTATTATTTATTGGAAGCTTCAGTTAGATATTAAAATTTATGAAGGCAAGATCACGTAAAACACTTAGTTACTTAATTCCATGAAGTGATCTAGTTGTTTATGTTTCAAATAATTTATACTCACATAGCTTCAGGAAAATACGAGCATAATAATATAGCAGAGCATACCAAATGTTTAATGTAAATTGTGTACTTACTTAAAATACACAATTATTTATACACTGAAAATATTCTTGTCGATACAAATGTTTAATAAATAAAAGGATTGCTATTTTTTAATTCTTTATACGTGACCTTCTGACACTTTTAAAATTTTTACTAACTGATCGATGCGGTTTTACAGGCCTCATTTATTGTTGATACGGTTACACTGTTGAATCGTACACAATGTTTGTAGGCCTTTATTTATCTCAAAAAATCTGTTGTACGTTGACTATAATATATAACAAACCCATCAATTTATATCACTTCACTTCAGCCCATCGCAGTCCACTGCTGGACATAGGCCTCCCCAAGTTCGCGCCACACATCCCGGTCTTCCGCAATCCTCATCCAGCCTACACCGGCAATCTTACGTAGATCGTCGGTCCAACGGGCCGGAGGACGTCCCACACTGCGTTTGCCAAGACGCGGTCTCCACTCTAGGACCCGTCTACTCCAACGGCCATCGGTCCTGCGACACAGATGACCAGCCCATTGCCACTTCAACTTGCTAATTCTGTGGGCTATGTCGGTTACCTTCGTTCTCTCGCGGATAGTCTCATTTCTAATCCTGTCTTTGAGAGGGACCCCAAGCATAGCCCGTTCCATTGCACGTTGAGCGACTTTAAACTTGTGGACCAGTCCCTTGGTCAGTGTCCACGTCTCGGCTCCGTATGTTAACACAGGCAGGACGCATTGCTCGAAAACTTTTGTCTTCAAGCATTGCGGAATCTTCGAAGTGAAGACTCGACGGAGTCTGCCAAACGCCGCCCAGCCCAACCGAATCATCCTGTCGGCGTCCTTCTCGAAGTTGTTGCGGCCTAGTTGGATAGTATGGCCTAGGTAAATATAATCTTAAATAATTTCGAGAAGGGTGCCATCGACCGATACCGGTATCGGTATGACTTGGTTGTTAAACATAACTTTCGTCTTATCCAAGTTCATACAGAGACCGACACGTCGGGAGGACTCGTTTAGGCCGGCCAGCATTTGGCCTAGCTCATCCAGCGTCTCCGCAAAGATGACAATATCGTCGGCGAAACGAAGGTGAGAGATGAATTCACCGTTGACGTTGATGCCCCGTTCCCCCCAATCCAAGGTCTTAAAAACATCCTCTAGCGCAGTGGTAAACAGTTTCGGTGATATTACATCCCCCTGTCTTACCCCGCGCCGGAGGGAAATAGGTCTTGTTCTTTGGTCATTGACATGAACGGTCATCGTCGCCGCGTCGTACATAGATTTTAGTACCTCGATATATCGCCAGTCGATATGACATCTCTGCAGAGAGTCCAGGACAGCCCAGGTCTCGACGGAGTCGAAGGCTTTCTCGTAGTCCACAAATGCCATACACAGCGGTTGATTATATTCTTCCGTCTTTTGGATAATCTGCCGAACAGTATGGATGTGGTCCACGGTGCTGTAGCCATTTCGAAACCCAGCCTGCTCTGGTGGTTGGAATTCGTCGAGTCTTCTGGCGAGACGATTCGTAACAACCCTCGAAAACAGCTTATAGACGTGGCTCAGAAGTGAGATCGGTCTGTAATTCTTTAACAGAGACTTATCGCCTCTCTTAAAGAACAGCACCACCACACTCCTGGACCACGCCTTCGGCGTGGTACCTCGGTGGATGACGGCGTTAAATAGTCTTGCCAAGGCTTTCAGGACAGGTCGCCCTGCGGCTTTAAGGAGTTCAGTGGTAACTCCGTCATCCCCCGGGGCCCTTCCGTTTTTAAGCTGCCCGAGCGCTGCACTAATCTCATCCTCTTCGAAGTCCGGGATACACTCCGAATAATGGCGCAACAATGGTGCCCGTGGATCTTCGGTGTCCCAAGTCGCAGGCTTGCGTGCGCTCGACGAGTACAGCTGTCCATAAAAATTTATGGACAGCTGTAATTTATATATAACAGCTGTAATTTATATAGCTGTAATTAGCTGTAATTTATATGCTATAATTTATATGCTTATTATATAATTCTTTATAGCTGTAATTTATATATATAGTGTGCTGTAATTTATATATAAAAAGTTAATGTAAAAATAATTTGTTGATTTGAAAAGTTATTCAACAGGTGTATACGTCTTTGCTATCACTATTTAACGTTTTATTATAAAATTCACGTAACATTTGTTTTGTTTGCTTTTGATGTTTCTGACTAAGAGCATAATGTGTAGACCAATTAACATTCATAACGCATATGTAAGAAGATCACAGCAAAATAATACTGTTTTCAAGCAGTATTGTATTCCTGTTGGTGAATAAGGTGACCAGAGCTCCTCGGGGATTGGAGATTGGGTCGGCAACGCGCTTGCGATGCTTCTGGTGTTGCAGGTTTCTATAAGCTACGGTAATCACTTACCATCAGGTGAGCCGTACGCTTGTTTGCCGACCTAGTGACACAAAAAAAAATGTGCTTGTATATTTTACACATCATACGACTTGAAAAAAAAAACAATGTATTTTCAAAAGTTTTGAAAGTTCCATACAGGAGTACAAATCAGTTTCCATTTCAAGAGAAAAGGCGCGGTACGAGGCTTACGTTAGAATATTCAGATGATAACCGGCTTTAAAGGTTTCTCATTTAAGAACAACATAGCCCTATCATATTGATAACTTTGCATTAGCATCATAATTTTCAACCGACTTTCAAAAAAGAAGGAGGTTCTATTATATATATTCTATTATGTATTCAGAACTTTTGACTGGGTGGACCGATTTCGGCAAAAAAAAATTTAATCGAAAGGTGGTGTGTGTCATTTGGTCCCATTTAAATTTATTTGAAATTCGACAACTACGTTTCGAGTTATATCTAATAATCGTTAATATCGTTTTTACTTGACTATTTTTTCGTCGACCTACGTTGTATTATACCGTACAACTTTTTACTGGGTGTACCGATTTTCATGATTTTTAATTTAATCGAAAGCTGATGTTATCATGTGGTCGTTATTAAATTTCATAGAGATCTGATTACAACTTTTAGTTTGAGTTTGATAACGCATATTTTCTTGACTATTTTTTCGTCTACCTACGTTGTATTACTTGTTGATCTAACTGAAGTCGGCTTTTTTCGTTTGCGAACAAATACAATTATTATTAACAATTTTATATTTGCGTTACAAATAATAATTTATTTTTTACTCTGCAAACTGAACAATAACTATATTGTTAAATTCCACGCGGAATAAGCGTCATTTGCGGGAACTTAACCCTTTAACCGCCATGTCATAATTCGCGTGAAGTGCCTGTAGCGCCAGCAACCTTTAGGTACAATTTTGCATAGTGTTGTATAGTATAGTTATCGATAAACAAAGTAATGAAATAAATGAAAATTACAGAATTTTAATCAAAGATTTAATTTCTTTATTAAGTATAGTACTGCACATAAATTAATCTTCAAACTTACGTTAATCAGTTTTTAAACATACTACGAACGGACGTATTTATCCGACGCAGGCGCTGGCTATGTTCTGGCTATGCTGGCGAAAAGGACTCAGTCTAGGAATGGAAATTAGCATTTATAGTTGTCCGCACAAAATAACTAAATCGCTAATTTCTTACAAAATATAGATTTACACAGGGCAAAAACAACGTTATTAAATAACAATTACATAATGTTCTTTTTTTTATTCAATAACTTGGTATTTAATATAATATTTATGTTTATGAAAATTCCATATCTTATAAATTCTAACATTATGTCTCATCACTACTGTCGAATAAATACCACATAGGCGTTGGAAGTCAAATACACTTTCCCCGGGATAATAATAGTAAATTTACCTTAATTGAAATAGTATTTTATTTTGTTTCTTGTTATAGTAAATCTGAATTGTAACACTAATTAATAGGTTGAATAGATAAACGTTCGAAAAAAAAATGTATTTTAGGCTAAAACATCATAATACGTTTAGAAATTGAATATATAATACACAGGGTTTTGTGTTTAAAACAACAACTTTAACAAACTTTTTCATAAAAAACACTTTTTTCAAACGTAAAGTACGTCAATTTTTGTCATAAGCTCTGTATACTCCATTCAATATTGACATGAAAGGTTATTTCGTAACATGGTAAAGTGGTCGAGATTCGACCATAATTAATTTAAACTATATGTTTGAACACTATTAAGGTTCTACTGTCAAAGACTATACTTCTATAATAATAAGCAAAAGAATATATATGCGTGTCTGTGTCAAATACATGGTAGTATGTATAATGTTTATTTTATTGATTTAATGTATTTTATGCAAAATAATAGCATTCTCCACCGTTTCTCAATATAAACTATGAGTGTGCGAAATTTCATACTCCTCCGTCCGCGCAATTTTCGTAAAAAGGGTAAAAAGTTCTTGCTTCACGTATTAATATATATGTAGATGTCGTTTTTAGTGCGCTTTAGGTTCTTCGTGTAACACTATCGTAGAGTGTTATTGTTAAGACGTAAAATAGGTATAGACTATTAAGGACGTTAGTTTTATTATATGGGGAAATGTACACACCCCTACCACACCTTTAAAAGCTTGACGTATGAAACCAATTAATATTAAAGGATAATCAGTTAAGGTTTTTCATTGATAGTAACGAATTATTTCGAAAAATTAATGCATATTCTGTGAAACATCTTTTAAACTAAAATAAAGTATATAATATTCGTAATTACAAATTTGAAACATAATTATAAAATATCAACTTAATAATTAATAAACATTTATTGAAAACTTAGGTGCTTTAAAAATAAATTAATCTTTAGGAGTATTTGCAAGAGAAATTAATAATAATAATAATAATAAAATAGTTTTATTTGCTCAAATTATGTGGTTTACATTATCTAGAAGCCTTGCGACCTGTGCTAGCTTAAGAGAAGCTGTGTTACAGGCCACAGTGTCTTCCCCAAATATTTGTTTATTGTTACATAATCAGACTTTGCGTTTAGATAGCGAAAACATAATTGAAACTGTAGACAAGGATGACAATAACACAATAATATAACAAAAATTAAAATTTAAAATTATAAACACAGAATTTGAAAACGAAAAAGGTTGACAATTATTAAAGTATGGGAAAAAAAAATCATTAGTCTGTGTTTAGTTGTGATTGAATATATGTGTGTGTGTGTGTGTGTGTGTGTGTGTGTGTGTGTGTGTGTGTGTGTGTGTGTGTGTGGATATGTGTGCGTGTGAGTGTGCGTGTGTTGTATGAATTCCGCTCAAAATTTATAAATTGCTTAAATAAGTCAAGCGAAATGAAGGCTGGCATTCATCTGTCAGCTAGATTGCAAAATGAGGTTACGTCCTGTCCAGCTACAATTCGATCAGTGCATTAAATAGTTTCCGTTCGTTTATTATTCTTATTGAAAATGATTTGAATATTTTATAAACGTTCTGGAACCCGAAACTGTTCGATCGATTTATTATACATTATATTTGCCGCGAAATCTTATCGCTTTTTGAACGAAATTTACAGGTGTATAGCGGGAACTTAATATTATACACATGTGACTCTAAAACAGTACCTAATACAGGCTATTAATTAGAATGTTATTATATATAGAAGAAAAAGATCGAAGCAATGTGGAGCAAATATTCATGGTGGTATGACAAAATATGGAGAGAAATCTGCCCTAGGAGAGACGTTTGACGACAATTTTAAATTTATGAGTCACACTGGTATTCCTTCTTATTTATCTAGTTGTTTATTACGTGTTTTGTGTTGCAATATTGTGTTTTTTTATAAATACCATGTATGTATTATAATAGGTGACTATATTTCTATTATTTTATGTTCCTACATTTCCTATAACAAGAATCGGGCTAAAGTATGTATTTCTATCAGAATGCCGCCAAAATGAAAATGAATTACAAAACTTAGGGTGGTCCTGAAGACCAGTGTTAGGACTAGTCCTAACTTAAACTGAGGTCACACCTTTATGTGAGGCATGCTGCGAACTTATATAAATAATGTCTTAGTTAAATACTTTTAATCGATAAGTTTATGTTGTATCTCTTTTTTGTTTTGTTTTACGTTTGCATCCTCTTTGTATTTAGTCCTTGTTGTAAATTATGTACTATGTGTGTTCTTTTTATATAATTTTAACCTGATGCAGTGTGTTTTCACAAATAAATTTATTTATTTATTATTATTATTATTAAAGTTTGGTTTAGAAGAAATCGCTGTGTTAACGATAGAAGGCCATATATTGCAACTGATGCAACATAGTTATTATATTATACGACTGAAAGTGTAAATAAACATTTTAAAAAGTCTAAATGATAACTAGAAACTAGATTACATAGATAAATATACTCAGTTTCCCAGTTAATACGATTGCTCCGACGCTAAACGACCCGCTTACCTTTTATTTGATTAGGTGTAAAACTGAATCCAGTGATTGAGTTTACCGATGGTATAAATTAGTTAGCAGGTGAAATAGGTTTACGTTATGACTTAGGTTAGAAAAGTTTTTTAAATTTACGAATAAAAACATTATATAACATATACATCTCATTTATATATATTGTTTATTATTATTAATTACGTTTTTAAATTTGAATTAAATATACTAAACCTTAGATATAAAGTTACTATCTCATATAATATTGTTTACAACAAAATTGTTAATGCCCGTATGATGATAATTGAAATGTACTTTTTTAAGGGGTGGAGACCTGGTGTCCTGAAACACAGGCCTCGAGCCTATCTTAGGCACCAGTCTCCCACAATATTAGTGCTCATGTTATTATGTACCTATCTAATGATCTGTTAGCAATATTGTGGTGAGAAAATAAATAAATCTTATTATATAAATCTTATTATGAATTATGTGCTGTACGAACTGATGTTTAAGCTAAAAAAATCTCACTATTTCGCTCTTTCTAAGGACCGGTCACTACCGTTCTATATAATGACACTGTAAGAAATGTAAGTGTAAGATAATAACGGAAATATTTTGAATGCTAATATTTATTGTTCTGTAACCGATCAGCACTAAGCATCCGTTGAAAAGTACTGCAACGAAATCACAATGCGGATGTCTGGCAGGTATTCCCTAACCATTAACCTATACGCTCAGTTCATGGCACGCGACGGGTAACCACGCGGTGCGTTTGCGGTTATACCGAGAATATACTGCGGTACGCTCTTTTATAAATCCCCGTTAAACCTCAGTTCCTGTATTCAAAAACCGATTCGTTCTGCTCACGAACAGTTCTATTTCGTAGCATCGTAAGCAAAACGAATACTTTTTTAATACAAGAAATTGGGTTTAAGCTTATTTTAGTTCTGCTACACTTTGACTTTGACTTTTACAATGTACATGAGAATGCCAGCTATTTTTTAATCTTTATTTCATTTTTGCTGGTGTATTTTAGGTTATGTATTTTTGAATAGTTGATGACAAATAATATATTTGTTTTCATATGTAATACGATCTAAATTGACATACAATGCATTGTAGCAGCTAATTAAATGTAAAACAGAAAGTGTTGATTGAAGCGTAATGTAAATCACTAAAATATAATAGGTTCGAATAGTATCGCCCGACAGCAACAATAAATTTAAGTTTTAATTAATTAAAAAGATAGAGAGAGAGATATAAGAGATATATATACCTACACTACATACGACTAAGCCCACTTTCATTAATATAGTCAATCAAAATTATATATATATTTCGATATTGTTATGTTTGTGTGTTTAGTTTAATACTTAAATGGAAAACGATGATTTAATTATATATATTTTGCTAATTTATATAAGTATTGTGACCGATTCGATTAACAAAGACTAGGTATTAGAAAGGTGCGCTAGCCTAGGTGATAAGTAGGTAGCTAGTCGTCCGGGGTGAGATGGCGAATGCTAGCACGACCCCATCTCGCCCCACCCAAGCGGACGACTGCTCATACGTGGTGGTTTTTAGTCAGTAGGAATCTGACATAACTCTCTGGCACCTCCGCGCCGGATGCACTCCATGATGGATTTTCCTCACGTAAAAAAAAGGCGCTAGCTAGTCGTGGGTTCGATCCCTGCAAAATTGTCACGGGCTGCGTTTGTGACTGAGTTATGTGTTTCCGGATCCCTTACACAGGATTAATATCCTACTGAAGTCTACTGAATATGACCCGGGAATTGTTATAGGTTGTAAATATTATAATTAATATTATAAAGTCTTAGTATTTTTTGTAAGTTATGAAAATTCAATTTATAAAAGCTGCGGAGAAAACTTATCGTTTGTAAGCAATATTTTAATAAATTGACGAACAAAGTTAGTTAAATTATTTTAAAGTTTGGAACAAAGAAATGATTTAAATATAAAGCCGTGACTTATTTGTTTTGCGTACGTTTCCGTGATACAGCTTATATATAAATATACAAGAATTGCTCGTTTAAAGGTATTAGATATGGTAAACTTTAAACGAAAACTAGCGTCTAACGTCTTTGAATTGCTTCGCGAAATTATATCTCTTTATATAACTTCTCAGTTTATATCATGCATGTTCAACAAAAGCTTTCAAAACGCTTTTGAAAATAATAATATTTTATTTATTCACGTAACCCCACTAAAATATAACATATACAATAAAATCTAAAGAGATGTATGTAAAGTATAACTACTTGTCCAACTTTCCATAAATTTGGAGTATATAAAAGAGCTGATTACGCTGCATCGATTGTAAAAAAGAAAAAAAAAGCACTTAGCCGATGATTTGAAATAAATATTTGATAATAAGAGTCTTATGTAACTCCGTGTTATTTGTACATAATATGCTACAGGCTCTTCATATTACATGATTATTTTTGTATAAATGGAATAATTATCTAACTACTATGGAATAATTATTTAAGTTTCTTGTGAGTTGAGTAAGGGTGTATTACAATCTGCAATTTTCATTTTGCAAGTAGTCCGTTGTAAAGTACTTAACACTTACATCTTCTCTATAAATGCCGTAATCGAACTTTACAAGTCATGGCAAAGTTCAAATGGTGTAGTAGTTTGGTTTAATGATGATGTTTTAGTGACATGTAATTGCATCACGATTTTAAATTATTCTATCGTCATATATATATATATATATATATATAACGTTAACGTTACTTCTGTAGATTTTAACAATGAATGAGTACATTTTATGTTATTGACATAAAAGAAAAGCACCGTTGACCCCGACAAGCGCGGAAAAATTAACTTAAACCTCGAAACGAAACAAGGGCAGATACACAGTACCTTAGCCAAAAATCACATTAAACATTGACAACGAGAAGAATAATAAAGACCGTCTCAAGTTACAAAATTGTAAGAGATTTATTACAAGCTCAGATAGTATGACTGTTTTAAAATTCTAACACGCATAGGAAGGAACTTCGTGCATACACTTTGTACGAGACTTGAAATTTCCTTTGGAAATTTCTGACGTCGACCCAGTGTTGTGATGTGACGTCACTGTGAGTTTTTAAATAAAAATATCTGTTACTATGCGGTCAGCCTTATAATGGAATACTTTTCATAACTTAAACGAGACACTTCGTAATATGCTAAAGACATACATTTTTAATCTTTGATTTATAGCGCCAGTTTTTATAGTTTCCCTTTGATCAGTGAGTTTATTTGATAACTTTGTACACACTTAAAGCATGATTCACCTGTTATAGATAACGCTATTTGAAGGATGACGGTATTCAAAAGACAAAAGAATTTGGTATATTATTTTTTTACCATCGAATTCAACTATATTTCTGAGAAATTTCTTGTCGCCCACATTAATTTAATAGTTGTAGTTTATTAATTGAGGATAAACAAGTCCTAATTACCTAATCTACCGCTTGCTGTGAAAGTCTATACCTAACTCATTTATACGATTAATATTAGGAGTGGAATTTTTCTGCAAGAGTACGATTAAGCTTGTTTATCAATTAGTATGCTACACGTGTGTTTATGCGTAGTGACACCAGTCGCCAATTTTTATAACAAATATCTTGATGGCCATAATTGTGAACATTTGTCCAATGGTAGCATGAAGCTAACAACCGCAGATGTGAGACATGAGCTAGTTAATAGTAAATTACTTTAACTTTATCTGGACAGTGAAAATTAAAATGTCAAAATTAAATTAAGCTTAGTAACAATTAATAGTAACGGATCGTTATCAAATGTTTATGGTAACAACAGAGACTGGCTTTACGTACTCTCTGAGACGCGGGGGAGACCTACAAGAACAAACACCCGGACCGGAGACAAATATTTGTATAAACACATCCATACATCGTCCGCGTTAATTGGAACTCTCGCATCACTACATCATACGTCAATTTTTTTTTTTTATCTTTAAATTTCCAAGTTCAAGAACGATACATATTTACGATGGCATATATGGCACGATATTTAAAGTCTAATTTTAGCTAACCAAAACTCGAATTATATTATTAATTTATTTGGTTATAAATCCTGCCTGTGCCTCACATAGCATAGTCATGATTTTTACACAAAATATGTTCGTCAGTTTATATAGACCGACATAGTATTATTTTGTATGTGTATGATTTATAACATTGAACACAATTTTAAGGTAATTAATAATGTTTTGGAATATGACATTTAATTATATTTGATAAGGAATACTTTTCATCCGGAAAGCAGATGAAAGGTGAAGGACGCCTCTAATTCGGATCATGGACTAATTTAGTGAATAATTTTAATTAGACGATGTCGAGATTCACGACTCGTTAAAAAATTGAAATTTTGCCACAGTCAATATTTCAATAGCAACATTGAGTTTAAATAGTACAACATCACTTCGTTCTCCAAACGAATATTTTAATATATTTATAAAACAAATGCAATATAACTATTTCAAGGATATAACATTTAAATGTTTTATAAACACGTTACAAAGTACACGAAGCAGTATGTTACAGACTGTGCAAATTATAAGGATATATATTAGTCAGTCTGTGCGGGTGTTCGAGACTCGAGTATTAACAGTTCATATAATTATGTTCTCGAGTATTGGGAATGAAACGAATTCTACATATCATGACTGGTATTAAAAGGGGTTAACGTACGTCATTACAAGTCGGTTTATCTAGTTACCTAGGTTAGCATGTGTTGTAAAAGTAACGCGATAATAGTCATTTTACGTTTTCCTGTTTTCCCACTTGCATAGCTTCTTATTTCCCGGTAAGCTCATTCGTTTCCTGCGTGTTGTCCACCAATGGTGCCAATTAATTCTCATCGATAATAATATTCTAACCACCCGTCCTTCTTGCGATAAAACAATATTTGCGATGCAAAAAATATTATTAGCTCCCGGATTGCTGGATAACTTATATGTATGTTAAATAATAAATAAAACGTGGGAAAATATTTCGATTAACAATTAATTGTTTGGAATTTAATTAAAATTATTTTTAGTGATTACTATATAGAAGTACAACAGAAGTAGTTGTTTACTAGTAATGTTACTTACAATATTAGTGTTCCAATCTAAGTTTATTGGTCGTTTGCTTATTTAGTGTAATATTTCTAAGTTCGATAACCGTTCCATTGCATAGATATTTCGACTCTAATTTTTAAATTCTCAGAAATATGTGAGGAATTTTTTATTTATTAATTTTACATACTAAAGCATATACTAGTCATAATTTTACTATGACATCGCATGATTGAATAAGTGCTTCTAATTCAACTACATGACCTTACATAAGACTTTAATTATTCACAAAATCAATGCAAATGCCGTTGTAGGTGAAATGCATTTCATATGAAAGCACGATATAGGTGAGATTGAACCGCAGTATACTAAAATGTATCAGGCTACAATCCGACTAACGAATTAACCATTTAGAATTCTCTAAAAGTATTTTATTTCCAACGCCATTTAGGGACATCCTGAATTGAGTCCTGTGTAAATAAGTTTCAGTTTTGAGTATATTATAGCGGGTTGTAATCAATTAAAGAAATTATTCCGCTTTGGTTGCATTGATTGGTCAAATAAACTAAAAAAACAAACTATGTTATAATTTACATAAATATGGATAAAAGCGAGTTTTATTGGAGCCTTTTAATAGATACATATATCTGCTAGGAAAAAAGTTTTTAAAGACTTGCAGAAACTTCTTATAATTATGATAAACTCAAAAAATAAGAAATATTAACAATATTTTCTTATTTTAAATATATTTATATTGAATATTTGAAACGATAAAATCAGTCAGCGGATATAATTAAAGAGTTGATTGGATGTATACGACTATGCAAGCATGCACTTGATTATTACTTCATTTGTTTAATTAATCGAAATGTCCAATTAGTTTCCAAATTATTAACACCTGTCGCTGTAAAATAAACTTTAACACGGTTACAAAGCAGTTTAAAATGGAGCAAAATTGCAAAAATCTATCCTTATTTTCAAAATTTGCAAAATTTTCGCACGCAATTTTGTATTTATTAATTCACATAAGTGATAACTAATTTACTATTATTTACTAGATGACTCGGTGAACTTCGTATAACCCACAGATATTTGTGAAAAATATGGACAAAACACTTCCTGAACGCACCTATAAATATTTGAAAACCAAGTGACAATTTTTTCGACGAAAGACATTAGATGTGTCACAGCTAGGAACATTTTGTATTGGAAAATTAAGTTGTCGTTTTTAGTATTTTCCGTTACCTTTTGTTTCTCACCATTTAAACCTTCCCTGAACTTCAAACAAATATTTCAAGATTAAAATAGAACAAATCGATCCAGCCATTATCGAGTTTGAGACAAACGAACAGCAATTAATTTAATATATATATATATATATAAAAGCCCAGAATCATTTCTAAGAGTTGTGAGGTATTAAAAAAACTGTGTGGCAAAATTTATTTATGTTGCCGTTTAAATAGTTAAGCTCGGCGTTAATCAATTAGCCATTCAATCAGAATAAGTTATTGTAAAACTGTAGATATATCCATACTTAATTCTAGTGGTCTTGTGGAAAATATGCGGATTATTTTCTCTTACCAGCTGTGCGTGCTCGAGCAACTATCACGGTGCATTACAGTGTCATTGAAATCCATACAAACCTATCGCAGCGCTATATGTCTGCTCCTAAAGTAAGCAACTCAATGCTTGTGTTATACATAACAGCCAACAATTATAACTATTCTTTTTTTTTTTTTGATAAACATACAAAGAAATGATATATACGAGTATATGAATAAATACAAATATTACATCCAGACTCAGGAAGTAATCAAACTCGCAACTTGCGCCGCGGAGCAGAAAGCAGGGTCACTAAAACTGCGCTAACGAATTTAGATGTTTACGTCTTTTAACCCAGCTTAGGACTAACCACAAGTGATTCCGTTATAGACAATCGACTTTAAAAAGTAACCACAAATGCACATCGACCATTGGAAAGAGATAATCGGTTAATTTCGACTTCGTAGCGCATTATGGTAGTAGATTCCAGACCGTTTTAATTTTCTGATTGACAGAATATATACAATAAAGAGTTGCCAAAAATTTTGTACGGACTTTAAAATACAATCTTATTATTGTCTGGTAATAAGCACTGTCGACAAAAGGTATATGGCAGTGTCAGTTTCATATTTTTTTACAATATTCTATTATTATAATAGTAATGTAGATTAGCTAGTTAATACCATAGTTTCGTACATATAGCAGCTTATATAATACGTTTATTGTATACACTAATACTTTATTGTATATATTTCGTCCATCAAAAAATAAGAAAGGTCACTTCATTCCTGACATCGTACACTATTAGATCTATCATACAAAATACTGACAGCCCGTTACGTCACATAGACCATGTGCGTCACAGACAACGCTCTACGAAGTTGAAATTAGCCGATTATCTCTTTCCAAAGGTCGATGTGCATCATTTATTGCCGGGTACAGTAATAGATTTGATATTACTTAGGCTGTCAAAACCTTGCTGCGGTAAGAAACCTTAACTATCTAACCCGTCGAACTTCGTACCTACTATTGTATATTTACTTTTAGTGGATATATATATATATATATATATATATATATACTAGCTGACCCGGCGAACTTCGTATCGCCTAACAGTGACTTTTAAGTATTATCACAAATCTTTTGTATGGGAGTATAGAAAAGTGTTGTTTTTAGACCTTTTCAGAAAATTTAAATTTTTTTTTTTTTGAATTTTTCTCTCCGTAAGAACCATCCTCGTACTTCAAGGAATATTTAAAAAAAAAGAATTAGCGAAATCGGTCCAACCGTTCTCGAGTTTTGCGCTTAGCAACACATTCGGCGACTCATTTTTATATTATATATATATATATATTTTATTTTTCAACCGCAAAACAAAGTAATTCGATTCGGTACACTCGTTCGAAGTAAGTAAAAAACTAAGATTAGGTATAAATAATATAATGTAAAAATTTAATGAAATGCGGCCTCGTGCTTCCGAGTTAACGGATAAGTTATCATCCTTTCATTTGAGAAGTTTTACATTATAAATATCATTTAGTACGGTGTGAAAATACCACATGATACTGAAATGGTTAAGTATTACAATTATGATGACAACAAGATATCATCTCAATGATTGTGTTTGTTTGTGATACATATGAGAATATTAATTTCGCGAACGACTTAATACAATATGCATGACAAGCACCACTTAAAACTTGCGTGGGAGCTAGGTAGGCGTTACGTCTTACAATCGAGATTACGTTATTAGTACTTAATACTTGGATCAAGTGTTTCAGATATCTAGGTATAGAATACAATACAAAAGGTATTACGATGAGAGTAGGAAGCTTATTGCATCAAATAATATCAAGTAAACAGTTCAAATTAATTTATAGTTAAATTTATGTTTCGGAGCTTTTGAAATGTATATTCTTGTATAACATTTAATACGGATTAAAAATAGTAAAACCAACTTCGGATCACGTATGATTAACTAATTCGGTTTTTATTACTTTTGGAAATAAGTATCAAGTGTATTGACATAATACAAAATAATTTTTTTATTTGTGTTATAAGAAACTTAGTAATCGCTTAATATGCGATTATTATGAAAGTTTATGGTGGATTATATTTATAAAATTTATTATTATTATTTATTAAAATTATTATTTTCGTATTTAATAAATAATAATAAAAATAAGATAAGTAATATACAAGAAGGGAAAAGACATGAAGACCATGAAATGATTTCTTTTGCTATCAAAATCGACTGTAATATCAACGCAATAAATACTGAAAATAAAAAATTGTCGCGTATTCCTACATGTATAAGATCCATCCATATATTTGAAAAAAGGCTGTGATTGTGAATATTCATATTACAACGAAATAATTGCTCAATAAAACAATAATTCCTGTACTTTATTGAAGCAAAAACTTTCATTAACAAACAGTGGAAGAAAATAAAAAAACATTTTTAGGATATATGAGTACCATTTCAGCTTTTTTGACACAAGTAAGCTAATATTGCTTATATATAGGAATAATATTACACTTTGTAAATTATATTCATCATGACCACGCAATAAGCATGCAACACATTTAAAAGAAAAAATATAATATTAAATCAAGGAATACTCAAGAGTTTAAAAGTTAAATTGAAACACAAAACAATTGAAGTAAACGAAGGGCTAACCTTAAGCGCAGTCGTCTCCGTGAGAACAAATTGAATTGCATTGACTTGCGACTTCAAGATCAACTTTTGTTTCAAGGAGCTTAATAAAAATTAATGTACTTATTGTTAGATTAGAATAAAATTTGAAAATATTTTAGTATTTCCTAAGTAATTAAGCATCATTACATCGCTTTTGTATAGTGGTGCGTGTGCCGTGTATGCGCTCAAAGATCGACGATTCCGGGTTCGATTCTCGCTCGGGATGGATAAATATCCATATACGATACAAATGATTCTTTAAAGTCTGGGTATCTGGTACCTGCCTCGGAAAGCACGTTAAGCTGTCAGTTCCGGCAGTTCATAGACACCTGATAGCAATCTTTATTAATTATCTTAATATATCCGCCAACTTAAAGCGTGGTGGATTAAGCTCAAACCCTTCTCCTATGACCCTTCTCCATCATCCATCTCATCTTCATATGGAGGCAGAGGTCTATGGCCAGTGTTGGGATGTTAATATAACGATAATAACGAGACACAGTGTGACCAAATAAAGAGAACTACCGTTCGTGTAACTGTGTTGTCGATAAAAGAAAAAAAAAAAGTTAAAACTTCCGAAATATCCGTCTTTGCATCAAACATTTACCCAAGGACAGATGGTACACACAGTCACGTTATGCTTACATTCGCAATTAGATTACAATCAAACAAATGCTTGCTTTTTGTTAAAATGTCAGTTCACTTAGATAATGAAAAGATGCAGTTAGATATATCAAATTTTATAATCTTATTATATACAAAATTCTCGTGTTACAATGTCAGTAACCATACTAATCCGAACCGGCTGGACTGATGTTTATGAAATTTTGTGTGCATGTCAGATCTGAGGATCGGCCAACGGGTAAGTGGGGGAATTAATGGGGTTAATAACATATATCGGAAAACAACGTTTGCGGGATCAGATAGTGCTATATATAAAAAGTTCATTTTAGATATCATTTGTATCATACACTGTTTTTCATTTTGAATATTAACCAAGTAACTTAACGTTGAAAATTTGCTACATAGCTATAGCGTTACAGAAGTTTGTAAGGTAGATGTAGAGATGAATAGAAGTGTATTACTATTCATATAAAACTTATTAAAAGCAGATGCGACAGAAACTTTTTTATATAGCTTTATGAACTGGAGCTATGGAATCGTACATAGAATACTTTTTAAATTATCGCCTTTTCATTGCATTACCAAGGTAAAGCGAAAAAACAAAAAAATAGTCTAAGCTTGTGTACTTAGGTTCAATTTGGACCTAGCAATGAAAGTCAATGTAACCATAATTGGTCATAATTACAGATTTCCTAATCTGACACGTAGATGTTTTATGAATTAATACTTTAGATATATCTTAAAAACTTAATTTATGAAATTAGTATGAACACAACGCTCTATCCATTTATACTGTTGGTGACAGCACTATATACATATATAAGATATAGCATATAATAAAAGACGAAATATGTACAAAGGCATATTACTAGATTTTATTGAAAAATAAGCATTACTAAAATAAATGAAACATAAAATATATCATAACAAAAATATAATTTAATACAGTAGCGGAAGGATGTAACGTGCGTATGATTTTTCCCCTTAACGGAAAGGTCCACGGTGAAACTAACGCTGAGTTGCAAGAAAAGAAATTAAAACTTAAGTAGTGATTAAACTAATTTAATCGCAAGAATTGTATGAAATTCTTGTAATTAAATTAGTTTAAACTCTACTTAAATTTTAATTTTGCTTCGTGCAACTCGGCGTAAGCCAGTTAGTTTTTCTATAAACTAATAATTTTTTCTTAGTGATCTTGATGTCTGGAATTATCATTTCCAATCGCAAGAGACCAATTTTAGTTTAAAATGTTGCTTATAAGTTTAATTTTGTAGACAATGGTTATAGTCTAGACATGAAATTCATTGTTCACTGCAGCCTAATACAGTCAATTGTTGGACATAGGCCTCTACAAGTTCACGCCAAAAATGGCTGGCTTTGTCGCACCGAAGACGCTGCTGCCCGTATTCAACCTGTGTATTTCAAAGCCAGCAGTTGGATGGTTATCTCGCCAGAGCTCGGCTTTTTAAGTTCCAAGGTGGCAGTGAAACTGTGCCATCCCTTTGTCGCCTCTTACAACACCCACGGGAAGTGAGGCTATATTCTTACTGCCGTAACCACACAGCGAAATTCAATGTTAACCGACTTCAAAAAAGGAGCAGGTTTCTCAATTCGACTGTACCTATTATATATATATTTATTTATGTAGGTGCGTGGATAACTTCATTATTTATGAACCGATTTTGATAATTATTTTTTGTTGAAAAGGAGATATTCCCAAGGGTGGTACCAGGATAAGGAAACAAGGATCTGATGATGGCATCCCAGAGAAATCGAGGGGAACCTTCGAAAATCGTAGTGACGACTAGTGCGTTTGTTAATTTTTTTTTTCGTCTATTAACGTTGTATTACTTGTAGATGTAATTGAAGTCGGTTTTTTCCGTTTGCGAGAAAACACAATGATTATTAACAATTTTATATTTGCATTACAAAATAATTCATTAAGGTGATATACTCGTAATGTATTTTTAGGGGTAAAAAATTTAAGATCGTTTAAAATCTAGGTATACAAATATATAAAATTAGAGTGTCTGTTTGTAATATTTAAAAACCGCTTGTTACTAAATGCATATGGATGTATACACGGTATATTTACCAAAATAACATTTTTTACAATTTTGGTCTGTCTGCCTGTTTGTTTGTTCTGGCTAATCTCTGAAACGGTTGGACCGATTTGAATAGACTTTCACTGGCAGATAGCTGAGGTAATAAGGAGTTAACTTAGACTTAGACTACTTTTATTTTAGATTTTTTATTTTTATTTTTTACTCTGCAAACTGAACAATAACTATATTGTTAAATTCCACGCAGACAAAGTCGCGGGCACAGCTAGTATAAATGTATAAACTTCCTCGAATTCCTTTTGTAAATCCCGACTACATCGGTTTAACTACAAGGATGACGGCTGATACGTATTACAGGCACCTGTTCATTCATGTGATATAGGTTCTTGAATTCTATAATGCCGAGATTCTCAACAACTGAAATTCTTATGTATCGTCATTCAGATGAACATCATAGTGAAAATTATAAAGATTTTTTCTTTGCGAAGAAACATTCAAAAGATAATTGCAGATTGGGCCTAAAACTAAACATAATGTTTAAAGTAGTCTTGAGGATATTATCAACGAGACGGCTGATTTTGAAGACCTGTTATTTTTCATTTTCTTTTAATTTTTTTATTTTATCCTGTCGGCGAATAAGAAAGTAAATTTTCTTAAGACGATATTTAAATAAAAATACTAAATGTTTTGCCAAGCGCTAAATTCGAGAAAGGCTAGAAAATTCTAGCTTATGTTTTTTTAAGGTTATCTCATGTTTTTTAAGAATGTAAATTAAAGAAAAATGCGCAAAAAATTGGAATATTTCAGAAAATTTAACGAATTTTACAACTTGACAGGTTTGACAGTTTATAGAACAGGGCAGCGTCTGTCGATTTAGCTATTATTATTATATTATATATTTCGACGTTTCTCGATTTATTTATATACTTTTAATAATTTACCAAAGTATGATATAGAAATACAGACTGGAATTAGTGATGAGTTCTTTAATGATTTTTTTGCTTAAATCTATTACTTAACGTTTGTTTGTATTGAAACTTTATGTTTCATCTTTATTATTTATTCTGAAACAAAATCTTCTTACAACTTTACAAGAAAGATCGAAAGTTTTCTACTTTTATTAAGTGTTTATTTTCATTAAAATTTGAAGAATTAAATAAATATTTTTCAATAGGATTGCTAAATCAAGTCATCTGTTTGAGTTTCCGCGGATTTGTATTAGTCCTCAATGTTGTAGGGCGTCTCTACCAGGACAAACAATAGAATACGAACAAATTTAAATAATAACTTTTTGCTTACCAATAATATTGCCTATTACGTACGTTTGGAAACTGTTATAATGACGTTATGATATCCTGTGTATATACAACCGACAAACAAATAAAATCCACTAAAAATCACAAACTCGTCTAGTAGTTTAAAACTACTGTTACTTATAATACAAACAATATGTTGAGTGTATTCGTGATTTATTTTAGGTGTTTTTTGTAAGATACTTATATGTACAATGCAGGACGCAAGCGTGTTCATTCACTGCTAAAGGCCTCTTCAAGACCTAGGCTCTCACTTTCCAAAGTGTATTTCGTTCCGATTAGCGATCACATTGAGCTCTTGGGAACTGATATTTCGTTCAATCTCATTTTCAAAAGTGTATCAGGTCTCAAGTAAAAAGAATTCCTAAACAATTCATTGTTCTTAATCGCTAAATGTGCTGCTAAGCGGCTTAAGAACCCAACATTGGTTAGACCAATTCGATTAATTCTTATTTCAAAAAATTTTAATACTATAAAGAAGGTTATTACGCAATAAAAAATTAAGAAACTCAGTTGTGATAAATCTATAGTAATATTATAAAGCTGAAGAGTTTGTTTGTTAGTTTGAACGCGCTACTATCAGGAACTACTTCTTTGATTTGAAAAATTCTTTCAGTAATAGATAGCTCATTTATCGAGGAAGGCTATAGGCTATGTATCATCACGCTAATACCAATAGGAGCGGAGCACCAAGAGTGTTTCAAAATCAGGTTTTTTTTTCTTTTGAGAGTTTTCCAAGTTAGCCCAAAAAACCTGTTCCACGCGGACGAAGTCGCGGGCAGAAGTTAGTAAATAATATGTTTGAACTACATACACGGTCCGCTACTAAGGCAGTATTGGATTGCCTGTTTTTTTAAAGAACCAGTGTGACTGATATCGATACACTGATATTGGTACCACTAGCACATGTTTTCATTTAAATTACTGGAGATGAAGATGTCATCGCGATAGAAATAGTTTCAATTTCGAATACTTGCGTACCTAATTATATTGTTCACGGAAATTGTTTCTTTCAAATATTAACATTGCCTAAAATAAAAATTAACTTTGAAACTTATAATCAAAAAAATATTCAATATGAAATATTATAAAAAAGGGGACGTAATCTCAACATTACCAAAATTGTAATAATTAAACATACCTTTTTTTGAAGATAATGAGATTTTTCTTCTTATATTAATCGCTTGATATTATTAGAAATGTATTTACTCTTATAGCTTGAGAACGACTGCACAAAATTAAATTGTTCTTTATTATCAGAGCTAGGTTTGTATTAGAGAAAACTAAAAATAAATACAAACGAAAAAAAAAAAATAACGTCACAAAGTCCGCCAGGTCAGCGAATATAGAATTATTTTAAATATCCTTTGTAATTATTAATCGCGACTATGATGATATGACACTTCGATTCGTTTAGGTACAGTTGTACTTACTTAAACTATATACTAACCGGGCGTATGTCTCTAACATTATTTGTTTTGTATGTATGTTATGGTGTATCTATTCATTGAATTATTTTTTCTTTCTCTGAATGAATATTAATACTATACAACAATAAACCGATTGATATTTTTTATACGATTAGGTCGGAAAACTAGCGTACGATCTACGTGATGGTAAGCGGTCACAGTAGCTACAGTTACCAAGCGCAAAGCATCGCAAGCGCGTTTCCGACCCTACCCCTGGAGCTCTGGTCACCTATTCACCACAGGGACACAATACTACATGGAGGTAGTATTATTTCAAATAAGTAGCTTAGACATTATACCTATGAGACGAGCATAGAGTGATGATAAGTATCCTATATATGCTTTACCTCTTATGTTAAAACTTTAATCATAATATTTTGAGTAATACGCACTAAGTGAATCTATCGTAACTCATAACAAGTACATGAATATCTCTTTTATTATCCAATGCCTTACCAATTAGCTTCGATTATTTGTAAGTGGTCTTAATTAGGATGGCGACTGATCATATTGATTAATTTGATCAATTTATGAGGAACGTTAAGTTAGGACGTAGAATTAGAGATATGTGGCGAATTAAGTAAATTGGTTTCTGACTGATTTCGTTCGAGTTTGTTGTTATTGTCACGAGGCTATGTTTGTGTTACGTAAGTAGTCAATTAATGTTAATAAATCATAAATATATTATTTTATAGTTATGAGTTGTACATATTGAAAAAAAGGTAAAGCTCTATTACAATGCAAACTAATTAATTGTGCTATCTCATTGCTGGGCTCTTTCTCCATGAAGGAGGGTCGGAGGAGTTCGAATTACAAAAAATAACAATTATTGAAAAATACTACAAGAAGCTATTATTGAATAATATGAGTCAGTACAAAAACAAATTGAAGAACACGTCCCCGCGGCTGATAAACTTATTTTAATTTAAATTCAGATGAGTTCGAGTGTTTTAATAATAAACATGCTTGCAATTGTTAACAATCCAAAATACGATTTGCCTATCAAAACATTACTGGATGTTATTAATTCGCAGTAAGCAACAAATAGTAATAACAGTGCCGGATGGAATCAAATTATATTCAATAAACGTATATATGAAAATTAAATAAAATGAAAATTTGAATGTAAAATTATTTCATTTTATATAGTTGTGGCTAAGCTGCTGTGCTTTGTTGTTGTTGTTTTTTATTTTAATTCATCTATTTTTTTTTGGGGTTTAACTGATTAATTTTAATTTATACTGAGCAGCGGCATATAATGACTGCCTTTAAAACGAAGTACAATTATAATTTTTACCTAACTGTTAAGTATTAAGACATTATATTTTATCGTATCTTCTGTTGATTTTCCTCAATAAATAAAGTGACTCTAAATAGCTTCTTAAATCTAGAATAATCTTAATTTAATTATTTATTTAATGATTTACTGAAAACTTTAAAATTACACGTCAGAATATTAGTTAGGTTAGGGTGTGAGAAGCCAGTCTGGTCTTCTTGGAGAAGTCACATATATCAGTCAAAGTACACCGTCTAGTAAGATTTATAGAGCGGTTACCTACCGTATGCCTGGACATCCGGTGGACGTCGGTATTGTTGTAGGTTTTCTAAATAAATAAATAGTGAAAATGTATTTTTTATTTTAACGCTATCGTTCGACTTTTTTCAAAATAGAAATACACTTCGAATATAATATTCAAAACTTATAAGGACAATTATGGTATTCTAAATTAGGAACAAATTAAAGCAATCGCTTTAGGTGAACTGTATCAGGCTGACAACGACCCATTGCTCAGCAAAAGCGGGTTTTACTCTCTGTCTAGTAGTTGTATGATAACTGCAGACAAAAAGTAAAATTGTGTACACACACAAATATCTGCGCTGAGCAGAATTGGAATCCGCCGGTGTTGATTACTGTAACTACTCACAAGATCACACCAGAATGAAGTATGCAGTCGCTTGTAAACCAAACGTCTAAACTTCACAAATATCTCCAGAACTACTTTACAATATCTTCTTGTTAGATATTTTGAACGATGAAATACAGTTCACATGATGATTATTCTCTTATTTAAAAGAACAGATATATCAAAATTCCGAGTCATGGCGCTTGTGGTAGCAGCACTTCTCCGAAACGGCTCGATCGATATTTACGAAATATTTGTGTATATTTCGTATGTTTGATAATAAGTCGTAAAGTATATTTCATACCGTTAAGATATTAGGGATCCTCATCCAGAATTTTTATCCCAATAAAACTTTAAACCTATGACAGTTCGCAGAACGTCTGTCGGCTCCGCCAGCATTTGAATAATATTACTTCGGAATGACGACAGGATCTAATTTAAAAAAATAATTTCTATCAGAAGATACACTATTAAAAAGTTATATTGCCTCGTGAAGTACTCATCTTTCATTCGAATTAGTAACTACGAATAAATTTCATCATAAGTTCCTTATTTACTTTTTTTTTTAAATAAAGAGGTTCATATCGCCTCATAAATGCGTCTCTCGTAATTTTAACTTTCTTAGATACACAATTTTTTTTTAAGAACGAACATTTGATTATTCTGTAGATGTATATAAATAATTGAATAAAATTTAGGTATGACGAAGTAAATTAAGTTAAAATTTAAATATTTAGCAAAGACATTAAATTGTTAGTAAAATATCTAATTATTAAATAACTGATTGAGGTTTAAACTGCTCTTAAATAATGTTAAGTGAATATTTGCAAGGTATTTGAGTTATCAAAGCTAAATACTCAAATTTCGAAAGTGGTCACAATATATTATTATTATTACTACTAGTTTATTGTTATTATTTTTTGTGTATTAACTACTGCCTGTAATATCCCACTGCTGGGCATAGGCCTCTTTCCCAATGTAGGAGAAGGGTCAAAGCTCATTAATACACCGCGCTGCTCCAATGCGGGTTGGCGGATATATTCCCTAATATGAGTAACGATTACTATCAGGATCACTATCGGCTTAACGGGTTCTCCGAAGCACGGTGGGGAGACACAGGGACTGAACAAACACCCAGACCACTGTAAACATCTGTATGGCCAATACAAATGTTTGTTTTTTTTTTTAAATTACGCAAATAAAATACAAGTTAAATCAATAAAAAAAAAACATTACACACACTACCTTGTATTTGACACACACACGCATATATACTCTTTTGTTTATTATTATAGAAGTGTAGTCTTTGACAACAGAACCTTTATAATGTTCAAACTTATAATTTAAATTATTATTTTGGTCGAATTTGGACAACTGGGCGAGCACCAATTACATTAGCAGCATTTAATCAGGGAGCTTTTTGAAAGAAGGAAAATAAATGTACAGAGCTACTCGAAATAGGTGCTTTTTGATGTTTATTTTAAATATCATCCTTAAATACGAATATTTTTCAGATATTATGTCGAAAGGAATCATTGAGACTGAAATCCAAAGAGGTGTCCGAAACAAAACGATGCTGTGAAAAAAAAAACCCTCTAAATACACCATATATCTGTCGCTTCATCGTTTATCCTTTAACGATAACTATTAATTCAAATATTTCTGTAAAAGGTTTTATTGATAGAATTCCGACTATACGGGGTTGTACCTAAATATTAAATTCGTTATTGGTAAAACGAGATATATGGTTTGATTCTAAGAATCTCGACATTATCTGATTATTATTGAATTGATTATATCTGATTAGAATTAAAAAAAAAAATGTTTTTACTGACGTATTTATTCTTTGTAAACGGATCCACAGGCTCTTAGTTGCAAGCTTGCAAGTACCTTTTTTTGTACATCTTGCAATTTTTCTTATCCGTCTGTGTTTTGGGGACGCGGTGGCGCAACTGTCACAGCAATGGTTTGTGGCTGTTGCGTTTGCGGTTACGGGTTCCATCATGACATCATCATCATCATCATTACAGCCTATACAGTCCACTGCTGGACATAGGCCTCCACAAGTTTGCGCCAAAAAATAACGTGAACTCATGTGTTTTGCCCATAGTCACCACGCTGGGCAGGCGGGTTGGTGACCGCAGGGCTGGCTTTGTCGCACCGAAGACGCTGCTGCCCGTCTTCGGCCTGTGTATTTCAAAGCCAGCAGTTGGATGGTTATCCCGCCATCGGTCGGCTTCTTAAGTTCCAAGGTGGTTGTGGAACCTTGTTATCCCTTAGCCGCCTCTTACGACACCCACGGGAAGAGAGGGGGTGGCTAAATTCTTTAGTGCCGTAGCCACACAGCACATCATCCATCCATCATGACAACCGCACATGAAAAACATTTGTATTGGCCTTGCAGGTGTTTGCCGTGGTCTGGGTGTTTGTGCAGTCCTTGTGGGTCTCCCCATCGTGCCTCGGAGAGTAAGCCGTCGGTCCAGGTTGTTATTACGTAAACCTGATAGTGATCGTTACTCATATTAGGGAATATATTCGCCAACCCGCATTGGAGCAGCGCGGTGGATTATGCTCTGATCCTTCTCCGACATGGGGAAAGAGCTATGCCCAGCAGTGGGACATTACAGGCTGAAGCGCCTGTGTTTAAGAATGTCATTTCAGATTAGCAGTTCTAAGAATGTCTAGATAGCAACGGTGTGAATTGTTAAGGAAAGGCTAAGCTAGTTTAAATTTCTAAGTACAATAAATACAAAGTGATCTAACAGATGCACAAACACGTGCCCCATACACACCTAAATAATATACGTACATATACACAAACTGATTCAATTTTATTCTTTAAAAGTACCACTATATTTTAAAACTGTGTTGCATTGCTGTCCGGTATTGTATCTATTGTTTCCATGCAATAAATATACGTTAGATAGCGTGTTACGTAAGAACGAGTTCTAACGCTTTAAATTGCATGAAAAATGAATGTCTACTTATTTTGCAGTTAGAATATTTTATTTCTTAGTGGCGTACTCGTGCGTATAATTTAAAAACATGTAGGACAGTCAGCATACGCCTAGGCCTTGCCTTGCTTAGGTAATAAATATCCTAGTTATGAGTTCTTTCTAAAGACTATTACTATTTAACTAGTCCGTTGGTGCAGTTCGCAGTGACCTCGCTTTTTACTCCTGAGTCTGAGTGTATTATACGTATTATTTATAAGTATATTTAGTGAAAAATGTAGATAAATCAGTTGGTCGTATCTTGTACACAGTCATCTACTTTAGCAAAAGACGACGGGTGTGTATTTGTATTATTTGAATGAAATTTAGTTGTGTACGAAAAATATTCAGTTTTATTTAATGGTTTGCATTTATTATTAAGACTCCGTCGCCTTATCCTGTCTCTCTCACTTCGAAATTGGAAACTGTAGCGATACTTAAATGTTGCATTCATATTTCTAAACCAATTTCAATTACAATTAACCAAATTAATCTAATGTGTATATTCGGTGTTTTGTGTATAAAATTTTATGATAAGATGGTACAATCGCCAATGAATTCAACTTTTTTCTTTTTTTGGGTTTGTAATCATATATTATGTAATTATCTATATTGTAACGACATATATTATTATATACATTTTCAGTAGCACTCATTTTAGTATTTATTTACTAGATGCTGTCTTTAAATATTAATAGCGGTTTGTACTCGAAACATATTATTGATACAATATTATTAAAACGCTATATTTAAACTTATTTAAAACTTATACATGTTGCTTACGCTAAAATTCATTTTATGCGACACTAAATTGCATCTTCTTAATCATTTCTTTAATATATGCACCTGGTTTAACTATCAAGTCTAATATTTACACTATACTAATACGCTGTCATTTGACGAACACGAGTTTTTCAGTTCTGATTAGATCTTGATCAGATAGTCAAAAAACTGTCAAAAAAGTCCTATCTGTTTCTGTTACGTTAACATTGACAAAGAACAAACATGGACACGTGCCGATGGCAGAAATAATCTTTCAGTTAATGCTAAAAATAATAAAAAAAATGTTTATTACCGCCGGAGACGTTTTCTAACACAAAGGCATTGAACTTCCACGTCACCGATTGTTTGAGGATACACTGTAAAGAAGCAATACGTTATTAATATTTTTTTATTTTGTTAATGAATAAATAATAATCAATTAATAAGAACATGACCGAGAAATTCGCAATGCCGTATATCTTTCGCAAACATTTAACAAATGTTAACAAAATATACAGATTTTTGTTACGAGTATATAATAAATACGATTCAGCCTGTAACACCCACTGCTGGGCGTGGGCCTCTTTTTCCATGTAGGAGAATAAATATATAAAGTTACTGAAGAAAAAATGTAAGAAGAAAATAAAATGTATATAATAAAACGTGCAAAATTCGTCGCAAAAAAAAACAAATTAAAATTTTTTCCTTCTTCAACACAACGTTCACTAAGTAATAGACACAACGTCAGTAAAACTATTATTAATAGTGTTTGTAGTCATTGTATTGTTATGAAAATAAGCCATATTTAACGCTTGATATAGATAAACCATTTATATCGTTAACAAGTTTTGGCTTCAGGTGGAAAAAAAAACACATCCGTCATACGGGTTTACGTTTTCCTTTTGTATTTCACAAAACAATACGTAACAAAACAAAGTCAAAATAGTTATCTCATTATTGTATTATTAAGATTCTTAGTAAAGCTTCTGATTCCATTGTTGAAGTGGAATAATACGATATTTGTGATGCCGTGTATTTTTATATATGCGCGTTAGACGTGAGCAAATAATCGTAAACCGTTAAATTCTCTCGTAGCGTGGCGTCCTTGCGCGGACTGGTCGGAACGTGGGATCGTCAACATCACATGCACACAAATACAAACGATAGTGTGCGGATGCGTCTTGAATACGAACAAATGACATTTAAATGTGTAACGGGTGTCAAAGCGACGCTACGTCGCGAAGGACGCTGTGACCATGACGACAAAATGATGTTTTCCTTTTCGACAATACGAAAAACAATACCCAAACTTTAAGATAATATTTTATGTTCGTAATATAAACAGTAATATCACAAAATTCGCAAGCTAAACACAACAGCAGTCGATGACGCTATGCTATGTTTCGTTGCTAAACTTCAGCTTGCTTGCTATTTTAAAGGATGTTTTACGACTTACGTTAACAATTATATACGAGCGGCATTATGCGTCAGTCAGTAGTCCACTTGCCTGCACTTGTCCGAATTGCAGGTCGTCGAGCAGTGCGGCTTCAATGCGTAGCGATCTGGTGATGAGGCTCTTTTTCCGTCGTTTGTGCATCGTCAAAAACCGGCCGGTGCATGAGCTCCGTTTTGTCTTAAGTTTTATCTCATTCACTTCAACTCGAGTGACCAACACTGGAACTTCTTGATCTGCGAACAATAAAAAATTACATTAATACATAATTACATACCAACTACACTTTCACCATAGTTAGGTTAGTTTTACTTGTAAGTGAAGAGTTAAAAATGAAACGGCGTATTGAAATGTGTTTGAGGTCGTTGTCATATTTTAAACGTGGGCTGTCGTTGATTGTTCCACTTTACATTTGTACGTGTCAATTAATTCGAATCATTAACACGGGAACTGACGAGCACAATGAGTGATTCAACGATACAACAGCGTGATAACGATACATAAATTTATCAGTCAGTGCTTACAATCGATAGTACGAGATATTGCTCTAAATGACTCAATCTGAACCAACATTCGCATATGTTTAAGCACGATTCGAAACATAAAAGTATAAACGTTAATAATACTGGTTACTTTGAAATTCGTAACAGACTAATATTTGAACAGAAGAAGGCGAACAAATGGTAAAATTCACAGAAAATCGATTATAAATGCTAGCACGTCAGATTTCGTATGTAACGCGCCACTCATACACGATAACTAAATTGCGTAATCACTCCAGTATTACTTAAACTTCGGCTTAGATTACGCGTCACTATGTGAGCTTTCAAAGTGAAATGTCACAGCGCAGACGCCAATTTCGATCCTAATTACAAAAGACATTCGCTCATGAGATACGGCTCTAAGATACAAGTATTGAAATACTGACACTAGCTGACGCGTATGTTTGTTTGTTACGAGAGAATTTGAAGAATTCTCTTCGCGTTTAATATGCCGTATATGCGGAAACTTGTAGGACATAAAGCAATACTTTGATAAATAAATCGTGAACAGTAACCTCGATTATTAAGAAATTTAATTAGTGTAAACACGTAGCACATGGTAACTCGCGACGAACATCTGCTTTCGAAAAAAAAAAAAAAAAAATTCAAACTAAAAATAATTTTTGATATTTTTCTAACATTTATTTGCACTTCTTGTATGTCATACTAACTACTTGATAAGCATTTAAAATTATACTACTCTCCTTTCAATATTTTTCTCACCAGCCTGTCCCAAGTAACAGCGGAATATGTTCCATTTATTTACCTTGAATATGTACTTATCTAGGGGTGAAATGTTTCTAGGATGATACAACGATACAATGATTTGGTATGTAATTATTATGTATTGTAAATTGTAACAATTTTCGACAAGAGTTAGACATTTTGAACGGTTTTATTATAATTTATTCATCAATACAATATCAGTTTACGCGATCACTGTAATAATAATCCCGGGTTGATATAGCTACAGTACTATGAAATAACTGTTTATCACGCATTGTTTACTGATCGTTGATAAAAAAGCCAGTAAAAGCGTGTACAAAGTACATATAATTGTTACAAACGAATTTCATATATATCGAGGTACTGTCGGTTATCAGACACTGTGTAACAAGTTAAGATGACTTATTTATCTACGAAAAATATACATACAAAGTTTAATACCACTCACTGATTGATTCATCACTTAATATCTAATACTATACACTCGTTTGTCTAAACTCAATATGTCACAGTCACTCTTTCGCGATTTAGACGCGTACTGAGAAAGAAGTTTACGCAAATCATATCCAGAATTAATTTTTCATTTAACGTTACATATTATCCCCACCAGTCCACTCTGAGCTACGGTTACTATGACAACCGTTGCTATCGTAACTGATTTCATGTAATCTAATTTAATTAACGAGGAGGTGTTTTAAATAGGCAACATGATACCAAACGTACATTATATATTTAAAACAACATAATAGAACACTGCGAGCGATAACGAGGATATCGTGCGGTTAACAACACAAAGCTGAATTATTTTCTTCTTTCTTTTTATAAATTTTTCTTCATATAAAAACGTCGTAGAATAAGATTAAGTCCTAAAAAATATAGTTAAAAAATTGTACATTTTTTCGATTACAACTATATTGAAGGCTTTATGACTGGTGACAAATGTAATTTTATCAACTTATAAGAATAGAAAAGTTAATTCAGTTGTAAGCACAAGACGCTTGTGCTTAAAATATTGCTCCTATTCGGCTGATTTCTTGGATACTTTTTAGATAATTCTAAGACAGAAATTGTACGCAGTATATTTTGGACTAATATAATGCCTTTCGCTTGTTTGGTCAAGTTTTCATATTTCTATATTTTACCTTTGACTTTACTAGGAGGTTAAATATAGATTTCAACAATTTAATAAGTATTGAAACTGACTCCGGTTTAATTATGAAAGACCGAAAGACGTCATCTATTGACGTCATATTAGAAATTACTATTGAGGGTAATATTTATAAAGTGAAGATATAAATACATAATTATGTAATTACTTGTTATAGTAACTTCATTTTAATAAAATATTTTAGTATTAAACTTTTCATAGCCATGATAACAATTTAGTTTCAAAGTTATCAAAGCGTTATATATAAGACGTTGCATCGTAATAAGCACGGTTCGGTCCTGAAGTGCCCTACCTCCAGGCCCTGAGAGATTATTACTTTCCAACCATCTATTAGGGCCAAAAGACATACTTTAATATTTTCTCGAAATATTCACATACCTATCTAGATTCAACTGTAATTTTTTACATAATTATACAATAATAACATTACAGGAGTAAATTGAGACCATGGACGTAATCTATTAAAAAGTATGTAAATATGATCTGAGACATTATTCCACCACGTTATGCTTTTATGTCTTAATTCCCGTGCAAAGGGTTTTGGGTCTTTTAATATTCCCTGTGTTGTGTCTGGTATTTAAATCGCTTTATTTCCAATTGCTCACTCGACTAAACTAACAATGGAACGATAAGTGAAGTATCCTTACCAATAATGAAAGAGGCCCATAAATATTTGCCAACGGGGTCATAAAAGCGCCGCTTCGGAACACAACTTCATTTCGTTAACCGAAATATGATCAAAATTTACATTCGTTCGATAAAATTTACTGCGAAACGTTACAAAATTTAGTATTTAAGATTGGAATTTTTAAACTTCAGAACAGCATTTTAAGGCAATATAATCTCTATGGTTGGCAAATTAAATCAAAAAGACGACTCGTCTTAGACGCAAACACTCAAGTCATAGTTATAAGTATGTCGAGTGTCGAGTCTAGTCGAAATGAAAAATATTGCTAAATGATTAACTATAAAGAGGACGTAGAATAAAAGCGTAAACATAAAATAACTTACATCAAATTTAATGTTTTGTGATCCAATTTCAATGCCACATTAGTATTGTGGGTCTCCTCACCGTGTCTCGGAGAGCACGTAAAGCCGTTGGTACCAGTTGTTATCATAAATACCTTACAGCGATAATTACCTAGTAGTATCTTAGTAGGTAACATATCAGCCAATCCGCAGTAGAGCAGTGTGGTGGATTAAACTACAATTCTTTTCCTACATGGAGAAAGAGACCTATGCCCAGCAGTGGGATGTTACAGACAGAATCGTGATACTATCATTACAAAAGTTTAAATCTTAACGTATGGTTTCTTAAGCAAAACTTAGATATGAATAAACCACGTTTCCTGTTGTTTCTAACTGTCAAAGACCGCGATCAATCTTTATGGAATTACAATGCTGGTAACTAAATAACCAGAGGCCTGACGGCCGACGTGGGTCACTTTGATTGTCCGTCACTTGAACTCAGTTGTGATAATTGAATAAGTATTGACATCGATTTGCAAATTTGTGCTGTGTTCAATAATTTCGTTTACATGTGTTTCTTTTACGAGATGGATATCTTCACAACAGTAAGCAGTAAGGTTAATACGATTGTTTTGGATACATCCTTTTGTCGTACAGTTACACAACTATGCAGAATTCGTTGCGCAAAAGGCACACTATAAAGTCTTACAGGCTTATTTACAAGTCGACCCTACAACGTATAAGAAACTTTAAGGAATGATAATTATACCGATAGTTAAAGGAACGACAGTAAAGTAAGAAATTTAATTTTAAATTAAATAAGATTTAGAATATAAATTTTAAACTTATTAATTTTACCATTCGTGTTTGAAACGACGTCTTAATATCTTTGAGAGAGCATTTATTATATTATTAAAATTAATGATATAAAATGTAACGATTATTTAATTTATAAACTTTAGTTATTTTTGTTACATTCAAAACGTGTACAATGTTTATGCACACAATACAAGTGTTTCCTATTACACACCAAAAATATTACAAGTACAGAGTAACAAAATTCACAAAATAAATGTACAAGAGTCGGTCTTATTGCTAAAGAAAAAAATCTCTTCCAGACAACCTTAGGCAGAGGAAATTAAAAAAACATTAGGGGTGTTCTCAATACACAAACACAAGACTTAGTATACAATTATAATTTTTTTTTTATGTCACTAGGTCGGTATACAAGCGTACGGCTCACCTGATGGTAAGAGATTACCGTAGCTTATAGACGCCTGCAATACCAGAAGCATCGCAAGCGCGTTGCCGACCCAATCCCCAATCCCCCAGGAGCTCTGGTCACCTTACTCACCAACAGGAACACAATACTGCTTGAAAACAGTATTATTTTGCTGTAATCTTCTGTAAGGTCGAGGTACTACCCCAGTCGGGCTGCTCCATATTTTGAGCAGGAAATTCCTGCTGTGCCCTAACCTCAGTTAAATAGTGTCAATATTAAGTAGATAATATTATTAGCGTTACCAAAAATTTGCAGTGGCAATCTAAATATGTTTGTTATACTATTGAGATCTTTAGTCTACACTTACTAATAACCATTTTTCATTACGAATGTCATCAAACCCTGGAAGTATTAGCCTCACATAATGAGGTAATCCTCCAGTGGATAAAAAGACATAGTGGATCGCACGGAAACGATGCTGCCGACGAGCTTGCAAGACAGGGGTCCAATACAAAGGTTGCTGGCCCAACCATCTTACTGCCGCTACCATTTGGACAACTGCGCTCGTGGGTAAGGCAACGTACACGTGCAAATCACAATGCCCTTTGGGCAAACCAAACCGGCTGTAGACAGTCCAAATTGATACTCACGGAAGTATCACCGCACCTCGCGTGTCGACTGCTCAGTCTTAACCGCCTGGACATCAGAATAGTTTTTGGCACGATTACCGGCCACATGGCACTTAATCACCACCTATTCATTATGAATGCAACAGACAGCCCTCTTTGCAGGGGCTGTCTGGCTACTGAAGAAACAGCCGCCCACGTAATCCTGGAATGCGAGGGAGTGGCCGCACACAGGGCTACCATCCTTAAGGAAATAAGGACGCTCCAAGAAGCCTGTGAACGCCCCAGGAGACTTCCGAGCTTCTGGAAGGAGCTGGGCTGGCTGAACTAGTCAGCCCTCTTTTCACGCATAATGGACCACCTTTGTGTCTAAATGCGGAAAACCGAGCCCACAACAATACAATACAATACATAACATTTTTCATTTACGTAGAAACTGGGTAGGTTATAAAATACACTTTTGGTAAAACAGAGTATTTGAAGTTACTCTATTTTACCACAAAATTTGACTAAATAGCTAAGTCTCGTCACAATGTAACTCATAAATACCGTATATGATATAAATATTGAAATATAAATGTTCTAGATTACCTGGGCACAATTAATTTAATTTTTTTTCTTATATTTTGTACAATACACGGCAACATTTTCAGTTTTTGAAACTTTAAGATACAACTAAACAATAGCCAATTTCGGATATTACGTTATTCAAATCATACTATTTAGATCGACAAAGTTAAGTTTAGGTATTAAAAACTAATGCAAAACTAACACAAAGCCGAAGAGGAAAAAAAATCAGCAATCAAAACACTGTTACAATAGTTACAGTTCAATGTTTATCTTTGTTACCGTGAATCAATTTTACTGTCATAAGGCTCTACTGTGCTGTGTGGCTACGGCACTAAAGAATTTAGCCACCCCCTCTCTTCCCGTGGGTGTCGTAAGAGGCGACTAAGGGATAGCAAGGTTCCACAACCACCTTGGAACTTAAGAAGCCGACCGATGGCGGGATAACCATCCGACTGCTGGCTTTGAAATACACAGGCCGAAGACGGGCAGCAGCGTCATCGGTGCGATAAAGCCAGTACTGCGGTCACCAACCCGTCTGCCCAGCGTGGTGACTATGGGCAAAACACATGAGTTCACGTTATTTTTGGCGTAAACTTGTGGAGGCCTATGTCCAGCAGTGGACTGTATAGGCTGTAATGATGATGATAATGATGAAGGCTCTACTCTTCTCATAGATAATAAATAATAATAAATAAACGCTTCACACTCAACGGCCCTCAGCAGGATTTGCTCCTGTGTCGGGGGTCCGGAAACACACAATATACAAGCAAGAACGCCCAGACCACGAAAAACATCTATATGGCCAATACAAATATCTGTCGTGAGCGGGGATCGAACCCGCGACCGCCAGCGCAACAGCCAGTGCTGTGACCGCTGCGCCAACGCATCGTCGAAGATTCAATGTAATTATGTCATTAACCGACTTCCAAAAAAGGAGGAGGTTCTCAATTCGACTGTATTTTTTTTAATGTATGTTACTTCAGAACTTTTGACTGGGTGGAGCGATTTCGACAAATTTTCTTTTGATCGAAAGGTGGTGTGTGTCATTTGGTCCCATTTAAATTTATTTGAGATCTAACAACTACTTTTCAAGTTATATCTAATAATGCGTTATTATTTGACGCTTTTTTAGTCGACCTACGTTGTATACCACATAACTTTCTACTGGATGTACCGATTTTGATAATTCTTTTTTTGTTGGAAAGGGGATATCCCTAGTTTGGTACCATGATAAGGAAACCAGGATCTGATGATGGGATCGTAGAGAAATCGAGGGAAACTCTCGAAAATTCACAATAACTTTTTACTGGGTGTACCGATTTTGATAATTTTTAATCGAAAGCTGATGTTTATCATGTGGTCACATATAAATTTTATCGAAATCTGGTAACTACTTTTTGAGTAATCTTTGATAACGCGTAGTTACTTGACTATTTTTTCGTCGATCTACGTTGTATTACTCGTCGATGTAATTGAAGTCGGTTTTTTTTTCGTTTTTTAAATCAATAATACAACGGCCGTATAGCTTGAGTTCAGCGTATAAGCCGATTGGAACGCCATTATCCCGCCATCGTCGTTAAAATTAATTTGTATGTTGCGGTTTATAAACGTAAGTCTATTACGAGTACATCAAATTTATTTAAATATAAATAATGCCCGAGTCAAGTTTTTGTCAAGGAGGTCCAAGATCTTATGCGAACTATTTCAAGACTATTGATAAGGTAACATATTGGCATAAAATACACAACTTTGTATATCGATACCATTAAATTTAAAACAATAGAGAGTGTGGGAAAATGTCAAAGCACGAAAATCAAAATAGTAGTGTATAAAATTTAACGTGCACCAAATAAAGAATATTTTAGCATTTTAAAATAAACAAATAAACACTGCCTTGCCTTTTTTTACTTTGCTCTTAGATTCGTTTCAGCCTGTAATATCCCACAACTGGGCATAGGCCTCTTTCCCCATGTAGGGGAAGGATCAGAGCTTAATCCACCACGCTGCTCCAATGTGGGTTGGCGGATATATTCCTTACTATGAGTAACGATCGCTATCAGGCGTAGATGATAACAACCGGGGCCGACGGCTGCTCTCCGAGGCACGGTGGGGAGACCCACAAGAACTACACTCTCTTAGATTAGAAAGCTCTAATTTCATTATGCGATTTTGTTCAATATATAGTGTACAATCTTGTTACTTAAATAGTGCATAGTTACGCATTTTCGTATAAAAATGTTCTTTTATAGCTGTACGATATTATAAAATGGCTTTTATAAAATGTACATTACGTTTAACGTTGAAAATACTTTGAATATAAATCGTGCACAAAATATGTTTAAGCGAGAGTTTACATCACAGAAATAGGTTGAGCTTTTAGGTTAACATTGGAGACTTATGATCGATTCGAGGGTTGCTTTCTCAAGGATTCCAATAGGTACCAACTTAGTTACCTACTAAGAGTATATATCAACTGTCAGTCGGGAGTCGTTGGATTTTTATTTACATTGAATGATGTTTATTGATATGAATAATAATATTATACCAAAACTATCTGTAAATATTTAGTTCGTCAGTTGTGAATTGTAAATATGTATAATGTTTAATAAACTATTGTTGATTTACTTATAGTTATAAATCTTTTTTTACGAATACTAATAACACGATACTTTGAATCAAATTAAATATAAAAATGTCAACGTTGACAGCTATTAATAGTATTATTTAGTTTGTTTAATTTAATTCAGATAATTTATTAAATTTGCTAAAGTTGTTTCATTTATTTAATTTATTTTATATGAAATAGTATGTTTTAATAATTATCACGAATCTAATAAAAGCTAATAAGTATTATTTATTACTTTGTATTTTTTTTTAATATATTGAAATTTTGATTTGGATAAATTGAGATAACGATTGATGAATTTTGTATGGAATTAAATAAAGCTTTACTATTATTATTATTATTATACTGTTACAACTTTTAAAATCTGTTAATATAGGCGAAGCTAGTCTTAGAGATTAATAATCTGTTTTATTATTTATAAATATCAATTCTGTTAAGGTACCGAACATCAAAGGGACGTTCAGTTAAAATTATATAAAAATATAGGGTTCATTTCATAAATATTAGAATATAGTAATATCTAACACGTATCGTGCGGCTGTGGTCACCTGTCATAGCGCCATTGTTAGACAAAATAGTAGTTGTGGTTTGAGAAATTAATAGTAAACACAGATGTGGTTATACGATTACTAATTATGCAGTTGTATTTCTATTTAAGTTGAAAATACAACCCTAAGTGATTTCTCTGTATTAAATTATTCGAGTCTCATTATGAGATCCTGTAGAGTAAATATTTTGTAACTAAACATAAGAACATCAATAGCGGTGGTATAATAAGTGAAAAAACGAGGTCAACGTAGGGTTCGATGTGAAAAAATATTTCACTTTATATTCTGCTTCATCAATGTGCGCGTTTATAGATATACTTTCATGTTGTATAAAAAAAATAAGTTTATGGTGGATCGTACACGTATAGTACATGGAATGACAAAACAAACAAATAACAAAGATAAGAGGGTTTAGTATACCTGATTCACTTGCAGGAAATCGGTTTAAATTAACAATTATAAATACTTATAATCAAAAACTAACTGATTTATAAGTTTTACTTAAAAACCAGTTAGTTTTGACTTGCTTGCAGGTTCTTCTTTGCATAATATACAATACAAATTTGTTGGAGCTTCGCATTAATTGTTAGTTATTATTTTATTATTATCGTTCGGTAATAAGTTTATGCAAAAATGAGAGTATAATTCTAAATTGGTAACCAGCTAAGCGTTGTCTATTTCTACTGTTTAACATTGTTTCAGCCACGCGGGTAATTGATATTTAGGCATTTGATATGATAAATTTGTTCAATAAAAGACCTAATCTAATTTAGTGATCAATATAACTTTCAAACTATAATACAAAAATATTTAATAACTTCATTAACAATAGACAAGCGAACGAAGTGCCAATCATCAAAGATTAATTAGAAACAGTGGTAGGGCTGTAATAATAATAATTGTTCAGTGGTAGAACAACAATAATAATGCACAATAAGTGGACTATTATAAAAGTTCTGTGGGTAGTTTTCTGTAAGGTTAATTTAGCTAGAGTGGTTTCCACCTAATTAATGTGATTAAGTATAATTAACTAACCGACCAAGTATAAAAAGGACATAAATAGTAAATTTATTTATTTCATTTGGACAAACAGTAGTTGCTACATTACAATTTTCACATAAAAACTATAGGTAATACAATTAAGCTTAAATGCGCAATATTTTAAGTTGTCACGACATGCACAAAAAAGAGATGTAACACTAGTATTATTATAATATTATATCTAAAAATTGAAATACACATAAGTATAATTAAAAATAGATGTAGTAAAGTTAAAAACAAACATAAACAGCAAACACAAAAATCATTTATAAGTAATTAATCCCTCAACAATCGCAAAACAACTTTTTTGAAGGCAGGTATTTATTTTATCAATCAAAAAATCAACTCATCAATATCAAAAACATCCACCTTCTCACATATACTATTATATATTTTGGATACACGGGATATGGCAGAGAATTTTGTTAGTTTAGTTCTGGCAAGCGGCTGATGCAACAAACCCGAATTTACCTATAAGCCCGCGTCGAGGCAGACGACGTGAACACGCAATTCAAACGAACTCAAGAGGGGCAGGACAATTAAGTTTATTTCTTAGTATTTTGTAACGAAATAACTTGTTACGGCGTGTTAATATATATATATATATATATATATATATATGCAAAAAAGTCGGTATTGAGAGATTTTGGGCAAACTACTGAACTGAGGTACACTTCCTACCCGAAGAAATTTCAATGTTTCATTCTTAGAAAAGCTCAATATTTCTGTTCGAGTAAAATACAATGAGCACAAAAGTATTTTAAAGTTTTGTAGGTTCTACGTATACATTCTTGGTATGGCTATTTTATTTTTTATATCAGTAAAATCTCGTCTGTTATATACGATTTCTAAGTAGTACTAAAAGTAGAAATGAGTAAAATATTTGAGTTCAATAAATAACCACTGCGTACTTAGATAATAATAAAAATTGGAAAATAGAGATATTCGAAAAGAGAAAATAATATTACGTCTGATATTATGAAGTTTGATCACGAAACGACGATTCTCCAGAAATGTAAACAACGCGCCTTTCTGACGCCGTTCACAAGAACTGTGTATTTCATATTATTTTAGACAGTATAAAATATAAATTATACGCTGCGATTTTCAACGATAACGATATGCAAATTAATTTTATTATTAAGATATTAGAAATAGGATCCGAACTAAATGTTTTTGCGGAGTAAAATATCGTATGACGATAATATATCAAATTATTTTGTAAAACGAATCAATCATTTGAATTAATAGAATACACTTAATTTATCAAAAAATTACTATGAAAGCACCCAGTACAATCCGTACGAATCTTTAGGATATTGGAAATAAATCTATAGTACCTATAATTAATAACTGTGTTTGCTCGCAAACGAAAAAAAACAGATTTCAATTACATCGACTAGTAATACAACGTAAGTAGACGAACAAAATTAACAAACGCAGTACGCTTTTTGAGGTTTTTCCTCGATATTTCTGGGATTCCATCATCAGATCCTGGTTTTCTTATCATGGTACCACACTTGGGTTATCTCCTTTCCAACAAAAAAGAATTATCAAAATCGGTTCATAAACGACGAAGTTATCCCCGAATAATAAATATATGCTCGAATTGAGTAACCTCTTCCTTTTTTGAAATCGGTTAAAAAAGAAAGGTATGTAACGTTACGATATGTACTTCCGAACGAATGCCCCAAATCGGGTTATGAATTTTTTGTCGTTATTTTCCGGATAAAGATTGTATATATTTTCAAAAATTTCGATGTATTGGCGAAAAAAAACCCCAAATGGTATAAGTTGCTATTACGATTATAAGTACAAGTACAAAGTTTTTCGGGTCATATAGTATGTAATAAAGATAAGTTTAGGTATAGAATATGTAGTGATGTGAGGATACGCTGCGCTAGGGATCCATTCAAAGGGTCTTAGGTAGGTAAACACACACAATCCACAAAGACGACCAGGAAACTCAATTCTCATTAAACGAACCATGCAAACTTTTGAATATCGGAAAATATCATTGAAGTTTACTGCAACTTAATTTTCATTGGATTTAGTTGATTGTTGTAATTGATGTAATGTGTAATTGACTTAATAGTATTGAGATGCGAGTTTGGTGACTACGTGAATGAGATTTTATACTCGTATTAAATATCTGCTTGTTTGTAACCAAGTTACATATTTAAAATAAATATATATTCTGATGCTGTTCGAGAAATAAAGTGCACTATTGAATTATTGTGCTGTGTGGCTACGGCACTAAAGAATTTAGCCACCCCCTCTCTTCCCGTGGGTGTCGTAAGAGGCGACTAAGGGATAACAAGGTTCCACAACCACCTTGGAACTTAAGAAGCCGACCGATGGCGGGATAACCATCCAACTGCTGGCTTTGAAATACACAGGCCGAAGACGGGCAGCAGCGTCTTCGGTGCGACAAAGCCAGCCCTGCGGTCACCAACCCGCCTGCCTAGCGTGGTGACTATGGGCAAAACACATGAGTTCACGTTATTTTTGGCGTAAACTTGTGGAGGCCTATGTCCAGCAGTGGACTGTATAGGCTGTAATGATTGAATTATTTGTTGTTTTTGCCGCACTGATATTTTACATGACATTACATTCTATCGCCGATATTCTCTTGTACAATTCTTTTTCTCTTTACCTACAATAAATAAATAAATAAACAAATAGTCGCTACTGCTCTAATCTGTTTTATTGTCAAATATTGCTATGTAGTCATAAAAAATTAAGGCAGATCTTAATTCAAATCATTTATTTATTTATAATTAACACGTAGCCTAATAAATAAAAATGATTGTTGCTAAGCGCATAGCTCGAGAATGGCTCGACCAGTTCGGCAATTTCTTTTTGTCCGTTCTTTAAGGCCCACGGACGGTTTTTAATACTTAAAAAAATAACTATTAACTTTTGACAGAACGAAGTCTGTCCGGGCAGCTAGTGTTTAGTAATAATATTTACAACTACTCACTGTTACATTACACGCATGTAATATTAGAACAAGTTTAATACTATAGTGAGTGTGTATGAGATAATGGTTTTAAGGTCTAAAGGATTGGCTTTGATAACAGCGTATATTGCTTTGTCAGCCGAATATCGCATTGTATAGCGACTTATCAACTACCCTACTATGCGCCCAGTGCAGTTGCCACCCACCATCAGATATCGTTTACCTATGAATTGAGGTATGATATCTAAAGTTTTCAGACCAATATTATTTATTATTTATTCATGATATCGTCTTAATTTGCCTATATTTCCTTTCTTTTGAATTTTTTTTTAATAAATATAAAATATTCTTGCTTAAAAATTAATAAGTCACAATCAAAACTGTTTCCCCTCTTATTATCCTGCACACTATAGTTTTTAGATTTCGGTGACGACTCGAATTTTCATTGCTTATTAATTATTATTTATAGCTATTAATTATTTTTAATCTTGTTTATTATTATATCAAGATGATAAATTAAAATAATAATTTAAAAAAAATATTTTTTTGATACACATAATTATCTAGAAAATAAGTTAAAAAATAAAACTAACTTTCTGAAGGATCCGTGTGTTGTGCAAAGGACATGATAAACTGAACCTTTAGTTCACGTTGCGAGTACACTCACAGGTATTACAAGTTTGTGAAATGTGAACGTCCGAACGAAACACCTCGACTCCACTGAATGTGATCGTCTTTTCAACGCCATGCCTTCGGATAACGCAATGACGCGCTCTTATTGAAATGCAAATAATTTATATTGTGATTTTAATACGACAATTTACATTTTTAAATTTCTTTAAACACATATGAATAGTAAGTGTTATTAATACACACATATATATATATGTATCGACGATAGATTCGTTAAGTATTCATTTTAAGCGAAAAGTTTAAAATATTTGTTATCTAGCATAAAAGACGGGGTTTAAACAGAAAACGGAATCGTTTTAATTCCAAACACGTACAATCACTTTCATTGAAAATGTCAATACACTTTACAATTTCATGCTGTTGCTACACTATAGTCTTTGAACTAGTGACAGGAAGATATACGGTGTTTCAGCAAGCTCTAAATAGACGTTCCACTACTTTCTTACCTGTGAAATATGGCGATTTACAATATCGGCTAGCAGTGTGTCGTTTGATATTTGTGTACTATTTTAAAACACAAGTAAGGTTATAACGTTTTGATAAATAAATACAACATTTGATTTTAAATAAATGTATTATCGCAAGTACATTTGTACTTGTGATTTTACTTACAAGTAAAACGTACAACTATTGATTTCAAAAATAATGAATTATTGATTCGTTACTATTACGGTCACTCGGGGTAACTTAGATTGATAAGGTAAGTCGCAAAATTATTTTTTATTATGTACATTTAGTGCGTAAAAATAAATTTAATAAAATTTGTTTACTTAACAAACTTCTTAGATGAATTCTCTGAAAAAAAAGAAGCTCTCAAACAAAGTTGATGTCAAAAACTTTGCTAAAAGTTCCGCGCGCAATATTTGTATTTTTTCAGTGGTAAACTGTTTAGATAACTCGAACATTTTGCTACTATTAAGGTATGTAAAAACATAATAGAACCTTTAATATATTCTACGTTACATTGGCGAAATCATCTGTGCTCATTTGGCATTGAAAGCCATTAACCCTAAAGAAGAATAAGAAGAACCTTTAATATGTCTATCTTAAAATCTCATCTGTGTCAAAGTTACCCTTAAAGGGGTTATAACTTTGACACACAACAAAATTGGCAGTTTTTGATACATATAATGATTTTTATAGATGTTAAATAACTTGAGAGTATGAAAACCAACCTGAGAGCACATATCAAATAAACTCTTGTGTCTAATATTTAACATAGTCAAAGTTAGCTAAAAAAATATAGTAATGATCTGTCGAAGTTACCTCGATTGACTGTATTTATACACTGTATTGTGTTTGCTCGCAAACGAAAAAAACTGACTTCAATTACATCGACAAGTAAATACAACGTAAGTAGACGAAAAAAATTAACTGACGCACTAGTCGTCACTACGATTTTCGAGGATTTCCCACAATTTCTCTGGGATTCCATTATTAACCCCCTTAACCCCCCCCCCCCCCCTTTATAACTTAGGGGTATGAAAAATAGATGATATTCGATTCTCAGACCTATCCCAATATGCACACAAAATTTCATGAGAATCGGTCAAACCGTTTCGGAGGAGTTTAACTACAAACACCGCGACACGAGAATTTTATATATTAGATATCCTATAATTTTAAACTTTAATAAGTGAAAAAACGTTTCGTTTCGTTTTGTGCTCTATATTTTTCATTACGATTTATATTGATTTCATGTAGGATTGTTTTACACTGTTTTAGCTTTGTTATTTTAATGTATTTATTTACAGTTGACGATTGATTCAGGCTATAATATCCCACTGCTGGGCATATTCTTTTTTCTCCATGAAGAAGAAAGGGCCGGTGCTTCATCCACCACGCTGCTCCACGTTTAGTTGGTGCATATATTCCCTACTATGAGTAATGATCCCTATCAGGTGTCTATGATAGCAACCGGGACCGCAAGTTTAACGTGCTCTCCGAGGCACGGTGGGGAAACTCACAAGGACACACACAGACCGGAAATAAATATTTCTACAAATACAAATATTCGCGTAGTAGGCGCTAACACACCACGCGAACTATTAGACCAGAGCGGTCGTCATATTATTTATTCACAGTTAGATAAAAATATCGTTTATCTGGAGTTTTTCCAACAGGCTATAAAGATATTTTTAACTTGTTCCAATAATAAGTGCAAAACAACATGATCAATGATTGCAATTAAGGTAACAAGTTAGTATTTAAGGTAAACGTTTATCAAGTGTAAACCAATCAAAAGCCTGAGACTAATTTAAATGGTATAAAGCTTATGAAATTTGAATTTGCTGTCTAGACGTCTGATATTAAAAATAAAGGAAGACGCGTCAGTGTGGCTACGTTTATGTATACCTACCAACCACGGGTATGTGCCCTGCTCGTGGCAAATATTTGTATATTTCACACAGATATTTGTCGTAGTATGCGAGTTTGTGTATGAGAGTAATGCGTATTGAAATCTTTTATAAGCGCGGTCTCTTCTTTTTACAAATCTAATGAGAATTAAGTTGCAGTAAACTTCAATAATGTTTTATAATATTCAAACGTTTGCATGGTTCGTTTGATGTGAATTTGGCTTCTTGATCGACGTTACGCAAGGTGCTAGGAATAGATCTCAAGAACAGAGTATTCGCACATCATTACATGTCGTATCATCATCATCAGTTCAGCCTATTACAGTCCACAGCTGCACATAGGTCTCCCCAAGTTCGCGCCAGACATCCCGGTTTTCCGCAATACTCATCCAGCCCACACCGGCAATCTTACGTAGATCGTCGGTCCAACGAGTATAAATGTAAACACACACACACACACACACACACACACACACACACACATATATATATATATATTACATGTCGTATATTAAAAGTTATTTTATTCAATGCTAGCTGACCCCATGAACCTCGTATCGCCACGTTTATCGATTTTTTTTACATGAAAATACGAAGAAAATTATGCGATTTGATTAAGTCGTTCGGAAATTATGCGAGTACAATAGTACATAAACTTCGGCAATTCATTTTTATTTATAGAAGAATAGAGATAAAAAGATATAGAGATTCGTAAATCATGGTAGTATTCTTTACAGCGTAACACAATAGTGTTGTGCCGAATTTAAATGAAAGTTCGCTTTGTGTAACAATAACGTATTTTAGCATATGTGTAAGAGATCTCAGTTCAACTCTGATTGAGTTTCGGATAATATTAATTGCTGTATCTCTCGAATAATAGTAAAAATTCCATACACATTTCCTTATTCAAATGAGGAAAAACTTTTGTTAATACCTTTTTATAGCGTCTTGGCAAAATTCGGAGTTTTTTTTTTTTGTTGTAAAATAATTTACAATTTATTTATTCTTAATGTACACCGAAATACAGACACACATAAAGATTCAATACAAGAGGTACAAAGGCGATCTTATCGCTAAATAGCGATTTCTTCCAGATAACCTTTGGGTACTGGACACGATTCAGTAGTAGCGATTAGAGGTGTGCAAAAATTAAGGCGACAATTGTGTATTTTCTTTTCATTGTTTCCTACCCGGTGAAAGAGGCTGATGCCCAAAAGTGTGATGTTATAGGCTGAATCGTTACAGACACGACAGACACTTTTACTATCAGACAAATCTTTGTTGGGCCCACTATTATTCACGATATTTATCAACGATATTGAACAATGCTTTTCTCATTCTCACGCCCTGCTTTTCGCAGATGATATGAAAATTTTTCGAGTAGTTAATAATGAGAATGATGCTAAAAAACTTCAAGATGATTTGTTGAGTTTAGATAGTTACTGTTTTATTAATAAACTTCACCTTAATGTATCTAAATGCTTTTACATTAGCTTTACTCGTAAAATCCATCCTTTTAGATCTAATTATTTTATTGGTAATCAAAAGCTAACTTTGAATTATAATACAAGTGATTTAGGCGTAGTCATTGATAGTAAACTGGTTTTCGACAAACATATAACCAATATTGTAAACAAAGCATCTAGAGCTCTGGGCTTTGTAATTCGTATGTCTAAGTCCTTCAAGAGAATGAAAACAGTAAAAGTTATTTATTGTGCTTATGTCCGGAGTCATCTTGAGTACGCAAGTGTCATTTGGAATCCTAGATATGACATATATATTAATTCAATTGAACAAATTCAGAAAAGGTTTACGCGATTTTTAAATTTCAAGTTCCGCATTCCCAATATGACATATAACGAGCGTTGTTCGAAATTTCACCTGTTGCCTCTCTTCTTAAGACGCAGTGTTTTAGATATTACTTTCCTTCTCAAAATAGTAAGAGCTGTAATCGACTGCCCTGATCTGCTGCATAGAGTGTTGTTCAGGATACCGTCACGTCCATCTCGTAACAATACTTATAAGCCGTTTATTATTCCATCCTCAGGTACAAACTACCGACAGAATAGTGTACTTATTAGAGCTTGTCGGGCATGTAATAATATTAATGTTGATATCGACTTATTCCATGGGAGTATCAGTACCATAAAAATGGCGATTGTTAAATCTATGATGGAATCTGTGCACACTGGTAACTAACTATCCTTATTTGGCATTATATAGATCTTTTTAGTTTCTATATGTGATAGCTTGTTATTAGCTTTTTTTTTATTCATATTCTGTATGAGCTATAGTTATAATAAGCTGTAAGCTATCCAAATAAAATAAAATAAAATAAAAATAAATCTCGATCCTCTCCTTTACGCACTTTTAGTTTATGATTTTAAGCCCTTCAGTTTTACATTTACATACATTTTACTGAGTCATTTTAATTTGAGAACATGCATAACCATAGACAACAGAATTAGATAGTACGACAGTTTTTATTAAAAGAAAAAAAACACGAAGAGGTTCTTATTTACTCCATAAAAAGAAACCCAGACTAACCGTTTCTATAGAATTTCAAACAAAGCACATTTGCATAAGCATCCTTTTTTAAAATTGAATACAGGAAACTAGCAGACTGATTTTATTCACACATATTTTCTTGTTCATAACCCGAGTAATTTTATGTTACGGTTTTAATCATTGAAATAAAATACAGAAACTTTATTAGGAAAAATAAAATATTATCTAAAACGCTTGAGGTTAGTGGTAGTGGAGTAAAAGTGGATTATTATTGAATTATCCATCACACCTCGTGTAATAATAATACTTCCTCTGCATCCTTGTTTCATACTACTCCACTTCTTGGAATAACTCCAAACAAGCGTAAACATATTAAAAACTAGAGGTTACATACATAAAAAATATAATACCACTAGGTATTGTTGTGGTGGATTTAGTGACCTGTATTTCATGCAATTCACCAGTATTATAATGAAAAACTGTTTTTTCTTAGTTTCGAAATAACGGTCACTTCACTTTTGACAAAATTATGTACTATAATTTATATATGAGTTTTATTTTTATAATGGCGATCCAAAAGAGCTTTTGATCACTACTTTAAAAAAGTAATTTTTGTTTTAATCTTATCGATAAATATAATATCACTTCAGCCTATCGCAGTCCACTATTGGACATAGGCCTCCACAAGTTCGCACCGAAAAATGGCGTGAACTCATGTGTGTTGCCCATAGTCACCACGCTGGACGGCGGGTTGGTCACCGCAGGGCTGGCTTTGTCACACCGAAAACGCTTCTGCCCGTCTTCGGCTTGTGTTTCAAAGTCAGCTGGATGGTTATCCCGCCATCGATCGGCTTTATAAGTTCCAAGGTGGTAGTGGAACTGTGTTATCCCTTAGCCGCCTCTTACGACACCCACGGGAAGAAAGTTGGCGGGGGGCGACAATATTCTTTATTGCCGTAGCCACACAACATATAAATATAATATTTATGGTAAAAATATATTTAGGTTTAGTAGTGTTTAAAAATACAGAATTAGCTAAACAGATAAGATGTGGTTTAAGAAAACAGACATGCATTTCATTAGTTTATATTGAAACTTTTAATTTTTAATGTAGCTCGGTAAATTAATTATTTATTCACAGCGTTATATATCGAATAGGTGTTATTGCAAATATTTGTACGTCAGGACGTTTACGCGCTATATAACCGATGCTAAATCAAATTGAATGAACTAAATTATAATAACTTTAAATGCATGTAGCCAGCTCGCATCGATACTGCCTAATGGAGAGCTCTGATTATAGTGTTCGGTTCGAAGCGTCCAGGACGTGTGTTCAATCAGGGTTACGCTAAAGTATGTATTACCTGTCAAGAGATACATAATTATAGTAGATTACATACATAGGGAAGTTAGTTGCATTAATTCGTCTGTGCGGTAAAAGAACATTGAAACAAATAAAGATCCAACAAACGTTATACTGTCTTGTGAACTAAGCTAAAATAAGCGATTTTGGTTCATCGGTTCTCGAATTTTGTGCTAAGAAACACATTTCGCTATTCATTTTTATTTATTATTAATTAACAGCTATTTTAAAGCTAAATGAAGTAAAATGTTATTCTTCGTTATTTCCATATTTTCAGACACAATACGTTTAAATAGGTTCAAGTATATTTGTGCTCTTAGAATGCAAGTCTATCCTTTTTAGTTTGTTGACGTTTTAATGATATAATTATGTATGCAAATTTCAATAGCAGACACAGTCTTTGATGCTTGAAGGTAATTACATAATAGAAAATAGAGTTATACGTGCATAGTGTCGTTCGAAACATTACTTGGCTTGTATTGATTCATTGGAACGTGGTGTAAGAAAATCGCACACAATATTATTTTATGTATTATTAGATTCAAACAACAAACACTAACTAATTTTGACCGATACATGACAAAAAAATGAACGAAATGTTATTTATCGTCATTATCAAAGGAAGCACGTGTAAGTAGAAATGTTAAGCTGAACTTGTTTGAAATTTTAACGTAGATTTAAATTTCAAACAATACTATGAAAGTTATTCGATGAAATTTAAAAAAATAAATACTTCAAATCTTCTGATAATTATCAGGTTGGAAAAAGGTCCACAATGTTATTAATTGAAAAGATGTTAACTAATTCATGTAAAAGATTAATGAATGTAAATTTGCATAAATTGGATAACACAGCGGAATAAGATAAATTTCAATGTTTTCGTTCCGGCAAAGTTGTCTAAATACGTGTCTAATGGCCGCTGTCAGTCAGTAATCAGTTTGACAGGCCGCGTATAATTGTTCATTCATTTTAGTACAATTGTGCTAAATAATAACTTCGCCAATGTCACGTAGAATGGAGAATACGCGCTGGAGAATGATCGCTGCAATCTTTCTTATATTTTTTGCTATTTGAGGATATAGAAACACTTACGATACACCTAAAAATATGATAATACTAGTAGATTTAGGTTATAAAGAAAATACATTGCAGAATAGAACAGTTAGCGCTAACACCTCCATCAGGAGAAGGTTCAGATGCTTTAGATGTTCTGAACAATTTTCAAAAATAATATTCTGCAATTCTTATAAGTCAAAGTAAAGAGTTATTCACTTTTTTCCATACAACATATTTATACATTATTTTTTACTGAGGTAGTACCTCGACCTTACAGAAGATCATAGCTCAATAATACTATTTTCAAGCAGTATTGTATTTCGGTTGGTAAAGTAAAGTGAACAGAGCTTCCGAAATGGATATAGGAACGGCAACGCGCTCGCGATACATGTGGTGTTACAGACGTCTATAAGCTACGGTAATCGCTTACAATCAGGTGAGCCGTATAATTGTTTGTCGAACTAGTAATATAAAAATTAAAATTAAAAACGAAAAACGAAAAACCGGATTCCACAAACACGTGTATTAACAAAAGCTATCACGACCGAAACTTTCCGCATACATATATAATAAAATGTAAATTGATAATTTCGCGCTTCCTGCAAAACTGACGTACCTTGTCAAAAGCTGAACACGCAAATTGAAAAGTAACAAAAATAAACCGGTCAATTAAACGTCATTCGGTAATTTTAAATGAAATGGTAAATTTTCACATGATGTTCGGCAAAGCACTATTTGTTATACTAGCATGACTAAAAGATTTACTTCTTTACTAAAAATGTTATTAATTAAAAGTTTATTAACCATCAAACAGATCAGCTGTATTTTTAAAATAAATTTAGTCAAAAGTTTAATTTGTTTAATACTTTTTATAGTGTATGATATAAAAAACGTACTTTTTATTCGATAATATAAACAAGCGAAAAAACACGTGTAACCAAAAAAAGAAGTATATGTCAATTAATTATGTGTTTGTGAAGCAAATAATAACTAAAAAACGAGATTACTACACTAATTAATTTGTTTACAATAACTATGGAGGAGATAAATAGTCATTTTACTATCAATAAAAATAAAAACGATCGCCGAATTATAGTTACGCGCATAACTTATGAACGTGCACCAAAGTGGATGCCTTTTTGGGTTAAAATCAATCTACACATATAATAAAAATGTAAATGTAATATGTTCGTGCACGCTAATCTCAGAAACGGCTTATTCGATTAAGATGTGCTTTTCACTAATAGATTGTGGGAAGCTTTACTTAGCATTTTGTGTTCATAAATAAACAAATATATGCCAATTTAAAAAGTCACGTTGAATATGTAAATACCCAAACGACGGTGTTTAATATCCAAAATAAACCAAAAGATATATCTAAAAAATGCCGTCACAAGCTGAGAAACCTTTGTGGGCTCATGCATAATACTTAGCTTAAGATTATGACATGATTTGGAATACATACTCGTGATTTGGAATATGTATCGGCTAGTGTAACATATACTCGTATATATAAAAATAAGTGTGAGTATATTTTCTAATTGTTCGTTACATTATTTATGCATGCTTGTTATTTTTTTGCAATTGTAGTAATTAATTTTTTAACCTTTAACAAATTACATTTCATATACAACGGAGTCAGTAGGGAATTTTATTTGTTTAAAAGTACGTAAAAGAGTATTATAATGTACATGAAATGCTCAAGGTAACTAATGTATTTAATCAGTAAAGGTACTGTGTCCGTCTAAAGCTAGCTTGCGAATTATCTACTGCATTGTAAATGCCTATTTTCATATAAGTTAGAATATATATATTTTTAGATTAACGCGAACAAACTGACAGACGAGGTGGAGGATATTGTTTTATAATATGTATAGACATGGTATATAATACTAGCTTACCCCGCAAACGCTATTTTTTCATATATGTTATTAACCCCCCCCCCCCCTCTTATAATTTAGGGGTACGAAAAATAGATGTTGGCCTATTTTCAGATCTACCCAATATGCATACAAAGTTTCATAAAAATCGGTCCAGCCGTTTCGGAGGAGTATGGTAACTAACATTGTGACACGAGAATTTTATATATAAGATAATCTAGTTTAATAGTTCAGGGTGAATAAATAAGATTGTTAGAATAATTAATTTCAGATTACTTTCGCTTAACGCTCTCGAAACCTTAGCGCGTTAATTACTATTATTACTGATAATTAACAGCGTGTGGTTAATATTGATATTAATATTCGAAATATTGAAGTTCGCCTTAATCTTCCTCTGTGTGAAGACCACCAGGTGTTGGAAAATATTAAATTATATCACGTTATGGATATTTTACAGAAATATTATTTCTCGTATAGTATATTACATTAATTCCATACTCATAATGTGAACGGAAACATTACTAAACTAAAATTACGGCTATATATAGTTTGAGGGTTAGTAGTAGTAGTAGAAGGTGATTAGTAGTCAGTAGTAGTTTCCATTTTTTCGCTATTTTCAATTTACTTGATCTATGTATATATAATATAATTTTTATCCGTGTGTCCTTTATAGAATTGTCAACTATACATTTGATCATATCATGATCTTCAGCAAAGTGATACATGAGCTAACAAAGGTTTCTGAGTTTGTACGACCAAAAAAAAAGCAAAAAAAAAAAAGCGTAGCAACGCGCGCAGGGTACAGCTAATTATCAATCAATAAAGATTATATAACTAAAGTAGTTGAGTGCTAAGAAACGTTATAAGTGCAAAATACTTGAGTGAAGTTAAATGATAGTGAAGTACCTTTTAATCAATTATAGACGATATCTACACCAATACATAATATTAGGTATTGATCCTTTGATGATTGGTCCTTTGATGTATTACAATTAATTAGGTGCGAGAAATAATTGATTGGATCTATAATAAATACTACGTATATAATACTAAGTCCCTTATAAAGAGTATAAATATATACTAAATTTTATATTTAAACTACATATTAAATATAAAACGACAACCACTTTCGTGTAGCGATGCGAATAATTTTAGTGCAGGCTGTCGCAGTATCGAATCCCGATCGGGCCAGATTTGTATTTGAAAAAGTATTTGTTTCCTGTCTTCGTTTGTGTCCGTTGGGGTCTCGTAGTAGGGAAGTTATCCGATAACCCTCAGTAGAGCAGAGTAGTAGATCAAGTTCCAACTATTCTTTTTTATAGTGAAATGGCATATTTCTCTGCATAGAAGACCCAGCAGAAGCACAAATATTCCTGCTAGACAGGCTATTTCAGTTCATTTTAGTTCAGGTCAACTTATTTGATATATGATGATATCTTTGTGGTTTCTACGTTTTGTATAAGTTAAAAGACTAGGCAAGTTTCCCATTAGTGGACAAAAGTCTCGTATCCAATTAAGGCGGAGATCATCATCATAATCATCATTTCAGCCTATCAAAGTCTACTGCTGGACATAGGCCTCTAAAAGTTCATGCCAAAAATGGCGTGAACTCATGTGTTTTGCCCACAGTCACTACGCTGGGCAGGCGGGTTGGTGACCGTAGGGCTGGCTTTGTCGCACTGAAGACGCTTCTGCCCGTCTTCGGCCTGTGTATTTGAAAGTCAGCAGTTGGATAGCTTTCCCGCCATCGGTCGGCTTTTTAAGTTCCAAGGTGGTAGTGAAACTGTGTTATCCCTTAGTCGCTTCTTACGACACCCACGGGAAGAGAGGGGGTGGCTATATTCTTCAATACCGTAACCACACCGCGCAGGCGGAGAATTTGAACTTAATTAGCTGCCTACTCCTTCACCACGTATTAGTGCTATTTACATGTCTCAGAATTTCTCTCGAGACACGCACGTTTCTTCACGACATTTTCCTCAACCGCTGAACACGAGCCGAATTTTTAAACAAATTTACCAATTGAAAATTCAGCCCGGATTTGAACTTGAAATTTGACCTTTCTTTTAAAATCCACGTGTCTTTATCTTAGGCCATCTTGGCTCAAAACGTCTGACGAACGTTCGAAGGAGAAAAAAATGAACCACGTTTTGATGTGATATTAGATAGCACTTACCTATACAACTTTTGACTATGGATACGCCGTGTATCAACAGATCAAGCAATTAAAGTAATCCATTATCGAATAATTGGTTTGCTTGGAGCAAACAGTTCACACATAAACACGAAAAGACGAAGGTATCTTAGTTGCTGACTAATATTATTTCTTCATATTGATAGTCATTAAGGTTATAACAGTTGACCTACAACATTTAATGCCTTATTAATATAGACTTTTTTATTAATTGATTGCGCAGTGGTCACAGCAACTGAACGACCGTCGAGTATGAGTTGCCTTGTCTTCTAGTTATTTTTTTATTATGTAGCGATAATTCAGCTTACTCACAACGTTTTCGTTTGTGCACCGAACCTTCTTAATCTTATTTATCTCAGTTCACGAAACACAAAAGAAGGCTGCGGTATAAATAGTTTGTTACCGAATTCTTTCAGAAAAACCAAAAACGTGTCTTTTTTGAATTGGTAATTTATTGTTATTACCAGATAATTATCAGTATTTTAAACATTTTTTTTTTTGTTTAAGTATCATATTCTTCTCGTGTACGGTGTCTATGTACATCAGATACTGGTTGCCAACGCAGTTAAGTGAGAGTCAGATTTGTAATCATTTTCTTAAGTATATTCATATAAAATTAACCAGTTTTACAATACCTACGACATATGCATCTTTTTTATATATTTAAAATGAGTTACTGTCGCTTAAGCTTATATTAGTTTTTCTATACCTTTGCTGTTAAAGGTCAATACTAATTACGTAACGAAATATTAAATTTCGAAAGAGAACAATATTTTAATATATTTTTATAAAATTAATAAGAAGATTTTTTATGAAACGAAAGTGACACAATTATCACAGTAAATGTAGGTAGTTTGATATAACATCATACCGAACCACGCATGAACGAACTTAATGAACATAAAATGAACTTAAATACACATTAGCCATCGAGAGTGTATTCTCAGTACACACACAGGACGATTTTTCACATTATATTTAGTTAAATAGGAATCTCTCGTGGTTTTAAAGGAACACTTCACCTTTACGATAATTCTTATGCTTTTATAAGCCGTTACGTGATCGCAATGTTTTATTGGTAAACGAAAGTAAAAACCTTTTTAAAAACAAGGTTTTATTTTTAGCGCGCTAAAACGGATATAATAAACTTTTCTTTTAAAGGTTTTACAGTCAATGTACCGTCATTACACAATTTATACGGTGTGAAAGCTTATCTCTTCATAATAACTACTTCATTTGTTAATATTTTTATTTGAGTATAGACATAGGTATAGCAATATAGAATTTAGCTAAAAAGATTTATTTGAATAATTCTTGATTGACTATAATGGTTTGTGTGTATAAATACAACATAAAACGGAGAACTATTTACGTTTTAATGGCCATCCCAGCAACTCGTAAACGCAACGCTACTCAAAATATATCACGATACGATACGATACGAACGATAAATAGACAAATATCTAGACAGTTAAAAAGTTGTGTACACGGATATAATTGACGTTTCTTAAATTACAAGCAGAGATTTATATGCAGTGAGAATACATTTTAGCAAAATAGTTATAAAATATAATTTGACACTGGTCATATTTGTGGTAAACGAAGAAATTAAACATAATAAGAAATACGAAAAAGTATAGACTTAGTAAAATTATTTAAAAAATGAGTCTTTTTTTAGTTTATATCTCTTTATAGTATTTTACTGCAGCCCATTGCAGTACATTGAACAACAAAATTAATGGTTTTATAAGTACAACACGTAAGGAAACTTCCGACTCATAGCAACGATTTCTTTAACATCTTTCCTTTTTTTCAAAAGGTTATGAGAGACGTACATGAGCTTTGAAACACATTATTTAGCGAGATATATACAGTAGAAGTAGGTATAACTTTTACCACATTAACATATTAAAGTATTTATAAATTTAATTGTAATTGTCAACCGAAATAAAATATCTAAAATCCATATTGCTAAAGAACAACGCATATATCCTCATCATGTGGTCGCCGTAGTGACATTTTGGATATTAAACATTGATATTTTTAAGCATAGTAAGGCCTAGTTATCGCTTTTACCTGATAATATTCGTTAACGATAGATAGCAAAGCTATTCACGTGTCGTACCGGTTCGCTGGAAATAATATCGTTATTATTACAAAAAGATTACTTTGAAATGGATGTTAAATAGTCATTTTTCTAAATTATCCTTAAGTTGCTATAATCTAAAAAAATTATACAGGTATATTGTAGAACGCTATTATAAAAATTCACACAGTTTCGTAAACAAAACAAGACGTTGTCTGAATATGGAAACCTGACTTAAAACTCTATCATGAGATGTGAAGCGACGCTACACTATACAACGCGAATAAAGTTACAGGCGACGTGAATTAACGCGAAAACCTAAGACAGCCGAGGATATAATGACGATTTTAAGTGACGTTGTGACTTTGATGTATTCGTCGCTCGTTTCAGGGCAACGAATAATTTAGTGGTGAAAAGACGGACACGTCAGTATCATTATAAGAAGATCTTCTTGTTACTATAGCGTTATTATCCGTTTGACTTGATTTATCAATTCTAATAATAATTGATATTAAGATGATGAGCGGTAAACAAATAAAACGTATATACTTCATAATACATTAACGTCCACTAACGCGTATATAGCGAGCGCTTCACGCGATGAATTGTCACGAAAAGTACGACATATTTTCATCCGAATGTTGGAACAAAACGGAAACATGTTTTCTGCGTTTATACGGTGGTGTTAATGGAAATGTGGTTGTTAACTGAGCACTGCCGATTTAAAAATACAGATAAATAACAACTAATGTGGCCTATAATCTTAATATATATAAATCTCGTGTCACAATGTTTGTCCTCAATGGACTCCTAAACTACTTAACCGATTTTAGTCAAATTTGCACACCGTGTGCAGTTTGATCCAACTTAAAAGATAGGCTATGTTTTATTTTGATATATTATTTTATTATTATATTTCAGAAAAAAATAAAGTGATACGAAGTTCGCCAGGTCAGCTAGTATTAATATATAGCGCGTGATAATATCATATTACTACGTTTATGAACGTAATTATTAACAGCGTTGTGGATTTATCCAGTATCAGTTTTTCTATCTTCTCTAGGCGTTAAAATGAAGAATTTAGGAATTTTATTATTAGCTACAAATAATTAACTAACTAAACACTTAATAAAGAAGCTTTTCTACTCTGTGTATTATATATTTCAAATTGAAGTATTTTAACAAACGAGCTAAGTAAAGGAGATTATTTATATTACGGCCAACGTGAAGCGGTAATCGAGAGGAAGATAGCATTAATGCTCAGCTACAGGTAATGTATGTATTTCAGATTTATTATTTACGCAAATATATTTGATACAAAAACTACGATCGTTTGAGTTCTTTTTCGGAACAAAAATATTCTTCTACGTGACATTGGCGAAATCATCTGTGCTCATTTGGCACTATTGAAAGCAATTTTAACCTGATGAAGAAGAAGAAGAAGTAGGAACAAAAATATATGATTTACGGAGGAAAGCCTCGCTAAAATACTTTTAAGTCGTAAGTTTATAAAACATTATAATCAAAGAAAACCGACACAACATATAAGTAATAACAAAATATATACATTTATAAGTACATAAGTCAAATATCGGATTACGAAATTCAACGCATACCAAAACCCACGCATCGTTTTCATCAGAACAATCCTACACAGAGTTATATGCTTTACTTAACAAAGATTCCTAAATGCAGTCCCAAATTTGATAAAAGGCATTTGTATATACATATATGTCTGTGGTTTGATTGTAAATGGTCAATTTTCGAAGACGAAAGTTTTACTATTGGAGATTATCTTTCCTTTTCTTTTTAAGTCTATGATTGTCGTATTATGTCGTAAAATAATACATACACCATCATCATCTCCCTGTCCTTATTCCACTTATGTAGGGTCGGCACAACATGTTTTGCTCTTCCATTATTCGTCACTTCAAAGCTCACTCCTTTCTTTCTCATGTCCTCAATCACACAATCCATTCATCGCTTGTTTGGCCTGCCAATCGCTCTTCGTCCTAAATCCTATGTACACACATGTTTCTATAAATATATGGATATTATTAATATGCAATTATGCATATTATATTATGATGCCATTGTTGCCGTACTTGTTATACTAATACATCCCTCAGGGAATAATGAGCTTCAAGGTTACAAAGTGCACGAATACTTTTTATTCCGTTCAACCAATAATATCGTTCACGCTATTGGTTCTAAATAACCCATCCATAAGAAAATAACGAGTGTACTTTATTAGACTATACGACTGAAGTTAAACTTACAAAACACAACTCTCTCTCTTTTTATCTTTACTAACTTATACCTCCCTCTCATCTTCCGTTCGCCTCGTCCGATCACATTTTTCGTAACGCTCTCGTCACGCATTCACCAGCTTACTCCCCAACTCAAGCGTGCGTAAAGAAATTTTACTTCAAAAACTGTAAATATATCCAAAATATACTTTGATTAGATATTTGACTTTCCTAACTGCGTATGTTTCAGAAGTGCGTCATTCCCTTGGGGGTGACAAATGAGAATTCCTCTAAAGCTTCAAAACTAACGTTATTCCTCGAATCACCTCGTATCACTAATATCAAGGTTGACGTTGTTAACTTTAGACTATGAATTTGTTGTTTGACATTAGCTAAAGCACACAACATTTCACTATATTGATATTTAAAACTAAATAAAATAAAATAAATATTTTTTTTGTATTCGACTAGTTCGGAAATTAAGCGTACAGCCCACTTGATGATAAACGCAACCCTTGGAGTTTTGGCTGCTGTAGTTCTCTTCTAGCTGGTGCTTGATATATTAAATGTAACAATTATTCTATTTGCAAGTATCTAGTTATAAAAACATAGTAAAAAGTTATGAAAATATAGTAAAATGCACCCCACACGTTTTTTACTCTAAATTGAATTATTCTCTTAATAACTTAAATTTTATTATAATTTTATTTTGAAGTAATTATGATTGATTGTTCGATCTTCTACTACTGTAATATAAACTCTATAAAAGCGGGTTTTTTTAGTTTTTTTAAAGTATAATTTATTAGTTACAACTTAAACATTTTACGATTGTTCTCTCTTTCTCTCTCTATCTCTTTAGCCTACAATAAATTTATATTATTATTATTAATAAACTTATATTCAAAATTACGTATTTACCAAAGAAACAAAAGTAAATATTGAAAGAATGTTTTTATTCTACAAAATAAGATACTTCAGTTGAACTTGAAAGTCGAATAATTGTGTTTGCAGGCAAACGAAAAAAAAACCGACTTCAATTACATCGACAAGTAATACAACGTAGATCGACGAAAAAATATTCAAGTAACTACGCGTTATCAAAGATTACTCAAAAAGCAGTAGATCTCGATAAAATTTAAATGTGACCACATGATAAATATCAGCTTTTGATTAAATTAAAAATTATCAAAATCGGTACACCCAGTAAAAAGTTATGCGGATTTTCGAGAGTTTCCCTCGATTTCTCTGGGATCCTATCAATCCTGGTTTCGTTATCATGGTAAACTAGGGATATCTCCTTTCCGATAAAAAAAAAAATTAGCAAAATCGGTACATCCTGTAAAAAGTTATGTGGTATAATACAATCCCACCAAAAAAATTTTCATGTAAAATGTTGCCAAGACATTACAGAAAGAATTACAGAAACGGCCAAGCCACACATTTTGACTAAGGTGTAGAGTTTGTGTGTGGGCATCAACGTCAACGGTGAATTCATCTCTCACCTTCGTTTCGCCGACGATATAGTCATCTTTGCGGAGACGCTGGATGAGTTAGGCCAAATGCTGGCCGGCCTAAACGAGTCCTCCCGACGTGTCGGTCTCTGTATGAACTTGGATAAGACGAAAGTTATGTTTAACAACCAAGTCATACCGATACCGGTATCGGTCGATGGTACCCTTCTTGAAGTTGTTCAGGATTATATTTACCTAGGCCATACTATCCAACTAGGCCGCAACAACTTCGAGAAGGAGGCCGATAGGAGGATTCGGTTGGGCTGGGCGGCGTTCGGAGATTCCGCAATGCTTGAAGACAAAAGTTTTCGAGCAATGCGTCCTGCCTGTGTTAACATACGGAGCCGAGACGTGGACACTGACCAAGGGACTGGTCCACAAGTTTAAAGTCGCTCAACGTGCAATGGAACGGGCTATGATTGGGGTCTCTCTCAAAGACAGGATTAGAAATGAGACTATCCGCGGGAGAACGAAAGTAACCGACATAGCCCACAGAATTAGCAAGTTGAAGTGGCAGTGGGCTGGTCATCTGTGTCGCAGGACCGATGGCCGTTGGAGTAGACGGGTCCTAGAGTGGAGACCGCGTCTTGGCAAACGCAGTGTGGGACGTCCTCCGGCCCGTTGGACCGACGATCTACGTAAGATTGCCGGTGTGGGCTGGATGAGGATTGCGGAAGACCGGGATGTGTGGCGCGAACTTGGGGAGGCCTATGTCCAGCAGTGGACTGCGATAGGCTGAAGTGAGTAGAGTTTGTGAAGTTAGGGCTTGTAGAGTTAGGGCGTGTAGAGTTAGAAGCTTGGCTCTATATGAGATCTGATAACTTTTTGATGGCTCGCAGCCATATGATCTCGTCTTGGCAACATTTTACATGAAAATGTTTTTGGTGGGATTGTATTATACCACATAACTTTTTACAGGATGTACCGATTTTGCTATTTTTTTTTTATCTGAAAGGAGATATCCCTAGTTTACCATGATAACGAAACCAGGATTGATGGGATCCCAGAGAAATCGAGGGAAACTCCGACACATTTTATACCATAAATATCATCCAATCTTCACCATATTCGGTTTAAGCACGCTGTTTTTGATTTTATGTAGAACTGATATGCAAACGGTGACCTCCGCCAAAACTTAAATACCAAAATTACAAAATGTAAATTTTCGACATAAACTAATAACCGATTTTTTTTTAATGTATTTTATTATTATAATTTATAACAAGGAGTAACAAGGAGTTCCTATATCAATTTTCAGACCTCTAGCATCAAAATTTGCGGAAGTCTCATACAAACTTCCACCCCCTAGTTTAAGGGGTTGGGGGGTAAAAGTTCCAAGTTTTAGAATTTTTTTGTTGTTTGTGTACTAATACTAGCTTACATACCAAATTTTAGCTTTCTGGGACTTCAGGAAGTACTCTAAGAATTTTGATGATCATCAGTGAGTGACGAAATCGGGGTTTTTTAGATATCAATAAAATCTAAAGTATAAGAGCTATGCAATTGAAACTTTATATGTTTAATAAGTCCTCTATTGACATCATATCCTGAGAATTTTGTTTATCTGGTATAATCCAAACCCAAGTTATGAGGGTTCAAAAAAACGACGAAGCGCTTCGAGAAAAGATAGGTAGTGCTTTTCGTTTTTTTTTTTTGGCTCGTCTTGGCGGGGGCACTACCGTGCCCCCAGATGTAGGTCGACGAAAAAAGCGTCAAGTAAAAACGCATTATTAGATATAACTCGAAAAGTAGTTGTTAGATCTCAAATAAATTTAAATGGGACCAATTGACACTCACCACCTTTCGATTTAAAAAAAAATTGTCGAAATCGGTCCAACCGGTCAAAAGTTCTGATGTAACACACACAAAAAAAAAGAATACAGTCGAATTGAGAACCTCCTCCTTTTTTGGGAGTCGGTTAAAAAGTTATCACAAAGTTATCAAAAAGTTACGACAAAAATTTGACGAAATTGATAATTTATTTTATAGTCTTCATATAGCGCCATTGTATTTCGATTGAGATCTTGTTAGTAAAATCACAGTACACCTTCAAAGACGCTGCGCTGTAAAATAAGCCGTCAAAATAGTTTTCAAACGAAAACGCCAAACACGTACACTACTCGAAAAACACGTTAAACAAATCACGAAAGTTATTAATCCAACTGAATGAGTGAACAAATTACAAAACAAAAGAAAAAGTTTGACAAACGGCTCGACAAATAATTGACAGTGAGCTTAACACTATTAACTACGACGCTGGAAATAGCTGTTTAATATTTGCTCATTTATTGTTTTGATGTCCATTTAGTATTTTAGGAAAAATAGATCAAAAGCACATTTATTACTATAAATAAGGTGTGTATTATACACCCATATATATTTTCCATTATTATATATTATATCCATTCATTCATTCATTCCATCATATTATCCATTATATTTTATACATATATATATATTAATGAAACATATTTTCAATATTAACCTAACACGAAAATCATAAAACGATATGTTTATTTGGTCAATAATAGAAAATTAAGTAGTTATGTCAAATGAACCGACGTATAGTCCTAAATAACGAATTAATGAAGGGGGTTAAAATAGTAGTAAATGTGCGTCATTCGTTTGACACGAGTATTTTTTCGGAAGTTATCATGTCCATCGAACCTGTCAACTGAATTTTTAATATTATATTAGTCATATTTTCTGTTTGAGTCTATTTTCTGGCTATACACACATGAACAATGATCACTGTAACTAACTAACCAGTGTGTTAGCGCTTTGTTTGAAACGATTGCAGCTAATAAAAGCGTTAAACTGTGTTTTTACTACTGGGGTGTGAATACGAATCTGAGGTTTGTAGACAAAATTTCGAGACGCAACATTGAAAAAATCGCAAAAATGTTTTTTTCTCTTTCAAATCAACCGTTCGGTCACAAATGCGAGTTGAAAATTGGCAATTTACTGCGGTCTCCGCAAAACCCACTTTTTACATTCCAAAACTTTATTTTTTATTAGAATGCTGTTATTTGATAAATTTCTCCGAGTTGTCTGCACAAGTAATTAAAAAGAAAAAAAGGATCGAAATTATTGAAATTAAATCAAATAAGGACTCTAACAAAATTAAACTTAAAATATCGTTACTTATGATCGTATATTAATAATAGTACCGTATAGTATTTATAGTAAATCGTGTTTTTTGGAAATCATATTTAAATACGAATTACATATTGGTAAAATATGAATAATATTTTGCGATTTTACCGATATAATACTAAAAAATATGAATTGGTTATTTAATTAAAAAATTATGCGTGCAATTAGAAAACAAGGAAAAAATTCGATTTGGCGACATGGGGATTTGAACCGTGATCTTCTCGCTCGCTCCTGACCGGCTCACCTGAGCTGTTACAACTTTACTGACAATTGTGAAATTTGCCTTCGTATTCTAACGATATTATTTCTAGCTATATTGAGTTATCGCCCCCGAAATCCCCTGCATACTAAATTTGATGAAAATCGTTGGAGCCGTTTCCGAGATTCAGATTATATATATATATAACGGCGCGTGATATATTTTAAAGGAAATAATTAAATTTTGATTTGATTAATACTGAGCACCCGCTAAGAATAACCATGATGAAGAGAGTCCGGACTATTCTGAGAATTCGCTCGGCGCTCCTTCATATATATATATATATATATATATATATATATCTCCTTCATATATATGTATGTGTGTGTGTGTGTAGAAGAATTGCTCGTTTAATAGTATTAGATTACAAATTATAATATGCAAAAATTCTTGCAATGCAAAAAAGTTGCCTTTTAGAAGGTCCTGGCCGAGGTTCTACGTTCAGAACTTTACCACTAGCAACCCTTTAGAGTACAAATTGACTGAATTATAATTATGTTTAGATATGAATTAGCAGTCTCGGTCACAAAAAGCTGACAACGATCAATATTTTTAGAAGCTTCAGGCGCAAGTAAGATTGTTAATACCGGAATAAATAGTTATGACATAATTGTAAATTATCTAAAGGAAATGACTTTCAATATTATTACATTTTGTATTACACTATCTGTTCTGTTATCTTGTTTTTACACAGGTCGAAGACGGGCAAGCAGCGTCTTCGGGGCGACAATCCAGCCCTGCGGTCACCAGCCCGCCTGCCCAGCGCGAACGTGGTGATCATGGCAACACACATGAGTTCACGCGATTTTTGGCGCGAACTCGTATAGGCCTATGTCCAGTAGTGGAATGCGACAAGTTGAAGTGTGTGTGTGTATATTTCCACTGAAAATAATTTTATTCAAGATATACTATTACTCATATTATTGCATAGAAAAGTTAACACATTTTAAATCCACATTCACGCGGCAAGTTCTACTAAGCGAGTGACGGTAAGCGCGATGCATTACTGTTTATAAGCTGGGTAAAGAATAATAATATAAATGATTTTCTAGATTATGTTTTAATAAGATGATTGAAAAAAAAAAAACATTGATGTTTTTTTCCAACGTTATTTGATTTTAGCTTATACATTCCCGATAAGTTGTTGCGAACATGTCGGCAATTTAATTGACTTAATAATTATTTTTACAGCAAAATACAGCAAATATTTATGTCAAGTAACTAAACTGTTTTGATGAATCGTATAAGACAGAGAACGTCAGAAAAAGCTCGAGATGCGGAATAAAGTTTTCTTCGCGACAATCCTCAATTTTTGTAGTAAGTTGCTAATTTTTAATCAGCACAAAATAAATTGGAACTAAAATATTGCAATTTGTTTTTTTTTTTTAAATTATATTGACAACATCCACGGGCTCTTACTTGGCCATGCCATTTTTACAACATGAAATATTTGTACCTATTCGGCACGCGTTTTTTTTCTATATTAGTTTAACTTTAGACCAGCAGTTCTAAAACCGTCAAAAATTACGAGTACTAGGATGATCTGTACTGACAGCTTTTTGTTGCTATAATAGATATTACAATTCATGTTATAAGCGTTGTTTTCGTCTGACATATTGAAAATAATGGACCATGTTCACTTTTTACCTACATTAAACAAAAATAGCACGAACTATAATACATAATACTCGTATTACTTCATACATAAATTGTTGTAAGAGATAAGTAAAAATGAGGGTAATATGATTAACTTTTATAGAAGGTAAAATGAAGAATTTTTTGTTTTCTTTAGGTACTACTACAGACTCCAAGAGTGCGGTAATTATTTTCCCGAAAGTAGTCAAGTACTCGAGCTTAACACTTCGCCTGCTAAGGAGCGTGATAATGTTAGGTACTTCGTCCTCGTAGGCGACACTTTGAAATACGAACTCATGAAATAAGTAGCCAAAATTAAATTGAAATAGCCTCTGCAAATTACATTAAATGAACGGTTTATCGCGACCATATTGATGTATTGCTCGGCGGCTGTATAATCGTCTCTTGATTTAAAACATAATGGTGATAGGACGAGCAACTGGCCAAATGACGCCCACGCACTGATCGATCACGCGGCTTAACATTGAGAACTAATATATCCGAGTATCTTAACGTCAAGTGCTCTTCGTAAAGATAATGAACGATTTTTAAATTATTTTCAAAACGCTATCACTTATTTCACTCATTACGCTCGCTAATCAAGAACTCGTGGAATTATCAATAATTGTTATCATTTATCAGTTACATTAATATTGGCTACGCAGATGGCCTTTACCGAAATGTGAAGCATGACGTGCCCATGACGCCTAATAAATATCAGGCTAATTATACACTGGACAGTATATTAATATTTCGCTGTAAGAAGTCGTCAAAGTATTCGTTTGAAATTTTGTAAGCGATGCGTCACCCGAATATGTATTTTCAAATCAGACGGAATAGTACAAATTTTAATAAATAAATAAAAAAGAATAATAATTTGAATGACAATTTTTATCACAGAAGGGGTGTTATTTATAGACATAAGCTTGTGCCCACTATATGATGCAACTACCTCGATTTTAAGTATCAAATCTAGGTTATTCTTTTAACACTGAATCTTTATTCAAGCATACTTCTCATTAAACTGTTTTTATTTTGATGTAAATATTTATTTTTCAGTCAATGCGTGGAAACACTAGTTCAAATATTTGTTTAGTAGGTACTGAATGGTGATTAATAAAATCTTTATCTTTTATCCTATCAAAATAAGTTTGTATTTATTTAGAATTATTCAAAAATTGTGATTTTACGTAATAGAAAGGGAATTATCTCGTTAAATCCTTTTACGTATTGCGTCAGATTTAGGTCTCGATATTGTAGAACGATTTTGGATTGATTGATATTTCAAAATAGGCTTGGCGCATATTGATATGACAAAGACAATCTGTAATTGTAAAAAATGAAAGTACACTCGAGATTACATATTTCGACTATATTTGGTACTCGACTTCGTCCGCGTGGAATAGTGACTTTGAACAACATTTTTTGGATATATCTTTTGGTTTATATTGGATTATACCACCGGTGTTTTCGTATTTACATGTTCAACGTGATTCTTTAAATAGGTATAACTTTTTTATTTGTGAACCAATTGACATGAAACAAACACTAAATGTTAAGTGAAGATTACCACAATATATTTGTAAAAAAGTATTATAATTACATTTTTATTATATGTATTGATGAGATCGATAACGGAACATTAGCGCGTATATGTATACGTACTATGAAATTAAGATTCTAACACCGATAAAGTCTAGTCCGTGTTTCCTACCAATATTGAAAAATAATTTATTTCTTTTGAGGTTGTGTTGATTGTATTTTTAACCGACTTCCAAAAAAGGAGGAGGTTCTAAATTCGTTCTCATTTTTTTATATGTATTTTACTTCAGAACTTTTAACTGGGTGGACCGATTTCAACAATTATTTTTTTATCGAAAGGTGGTGTGTGTCATTTGGTCCAATTTAATTTTTTTTTTGAGATCTAACATCTACTTTTCGAATTATATCTAATAATGCGTTTTTACTTCACTATTTTTTTCGTCGACTTACGTTGTATTATAACGCATAACTTTTTACTGGGTGTACCGATTTTGATGATTTTTAATTTAATCGAAAGCTGATATATGTTTATCATGTGGTCAGATTTAAATTTCATCGAGACCCGATAACAACTTTTTGAGTAATCTTTGATAACGCGTATTCACTTGACTATTTTTTTGTGTACGTTGTATTACTTGTCGATGTAATTACAGTCGGTTTTTTTTTTCGTTTGCGAGCAAATACAATTATTTTGTTTATGAATTAGTAACATTACAGAGGAAAGCGCAGAAGCCAAACCGAAACGGGTCGCAGAAAATCTCCGGATCAAATTGGATAGGTCTATGCCCAGCACCCGAGTAGAAATTTTTTCGTCTTCCTTAGAAGGACCGGCCCAGGCATGCCTGATCAGTACTAGATAAGGCATGTAACGCAGATGATTTATCTGGGACCCGATCAGGAAATCTCATCTCATCCTGATCAGCCGGTTCGGTCCGGTCCTTTTAAAAACACGAATGTATATTCTTGAAAAAAATGTTAAATAAAAAAAAAAGCGAATTGATATTATAAATATGTTACTTAACATAATTATTATGATATTTATTTCTGTTTATTTTTTCCAATTTATTATTTATTTATGTTTTTATTTTAAATATTAATTATTTTTATTTATTTTTATATTATTAATTACTTATTATTATTGATTGATTATAACTTCTAATAATTAACTACTAATTAACTATTTCCTACTACTTACGACTGCTCCTGTGTGACTGTGTAGAAATGGACTCTCTGCTAGACTATCCTGATAACTGTATATATACTAAGTGCACCTAAAAACATTGATAGCGCGATTCAGGCTCAGTTCGCGTAATTTCTTTCAGGCTATATAGTTCTGGACTGGACCGGGTCCTGATCCAGTATGCCTTAGCATACTTGATTATATTTTACATCAGGCTACCCTGATCTGGACCGGTCCGGGTCCTGATCCAGTATGCCTGACCATACTTGATTATATTTTACACAAGGCTGTCCTTATCTGGACCGGACCGGGTCCTGATCCAGTATGCTTTGCCATACTTGATTATGTTTTACATCAGGCTATCCTTGTCTGGATCAGACCTGGTCCTGATAGAGCTTGCTGGATCAGACATGCCTCATTCTATCCTGATACGGTCCAGATACATGATCTGGTTGAGCTTGACCTTTTTTCTAGTCGGGCAGATGTCGAACATAATTGATGAAACCGACTACGGAAGTTAATATATTCTGACGACATTCAATTATTACAGTTTGAATTTTATGAATTATAATATCAGAAATTATGTGTAATTAATGTATGTACGTGCATAACATCCGAACGATTGCATCGGATTGGTAAATTCTTTTTGTCCTGAGTACGTAAATGTCAGCACAAACTTTGTATAAAAATATATAAAATTCATGAAGAAAAAAACAATAAGGCGGGCGCTAAAAGGCGCAAAAAAGCCCGGGTCAGCTAGAAGGACATAAAAATGTGTGGTAAATTGCGTTGAGACTTTTTTCTCTACTATGAAATCTCATTTAGTCTTCATTATATAAGGTGTAAATAAAACTTACGTCGTGGTTATTTCGAATATATATTCACATAGTAGCAGCCCACGTCTCGGGATACAAATATAAAAACCTATTTCGGTTTCGCGACTGTACTCAAGCACAATTTAGTGTGCCCGTAAAAACTGCTATGTCGGTATTTTTTCGACGATATCGCGAGAAAGTAAATGTAAATTAAATTTTATTTAGCATTTTCATTTATACTTTTAATTTGCAGCTTCACCAGATCTATATTGTGTCCACCAAAAACTACATTTCATAGGTGGAGGGTAGGCTTAATAGAAAATTAGCTAGACAATTTAAATATTTCAGTATTGAGTAACTTTTTCAGTACTGCATATTAGAAGTTATAATAATTTTTCATTACATTTTTTTACTCTTAGGTTTTTTTAGGCCTATTAGTAACTATCTAAGAGCATTATTCGCTGAAATTGTTTAATATACACTAACGTTGTACATCTATAAAAATTATTATTAATGATGCTTATCTATATCCAGCCAAATCTGGAAAATCCTTTTCAATATTCACAATATGAGTACTTAAGCAATAAATCCACCAGTTTATTGATAACTTTATTCTGAAACGAATTAAAAATTAAGTATTTGATCTTTAACTTTCTGTACAATATTATATTAGCTATTTCAATTTTTTTTTATTATCACGATCGATTCATCCGGTACATCCATGTCTGTAATAGATAAAATTTTCACCTGATTCTCACATATAAGAAGCCTTCGCCTAGTGAATACGTACAGGACAACACTATAAAAACACCTGTCTAATGCTGATTAAGCATTTTTATTAACATATCTTTGAGTAATTTTTTACGATATCGTGTCATTTTTAATTAAAATATTATACTATGTATGTTAGTATTGTCGGGAAAGCTCTAAAGAAATATTACTATTAAAAGACACATATTTACACGTTTGAAACAATTGCAACTGAACCTTAATCGACGCTGAAATGCAAACTATTTACAACACATGCATCTGTCGAATGCAATTTACTGGTGTTCGTTGAATAGCTTCATTCTCTAGATTGGATACTTCCGATCGGAATTTAATTACATTTTACGTCGTGTTTATAGTTTCAGAAGCGATTGAATTAGTTTTTTTTTTGTGAAACAAGTATTTTCGAGTTTGACAAACGCACTTATGGTCCGCTGTTGCTGACCTATCGTAGCAATCAACAGTCGTCCTCAGGACCTTACTCACAACCGAAATACAACGCTAATAATGATAACTATTATACGGATGTCGTCTTCTATATGTTTAGGGCGGGCTAATATTATTGTTATTTCCGTCTGAGCAAATCTGTGAACAGTATAGCAATCTATTACTTAAAGAAGGACTGACGACGCGTTGGCGCAATGATCACAGCACTGGTTTGTGGCTGTTGCGCTGGCGGTTGCGGGTTCGATCTCCACACATGACAAACATTTGTATTGGCCATACAGAAGTTTGCCGGGGTCTGGGTGTTTGTGCAGTACTTGTGGATCTCCCCACCGTGCCCCGGAGAGCACGTTAAGCCGTCGGTCCCGGTTGTTATCACGTACACCTGATAGGGATCGTTACTCATATTAGAGAAGTAGAGGATATATTCACTTCACATCGGCACACAAATACAGGTATAAACATTTTTTCTCACGAGCACTACTAACACAATATTAATATTGACGCCGATAAATCCAATTTCGTGACATCATGACGTCACGTTACATTTCGACCAATAGTGACACGCGTTGTGTACGTCTGAATTTAATTTAATTTTTTTCGCTTTTTATATTAATATTTTGTGGGTTTAAATAATAAATAAATAAAAGATATAAAAATATTTGAGACAAATTTAAATTTGACGCATATTCCCAATTAGTAGGGGAATAAGTACTGGAACGAAAGGCATAGCAAGGTCAGCGTCGTGAGCATTATCAGATAACGCTACTACAATCTCATTATCAGATTTGTGTTACTGACGAGTCTAAACTAGCATGTTGTATTTTTATCGTGTTCTAAGTGTAATTTCATTGATATACTATTTGGACACTTACTAATATATTAAACGAAAATCGATCAGAAAAAAAATTTATTAGTCAATCTATATACTTTGAATGAAAGGTAATCAAAATTTCAATGAATTATTAAATATAGCGTACAAAATAGGACCACACAACAACAAAAGATAATTAAATATATGTTGTAGTTCATACTAATATTACAAATCATTAATACGTGAAACGAGATTGCAATGAACTTAGAAAAATATCTTTAATATAAACCTACCATGTGTTTAAACGACATTAAATGCTACATAATGATAGGTGTATGTGTGGCCTTATATAGTCAATGATAAAAAACGGCGTAGAAGGCTGATTTGGTGATATTAGTGGAACTGATAATAATCTCTTAATAAGTTAAGAGAATTGTAAACATTCGTACGAACAAGTAATTATTATCGTAAACGGTAGTCGATAGCCATGTTATCAGTATGTCGATTTTTAACAAAACTAAAGTGTACCTATGTGTAAAGACAAGATTAAGACGGAACAAAATAGATATTAAATAATAGAAATTTTTTCGTCAAAAAAAAAAAAAAATAATAATAATAAATCGCATTTTCAAGAAAATTTATATTTGTAAAAGAGGAGAATATTGCCCGCGGCATTTTATCCGCTTATGTTGGCGTAATGATAAGTGATAGAAACGAGAGTACAAGGTACTATTGAAATGTTATTTTTATTATGTTCCTGGCATATCGTATAAAATTGTAAATATTGACTACCGTAGAATATCGCTTCTATTTTATTGACACTACACGAATATTAAACAATTATGGAATAAAAACAAGTGCCTCTTTTTAAATTTTTCTATAGAATAACTTTAAAGTTACTTAGTAAGAGTCGCGTCTTTAATGAAATAAAAACTTTATAAAAGAAAGAAGAGTAAAGCCATTTGTGGCTTTATTTATGTTAAACTAGTAGGGGACGTTGAACATAGCCTAAGACTTTGTATTATTATACAATATCAATTTGCCAATTTCCTTTGTCAGTATTTCCATTATTATATCACCTACGCTAATTCACCTATTCCTCACACATGCATAGTTCGCAGGTCACCGTTAACAATAGGTTATTATTATAATCCACTGTAACAAATATTGATTGCTAAGCTCGAAACAACGACACAACACTAATAGCTGGGGGAATGATTAACTTATAACATCAACGAAATAATTATTCGAAGAGTTCGAAATAATTATATGAGAATAGTAGTTGGTCAAAGTTTGCTATATAATTTTTGAAGTAAACACCACCTGTTTTTTTTTCTGGTGCTATTTTCATTACTTTGATTTAATAATGTAAAATGACGGACTCAGACTTCCTTTCAGGGAATCGTTTCGAAAGCAAAGCTACAGCCGCTAAATACAATGATCTTTTTAATAATATTCTGTTAAGAGTTTTTTTGAGATTTAAAGTAATTTTAAGACGTAATTATTTCTTGCAAAATTTAAACCGTAAATATTTCCGTAATTTTTCTGCTACGGTATGTAGGCAACATCCTATAATTGTCACCTAAAGCTATCAATATGACAAGTTCACAGCATCTACGTGTCGCATTTAGAAAATTTCATGAAAAAATCGCACAATAGGTTCAAGTTATTGTTGTACAATACTCATACAGTAAGTAGCATAAATTATTTCATTGTGTTTAAAATACCATTTTTAGAGATGGTATTAATAAAATATTTACAACTAGCTTCTGCCCGCGACTTCGTCCGAATGGAATAGAAACAATTCTGTCATACATGATTTTTGCGAAACTTTAACTGTTATGCAGCGCACGCAGCGGAAGCTCTCAAAAGGAAAAAAGAAAACCCCGATTTGAAACATTATTATTATTATTTTTATAATATTAATATAGATTGCAAAATACTTATTTAAAAAGTTAACAGTAACTAGTTACTCATAATACAAAACATCTAAGCACTTAATATATGTACAATATTTAAGTCTTCGCAAAGTAGAATTTGTTACGTTAGGTATTATTCCTAGCTTGCACGTTAGCCTATTATAATCACAATAGATTTAAGAACAAAACATTCTGATTATACTCCTGAGTATAGTTAAGCTCTTTTATTTATTTAAATAAAATTGAAAAAAAAAAAATCTCAGTCTTTCAATATTCCATTATGCAATTTCGGACTGCTGTAGAAAACGGTATTAACGTGAATAATTAGTTATCAATTTAGGAAAATGTGAACAACACTAAATAACGTGAATATGAATCGTCGTAACGTATGTATGTTGTGTGGTTACGGCATTAAAGAATATGTCACTCCTCTCTTCCCGTGGGTGTCGTAAGAGGCGACTAAGGGATAACACAGTTCCACTACCACCTTCGAACTTAAAAACCCGACCGGTGGCGGGATAACCATTCAACTGCTGGTTTTGAAATACACAGGCCGAAGACGGGAAGCAGCGTCTTCGGTGCGACAAAGCCAGCCCTGCGGTCACCAACCCGCCTGCCCAGCGTGGTGACTATGGGCAAGACACATGAGTTCACGCCATTTTCGGAGCGAACTCGTGGAGGCCTATGTTCAGCAGTGGACTGCATTAGGCTGAAGTGAGTGATTGAGTGATAATATACGTACGTACGCACATAACTTCTTAACGAGTGTACCAAAATGGGATAAATATTTTGTTTTAGCTTAACGTAAGTAACGCTAAATTTGCTAATGTAACGAAAAGTAAATATTTCAGTACCAAGGCAGCCTTGCCAGTTACTCTTAAATAAATATATTTTAAGAGATATTGTGTATATCCCTTTGTTATCGGCGATCCAATAAGAAGATGTTTTAGTAGATCCTTCGTTATTGATTTTTATCTGACAAATGCTTTTTAAATTTAGCCTGAATGTTTTCAATAATAAAATATATTTACCATACTGTGGATTCCAAATGGAAGAAGCATATTTTAGCGCAGAACAAGAGAACAAGAATAAGTTTTATGTAGTTAGCTATTTTACAAACAGTTAAACTCGTAAAGTTTAAATAGAAAAAATCAGGTATTAATTCCTTATTATCATATTAACAGATTTACGTCACCAATCCACCTGCAATTTGAGTACTTGGAGTTCGTATATATTTTTAATAACGCGCTGTTTCTTAGGCAGCATTCCGGCACGCGCCAAGAGAAACGCGGGCCTTATCAATGGTGTCAGTTATATCATTTCGCAGAACAATATATGAGCAGGATTCAATCCAATTAAAAACAGATAAAAAATATTTAACTTTAAAAAATGTAAACTAGTATTTAAAGATGATAATAATGTTTTAAAATGGAATTAATAAATCAATCAACTCTAATGTTATAGAGAACTACATTTCCTTAGTTTATTTGTAGATTTGATTTTGAAAATGCTTTCACCAATCGAAATCTATTCTTAAGTATCATAGATTATTTTCGTAATAAAAAGCGATTAATCGGAAAAATTTACCTTTTTTGTCTAAATTTACAAGTCGGAAGAAAAAACAATACTGCGCCGCTTTATTCGCAATATACAATACAAATTTAGTTTTAAGCAGATTTAAAAACGACCACGTCAAAAGTTATCTATTAGGTGTCGCGAGGTATTTCGCTTCAAATTGTATTAGAATCGGAAAGTGATTTTGCATAAACGTATATATATATATATATATATATATATATATATATATATATATATATATATATATATTTTTTTTTTTTTTTTTTTTTTTTTTTTAAATAAGAAATTGTATTTACGACAATGTAAAAAAAACAGTTGAAATAAATAATAATGAGTTAAAATTAAAATAAATCAACAGACAAATTCAAAGTAGACAATACCAAACAGACTGAAAAAGGAAACAATTCTAGAACCTAGCGTTAAAAAAGAAAGATCACTATCATACCTTAATATACGTTCAATACTGACAAAAAGGACTTTAATTTAAAAGCACGGAAATATACTCAGGAAGGGTTACTTTGATATCAATCTACTATAGTAGATCCTTAATAAAAATAATCCTTCGTAAAACTACATTGTAATGAAATCAATAAAACTAGTCATAGCATTAGTGCTTACTATTTCAAAAAGATAATAAAACAATACAATATGCTTTTATCACGCCAACACAAATAAATTTGATATATCTGAGTTTATTTTTAAAGTAAAAAAAAACTCTATAATTGTGTCAACGATGTTATACACATGATTTACATAACGCGAAACTGAAAGATACTATAATTTCTTATATTATAACAATACAATCGGTGAGTTCTAATTAAGATGCCCGGAATGCATGGAAACGACTCTTTCTCATTTCGCACACTTTTGTTCATAAAACTTATCCTCCGTCATATGTATTCCTTGTAGAATCTAATAAAATAATACTTCAGACATGGAAATTGAAATAAACAACTTAATAACTTTAATTATAGTGATAAAGATAAAACTATGTCCTAATAATACTACACAGGTGCCATAAAAGTTCATATAGTATAATAATTATATTTGCTCGCAAAAGAAAAAAAAATCCGATTTCAATTACATCGACAAGTAATACAGCGTAGGTAGACGCAAAAAACTAACAAACGCAGTAGTCGTCACTATGATTTTCGAGGATTCCCCTCGATTTCTCTAGGATTCTATCATCAGATCCTGGTTTCCTTATCATAGTACCACACTTGAGATATCACCTTTCCAACAAAAAAATAATTATCAAAATCGGTTCATAAAATACGAAGTTATCCCCGAACATACTTAAAAAAATATATGTATATTATATATACGGTCGTATTGAGTAACCTCCTCCTTTTCTGAAGTCGGGCAATATATATATGATAATTCCCATTTCTCATACGTATTTCGACTGCATTATCAAAACATAATATACTAGGGTAAGTACGACGCTACGACGCACTGCAGTTCGACTTCTCGCCAAAATAATGACAGGCAAGATATACGATACTGTTGTATTATACAGCAGCAACAGAAAATATTTTGAAGACTACTTTACTTTTATTATGCAATAAAATGTATATTTCATTTCGATTCATCCTTCAGATGTGTTATTATTTAAAACTTTACTGCACTATTTTCAACGAACAAAGATTTTGGCTGGGTGGACCGATTTTGATGCTTTTTTTTTAAATCGAAAGGTGGTCCGTGTCATGTGGTCTGTATTCCATTTAAATTTAAATTAACTAGTACTTTTCGAGTTATATCTAATAATGCGTTTTTACTTGACTATTTTTTCGTCGACCTACGTTGTATTATACCGTATAACTTTTCACTGGGTGTATCGATTTTTATGATTCTTGTTTTAATCGAAAGCTAATGCTTATCATATGGTCCCATTTAAATTTTATCGAGATCTGACGACTACTTTTAAGTAATCTCTGATAACGCGTATTTACATGACAATTTTTTCTATATACCTACGTTGTATTTACTTGTCGATGTAATTGACACAATTATATTTCCATATCGTTTCTACAAACATTTATCACAGGTTTAACCAAAATTTTATTTGAAATCGATAGTTGAATTACAGAGGCTCATTGGAGAAGTATTGTTGCATATTATAAATACCAAACTAATAGATCTCATAGCCAAGATAAGATTTTTTTTCACATCCTGCTCCCCTAAATAATATGTAATTTATTGATCAGTCAATAAGAGTATGAGTCACATTATTAATTTAATTAATTAATCACATAGTTAATTTAACAATGAATTCAATGTGATTTTACTGAAGACCAATAAACGTATAAAAGATAAATTTTTAATGACGCTGAATATAATTTTCAGTATTTTCAGAGATATATTTGAAATGCGGGATATTTGTATTTTTATAATGAAAAGTTTAGTATAAAAGTAATATTTTGATTTAATAAACGAGATTCTTTTGAACTTATCAAATTTCAATAACTTAAAAAAAAAACTTTTAATAAATTTAAGAACTTCTATACCTCTATCTAGCAAAGTGATTTATTGTTTAATATTTCTAAGTTGTTAGATTTGCTTATAAAATGATATTGATATCAATCGTCGTTTTTCAATGCTTTTAAGAGGTTGTGAAAAAGATCTACTACGTAAGATATTAACAATAATCTGTGACGTTTGATTATTATTTTACATTATATATCCACGCAGAGGCACATTTCGAACCCAGCAATTTATACTAAGCTAACTCTTAAAAGTGAACTTTACAATAGAGGCTTATAAAAGGGAAAAACGTGATACCTTTTATATTAATAAAGAAACTTATTTGAAATTTGGTATCTTTAATAGTTAATTTATTCATTGCAATTTCACAATTTTTTTATTACATATAAAACACATTTTATCCAATTCGCATTAAAAGCAACTTATAGAAAAGTCGAGTTGGCGTAGTATAAATTGTAGGTATCGATTTGACCGGGCACCCATTTAAAATGCAATATCGTTAGGTTATTTTAACTTAAGCTTTGAGTGCTAGGCGTAACTTCATTAGAGTGTGTATCTGCAATAAATAAAACAATGCTATATGGGTTTTGTTTACTTTCGCGAATCACTATACGATATGCTATTGGGCGTTAAAAAATAAAAAAAAAACGTCACAAACATTTACATCAGAGAGAGAGACGATTGTTATAACGTCTCGAAGCTTATTTATGATACGAAATGCAAGTGTGAGCCTAAAAATTTTAGGAAGGAGAATAGCAGAGTGAGACCTGAGAGAATTTCGACCAGTCGGAGTCACAGAATTGACCGCAACTCACAGAGAAGCGAGACTTAGGTTTTCTCGAGAATATTCAAAATTAACTTTGAAACAATGGAAGGTAGTTCCCTTCTCTGATTGATCCGTTGAAACAGTGGGCTACGAGAGGCTCGATAGTGAATCGACGCCCGTACGTTGGTCATCTTCAATACAGGCAGCGTCAATACTTACAAGTATGCGGCAGAAGTCGTAGAACCACCTGTCATTTCGACTATTTCTATTATTATATATTTCGGTGATAAGGTTGTTTTAATTGGCAAGAAGACTCGTTGACGCACCGCGAGATTTGTTACCGATAACTTGGATGAAGTCAACATTCAGCCAAGCAATTTGAAGAACTGACCTGACCCGATAGAACATGTATGAGACAACCTGAAAATATGGATCGGGGGTCATACACTAGCTCCTAAGACCATCAGTGAGCCGAAAATTGCTGCTGTTGAGTAGTGACAGAACATTCCACAAAACGAAAAGACATTAAGGCCAGAGGACGCAATGGGTATTATTAATTTGATAATTTAGAGTACACTTTTTTTAATTACTTATTTTATTTATTTATTTATTTTTTGAAAACTGCATATTCTCCTTTTTTATTTTTTTATTCTAATCAAAACATTTAACAACTTACACAAATTTAATTTATTTTCATAATATTTCATAACCCAATGTTATAAGTGAATTAACTACTAACTATGACCTACTACTAACTAATTAATACTAAATTAATTACTGAGAAATTAATTTAGCATAGAAATTTGAAGAAACTCACACAAAGTGTAGGAGGCCGGTTAAATGTGCCGCTGAGTGTGAAAAATTTAAGGGAGGCTAATAACTTTAGAAGCGCCATAACGCAGTAAAATTACCTAAAACTTAAAAATAAAAATTACCTTCAAAATAAACAAGAAAGAAAGCCGTTTGACTTAACTTCAAAAAATGATAAAAATGGGCCCTTTTTGTAGTAAAAAACCTCTTTACAATCATAACAAACTAAAATGTTTAGATTTACTTAATATGTCGTTGTATACTTTTCAGGCCAAGATTTTCTTTCGTTGTAACTAGGCTTGTAAGCTAATAATAATAACGTATTAAATTTGAATAAGTATGTTTGTTATTTCGCTTCAAACAATACGTCATAAATGATTGACTATTTCAAGAGTACTGAATGAAGCGGTGCGCAAACTTAGTTCTTGTCTTTAAGCATATAAAAAAGTATTTTGATCACTTTTTTAAACACTTCTTACTTAATTGTATGTAAAAATATTATAATAATAACGTATTATAATAATTAATAATAACGTATCTCAACAATGGTAGGTCTCTATTGATGTAATTCTCAGAAAATACTATACTTTTAGTGAAAATATTCAGTTTAACAACTTTTATATGAGTTCAATGCGTTTGCCCTTTGTTTTGAACAATTTGTTTTAATTATTTTCATAAAACTGTTGTTCCGATTACTCCTTGTTATTATCCAAAGTTCTCTTACTCGAAACTCCGTACAATCTTTGTAAAATATTATAGTAGCTCAAAAAATGTAACAAACAATTATCTTGGATAAAGACACTAAACAAGAATTTGTTTTGAGACAATAAAATGCCAGAACGTGCTTTATACAAGATGTATTTTTCCGAACGACTTCACTGAGAAATTGTATTTGTATTTGTAAATCGTTTTATTAAAAGGAAGAGCAATTTCGTTCTATTTACAATGACAACAATAACGAAAAGTTATTAAATAATTAAGTACAGGTAAATACTCATGAGTGATTCCACATAATGGAGTTTCTTAATAGACTCTGTAATAGATGCGACCAGCTGTGAATCATTTATAGCCTGATGCGGAATTAAATATAGCCTGATACACAAAATCAGAAAATAAATAAATAACAAAACTTTGACAAGACAACGTTAATATAATATCACGTAAATCGTGAAATTAAAAGCTTGTATACAGACTTAAGATTGACACCTAACGAATAATTATTTTTTACGAAAACGATATAGAATAATTTCCCAGTCAGTCTATACTTTATATAATTAAAAAAAAATGAATACGTTCTCATAAAAAAAAAATTAATTATAAAGAAATATAAATAGTATATGAATGGTAGTAGTAAGTATACATTATGGACTAAAAATTTATAGTATCATTTTATATTTAATATATTACAGTAAAAAAGTACCCACTTCATGCATAGAAAGCTTGTTTATGAGTTTATTGAAGTTATAGTTATATATCATCTCATATTCACGTTCAACGCTCACGTTCATCAATATTCAAGCTGCGATGCAGCTGCAGAACACTAGCTATAAATGTCAACCAATCTATCGAGTGCCTTTCAAAACATATCGGGTGAAACTACGAATACTGGCAATATAATATAGGATATCTAAGATAATATACGATTTTAGTGCAATGCAATTTAACATATTGACACTAAATAATACATTTATTTATCTCTATTTCATATTAAAAAAATATATATATAAAAACACTTTTCTCCTAATAATTAAGCATTGCACGTATCATTTTAAATCTATACTAATATTATAAAGCTGAAGAGTTTGTTTGTTTGAACGCGCTAATCTCAGAAACTATTGGTCCGATTTGAAAAATTATTTTAGTGTTAGATAGCCCATTTATCGAGGAAGGTTATAGGCTATATATCATCACGCTAAGACCAAAAGGAGCGGAGCCCCAATGAATACTGTTTCAAAATCGGGCGTTCTTTTTTCCTTTTGAGAGCTTCCGCTGCGTGCACTTTGAAAACAGTTAAAGCAAAAATTATGTATGACAGAATTAATGCTCTTTAATAGTTCTAAAAAAAGTCCGCGACAGCAAATATCTATCTTTTAAGGTTGGCTCACTATAACCTTTTCTATGCGAACCAAGTTTGTTCTAAAATAATGCATTATTTGCGAAGATGTTTTTTATAAACATGCTATTAATTTTTATCTTAATAAATACGTTATTCATCACAAGTATTTAATTTAAATAAAAAAGCCTTTTATATAATTCGATTTCAATGAGTTTCTCAGGAGATATCGCAGTTTTAAAATAACTTCGCAGAAAAATAATTATCAAGTATTGCGCGCGCCTCTGTTCCACGCGGACGAAGTCGCGCTCAGAAGCTAGTCATTGATAAAGTAGATCACCATTAAGCCCCTTTAACGTAAGAAAACGCTTCCTATTAAGTAGTTTAAGAAATTTAGATATAAATAGCAAGTTATAAAAATGTAACTCTATATGTGTGTGTATTTAAAGTAGTAAATGAGCGTCAACATTATGTTTTGTATTTAAAGATAAAATATATAGATATTACGTACAATTTTATAGCGTGCTACTTTGAATACAGCGTATAACATAATCAGCTTCACTTCTTTACTTAATACAAAATGTTTTTTATTTACTATAAAAGTGTTAAAGTAATGGTTTTCTGAGATTTTTTTTACAATGAATAATAATTACTTTTAAAGCACATTTTGTGTGTTAAGTGTCATAGCAGTAAGAAATTTTTATATATATACTTACTTGTTTCTTCTGAGTCATCGGAGAGAATAGAGGCTCTATCCTCGATTTTCTGTAAAAAAAAAAAAATAAACATTAATAGGTAATAACTGAAATTTTCTATGTACATATTTTTTTATATTTGAAAACGGGTGCATAGTTTTGCTATAAATAAAACGTGTACTGCATTTTCTTATCAATGTGCAGTTAATTTGTGTGCCAGTGAAACGATAATAACCGTCCGATCAACGCACACAACAATACAATAAATAAATAAATAAACAATTCACACTCAACAATGAATTTAAATATAACGTTACATTTTAATGCAGAGCATTATTAAAAAAAAGTCACTTGAGTGTCGGTCTTTTTTAAATACAAAAACATTATCTGTGTATCTATAGCACAAAAAAAATCTGTGTTTATACAAATTTGATGCATACGCAACGCTCGCCGAAATGAATTGAAATTACAATACCTCTTTATCCCGATCTTATATATAAAATACTCGTGTCACAATTTTCCGAAACGGCTGGACCGATTTTTATGAAATTTTGGCTAACATCTATTTTTCGTGGGGAAGGGTTTAGAGGGTTAATAAAATATAGGGCTAAAACAATGTTTGCGGGGTCAGCTAATATATCTTTAAAAATAACGCTATTTAGTCTATTTAGTCTGATTTTATTTCGTACATAATATTTGTTTCATATTTGTGTTTTTTAATTATTTTATTTTTAGTATTATAACGCTTTAAGAATATTTTCGAAAATTCATTCTGATAAATCCCTTCAGAGACTAACGGTATTTATAATTTCATAAAATATGCGTGAGTACGTAGGAGTATAGAATATGTCATATATTATACTAGCGAGTATGTTTATGAGAATATGGCCTATAAATCTAATTTTATTCAAGTCAAAAATAAATACTAACTACTTTTAGAGTTACGTGACACTGTCTCAGTAGCCAATGATAAGTATTGGTATGTGCTGCGTTTTAAAATAGAATTATGACTTGAACTATTTGCATTTGAATAATTACATTAGTAAAATGAAAAATAACATTAGCAACCGACATTATTATGTTTTCAATCAATACATCATAAGTTAACTTATTTGTGTAATTATATAAATATCTTTTCATACATTGCCGGAGTCGGTAGGCGGGTTAAGTCAAAACAATAAATAACAATATCTCCAGAAAAGCATTAAAAGCAAATTTAATTAAAAGCAAACTATCTTTATTAATAGGTACCTAACCTTTTGCATCTTAACGGGAACGGTGCGATCTGCAAATAATCTTAAAATGGTTACCAGAAATAACTACAGTCAATCTATTTGTAGTTACGACCATGAGATTATAACAATGGATTCTTTATCCCACACATATGGAATACTATACGAACTTGTTTTATTGGTTTTAAATTGCTAATTATTTATTCTGAATATAATCGATCAATGAAATTTGCGAGTATTGTTGTGTGTGTGCGTGTGTGCGCGTGCGTGTGTGCGCATGCGTGTGTGCGCGTGCGCGTGCGTGAGTGCGTGTGTGTTTGGACAAAAGCGTGCATGGGAGTGCGAGAGTAGAAGCTTTTTACTTATATTCTCGACTACTATTTGTATCTCTACTAGATTTCTATTTTATAGTAAGCAATAAAGCTGCCAATAACCGATTAACAGTCTTATTATTCATTTATACTTATAATTAGCGCCGATAAGTGTTTTAGCCCGTTATCCATGGAGAAGATAAGTAAAAAATTACGTAACAGCAGTGACGAGTCTTGCGTAAAATTAATGTTGCAGGAAAACAAAATCAGAGCAATGAACACGGCTAGGCAAGAGTTATATAGAACCACAAAAATGATCACGCATAATCCACCGTTATTGTCTAACCTTTGTTCTAATATTTCCACATAAAATGCAAAAACATAGGACCTATAATTTCTGAACGTCGGAAAAGATCGTATAATAATAGCATTCCACCAGATCATGTTAACGGCTTAAACTTCGACGTAACCAAAGGGTAAGCAGCTCTTTGGCAATACTTTTGCTCAGAGTGCTAAACACCGATTTCGATCTAGAACCTACAGCGCGAATAATAAATAAATTTACACTAATTCCCTCATCTAAAATACAGACAAATCGTAGTCGTAGCTTGTTAAATCCAGTCCAATGCGGACAAACGATAGTTGTTAATTGTGATAATATAATACGCGTCACCAATCTGTCGAAGACAATACCAAGACTAAGCTACGCATAAATTGCCAATTTCGTCATAATCGATAACGCATGAACAGGGTAAGCAGTCTTAAACTCTCAAATACCGTTTAAACCAGTTCTAAAACAAATAACTTGCTAAAACCTTTAATGTACAGTTTTAATTATGATATGTGCCAAACAAATATATCTATTAAATCTATTATCTATTAAATCTTCTAATTTCGTTAAGCCTGCCAACTCAGATATGGTTCAATACCTCAGATGTAGTTTCCACTATAGAAGTTCGAACTCAAAACTTAAAAAACAGTTTTACTTCCCCTGTAATAGCACTAGCTAACCCTAAATTCAAATTCAAGTTAATCTTAATAAAAAGCAGACTATATGCGTAGTAACCAAAATTATGACAAAGTTATATTTGTATAGATAGATATGGTCATTTTTAATTCGCAATTACGATGAAACATTCAAACATCATTATATTAATGATATCTAATAACCAGAATAACAATCCTGATAAATAAATTTCTGCTAATCGATCTAAAGCAATGGTTTCATGTAAATTTAATAGTTTAAACAAAGACTATAATAGTCCATCATCATCATCATCATCGTTTCAGCCTATTGCAGTCCACTGCTGGATATAGGCCTCCACAAGTTCGCGCCAAAATGGCGTGAGCTCATGTGTGTTGCCCATAGTCATCACGCTAGGCAGGCGGGTTGGTGACCGTAAAAATATAATAGTCCATAATTTTTTTTTAAATAATGACGTTATTATTTCTAGCGCTCATCCTCACTTTAAAACTACCTATATTGACCGTAAAACATGTCAACAGAATAAAGCATACAGTCCAGTCACATTGGGCTTTCACCATGCAATCTTTGACTCTTTAAATCTATAATATTTTTTATAAGGGATATAGCTCTGTACACTGCGCGCGTTGCTATGCTTATTTTATTTTATTTTTTTCGGTCGTACCAACTCTGAAAGCTTTGTGGGCTCATGTGCAACACTTTGCTGAAGATTCTATAAATGACATACAAACAAACATTCATTACACACATTATTTATATATATATATATATATATATATAAATATATTGCTGCAAAAACTATCGTATTTGTGGCATATTTTTAAATTTTAAAGTGTTAAATTCTCTTCAAATTACGCCTTAAATATTTTTTATACAGTTACCTAATCGTTTTTAAGACAATGCAAAATCTGAGGACAGCCTCGATGATTAAAAGCAACACCGACCTCATTGCGCCTAGTACCCATAGCCAATAAATCCTACTTCCTATTAATATTATAAACGCGAAAGTTTGTATGTATGGAACGCAAAAACTACTGAATGGATTTTAATGAAAGTTTACAATAATATAGCTTATACATTTGAATAACACATATATTAATGGCAATAATTTTTAAAGATAGTGTGTGAATTGTCCAAAATATAACGATAATAATAAAAGTAAGCCTAAAAAAAAATTGCCATTTGCGAGTTATTCTGACGTGCGCTGCAAAAACTAGAGTTTACACGTATCTAATGTATAAGAGAAATGTTTATCTTAATTAGTCCTACAAAAAAGTCCGCGAAAGTATATATCTATCGTTTTTGAGTAAGCCATTATCGCAAAAACAGTGAACCATAAATACAATAAAAATTGATAATATATTTCTAATGCACATTTGGTAGTAACAAATTGATTTTTATGTTGAAGAACCACTTTTGATGAATTTTGGTATAAAGATAGATATTGAAAAGATAATAAGCTACTCGAATCCTGCGCAGACAAAGTCGGGGTTACAAGCTAGTACACGATATCTTTAATGTATAATCTACATCACTAGCATTTAACAATATATGACTAAAATAGTTTATGTAATAATATTTTACTTAGTAAAGAATGAAAATTTTTCACTTCTTTACATTCATTTTATTCCTATTAAACATACTAATTCAGATTATTCCACCCTGTTTCCCGAATATACATATTTTGCGAAATACTCAACACTACGTGTGTTCGAGTCACCTCAACGGATGCAAAATCTTCGAGCGCAGAAGTGTATGTAGAAACTTACTGGATAATTTTTACGATTCAATAAGGAATTGGACAACGGCGATACTACAAATTTCCAACAAAAATTTACATCCATCCTGCGAACCAGCTAAAATTTCTCACTAATATTCAAGCAATCGATAACAATATAAGGATTAAAAATAGTACGGTATTGAATTGTTAGGTCTTTCATAAAGGGATTTTAAACGCAGGCTCCATGATGCACTGTATTCGTTTATTTCGTCTTCATCACTTTAAGTGCAGAAAAGAACGCTGAATCCAAATAAACCACAGTCAACTAGCACAACCGTATTCCAGATATTTTCAAATCAACTCTTACTGAATTATCAGCGATAACCATCAGGAATGTCATCAAATATCAAATTAACGCCCAACACCGAGTCCTAAGGGAACAAAAACAGAAATATAGAAATAATGTTATTTTGACGTTTTCCTTTACCATTTCTATATTAGGAATTATATACAACGCTACTATTTTACACGCTTTTTAATAGCTTTACCTGTTTGTTTGTACCCGACTCGAGGACCGATGACAATACACTAATTTTCCACTATCCTAATTAGGATCGTCAGGATTAAATGATTTTTCTTTTAAGCTTGGTTAATTTGTAAAATCGTGTTTTTAAATACATACCTACATACTTTGTTACTTTATTGTAATTTCAGTGTCTGTTTTTTTTCTGATTTACATTGCGATTGTAAAATAATGATCATAAAAGACACTTATTTTACTAACGAAGAAGATAACAGATTTTTATACAATAATAGTAGATTAGTAGCCAAGGGCTGTAAGGCATTAATTGCAGCCCGAGGTATTTTTATTAGCGCCTATAGTGCGAGGGTGCAATTGATACTTACACCCGAGCTAACTATTCTGCTTTACATCTCGATTGTAAGGTAAGTAGAAAAAAAACCGGCATTATAAAAATAAAGCATTTTATTTGTTGGAATTTATAGTGAAATGAGAACAATTTTCAAATTTTAAGGACAGGTGTTTTTTGGGTATGTTAATAGTTTGAGATTGTGATATTTGTTGGTCATGGACAAAATCTGACGGGATGAAGCTTTCTTCAGCAAAAGTTGATGGTTGCGGATCATCTCTTGAAAAAGATGTTTCATTTTTTAAAAGCTGAATAGTTTTCGTTATTTTGTTGGTAATTTTACTTTTATTTTGTATTCTCACACGAAGACAAGGCTGAATAGCATTCGCTTGATGTCTATTGCCAGTATGATGGTTAGATGTACGCGAACTTTATGGAAGAAAGAAGTTATTTTTTAATTACTTACCGCCCTAGGGCTTTTCTAGCTACATTATTACCCTAGAGCGCTAATTAGTCACCCACGAGCTCATTTGGAGGTAATAAGAACCTACTTACCGAACACGAGAGATGTAATATTATTTTAATATTTAGACCAGTTTATTTTCATAGCTGTGTAAAGTAATAAAAGAGATCTATATGAAGTCACAATTAGAAAGAGAAACCTATCCTACATATGTATCACTTTAGGATTATTGTGTACTAGAACATTCCTCGTACTTTCTCATTCCTAGATGAAGGCGTCTTTTTTTTAATTTTTTTTATTTAAAATTTCTACTTTCGACATACATTATAGCAAAGCATAAATTGCTATCTATTTTTACATGAATATTTTTACTAATACCATTGTAACGTCAGCGATAAGGACATTATTGATCATCGTAACTTAGCTTTCTAATGTCATAGCTATATGGTTTGAACATGTGTTCCCTGAAATGCGCTCTTCATATCTGCACTTGTGTATACACCTAATCAAAACCGGACTTCCGATCTTTCGATACGCTTATAAGCTTTGCTTGGCCATGTTAATCTATGTTACAATATAACAACTTCTGTTTTTTCCGCAATAAAGTAAATTTATTTATGTCATATTTTAGCCCACAACATATTAAATTGTACTAGGTTTAACCAATGAGTCGTTTCTACTTTTTTTTTTATATCACTAGGTCGGCAAACAAGCGTACGGCTCACCTGATGGTAAGCGATTACCGTAGCTTATAGACGCCTGCAACACCAGAAGCATCGCAAGCGCGTTGCCGACCCAATTCCCAATCCCCCCAGGAGCTCTGGTCACCTTACTCACCAACAGGAACACAGTACTGTTTGAAAACAGTATTATTTTGCTGTGATCTTCTGTAAGGTCGAGGTACTACCCCAGTACTACTACATCACAACCGTAAAAAAAATTAAGGTAATTTTGTATGTGTAAACGTTTTTATATTACTTAGCAAATATTAGAACGCTCTGTAAGTACAAAGCTTATTAATTAATCAATGTTATTTGTGTATTTTTAAAAGTATACCTTAATAATCAACTCTTTATAACCAAAGTACCCGGGTGACCGAGCTAAGCTCGGTATTTTTAGTAAATCGTGTTTTTTGGAAATCATAAAGTATAAATACGAATTACATATTGATAAAATATGAATAATATTTTTCGATTTTACCGACATAATAATAAAAAATAAGAACAGTCTATTTAAATAAAAAATAACGAGTGCAATTAGAAAAAGAAAAAGAAAAAATAATTGATCAAAGACATTGGGATTTGAACCATGATCTTCTCGGTTGATCCCGAGCGGCAGATTTCCCACCGAGCTATTGCAATTACATTGACTTATGCGAAATTTACCTTCGTATTCTAACGATATTATTTTCAATTCCTAAAAACAGGGATAAAACGACATTTCCTGAAAATGAATCCTAGCTAGATAGATTTATCTCCCCCGAAACCCCCTAAATACTAAATTTTATGAAAATCGTTGGAGCCGTTTCCGAGATTCAGATTCTATATATATATATATATATATATATATATACAAGAATTGCTCGTTTAATAGTATAAGATTAATAACTATCGAAGTCATTTTCTGACATCCGATACCATTAATCAAGTATCAAATTGTTTTGTCTAAGAGAGTCATACTTATTGCCACAATTTTACCGTACTCTGTACTTACCTATGTACCTATTATAATATACCTATTATGATGTGCCTTGAGTTTCATATCATTTATTTATTTGATTTAAAAATGTTAAATGGTTAAGTAAATATTAAATACAAGGAAAAAGAAGATATTTTTAATATCGTAGTGCTAGGTCTCACTCGTGATGGGTTTCAACACTTGTCAGAAATAAACCTGATAGATTTCTTCTATAAAAATCTATGTTAATAATATGAAGTTGTGATTAAGAACCCCATTTTGTATGCAGTTCCACCAGTGGAATTGATGCTGACATTTGCCATTATAAGATATGAATCAAAATATTCTTATGTATTTATATATCGTGCAATCACATTACAATTTCAGTTGCATTTATTCCATCAGATAGATAAAGATAAATAAAAAATTTATTCCGTCAGATAGATAAATAAAAAGCGAATAAAACGAATGGTTTTATAATGTAAAATGTTTTTCTAAAGTATCACAAGAGTATATCTTGAGATTTACGCGTTCGAAGAAACTCTATCACTTTTAAAATTTAATATCAATTTTTGGTTACAGATGGAATCTACATCTACTATATCCATAATATCTATCGCTGTTTATTACTCTCCGTTACTTATAATTATCTTGCTATTGTTGACACGTTGTCTCTATTCGTGTTTAGAAGAAATTATTTAATGCGAACTTGTTTATGTACTTAATAATCGTCTTATTTAGATAAGCAAACATTTATATGAAATTATGCAATATTTATATACTTTATTACGCTGATAACGAAATATTCAAAACGACAATATATTTTTTTTATTTATTAGTTTACACTTTGCAACATTCTATTTATTTATGTATTTTACTTTCTCTTATAACTCTTTCTGCGTTGTAACAGTCTATAAAGGACATTTAATGTCATCAGAGACTTTTCTCATAGGTATGTTAAGAGTTAAAGTTTTAAGCTTGATGCCTTACATTCTTCACACACTTACACTCCTCACTCACACACTTCATTGCTGGTTGAATCATATATTAGTCGTCCATACGGAACACGAAAATATAATAGGTGTTGTGATCCCGTGGAATATATTCGCCAACCCGCATCGGAGCAGCGTGGTGCATTAAGCTCTGATTCTTCTCCTACATGGGGAAAGAGGCCTATGCCCAGTAGTGGGATATTACAGGCTGAAGCGCGATCCCGTGGTGAGTGAGTTAATCAAACTTTTGGGGAGTGGGTGTTAGTTCGGCAGCGCGTTTGTGATGTACCTGGTGTTGCAGGTTATATTAACAGCTTTTATGTCATGTACAGAGAACGAATGATAGATTGTTGCGCATCAGCCAGTTACTGTGATAACTGCGACAAAGGGACATCAAAATAAATAACATTTAACAAGCTAAATCTAAGAAATTTTGAAACCAACCTTTCTAATTCCGAAAATTACAGCGTTTAAAGAAACAGACAAACTCCTCACCTTTATTGTTCCAAAATATATCAATTAATATTTTACCAAATAAACTTTTCAATGTACAATTCTTGCTTTGTACTCTATTATTATTTTTATATAAGCACAGCGGATGCACACAGTATCGTTCGCGTAAAAATTAATAATATTTACAAAGAGAGGGACAATAAGTCCATGATCATTATACTACAACAATTTAGGACCTCTTATTATACCTCATTTACAGTTTTCATTTCGTGCGCTAGAACAACTAGTTAGCTCGCAGAACTCGCTCTCGATCAAGCTTTGTGAACAGCATTCGCATTCAGCCTGTAATTTGGAGCAGCGTGGTGGATTAAGCTCTGATCCTTCTCCTTCAAGGGGAAAGAGGCCTTTGCCCTGCAGTGGGATATTACAGGCTGAAGCGTAAGCAAGAAAAAATGTTATACCTATGTAATCAAAAGGCTAAAAGTGAAATTTCACGCTTCTAAAATTTCTACTTCCGATATAAAAGGAAAACATTTAAGATATATTGAGGCGTACCTAACAATTACATTAAGACTGGACTAATAATTATAAAATAAACTAGCTGACCCCGCAAACGTTATTTTGCCATATATGTTATTAACCCTCTTAATCCCCCCTCCCTATAGGGAGGGCTTAGGAGTATGAAAAATAGATGTTGGCCGATTCTCAGATCTACCCGATATGTACGCAAAATTTCATAAAAATCGGTCCAGCTGTTTCGGAGGAGTATGATAACTAACATTGTGACCCGAGAATTTTATATATAAGATAAATTAATTTTAAACAATACCTAGCAGTTCTATTAACAAAGGTTAAAGTAAATTAATATTTAAAATTTCAAGTTCAGTTCAGAAATCAATTTTAATGCAAAAATAAGAAGCACTTTTATACAAAATGTCAACGATTTTGTAGTAGGTGTTTTATCTCAATTTCAAAAACGCTTCATATACATATTTTTATGTATTTGTAAGGAAAAAAATTTCAAGCTTGTGAAATGACGGATTTAAATAGACATTTCATTCAATATTTTACCAACTTAAAATTACAATTTCCTGGTGAAACATGCATTTACTCAATTTAAATCAGTACTTCAGGAAATTTTATGTTACCAGCAACAAAAATGACAAACTTACATTTTAAACTTTCCACCTTTAAGGATAGATTTTCTACAAATGCTAAAACACATATACCCCATACAGAAGCATCATATTTTTTATATAAAAAAAAAATGGCGGTACAAAGTTATTTGGGTCAGCTAGTTCTTTGTAAAATTAGTTCAATAGATGCATTTGTATTTTAATTAATGATTACTTAACCTGTGTGAAAGGTAACTATGTACTGAAAACAAACGCACAATAGAAAAATAACATTGAAGAAACGATATTTTATTCCATATTTATCCAAATTAGCATATATGCAATTACTTTCACTGTGTGTTTGTGTTGTATGTTACCAAGATCCTTCAAATAGCAGAGCTGAATCGAATATCAGTTTAACAGAATAAGGATTGTTAAGCGTACTATTCATATAATACGCTACTTTGCGTTTTTAAAATATAAGCACAAACGTAAAATATACCTACTTAAAGTACGCAAAAATAGTATGTATTATTACGACAACGAACAAATGTTCTTAATTAAATCTGACATCATCATCATCATCGTCATCATCACTTCAACCTAATACAGTCCACTGCTGGACATAGGCCTCCACAAGTTCGCGTCAAAAATGGCGTGAACTCATAAGTGAATCTGACAAATTGAACAAAAAAAAAATCACATAACTTTCATAGGTCAATTAAACAATATATAAGAAAAAAAAATCCACAATAAAGACACCTGAACATGTTTCTTCAGTTCCATATTAAAATATTATATTTTAAAGACAACCCTAAGCGACTAGTTTCTGAGAATTTCAAACAAGCAACCTAAATTTCAATTATAAGGTAACATCGATTATTATTATCAAACTATATTGACGATATTCATCTCAGTTACTAGGAGTTGAGGAGAAAAGGGAAATAAGAAAATTTTGAGGGTTTGTTTTACAATTAAAATTTACATTTACTACGGTCAGGATGTCTAGTTAGCATTAAACAGTCACAGTATTCACATATATTTGGTAACTTTAACATTAAACTAATTTTTTAAAGAGCAAGGACAAAATAGATATATCTAGTTGTCATCACGTTTTGTTTACTCAGAAAATGAGTCCGATCATCATTATGTTATAAAGTCCCCCGCCGCGTCGTATAAAAGCTAAATGCATTTTCTTGCGATTTCGCTAAAAGACAGTGCAAAGCTTGAGCAGGTAATAATTTAAAATCTTTTATAGAACTGAATGATTTTAAGCTTACAATTTTATAAACACAATAATGGTGAGATTTGCGTTTCGGAAAGGTGTTTACTTAACGAAATTTGCCTAATTAGTCTTTATATCTCTAATTGAAACATAACGAGGAATTACGTACGAATATTGTAACGTTTAAAAGATTTCGACGACGAAATAAAATAATAAATTAACGAAAACTACAATTTAGTTGAGTCCACAGTGAGATCACTAATAAGTAATAATGTGTATAACTTTATAAACACCAGTTCCCGTGCACAATAGGTATCATATTTCAATGAAGTTCACTTCCACAAGCTGAATGGAAACAATTTACACTCATCAATTCACTCTAAAAATTTCATTGAAGTACAGTTCTACTGTTAATAAATAAGCACTACAAAAGTACAAGTACACGTCAAAACAATCACTGATGTGATTGTGCGAGGGTCGCCTAAAACACCAAGGGTTTGCGGGTTTTCGCTCGGAATGTATATTTGTATAAATATTTCTCTCCTGTTTGGATGTCTATCCCCACCGTGCCTCGGAGAGCACGATAAACCGTTGCTCCCGGTTGTTATCATAAATACCTAATAGCGATCGTTACTCGTATGTATTAGGGAACATATCCGCTAACCCGCAGTAGAGCAGCGTGGTGGATCAAGCTTCAATATTTCTCCTACATGGAGAAAGAGACCTATGCCTAGCAGTGTGATGTTACGTCAAAAATTATATTAATTAGAATACTGTAAGTTAACGCTCCGTTGCTCGCAGGGAAAGGTATCTAAGTACATTTTTATAATTTGCGACGATGCTACTGCGTAATTACAGGTATCGAGATTTAAGTATTAAAAGTAAATAGAACTAATATTATTTGCATATTATTGCATTATTGCACAGCAGGAATTCCCTGCTCAAAATATGGAGCAGCCCGACTGGGGTAATACCTCGACCTTACAGAAAATCACAGCTAAATAATACTGTTTTCAAGCAGTATTGTGTTCCTGTTGGTGAGTAAGGTGACCAGAGCTCCTGGCGGGATTGGGGATTTGGTCGGCAACGCGCTAGCGATGCTTCTGGTGTTGCAGGCGTCTATAAGCTACGGTAATCTTTTACCATCAGGTGAGCCGTACGCTTGTTTGCCGACCTAGTAATATAAAAAAAAAGAAAAACAAGCATCGTACAGTACAGTGTACTTTAACAGCTTGAAAACAGAAATTATTTGGTGTCTCTTATATAATGAAAGAGAAATGCTGGATCGCAGTTTCGATTTCGATGAGGTGTTTTAATAACAACCGGGACCGACGGCTTTACGTGTTTAGGCAGAGTTGTGAGACACATAAGAAACAAATATTAGTATACACCTACCATTCCTAGCGAAATTCGATTCCGCAGCTATTGATATTAACGTAACTTCCACAATAATACATTGTATTTTGTGTATTGTGTGTGTATTCAAGAATATAATCTGTACATCTATATAAATAAATAAAATTGGAGTGTCTGCTTGTAATATTAAAATAACCAAAATCGGAATAATAAAAGCATGGGCACTTTAAGCCTGTGGACATAACTTTATTTATAAAAAAAAAAAAAATATTAAAATAACCGCTTTTTACTAAATATGCATGATGTATTCACGGTACATATACCAAAATGACATATATTACAATTTTTATTAGTCTGTTTGTTTGTTCTGGCTAACTTCTGAAACGGATGGACCGATTATGACGGGACTTTCATTGGCAGATATATCTTAAGCTACTTTTATTTTAGAAATTTACCTATTGATTTTGTAACTCTACGAACTGAACAATATTTTTTTAATTCCACGCGTTCGAAGTCGCGGGCACAGCTAGTAGGTACATAAAAATTAAACGAATAAATTTATACATTTTTAATAATTTATAAAATAGAAGGGGCGTAAGATAAAAATAAGATAGAAAACGTACGTGAAAATCATCAAAATGTTCTACTTCATTCAAATTATTTATTTACTGTTATATAATCACTGGCTGGCTGGCACCCAACAAACGTTGTTTTGCCATAAATATTATTACCCCACCCCCTAATCCTCCCATCGTAACTAAGGGGTATGAAAATAAATGTTGGCGGATTCTCGGACCTACAAGATATGAGCACAAATTTTCATAAAAATCGGTCCAGCCTATAACAGGAATTTAAATCACATTTGCTTTGTCATCGAAATTTTATAAAACCAATAAAATATCAGTCAGTCATTGCTTAATCAGCTTTAATTTCGCAATCTTCAATGATTTGTAGACGTATTCAATGAGTATACAAGTAATTTAATACTAGCAATCCGATACCCGCTTAAGGTAGGTCAGCGCATAATGAAAATATAAACAGTTGTCTTACTAGAACACAGTAAAATCGCACGAAACGCATTTAGCATTTTAATATTAGATTACCTATTTAGTTATCATCGAGAATGACTGCAGTACGCTGCGTCAATATATTTCAGATAGGACAATCGAGTTCGTTTTTAGGCTAATTAACAAAAAATTGTACTCTTCTTTTTTGTATTACTTTATTTTATTGAAGTTGATTTAAAAAAGTCGAGTTTTTCAAATAATTTATCTTACTTTTTTGAGCTTATTTCAATTCGTCATTATGATTGTTTTTTTTTTAGCTTTGATGTTTCTCTTGCAAATAGTATTAATATTTTTAAAAGGCGTGACAACTAAATAATTTTTTTTATATACTCGTAAAATTTTAATTATTATCATTTGTATTTCAGCTAGGTTATACTGAAATAGTGACTCTAAAATACGTCTATTTTATGCCTCGTTTTCGAACATCTTAACTTCGATTCTTATAATTGTATTTGCTCGCAAACGACAAGAAACCGACTTCAATTACATCGACAAGTATACAACGTAGGTAGACGAAAAAACAGTCAAGTAAATACGCGTTATCAAAGATTACTTAAAAATTTCTAATCAGATCTCGATGAAATTTAAATGTGACCACATGATAAACATCAGCTTTCGATTAAATTAAAAATCATCACCCGGTGATCGGTGTCAAATCGGTGCACCCACTGAAAAGTTATGTGGTATAATACAAAGTAGGTCGACTAAAAAATATTTAAGTAACAACGCATTATTAGATATAACTCGAAAAGTAGTTGTTCGTTCTCAAATAAATTTAAATGGGACCAAATAACACGCAGCGTTTCGGTTAAAAAAATTTTTTGTCGAAATCGGTCCACCCAGTCAAGTTCTGAAGTAACTAACATACATAAAAAAAGGGATATATTAATGGGGATACAATTTTGAATAAATTGTCGTTCTAAATAAGTATGACGAGGTGAAAGAAATCGACATTCGACATCACCTTGCGTTACTTGATCATTTATTGTAAATAAAAAAAAAGGATATATCCAAACTATAACTCTAAGAAAATTTTACTTGTAGTCAATCCAGTAGGCAGCATTTTAACCGAATTTAAATAAGGAGGAGTTTATCAATTCGACTGTATTTTTTATGTGTTTCCTCATAACCTCTTACTAGGTGGACCGACTTCGATGATTTTTTTTAATCGATAGGTGGTGCTTGTCGAGTCACGATTCAGCCTATAACATCTCACTAGTGGGCTAGTACTAGTAAGGCCTCTTTCTCCATGTAGGAGAACTATTGCTCGTCATGTCCATTAATTAATCGAGATCAGAGAAGTACTTTTTGAATTATCTCTAATATCGTATTTACTCGACTATTTTTCCGTCTACCTACGTTGTGTTACTGTTACTGGTCAATGTAATAGAAATCGTTTTTTTTTTTTCGTTTGTAAGCAAATTATTATTTAACAAAGAAATTGATGAACAAAATTGTATTTTATCTTCTTTTTTTTTTTTTTTGCGGGTAGAAATCAAATAGCCAGTTCCACTTTATAGCTTCACCTGTATGTTTCTATGTTTGTGTTTGTAACAGACTTCTTTGGACTTCATTTTGACCCACTAGAAACCTTCAGATTTCATTTAAACTTAGTAGATTTATCGAGGACCGATGACAATACACTAATTTCATAAGATTTTCTACATTTTAGTTTGGTTTATTTATAAAAGTGTGTTTTTTTTTTAATTATTTTTATTTCGCGTATATCATTGTTATTAACTGGAACTTTCTATATAGACTTGTGATATAATAATTATACATTACAAGTTTATTAACTCCGAGATCAATTCACCTACAAAAAAAATTATATGATAAAAAAAATTTGTGTCACGATGTAGGTATGTGGGCAATAAACTCCAAAACTACTGAGCCAATTTTTATCAAATCTTGTAAGCATCTGTAATTTGGTCGAACTTGGGAGATAGGGTAGTTTTTATCTCAATTGGACCCGGTAAGTTGCGCTGCTATTGGTATGTAGGCAATCAAATTTTGTAGCTGTTTTCCGGGTAGGACGTCTGCCGGATCCGCTAGTTCTTATATAATATTATCTTTCAATCTTTGCATAAGATAAAATATAAATATGTTCATTTTTTTAAATTATTATTTCTTGTTTGATTTGTATCCCATAACACAACAACGTTTGATGACGCGTCGAGGCGCAGCGGTCGTATGATATTCGTTAGCTGTTGCGCTGGCGGTCACGGGTTCGATCCCCCACACATTGCAGAAATTTGTATCGGCTATACAGACATTTCTGATAGCGACCGTCACTCATAGTAGGGAATATATCCGCCAACCCGCATTGCAGCAGCGTGGTGAATTATCTCTGATCCCTCTCCTATACGGGGAAAGAGGCCTATGCCCAACAGTGGGATATTATTGATTTAGTGGGATGTTATTTGTTTACCATTGTCTGGGCGTTTGTGCTTGTGTATAAGTTAGTGTTTCCGGAGAACAGACATAGGGGAAATTCTTACTGGGAACCGTTGAGTGTGAGGCATTTATTATTTAATTAATACCCCACAATCAACATACAATATTTGTTATTAATGTTGTAATGGATCTTAAGTTTCAATCAACAATACTAAAAATATATACAAAAACTAGAGGAAAAAAATGCATAAATGTTATATGAGGATTTTGAAGTATATATAGTGTAATATTAATTGATGTAAAAAATATAAACATTAATCAGATAAATATACATTTACCATGTAAACATAAAAATTATAATTTGTAAACATGTTTTTAATTGAAGTAAAATTATTATTTTTTACTTCAAATATTGCTTAAAATAATTATAATATAATAAATAAAATAAAATAATAATAAAACCTACTAAAATAGTAAAGAATGATTCAACAATAGATAAAATTTGATTTATAACGAAAAATATGATTTATTTTATAAAACTTTGAGGAGAGAGCGTTGACATTGTATTTCATTACCAAATGTATGTGTATTCTGTTTGGCTTATAGTACCAAAATTTTTGAAAACTTTCTTTTCTTCTTTTAAGTATATGTATGTATATATACATATAGTATAACTTTATGATTACTGTTTAACAAAAAAACCCAGTTTCATGTAGTTTTGTGTCTTATGAATTTCAACTCATTTACAAATATTAATTAACTACTTATACTTTATACAAAAATTATTATTTTTCATTATATAATAATTACACATATATTTACTAATTTTGAATCATTTGTTTTTATTTAAGTATTGTATTATAAAGGTTGTGTAGAAGTGTAACGGGTAAGTTGTCATTTATATGCATTCATTTATTTATACATCTTTTAAGGAACATTTTTTTCATTTTTTAATTATAAAATAGCCTTCTTGATACATTTATATTTTATAGAATTAAATAATATTTTAAACAAATTTAAATTAAGTATAACTATATATTAAATGTTTACATGTAAAAGTAATCCCTTCTACGTTAATAGGTACAATAAAACTTAAATACAAAATCATATGACAGTTACGAACATGTTAGGTAAAACAATATATATTTGATAAATAAATAATACCATTTTAATATTGAATCAATGAAAATTATACAAATATTACTAATAATTCAACTAAATTAAATCTATGTTCAGGACTATATATTGGCTCTTTGTATTCGTGTGGGCTCTTTTAATATATTTTTATCATATCAAGAAGTATTTTTAGGAGTCATAGAAAAAATATATGTACTATAATTTAATATAACATTAACATAATCTCTATTTATTATATAAGTGAAAACCAACTTTCACTCAATACACGAAAATCAACACTTTTAGCCAGTATATCAAGTTAATGATAACAGGTCTCATTAATACAAATACGAAAATGACAACACAAATAAAAACTCGGCGGTGCTAAAGGTGAAATGTTCACGTTTGACAGAATCGTGTTTTAAGTTTTAACCATGTGCGGTCATTCGTACGTAGCGTACTAGGATTAGAAGTTGTATATATATAAAAAAATTGATTAGCTTGTGTACTACACGACGCGACCGTCCGATAAACTCATTACGAGTACGAGAAACACGTACAAATGTGTTATGTACCCACCTAAGGTAACGATTATGTTAATATCATAAATAAAATCATACCAAAGTGTCTTGATCGCCGAGCTCTCGGTAGTAAGATTCGCTACTGCCTCGTCTGCTGCTTATACACATTGCTCTTCGCAACAACCCCGAAAACATTGAACAAAATCCACATTGTTGCATAGTTCTACTTTATGTACGAAGCAAATAAACGATTCAAGTAAGTTATAAACTGCGGAAACCAACAGCGAGATTTATTTCGTTCACTGCGAGAAAGTGTGCTGGATTTGCGAAAATCATTACATTTTGGAACAAAAAACCGAACTACATCGTGAAAAAGAATTAACAGTGTCCGTTGTATGTCATGGTTTCACAAAAATATGTGGTTTAGCTAAGATATATCGTGATAATTGTAGTGGCACGCGGCAATCGGAGTGATTGCTGGCAGACGACTACACCAATGTGTACAGCCAGCTGCCGTACGGCACGGCAAGCCAACTGCTAGTACAAGCGCGCGCTCCTCTACGCGACGGCGCACAAACACACTCGCATAAGTGTTAAATAACATATTTTCTCTTTTAGTTACTGTGTATTAGTGTGAACTAAAAAACAGTAAAGGGTTTAATGTTATATCAAAATTAAAAAAATTAAATGTTCATCAATTTATATGAACTATTCAACGTATCTGTTTTCCACTTTATAATATTTTATTAAACTAATATGAATTATTTAAAAATATTTTTAAGCGTATTATTTTAGTTCATTAATTTTTTTTAACGTATTCACGTGAAGGATGTGGTAAGAGTATGGGAAAGTTCAACTATGAAATAAATCTAACGTTTAGTTAATTCTCAGTTCTCTAAACTTTTGAAACATTAAAAAAAAATATACATAATTATCATGTACTTTATTTATATTATATTCCATATTCTTTTTTTGACTTAGGGACTTTTTACAGCAGGCTTAAAATGTCAGACGTATTATACCCTGAATCTGACCATAATCGACCATTCTATTTCTTATAAAAGTTAACTTACACTAGTTTTTGTGTAGCAATTACTTGCCAAGTTGCCAGTGCAATATAATTGTAAATAAGTTGAAAAGTTTAAGATAACAGAGATTACAATTTTCTTCTCATTTACCTTCAAATTTAAATTCAACAAACACCTATTAAATACTTCTTAAGACAATTAAGATAGAAGTGTTACATTTTGTTGCAAAGTTATATAAATTACTGTTATATATTCATATACTTAATTTTGATGCTTAAAGAAAAATAATCTTTGCAACATCCTAAAAAAAAAAAAACTTTTTATGACTTCAAAAGTATTAACTTCGTTTATTGTTTATTCTGTCAAATTATTCATTTTCAATCAATTTATTAGTTTAAGAACATAAAAAAAGTGTATTTGTAAAAATGAATTTAAGTAAAATTCCAATTGAATTAAAATATTAAATTTTTTTGATTACATATTTTTTTTCATTAAATTAAAGTCACCATACAAAATTTTTGATACTTTAAATTTTAATTTAATATGAGAATTTTAGATTAATTATTTTAGAGTATTAAAAAAGGTTCGTAGTAAAAATACTTTATAACATTTAATCATAGAGCAACACGGAGGGGATTAGCCATGCACAGGCGTTCCCCTCTGTCAAGGTATAAGTCCAAATGGTCATACGCGTACAATAAAACTAGTTGAGCCGCAGAAGAAATAGTGTTATTTGCTCAAATAATTTTAATACCTCTGACTTTCAAGTGTGGGACTGGCAAGATTAATAATGGAAAAATATACCGGCACAAGCATTTCTTTCTTAATGAAAAAAGAAAACTCACAAAAATGTATTCGTCATATTTATAGAAAACTATAATCCATTTTAAAAACCAGTGATAGATGCAACTGTCACTGGTTTTTAAAATGATATAAACACTTAGTTTATTTTTGACATGATAATTATTGTACTACATAATAAATAAAGTCCTTCTTTATAATAACGCCTTACCTTTGTATCACTTTGAAAACCTAATTTCCCTAACCGAGTACTTGAATTTATCGATAATGCGTATCGACAGTTGTTAAAACCAAGGCTGTAAACAACTTGTCAGTGTAGTTGCGGAGTATCATTATACTGTAATGACACAGAATGTATTTATGTGTGTGAAAAATGTAAGTGTGTTTTCAATTTAGTATGTGTGAGTTTCGTAGCGACTTTATTAGATAAAGTGTGCGTGTGTGTGATTTCCCCCCCATTTTGTATCGGTAAAAAACGCTATGGCTACTCCCCTCCGTGTTGCTCCTTGCATTTAATTTATAACTAAATGAAAGAAATGTATATACTTAGTTACATTACTTACTTCGACAAATGATTTTAGTTTAATTTTGTATTGTTAGTAAATATGACTATAATAAAAACATTGTCCGTTAGTGTGTCAAATTACAGGTAACATTAAAAAATTAAAAATATACAAATTGCAATATTGTCTATGTATTACTAAATATGTCAATGTCATTATAATGAGTTACCACGGTCTTATATATAGGTCATGCAACTAGGCCTAATTTCAATACTAAGAGCAAGAAGCTTATACAAGTGGCTGCGAGATTAGTACTATAGCATCATAATTTTTTGTTCGCGTCAACGCCGCTGTACGTCACTACTATCGATGTGTGCGGTCACGTGGTGCAGTGCGCAGTGCGCACTGCGCACGTCAGTTGAGTGACGCTTCATTGTAATTGTTTATATTGAGTAACGTTTCATTGTAATTGGTTAACTGTTTTCGTTGCACAGCACACCCATCGATCGCCATGCCTCTGGTGGCCGTAAATTGAAAAGAAAAGCGCAACTATTAGGCCGAAATAGCCTCACTACTGTTGTTGTACCTGTGTATAAAACACTATTGGGTTTCTTGAGATAATCTTTTGGCACCATTGAAAAACGCAAAAGAGGTTAAGAATTGAGGGGTATAGTATCAAAAACTGCAAAGTCCATTTTTTTAGAATAGCCACATTTTTATACATATACTAACTTCAGATCTTTTCCTACTAATTCGTTCTTACCAATCAAAGCAACATCAGCTTTATCCAATAGAAATTAGAGGTCAAAGAATGAAGAATGCAACAAAAACAGCAATGTCCTAATGCGGTTAAATCAAAAACAGCATTGTCCATTCGGCCAATGAGAGGCCGGCGTGTTATGCCTAAACAGTATGGCGGGTGCAAACGCAGAGAGTAATACGGTGTGACTTTTGTACCCAATAAAACAACTTTTAGAAATAGTAAATAATTGTATTTTGTTGGTAGACTATTCAATTGTTAATTATGGATAACTCGCCAATAGTTGTCGATAATAACAAATCTAGAAAACGAATCAGAGATCCCACAAAATGAAAAAGAAATTTGGAGAAATTGGAGCAGTTAGTTTAGTTTCATTTACTAATTTTGATCCTTTAGCCCTGGGAAATATTATTATACCTAAAATTATTGTTTATATATATTTTATTTTTAAATAAATCTAGATATTTTATAATATTTATGTGTATGTATATAATTATATATAAGAAGTAGTACAATGCTGCTTTGCAGCCGAATTGGGCTTGCACGACCGGGGTGGTACTTCTCGCTCACATAATACCGGCGTAAAGTGACAGCTATGCTGTCGCGTTTCGTACGGTTTGTGAGTTTCCGGTGACCTATTAGAAGATGAGGAGTGAAGGTAGGCAACGTATTTACATAACCAGAGGTTATGTAAATACGTTGCCTACCTCCCACATTGTCCTATTATGATAAGCTCATACCTCAAAATATAGATAGCGGAAGATGCGAACTACATGAAGAAGAAGACGAAAAAGCATCTTGTCAAGAAAATTTTGATCTACCTGATGTTCGAATTTGATTAAATAATCGCAATACAGTTATTTCCTTTCTAGATCCTTTATTACTTATTTCCAAAGAAAATCGCTTGACGTTCTATTCTTTTTTTTATAAAATTTAAATTGATAAATTAGTAAAAGTTTTTGTTTAACAATAAATTACCTCATACTTAATATTTTTATTTATATCAATTTGAACATGCCAATTGCCCCTTCATATTCATGTAATTTATAGATACTTATGTAATTTTTTTAAAAAAATCGTTAAGTATCAAACTATCTATAGAAGTTGCACTATACTAAAATATGTAGTATAATCAATATCAGCAATGTCCATCAAAGTTTAATTCAAAACCTGCATTGTCCTCAGATTAGTTTCAAAAAACGCAAAGTCCATTGGTTTTTAGTGTTTTATTTATATTTAGGACAATAAATACGTTGTTTTATAATAATTATGACTTGTATTGTTATTGTTTGGTTTATTATTTAATAAATTTGTAAAGTCTACTTTATGATGAAGGGAGGAAAACGTTTATTTCATTTTATTTAAAATCATTAACATTGGACTTAGCTGTTTTTGAAACTATACCCCTCAATTTATCTAACATTAAGTATTTTTACATTGCACTTAAACTCCGTTTTTAGGATAAATGTTTTTAAGTACACAAAATGATAAAATATTAAAAGAATGGAAAAGGAATATTATTTTATTAGCGCCATCTTTGAAATGATAAAACTTAATGTCACATAGCGCTAGTTGTATTATATAGAGTTAGTATCAATAATGTACACTAGATGGCGTTGTAGAGTAGAAGTCGTAGATGTTGCATACTATAAATGCAAGATGGCGCTGGATAGAGACTTCATGTTTTATATGAAGTGTAGATTTGTAGAAATAGATAACATATTGTATGGAGGATTAGGTGAAGCTACTGATAAATATGGGAAACGTTATAAATTAATTTAGTTTAAATTAGCGTTTTGCAATAGTAGTGTAACCTGTTGTAAGAAGTTTAATTAAATTTACCTAAGCTACAGCAACGCCATCTTTAAGAACGCGTTTCGACAGCTACTAAAGTTGGTAATAAGAAATAACCATTGATCTATAAAAGGGTTTTTTATACATCAACTAGCTGTGCCCGCGACTTCGTCCGTGTGGAATTTAACAAGAAAGTGATTGTACACTTCGCAGAGTTAGTGCTCCCGCAGACATACAATTGTAAGTTGGCCGACTAAATCGCAGAGTATACTAATAGGTATAGTGACATATGGAAGCCCGCACATCTTCTCCAACTAAATTGTCCAACTTATTAATTGGATACCGATAGCATCAGAATCGAAAGTCACTTCCGATCGACGTACAATTAAAAAGTTGTCCAACTGTTCGTTAGCACAGGCACCTTATACAAGCTCGCTGGCTATCCAACTTAGTTGGTCAGTCCCGGTATACTTACTGTACTCTGTGGTCGCACGGCAAGATGGAAGACGACTACACGCGTGCGCGTGATTTCCCTACGCCCGGATCTTCGTCGACGGGTACGACGTCTGCGTCCCGATCAGTTGTTGCAAACGAAAAAGTAGAAGAACTTATAGATGAACCTTAAATAAAAACAATAGCATGTTTTAGAAATAAAAAAGGACATGGGTTTCAAAAGCCCGTGGATATATATTAATTATTAATAAATAAAAAAAAAAAAAAAAATCTTCAACGGCTATAGCGAGTCGGAAAGGTGTGACCTGTTTGATTATTGCTGGCCCAATACGAGTTCATCAAAAGACGAAATACTCATTCTGTAGTATGAAAAAAATGTATCTGGATAACATCTGAGTTTAGAATGCAATGTACGATGCTTCCCATATTCTAATCTATTACTTAATACAGGTGCACCCAAAATTTTCTTTTTTGTTTTCGTCTTCTTTTTATTATTAGAGCAATTAGAGCATTTTTTTCCGTATTTTAACGCACACGCACCGCGCTAGCAACACTGTCACTGATTAAATCGAATAGTCTGCGGCTAACCAACCAACAAAATAAAGTTGATCAACTAAATTGTAAACATACGCACACGTACGCAATTTTATATATAACTACAATATAGGTAGCCTAAGTTACTCCTTACTACATCAGCTATCTACCAGTGCAAGTCCCGTTAAAATCGATCCAGCTGTTTCAGAGATTAGCCGGAACAAGCACAGACAGACAGACAGAAAAAAATTGTAAAAAAAAAATTTGGTATAATGTACCGTATATACCATTCATATGCATTTGGTAAAAAAGCAGTTATTTTAATATTACAAAAAGACACTCCAATTTTATTTATTTGTATAAATGGCAATATAACATAATAAATATTAGACTCTCTTGAAACGTGTTCTCTACCTAATATTCAAAGTTTAATAAAAAAGTAGCTGCGTACGTTATTGTCATTTTGTCTACTTCAATTCCTACAAGAATAAAGAAAAGAAATTAGTTCTTAGTAAAGAAATTAAAATGTTTCCAAATTAAGCGAGACTAGCAAATAGTTATGTCTATAATTTATGTATTTTTTATTATGTTGGATTGAAAGTTATGGATAAACAATGATTAGAGACTACATTTAGATATAGTATTTTTTTAATAGAACATTTATTTTTACCTGTTATTGTAAAAATACATGTTAATGTCTCTAAGTCTAGAATTACTAACTATTTAGAGTGATGAAAGTCTGAAATTATTTACTGTTATTGTTCACTTAAATATTTTACACGTAGAAATACATAGTTACTCATTTACTGGTTCCAAACGATTGCGTTGCCTTAAACTCCAAGCTTCAATAAACCTTTGGTTTAATGTGAGGAACCAAACTACTACATCCGCTGCACTTATGTCATCTATAAAAATCTGCTTGAGGTCTCGTCATAAGTTAGGAGTATTTTTTTGGAACGAAGTTTCTTACGGCAGGCTTGACATTTGGCGGGGCGACCGAACTGAAAAAAATGTGATACTAAAACCGTAAGAAAAATATATAACGGAAGTGACGTAATATCAGTCACACGACTGTATAATATGACGTTTGTAAAAAACTTTTTTTTAAATTATTTATGTAACTATACTGTCGACGAAAATAAATAAAGACATGTTTTAACAAAAAAAAAGATTTTTAAAAAAAAATTATATTTTACTAGCTGACCCGGCAAACGTTGTCTTGCCGCTAAACGCTATTTAAAAATAGGGGTTGATGGTAGAGGGTTGAAAATTTAGGGTTGTATGTATTTTTTAATGTTGTATCATAAAAAAATAGAAATTAAAAATTTTGTCTAAAAAAAAAATTAGGGGTGGACTACCCCTAACATTTAGGGGGATGAAAAATAGATGTTGGCCGATTCTCATAGATACCGGATAAGCACAAAAAATTTCATCAAAATCGGTCAAGCCGTTTCGGAGGAGTATGGCAACGAAAACTGTGACACGAGAATTTTATATATTTTAAGAAGATGTACTATTAAACTTGGATACAGGCGCTACTAAGAATTAAGCTAACTTTGATTCGAATATTATCTTATAATCAGATGGTAAGATCAAACAAAATGAATTTTGTTAACAAATTTATTTAACGACATGATACACAAAAAAAAACGAACTTAACAAAATGCATAACACCAGTTCACAAGACAGGCTAATACAAAATTAACAGAGTAATTAATAACAAACCTTACAACTAGACAACTCTATCGTTAATAAATTAAAAATTTACAAAAGATCTTACATCCGTGGACATAAATTGCAGTAATACTTATATTATTTTTAGCATGAATTTAATGTTTAGTAATTTCAATAATAATTACTTTATTGAACTTTAAAAAACTATATTAGACTGAGTGAATTTGAGTAAATATACTGAATATTTTATGTTAAGATATATTTTATTTCGAGGTTTTAAAAAATATTTCAAAAGTAATTTAAAATGTTTCCATTTTACAAATAAATGGGTCGTGAAAAGTTTAGTCCTTGAAATGCTGGATAGGTTTCTGATACACATTTTTTTTTACAAAGTTTCAATGGCAGCTTATAAACCATATAATATAAAATTTAAAATATTTTTAAGCTAAAGGTGTAAAATAATATGCTGGTTAATTAATTAATTATAAAATTACTGCTTTCCATCTGGTGGATTAAAAAATTCCCAGTGATGATGGTGAATAGTGCGACTATCGCTAAGACCGAACATAATCAATCCCGCTATCAGAACAAGGAATATCACCATGGCCATTTGTACATCTCTTTTATCTTCCGTTCTATTTATATATGACATGAACATCTTAAAAATATTTCTGAATGCTCTGCTAATAGAAGATTGGCATACTCTAAGAAATTGAGCTCCCGCTTCTGTGATTGTAGGTTCATGAATTTTCACAGGTGGTGGTAGTCGTCTCGGAGAAGGCCTAGGTTTAGCATCATCTGAACTCGATTCACTGAGTAAGACAGCTGGTTTTCTTTTAGATCTCCTCGCTGGTGGTGGCGGTGTTTGATGTTGAGAGTCATGAAATTCACTTAATTGTCTTTGTTCTCGATGAGGGAATGGACGAAGGTGTGAAGAAGACGTAGAGGCTGTTATATCCTGCAGATATGAATACAATAATGGTGTTAAATCGGGAGGCGGAGGTCTCTGCGGTGGCACCGAAGTCTCTTCAATAGTTTCAAGACAAATTGAAGATGACTGTGGTGCTATAAATTGTTCTTCGGTAATTGTTGCCGATTCTGTTGTCTTTTCAGGTGGTATATCCGTTTGTGTCTCTTCTTCTTTGTTAACGGGTCTAAAAGTTTCAACTGTATCTTGTGCTTGAGGTTGTTGAGGCGATTGTGGTAGAGGTTCTTGCGGTCGATGTACTTGTGGTGGAGGTATAATACTAGTAGAAATTTCGGCGAATTTTTTCACTATTTCGTCAATTACTGATTGGGAAAATTCAATTCCACTTACTGAAATATGACCAGATTTTGAGTCTAATTCGTTAACGTTTAAAGTCATACCTTCAATATCTGAAACAAGAATTTTAGTAGCTTGTAGCTCGGATACATTTAGTCGACCGACATCTAAATCGCGAACTTGTAGTCGTTGTGTAATAAGATTATCTAACTGTATATCTCTCACTGCATCAGATACTTTTTCTAGAGCATTTTCGCTTTGTAAAGCAGTGACAGTTTTTGAACTTTCAATTTGTGTACTTTTTATTCTAGGAAGAGGTGGAACATCAGGAATTTGAGATTGGTCAATATCAATATGTTGAACAGTTAATGATGCTTCTGTTAAAATTTCTTCTCTTTCATTTATTCTTGTGGGGCTTGAAACTCGTTTTTCTACCAGTATTACGGTCGGTGAATTTCTTTCATGATTTAATTTAGAAAATTCTGATGTTTTAGGATCTGAAAGCTTAAGAGATTTTTCTGACCGAGAAACTGGACGAGATGTCTGCTGTAATGCTGAAGCTTTATCATGTACTTTACCTATTATTGAATCTTCGTCAACAATATCTCTCAATGAACTGGACATAGATATATCAAGATTTTCATCCATTCCTAATTCAAAATCAACATCGTCTGGCAATGGATCAGTTTGAGTTGATACCTCTATTTCAATAACATCCAGTGGATCTGACTTTTCTTGTAAATTTTCAGGCGATGAAACTGATCGTCTTTCGACTTTCAGTGACTCTTGTTCTATTTCTTCAGATGTTTTTTTTCGCTTTGGTCCTCGAGGTGGACGTGGAGGGGGAGGTAATGGTCTGTCCTTCATTTTACTTACAACTTCACCCGATTGTAAATTTTTATGAACTTCATCAATGCGTGGTTCATCTATTTCGTCATATTGCGTTAGATCTCCGCTGAACGAATCTTTTCTATAGATATTTAAAGTCATAAGACTTGTTGATGACTTCTTCCTTGGAGGACGGGAGGGCATATCCGATTTTTTGCCCGATACTGTGTAGTACTTTCGTTCAGCGCTATGACTTTTGCGTAATCTAGCCGGCGGAGTTTTACTTTTCGACCGTCTCGCACTTTTACTTGGTACATTACCTTTATCAACTGTAGCATATCCAGGACTCTCTCGACGTATACTATTCTCAGCATCACCGTAATCTATGGGTGGTACGTGAGTGTCTAAAATCAGAGATTCTGCTCCATGAGAAGTTCGGTCGTCATCACACAATGATGTTGCCCTTGAACTTCTTGAGCGAGTGCGTCGCGGAGGTATCGGACTCTGTTCTCTCACTTTTGTCGGCTCTTGTGGAACGATGTATTCGTGTTCCGTTCGATACACGATGATCTGAAAATTATTTATGTAAGATTATGTAGTGTTTTAAAGCAGTAATCATATAATTTACATTGAAATTAAGTCAAGTCAAAAAGGACATTTCAACATTTCATACGTCAAGAGAATTCATAGTAAATCGCATTAATTATTTCCACTATTTTATGAAATGAAGCCCTATAATAATTTTTATATCTTTTTGCTATAGTCATTGCCTGAAATTAAATATCATTGATATTTTTGACCGTAACGTAAGACGTTTTTGGTACTTTTGAAAACCTTCTGTAATTTACACAATTTATCTAGAGTTTAAATTCTTTGGTGTTATATAACTTTTTGTTGGCCAGTTGTTTTTAACTCCCAGGGCCAGTCTATGTCTTAAAAACAGTTATTTTTTTGACGTAACGATACTACATATACAAATATATTAATGAATGCTTCGTTTTCGTTCTAACTGGGTCAACCATCAGATGACGGCACGCGTCCGAAAATACAATTCACGTTTCGTCCAAAAGTTTATATGTATCAATTGGAATAATGCCAGTATCAATCGCTTGAACTGATTTTAAATTTTAAATCACGTTTGCATTTGTTTGATTAACTGTAAATAAATGAATATTGTGTATAATTAATACAAATTTCATATGTAAATTAATGGTTGTAGTAAATTTTATAATACTCTTATATATATATACTTATTAGTCTAAGTATAAAATCCTAATACAGTTTCAATTCTAAGTAGAGCCTAATTTGAGACAAATGAATGATTGTAAACGTTTAACAATAGTTAAAAAAGCGTTGATAATATTTTGTGACAATTCTCTAATGAGAATCTGATAATTTATGTAAATAAATTATTAAAACAAATAAACATGGTTAATAGCATAATATATATATATATATATATATATATATATATATATATATATATATATATATATATATATATATATATAATAAAATTTAGTAATTTTTTTCTTCTTTTAATTGAATTAAAGTTTACTTTAATACTTGCAATGTCAAAAATTATTGTCAATTAATTGCTAACAAACTGTTAGACGAGTTGTTAAATAAATTTTAGGTTATCGCTTAGCCAAGTTAAAACTAATATTTTAATCTTTTGAATAAATGAAAACAAGGACTTTATTTGTAACCGTCTTTTAAACTGCTGTTATTTTTAAATATTAATTCTTTGAATTAAGTTTTTACTAGTTATTTAAATACTTACGTCTTCAGCTTGTTCCTTAGGTATTTGCCACATTTCTGGCGGAGTAAAGTCATTCAGAGATGAATGTTTTAAGTCTTTTTTTACAGATTTTCTTTTTCTTTTAGGTGGCATCGGGAGTGTTTGTGACTGTATTGGAATAGTATCAGGATATTCTATAACATCGTCGTTTGCATATTCATGTATAGATCTAAGATCAGTTGGTGGTCTCATCTCGAAGTCTTTAATGGATTTATCTAGATCAGCGTTACTCTCTGAGACAACTCCATCAAATTGCTTGTCGTTCAAATGGTCCTCTGAAATACTTAAGTCTACTTCACTAAATTGCATACTTGCATTCACACTGTCGTCAATAAATTTAATTGATTCAGTCTCTTTTTTCTTCCGTTTAGCTCTTGATGGTCTTACTGGTGGGAATGTGTAATATCCATCATCTCTGTCATTTATGTCCTCGCTTGAACGATTTCTAATTTCTTTGCCATCAATAATTAGTTCCGGATCTACATCTGGTTCGTTGGCGTAAACATTATCTCCGTTAATTCCTGTATTACTTCCCATCACAGTGAGAACATTTTTAGGAATATTAAATGCTTGTCGTATTTCGTCACTCAAGTATTCTCGAACTTGAATATTTTCACGAGAAATTCCTCTCGGTCGTACGAAAAATTCGTCATTATTTATTTCGTTTATATGTGTATACTCTTGTTTAGTCGGTGACATATTTAGATTTTCGTTTAGCATTTGCTGGTTTTCTTCTTCATTCATATAGACCTGGTCTATTTTATCAAAGTCGTAAGTGGTGCTGAAATTTTTTCTTCCCTCAATTTCACATTCGTAATTAGTTTCATTATCAACAGTGCCATATTCTCGCGGCTGCTCAGGAGTATCTGGTCTATACGAACTAGCCTCATCTTGGCGTAATTGTTTTACTCTAGTAAAGGTAAACGTAGGGGGTGGCGTGTCTTCTCTATTTAATGTGGGCGAAGAAGACATCTTTTGCATTTGAGGTTTTTTCTTTCTGTTAAATAGCCTCGGATAAGTTTTTGCTTCAAAATCTACACTCGCTACATTTTGTAAATCAGAACTTGATTCTGATATATTGCTATCGACCTTAGGTTCTTTTTTTCTACCAAGACTAGGAACGTTTATTTTTGGTCTCTCAGGCATTTTAAACTTCGGCATTTCAGGGACATTAAATTTAGGTCGTTCAGAAAAACTAAATTTTTTTCGGTCGCCAAAAGATAATTTCTCTGATATATTTATTTTTTTGAATTTTGGTCTTTCGGGCAAGCTAAATTTCCTTCTATCAGGTAAAGTAAATTTGGGTCTATCGGGTTGCGATATTTTTGGTCGATCAGGGTTTTTAAACTTAGCTCTTTCTGGCAAATTAAATTGCTTATTCCTCAAGTTATGCAGTTTTGTTTTAAGTTTACCAGCTTGTGTTTTTATTTTTCCAGTCCCGTCTTTTATACGTTGTTGTATTTTGCTATCAACGCTTTCTCCATTTTTATTTCGACTACTTCGTTGTAATGGTAAATTTTCTAAACCTGATGAATCTACTTGACTTGTACTGACTTCACATTCAGTACGTGACACCGTTGAAGGGGTATTTACAAAAAATCTCTCTTCAATATTTTTTTGTAAATTTTCAGCATTAATTAACTCTTCCGTCATTTCACTGTTTACATTCTCTTTATCGTCTATTGGTTCTTCTTCGTCCGAAGTATGTTGTAAGCATTTTCGTTCTAAAGATGTCGTACTGGATAACTCATCGTCTGTTTTAACCATGACTGGCTTTTCATCTAAACTTGGTGCCGTATAAATTATATTTGGAGGTGGTTTATCTATTATTTCGTAATCGTGATCACTGAAAAAAAAATTATAAGTAATATAAAATAAATTTAATAACAGTTAAAAATATTTCGCCATATATAAAATGTTGTATATTTCGCTGAGCTTACATAAAGTACAAAAAAAAAAGAAATTCGCAAAAATTAATACGCTTCGCAAGTTTCAGTTTAAATTTAAATTCACTCACACATGTTTGGTAAGTTACAATTAGGCCAGCGGTTGACGCTCGTTTTAGCCTCAGCACTCGCCGGGTGAAATGTTATTAAGTGGTTTGAAATTATTTTGCAGATTGTAATTTTACCGTAAAATATACTATACGATGATCGTAATTTTACCATAAATATAAATACGACTCGATTTATGTGGGTATGATTTACATCTCTTACCTCACATTCGATATAATATTGCTAGCTCGCGACGTTGGTCTGGTACCGACTGGATTTGTTCTTTCCGGTAATAATGAATCACATTGAAAAAACTGACATGCACAACGTACTTCCGGCGTGTATAATTGAACACTGCCTTCTCTTGTCGGTCTTACTGGTTTTTCTATAGGAGTTCCACCTTCGGATGTCCATCGACGCAACTTACTCATAACTATCACCTAATCAAAATAGTCTTACACCCTAGTCATTTTTATTTATTTTTTCTTATTTTTTAAATATTTTACTGAAACTAATTGTGTAACACAGACGTTGAGTCATTTAACGATCATGTTTCGTAAGACGGTCAGTAGTGAACAACTAATGTGAAAGCAACCGCGAGCGTTGATCACTGGTGACAATTTTAAAGCGCTTACCCGATGTGCAGGAATACGTACCGGACAGGGCTATATTTATCAGACACAAATATATAATAAGCGAGGGCGTTCGCTTTGCAGTTAAAACTCAATTGTTGTGTCATTTTTACGTGTGACAACATACAGTTATAAAAATAATAATTAAAAAAAAAACATACCTGTCGGGTTTAGACCAATCTTTATCAATGTATTCGGCATCTTTACGATTATTTATATCACGAGGACTAGGGGTTGGAGACGATTCTATAGGTATTGCAGTCGATGGTTCAATAGTATTATCGTCATCTAATATTTCGGTAATTGTTATATTTGGAGAATCATTGCTTTTTCTTATGTCATCTTTTTGACTCTGGTACACTTCGTCTATATTTGGTTCTTCTGAATCTACATCATTGTTTAAAATAATGGCTTCTTTATTTATGTCACCCAACTTGTGCAGCTTTTCCATTACATATTCATCAGCCTTTAAAGATGTGTTATCTTCAGTGATTAAACTAGGGTCTTGGGATGCATTTGATTTTTTCTCAATGAAGTCGTTTTCATTATCGTTCCCTTTAAAGTAATTTTTATGGAAACCAACATTTTGATCACCAATTTTATTAATAGTAGGGGAAAACTGTAAAGATGTTTCTATATTGCCTTCCCTTGATTCTTCTATATCTTCATATATATGTTCTTTTTTCTTCCTTGGAGGTGGTGTGTCTATACTCATAGTTTTGCTCATTTCATCGGAATCTCCCAATTTTATAGCACTAAATTTTTGTCGTCGAACAGCCCCAGGTGAATTTTTTAATTGTCGTATTTCTTGAATTTCTTCGCCTTTCTTTCGTTTAGTTACAGGTGACTTTTCATTTTCAGTCTTGTCTAATTTATGCAACGTTTTATCAGCTAAATGCTTAATTTTATTCACTAACGGGTGACAGCATTTTGTTTTTTCACGTGTTTCTGTCATACCAATATATTGATTTTCTGGTATACGTCGTTTTAATATACCTTTTGGGGAGACACTTTTAGGTTTTTCTATACGAGACATTAAGTGAATGTTCCTCTGAGCATCATGCTTTTTATCTGTATTTGTAGTGGCTACTTTACTAACAACGTCATCTTCTGAGTCTAAGGAAACTTCTTTGGAAAAGTTTGGAATATGAATTCCTTCATCTTTACCATCCTCGATATGTTTTCTACTGCTACCCGGGGAGGAATCGAGGTTAAGTATTTTTTGAATATCCCTGTCAACGGGAGAGTGAGTTCGAGATTTTGTAAATTCTCGTGACATACTTCTTCTTGGAGTGGTTTCACGAATTATGTCTTCTGCTGTTATCTCACCTTCAAGAGGCACTTTTAAGAGGTGAGTCCAAGGATAACCACCGGCCTCACGTGCTTTTCTCAAATCTTCCCATTGATACGTCTTAATTGGCACTGGTGGTAACTTTTTTTGAGAATCTGGTGACAATTCAGATTCCATATGTTTAGTTATTTAAAGATTTAAGATTAAATTACAATTTTTTTACACTACACTGGGTAATTTTGATAGTTTCATATATTATTTATTTTTATCCTATTTTCACATAGACCCAGCAAAAAGTCACCGTCAAACTAAGAACACAACATTTCGTTTCGAACTGCGCGTCTGCTGAACCACACTGAAAACATGTTGTGTTTGCGTGGGTTAGTGTGAAAATAGGTGTGAATAACTTGTATATTATGATCACAGGCTTACAGATTATTTTGGACTAGTAAATCGGGATTACCTTGAAGCTGTCTGACAATGTTAAACGCATCCTTCAATAACCATCTCTTTTAGTTTTTGTTTATATTTACAATCAGCACTATGCAGCAATTAGTTCTTCATGAATAAAAAAAGATCTGTGATCGGTACAAAATCTTCGTCCAACTGGTCGTTGCGTCGTGGTCCGAGCAAATGTGCTAAATATAAGATTGAGCATGAATTTATTTTTGGTAACCATTTCGCGTCATCAGTACAATTTCAAGGTAGACTTTTCATTGAGAGCAAATAAAATATAATGAATACCGATGGGATTTAATAAAATTCATTGAGAAATTATTGACTGTAATGTGTATGGTTTTCACCAAATAATTATGAAATTTGAAAAAACTCACCATGTCTTGAATATTGTCCAAGTTTTAAGTCGTTGAAAAATACTTACTTGATAGTGTCATTAATCTATACATATTATGAAAAGTCAAAACTGTATATTGAATATTTTTTTAAAAGACTACTTGGGGTGTGATCTACAATCGATACCGAAGTCAAAAATATAGTTTTTAGAATTTTTGTCTGTTTGTCTATATGTATGTCCGGGATAAACTAAAAAAGTACCGCATGGATTTACTTCAAATTTGGCACGAATATTATTAAGAAGTCAGGTCAACATATAGGCTACATATTATCATGCTATCACCTACCGGGAACGAGCAGTGAACATTTATTTCCTCAACGCATTCTGTAACAACGTGTAATCTAACGACGCATATTTGAATGTTGTTGTTGTTATGTTAATAACCATGCTATATAAGCTAACTACACACTATAAAAATCACGCAATATAAGTAACTAAGCCGATAAACATAATTAAATGAATATAAGTAGACAAGACAATTTTAAAGCAGCGCCATCTATGAGATTTTTCTTCAGATATGAAATGTAAAGAAGAAACGGGTAAATGTTAGTTATTTTAAAAGGTATAATCGTAGGTATTTTTGGTGCTGTATCGCAGACGACGTCGCGGGCAGCAGCTAGTTTAATAATAATTAGGAGCAAAAGTACTGTGCTACAAGGACTGAGAAATAAACAGGAACATAATTTAGCAAATGTAGAATAATATAAAGTAGGAGTTGTGTATTTTAAGTTATTGAGCCATTTAAATAAATTTAATATTCTTAAGCAAGTCCAGGTCAAATTATGTTTTACTTTTGGGTAAAGAAATTGCGTTGGGGAAAATAGAATAAATTGAAATTAAACACAGAATATATTTAACAACATATAGGTACAATTAGATATAGAATATTTTACATAGAATGCTTCAATTTAAAAAATATTTTTTTTTACCATTTTATATGGTATGTATACATATAATAGCAAGATAAATGTAATAAGTAACTTACAGGTTGATCAGCTGTAAATCGATAGTATCTAAACATATTTAGGATACACTGCAATATTTGTTAATGAATTCGAATTTAACTCACTGTGAAGCTTGTTGTGAACAAACAACCGTAGCCTTCAGCTTCAAAATCTAAAGTACCATTAACCCATTTAAATAATGTCAAAAAACACTGGTCCGGTCTGATAAGTAGCTTTATGAGATTAAAAAGATAGCAGAAGACAACTGGACGTCAAAAGCCAAAGATAGAAAACTATGGAGTAGAATGGAGGAGGTCTCTACTCGAAAAGAGACCCTTAATAAAGGAAAAACTAACTCCATTTGAATGATTTACTAAAAATAACGGATTTATTGTATGTTAAGGATAAAATACTGCTCTGGAGCAGTTGGTTGGAAAAAACTATTATCGTATTCAAATGTTCGAAATAATTATAGACTATTAATAACGCTAAAAATGAAATTACATGGTTTTCCTAGTTTTTAATAAAGCCGGCTTGGCTACGGCTGCTTTTACAATATACTGCAATATATAATATTCCTATAAATTACACATACAATTTCAAATACATATCTTTAGTAAATAGCAAAGCTAATTAAAAATTGCCAGTTATTTTGAACGATTAAATAATTTATAGTTAAAAAATAAGTATAACAGAGTAAGACATTGTACAATATACTTATTAAAAGTGGATAATATAATACTTTTTATTTTTCCAAACTACGACGAATTTATAATTGTGTCTGTTTTGTTTTCAGAAACAGTTTCCTCAAACGATTTGTTAAGTTTTACAATAATTACAGGTTACTAATTTAAATACCGTTTAAAATAAAATTATATCTATTCATAGTACGACGTAGAATGGCAACAATTTACGTTTCAAAAAGTGTCTTGCCGAAATAATTTTAAAAATTTCTTCTTTAAATTTTTTAACACTCTTTAGTTTTTCAAATATATTTTTACCGAGTGTCATAAGTGATTGTTCATAAGATAAATGTTAAGGGTGGCAACCCTTTAAATTTCGTATAATCATATTATATATATATACATGGTTTATTAAAGATTTTTATACAATAATTATATTTTTCTCACAATAATTTAATTTTTATTAATTTAATTTTTCTAAGCTTATTTTAATAGTTTTTAATTTACAACAAGGTCCAATTTTTAAAGTTTTACACAATCAACTCACAAATAATTTTTTTTGTGCGTTGGCTTAAATAAACAAACGCTCGACGGCCCCCAGTAGGATTTTCTCCTGTGTCGGGGGTCCGGAAACACACAGTACACAAGTACAAACGCTCAGACCACAACAAACTTCAATACAAATGTCTGTCGTGAGCGGGGATCGAACCTGCGATTGCCAACAGCATTTTATATCATTATTATATTTTTAAATTCTAGCTAGAAAGAACATTCATATATGGACGGCCGTCCATCAAATGCGATTATTGAGCATATTTTCTTAAAAAAATGAACGTTAAGCATTTTAATAACCGAATTTCTCTTAAAAGTTGTTTTGGACAACAGCATTTAAATACCCATATGAATGAGTGATTTGAGTAAAATGATTAAATTACTCATTTTTTGTATGTTTTACAATAGGCTTGACACTTTAGATGAAATTATTCAAAATTTTGCTACAACAGCTGTCAACTACATATTCAGTAATACCATTAACTTCATCCACAATGTACTCAATTATAATTTATCAAGAAGGGTAACAATATTTAAATCCTACTATACGAAAATAGTCAAATGCAATACAAAATATTTATTAAGAAATTAAGAATGAATTCTTAACTGCTAGCGTGGAAACTGTTTCAGGCCAGTTCCACATAATTAATTTCCACGTAATAGATTTAATTAATTAATTTATTTATTAATGTGGATTACTCAACATATATTTTTATAAAGCATACATATATAATAATAATATATCAATGTCCTTATACTTAATATTCTATAATTATAAGTTTATAATTTTTTTAATAATAGAATTCCTTGAAGTGCATGATTTGAAGGTGACATAACAATAAGAGCCTGGGCTATAATTTTTTGAACTTAAGAAATCGACATAGCGCGGACTAGGCGCGGGAGGTTCGGTGGAGACAACTCACACGCGGTAACTTAGTTATAAGAAAATTAGTTACCATGAAACGGTTGAATGGAGAACAATACGCGTTCTGTGTAATAATGTTTTACAAGAACAATGATTCTTACGTTTTACTGGTTGTCTGTTTTGAAAGAAATACCAATTACCGTTACCATTTTCCTTCAAATAAATTTAAGCATACTTTAGCCCAGTCATAAAATACCAGATAACGTTACTATTAATCTTCAAATAAATTTAAAATCACTTTACCCCAATCATAAAATTTATTCAAAGTCAAATCTATTCACTAAAGACTCTTTAAACTCACGTATTTTACACTAGTTGGAGTACTGGACATATTATCTCCCGATGAAAGGGTTATCATATGGAAACCTGGTTAGGTTAGTGCATAAAAAAATGTCGAAGAGTGAAAATATATCCAAGGGACATCGACATTAAAAGCTAAAAGATCAGACGTGATCTAAGACTGATCTAAATGATAGTCATATCATAAAATTCACCAAAATAAAGACTTAGATGTTCAATATCCAATTGTAACGGCCTGTTCCGTCAACTGGACATTTGCTTAAAGGCCTATATTATATTATTACATCGAAATTCTTAATTTAAATAATTAATAAATAAATAGAGCATTCGTTTCTCGCACTCTAACACGTGACAAATAAAATAGGGAGACTAAACTAAATAAAAAATTAATAAAATTACAGTTTTGAGGAAATAACAGTGTTTACTTTTATTTTACGCTACGTTAATACATGTTAGAGTGCTCGAAAATGGCGCTAACTCAGCATGTTATTACAACTTATTAGTTGCGGTGCTGATTTTCAGCGAGCCTCTTATGATTCACTTATGATAAGAAGATTCTCGTTTCTAGTAATAGTTAAGTAATATTTAATTTAAAATTGTGGTAATTAGAACTATGTAATCAATATCTTTAATTTATGACGACAAGGAGAAAGAGATACAGGTCAAAGAGCAGAGTTACTGCGACTTCTATATTATCAATAAGATTTTCTTAATTATTTATTTGTAAATTTTAATCACACGTATGTTTCATATTATTTTAAATTTGGGTCCTTTGGTTGTTTGCCATGAAATATGATCTCAATATTTACTGCATGCTCATATCTTCTACTAGGTAAAGAGGTGATTGTAATAGATTTGTAATTGGCAAAGTCAGAAGGACTGCTTTTCTTAGGTACTGTTTGTAGATTAGCAGCATTCTAAGCCTTTGAAACTTGACTAAATTTTAAAGAGCATTAGTACAATAATTATTTAAATTGCGCACTTTTAAAAAAGTACTGTTGGTACCCATGTTTCCCATCCATGGTTAAGTTTGTAAATGATATCATCATATTGTAAATATATCAACGTACTTGTTATAACTATTTCTTAGTACAATTTGACAAAACTTGATAACCAAAGTGTTAGTGGACAACTGAGCTAGGCCTAACAATGTATAGAGATACCACAATTCTATTTTGAAGCATTTATCTGTAACAGATTGAGCTGAAGAGGTTTTTATACAGATTTTTTATTATTTGTTTTTAACCAGTATCTCTCCTCTTAGATAAACAATATGCATATGTATGCACTGCTATGCAGTGATCTATTGGGGCCTGAACGGAAATCGATCGAACAGGCTATACACAAATACGATTTTTTTCGTAACTTTAAGTTAAATTTGAACTAGATAAACTTTTATTTTCAATATAAATTTTATAAGTACCACACACACAACAGTACACTTACAACTTTCTCTTACTTTCTGTAAATAATAAGTAGGAATTGGGAATTATGCTATGCTATTTGAAGTATGAGTCGAATCTTATGTAAGCATCGCTTTAGCACTTATCCATAGTTATTAATTAATAAACCAGCATTAAAATTTATTACTAAGACTTTATTCGTCTGAATTTTTATATTATGACAGGCTATTTAAATTTTAACTACTCGTAATGTCAGTGAGATATAGAGGAACGAATACCACGAGGGACAAAGTGAAATGAAGTACATAAGCAGGTATTACTTTTAGCAGGTTTTACTTAACTATTACACTAACACCAGCAAATATTTATCTAATTTTTTGAAGTGAAATTTCTTCAGTATCGTTGTGATTTGAAACTCGAAGAGACGAAAACGTATCACGATAAAGGAAAAACTACACAAATGAACCTATAGGAAAATGAAAATAAAAAGAATGAAATAGAATAAATTACTGCTCAAAACGCATAGTAATAATAATAATAAAAACTCTTTATTGTACACCAAGAGTGAGCAAAATTACAAAAATAAAAACAGGAGATAAGTAAAAAAGGCGGCCTTATCGCTAATAAGCGATCTCTTTCAGGCAACCTATGATGCTTATGACCTTTTTCATAAGACAATGATCACTGTCGATAGAACAAATCGCAACGGCCTGTCTTCCTACGACTTTTCAGAAGTTTCACTTCTGCGTGTGTGTATTGCGCACACACGCATAACATACACTATTCCAATATTTAAATTAAGCCTACATTGTTTTTTAAAATGTAATAATTAATGTCTATGTCACAATTTTTTATTATCCGATAGTTTATCAATAAACATTTCTCAGTGAACTTCTATCACTTTTCTTTAAATGCTTGTCTATATTTTGTAACATTTAAAATTTAAATTTAAATTTTTATTAATCTTATAGTTCTTTCATTTTAGTTCTCACTTGTGTAAGTAGTAGTTTTTATTTTTGGTTTAGCACGTCACTCATAATAATGTTTGGATGTGTTGGAAAATGTAGTCTCTCTCTTCCACGCACTTTTTTACACTGTAATGTTTGTTTTTGTATGTTTATTACTATTTAAATGTAATCCGGCATTATATATTTTTAATGTCTTTATTTATCATAATGCTCTTTTGTATTACTTATTTTAAAAGCTTATCTATACTATACCTGCAAAGTTTCATCGTCTTAATATATATTGTAGCTTTTGAAGTGAAATTTCTTTAGGCGCATGAAGGGCAAACATTTTTATGGTATTTTTTGCTTCTTTTTACTTGTTGGCTTTTTGTTTTTTTTTTTCAATTCATTTTTTTTTTATTAGTCTGCCAAAGAAGTTTCACTTCTTACAAGTGTACTTTGTACGCACACAATTTTTTTATTGTACACCACGTACGTGATGTAACATTTTGCATATATTTTTTTTAATTTCTTAAATATAAGTTCTTCTAGTATAATAATTTCACACACCTTCTCACCACTTAAGCATTTACATACAATAAAACTTACATAATAGATTATTTTAAAATTGGTTCAGTTTTTACAAATTTATGAATGTCACGTTATTTCCGAATTCTGCTATACTCAAAAGTCGATCACTTTATATGCACTTTGAAATAATATATACTCCATTACACCCTCAAATTACAAACAATGGTAAAATAGCTTCAATATTTTGTAAATTCGGTCTAGTTGGTTTAGTCCCTCGTAGTCTCAGGACCCGAAAGATCGTAAAAGTATTCACGAACCTGCAAACAAAGATATTTTCTTAAATTATGTGTTACTTTTACCACAATTTATTTAATAAGTAAATATTATCTAAATTACATATTAAATAATAATTATTTCCAGTCTGGATGTCTGACCTTGTGGTCTCCTCATCGTGTCTCGGAGAGCAGGTTAAACTGTCAGTCCCGGTTATTGTCATTGATAACTGACAGCGATCATTAGTCGTAATAGACCATTCTAGATAAAAAGAAGTCTATTCGCAGTAGTGGGATATCATAATTGATGATCATTCATTCTTCATTTAATATTATACTTGAAACGTAATTGTGTTTTCTCGGAAAGGAAAAAAAACCGATTTCCATTGACATCCATTCATCGATTCCATTACATCGACAAGTAATACAATGTAGGTAGACGAAAAAATAGTCAAGTAAATACGGTTAATCAAAGATTATCCATAAAGTAGTCATAAGATTACGATTTAATTTAAACGAGACCATAGCACAAGCACCAGCTTTCGATTAAAACAAGAACCATCAAAATCGGTACACCAAGCTTAAAGTTATGAGGTGTAAATACAACGCAGGTTTACGAAAAAATAGTCACGTAAATACGCATTATAGATATAGATCTAACTCGAAAAGTACTTATCATATCTCGATTAAATTGAAATGGGCCTCCCCATATGATTTTTTATTAAAAAAAATCACTGTCTACCCAGCAAAAAGTGCTGAGGTAACATACATAAAAAATACAGTGGGATTGGGAACCTCCTCCTTTTTTAAAGTGGGTTAAAAATCAAAACAAACGTTAACCTTCTTATCAAGTAGAGTGTGGGACCAACTTAAGTACCGTTAAAATAATTTAACAATCATATTTACCCCAATGCAGTCTGCTATATCAAGGACGATGGCCATAAGGTCACAGTTCTCCATCAATTCGTCGGGGAGAGGTGGCGAGGCACGCGGTAGATTAGTCCTTGCACGAAATCCTCGGTGTAAGCGCAAAGTACATTCACAGAAAATATATCTCAATATTAGAAGACGTAAGAATTCACAGCCGAGAAAGGCGTGGTAAGTCAAATCTGAAACGCATATATTAAATTATACGTTATTAGAAGCCTAAGATAAGTGATGTAGACACGAATATAATAGGTACCTATGAAATTGCCGTTTTTGATGAAATAAGTTAACGCAAATTTTTTTTCTATATTTTTTATTTTTATTATTCAAAGTTACCCATGGAATCAATGCATTTGTGCAAACTAGTGGTAACTTATTGATGTCTTTCTTGAAAAACTCTGCTGGACGGGAGGCAACAAACTCTTCAAAGGTATTTTGTACTGCCTCTCGGTTATTGAATTTTTTCTCGCCAAAAAGTTATCTAAATTCTGGAAAAAGTGGAAGTCTGTAGGGGAAAGATCTGGCGAGTACGGTGGATGACGGAGAGCTTCCAAACCCAGCTCTTGTAACTTGGAGACCGTCTGCTGTGCAATATAATGTCGTGCGTTGTCGTGCAGCAGCAACGGAGCCGAGCTACTGACCAAAGCTGGTTGGTGACGTGTGAGCTTCCCCATTATTGTGTTTAGTTCTTCACAGTACACATCTGCAGTAATGCTCCTGCCGTTTGGTAAGAAGCTGTGATAAATTACACCGGCGCTAGACCACCAAACAGTTACCATCACTTTCTTAGGGGTGATTTTTCGATTAGGTACTGAACCAGGACACAACTAACATAAATCACCAAATCGTATTTTTCATCACATGTAAAAATGCGATTCAATATGCCTTCGTTTGTGTGTCTGTTGAGCAGTGCAAGGCACATCTCGACGCGTATTTTGCGCTGGCGTTCATTCAATTCGTGAGGCCATTTGTCGAGCTTCTTTACCTTGCCAATTTGACACAAATGGTCCAACATTGTTTTAGTGCTAACTTCGAAAGCTGCTGTTAATTCAGCTGTAGTTTGAGAATCATCAGCCTCCACAATCGCCTTTAATTCGTCATTGTCGACCAGCATTTCCAGCCGACCACGTGGTTCATTTCTCAGGTCAAAACTTCCGGAATGAAAGCGAGCAAAACCAATAACGGGTTGTACGATCGTTAGTAGTGTTCGCACCGTAAACGTCATTGATGTTGCGTGCCGCTTCTGCCGCTTTGCTACCACGACGGAACTCATACTCCATAATTACTCGAATTTTTAACATATCCATGATGACGAAAAACGTACAAATGCGATGTAAACAGAACGCTAAGCACTAAACAAATGACTAATTATAAAAAAAAATTGTATACTTTTAAAATAAAAATAATTTGAAATTCGAGTTCTTAGCGAATTTTTTTTAGGTTTTGAAATAGCCAGTACGACGAAACGGCAATTTTATAGGTAAATACCTAATATATATACGAATATATGTATATACAACGTGTTATTAATCAGGCGTCCTTCCATTTAACTTCGATATCATAACCTAAATATGTTACTTACTTGCCCTAACTCTCTGATAAAAATAAAAAAATATAAAGATTAAAAAAATATGAAGTAGGCATGTGGATTTTGGGATATGATTTTTTTATCGATGGTATTTATATCTCCTATTTTAGTTAGCAAATAAATAAAAAAATAACCTATACGTTTATACAACAATAAGTTAAACGAGTTATATTAAAAGAGGCTTCTATTAGTCTTTTTACCCTCCATTCCGACTTCTGACTCTTTATGTATGTGTTGATTTAGCTCAACTATCCTGCGTTTATTCGAAATAATTAATCATGCCTATCAATTTATTTATTCGTTTTACTTTAATATTAACAAGTTAAATTCCTCTTACCTACTCTTATTCTCATCAACAAATGTATGGCTTCTTTCATGAAAACGTCACGTAAATGTGAACATTTCTCCCACGTTTCCAAAGTTATGGTAAAGATTTCGCAAGAATTGCATAGTCCAGCTATCGGATTGTGTAAGAACAGTGTGAACAAACTGCCATGACTACTCCGATCTGTGGACGTAAAATAATTAAGTTCAAGAGTATACCTGTAATTATTATTACAAAGGTGCTAAACAAAGTTATGGTCCATCTGATGATAAGCGGGTGTCGCAGCTCATGGATGCCGGCAACACCTCTAGCAATGCTGGCGCGTTGCCGACTTTATCCCCGACGCTCCTTAGGAGCTTTGACTACCTTACTCACCAGAGAAACATAATACAACTTGAGAGCAGTGATATTAAACTGTAATCTTTTGTGAGGTTGAGGTACTTTCCCTGATGGGCTGATCCAAATTTTGAGAACGATGTTTTCTGTGTTGATCTAACTCGATGGAATAATATACAACATCGATATTACCCTTATAACTCGACCATTAGAATACAAGTAGACATAAGAATACTCGATTTTGTTTATTAACTACAATATTTGCGAAAAATATTTCGAACCAATATAAAAATAACGAAACGTATTCATTTTTTTTTATTTGACGTTTCTTTAAAAAACAAAATATTAATACTATATAAGTAGTGTATCTTACAGTTATTTTTTATGAGCTCTCATTTCATATAACTAAAGTAAAAAGCAAATAATTACCATTTATTGTAGCTGGTAATGACAATGGTGACATAAGCACTAAGAGAGGCAATCCGAATGTTCTAGAAATATGTTGAAATGCATATGAATTGTCTGAATCAACGATCAAAACGAGTGGTTTTCTGGTGAATGGTTGCAAGTCGCCTGGATAAAGGATGTGCTTGTTTTTATATTTACTGCTGCCAGCTTTTGTTTCCCTGTTGTAATCCCTGTAGATGTCCGATTTAGATGACGTTATCAGGCCACCAATGTCATAAGTATCTGTATAATACAAATAAATAATTGTGTTTATTCTCTAACAAAAAAAAAAAAAACAATTTCTATTTACTTCGACAGATACTTGTCAGTTATGATTCAAATTTATCACTAGCTTTTCAATAAAAAAAGTTAAAAGATTACGCGGTATAACACAAACATTAAAAAAATACAATCAAAATGAGAATTTATTTCTTTTTAATCGTTCTTCTAATTAAATGCAGAAGAGACCGTACACGTTCTTATCTTTTTAAATGTAAGACTATTTAAAAGCAACCGTGGTAAAAATAAAAGCGCCTAAAGCGCTGAGTGTAACCACTTCATTCCCCGGTGCTGCACGCGTCTCTTATTATAATTTTTGTTTGTGCTCAAAGTATGATGAAAAAAAAAGAAACAAATATTGTTTGTGAAGTCAGTTGTGTTTTCATTATAAATATATCTTATTATCAATTCAATTGAATGTTTGCCTCGTTTATTTAAAAACTTACACACAAAATCTGAACCTGAAGTTATTAATTATCTTTTAGTTGGTAGTATGAAAGGTGTCACTTAGGGACCGTACCCCCTTTCCCTTGGTGATACGTCACCAGTGGGGAGGGTTTAGTCTTAAACCTCAGTTTTAAGGCTTAATCTGCCCCCCACCCAAGGTGTGTATTTTTTTAGTACATACAAAGAATCTTAAATCTTTCGAATATAATCTTTAAATCTATAATCTATAATCTGTTTTCTATAATCTATATTCTATAATTCTATTTTCTCTTCTGTGTCTGGTTGTAATATTAAAATAACCGTTTTTTACTAAATGCATATGGATGCACGGTATAACCAAAATAACATTTTTTATAATTTTTGTCTGTCTGTCTGTCTGTCTGTGTGTTTGTTCCAGCTAATCTCTGAAACGGCTAGACCGATTTTGACAGGACTTTCACTGGCAGATAACTGATGTAGTAAGTAGTAACTTAAGCTACTTTTACTTTAGAAATTTATTTATTTTATAACTATGCGAACTGAACAAATATCTTTGTTAAATTCTACGCGGACAAAGTCACATGCACAGTTAGTATATATATAAAATGCTTTGTTAGTACGTAAATAAACAGTTTTCTTTATCGAGGACTCTAGCGAGGAGTTCGTCCGTTGCCTGGCAACGGTGAGTCAAGGTCACACAACACGTTACTTTTCGTCTTAGATATCGTGCGTTTGACAAAAAAAATAAATACACTTGATATCTTACTTACACCCCTTAATATTTCATTCTTAAAATATTTCGTGATTCCTCCCCCCCCCCCCCTTCACGTGATTAATGGATGACCCCTAAAGTCTATAAACTAGATGTTAGAGCTCTCACTGAGTTAGAGTTAGCAATTCGTAACTAATACAATTTCTATATTTATTTAACAATAAAATATTATCTATTTCAAATTATTTTTTATAACTTTTTATATGGTTATTACAAATAATCTTCGTACCCTTGATGTAATTAAAAGTTCTTTAAATTTTAATATACATATACATAATTACATAATTACATATGTACATTAATTCGCAGAATAATTAAAACTCATACTCAAATTAATTATCTATGGAATTTTTAACATTATTTGTAAATAGAACAGGCGGTTTTCATTCTAAAACAAAAAAGCAAAATATATACTCACAATTTTCTGGATGCGTGTTTTGATGAGGATGATAACCGTCTGCAGATATAAAAATAAGTAGCACACCCTTCTTTGGCAGTTCGTTAATTGTGCTAGCAACGTATGTAACAACCTGACAAGCAGACGGCTTGAACAGTAAATATTTATGAGGATTAACATTTCCACTTTCGCAATGTACGCCTAAAATGAAATAATATCTTATTCATTTTTATTCCTTATATTGTATATTTATCTGTCGTAAAACACCATCATTTTCTTGCTTATTAAAAAATGTGTTCCAATCGCCAAGCAGTTGTTTTAATTTCGTAAAATTCGCACAAACATTTCGCAAATGCAGCTTATTGATATAGTTATTACAACAATACGCTAGTATATTATAATAAATTTGTCGCTTAGATAAATATTCTATCAATAAAATAAAATAAAAATGTTTCTTTTGGTTACCAATACGTTTGGGTGTTTTAGATGTTTCTCCAGACGCGTGTGGAGAGTCAACCGATGGATCTTTAATAGGGACATCAATTTCCCATTCCAAGTTTTGTAGCATACGAAACATATCGATTGTCAATTCTGAGAATTTGACGAGTTGTGTACCGCTGCCTATTATAATAGCGTCTTGCAGCTTCAAATTCATTTGGAGTGTTCTTTCAACTGGTGGAATTGTATGGCGACTGAGACGACCGCTGTAAAATTATTTAGATTAACAAAACATATTGTTATACAACCCACACATAAGTATATTTTTACAATTTAACAGTTAGGTTTAAAGAATATTTATTTTCTCATTGAAAACACAATGTCACTTACATGAGAATCTATCAACATATTATTTGGGTAAAAATATAAAAATTATTATTTTATCAGTTAAAAATCTCATAATTTTTTAGAAAATGCTTGTTTTATGCTGATAATGATTAATTTTCACATATAGTAAATGTAATAATGTAGTAAATGTGCTTAAGCATACCTACCTCAAAGTAATAATTCTGTTATTATTTTCTTGGTCTATAATTGACACACCAGGGTCAGCATTGAGAAATGCTCGTACCTCTTCCAAAACGTTTAACCACTCAGCTTGATCATTGGGATCGTATGCTTGTCCATATGCAACAATTTGTTTTTCTAATTCAATCAGGAGATCATTGATTATTTCAGACTGCCTCAAGAGTATAGCGACAACAATAAATCTTGCGTAGTAGCGCAGTTTTTTCACCATAAGTTCTGATTTCGCTTCTTTGCTCGCGAGGTTGTAGTACTGTCGTCCTCTTATAGCCAAATAAAAAGAATAGGCTTCGATGAGATAATTTATTTCACTTGTCCGTAAGCTACCATCAAAGAAAACTATATTTGGAACGAAGTTCCTTATGGGGCGTTGCGGAACCCTAGCAGGCAAAAAACGTCCGTAACGTTAAATAAAAGCATAAAATTATTATGTATAGTCATGTATGATGGCTATACAGTGTCTAATGTATAGTCTAGTGATGACTGTTTTTACTATCGCAGTTTGCTATTATTATCATATCGTTCGGTAATTATTAAATATTTTTATAAATCCTTTTATTAAAATAATTGTTTGTTAGTATAATTTTCTAAATTTTTTTTTTAATTTTTGTTAATAAAGAAATCATAATAAAAATGTATACCCGAATAATTATTTTCTTTATACCTCGAATATAACTTGAAATTAATATTCTATAATAAGGAACTTCGTTCCTATAGTAGTATCTGACGACACCACACGGTTTTTTTTACATAATTATAATGTTAAAGTAAGCCAGTGTAATTATGAAATCAAAAGCAATATCGGGGCACAAAAAGCTTAAAGAATAGTTAATGTCAGTATGTATCTTCTAGTAGATACATCTCTAACCTGTTGGACAGACTCAATTTTATCATTTTTCAACAAAGCATTGGAACTTGATTCATCTTCAATTCAATTTTTAAAATAGGTATAAATTCTATAAAAAATGTCAGTAAAACTAATTAAAAACTTCTTGCAAACGATTGAAAGCAAAATAAATCTTACTAAAAATGATAATATAGTTGTCCTATTTTAGAAGCTATTTCACCAATTTGCCATCGTTTCAAGCCATATCTTTGGTCCAATACGGGTCGAAATTGTTGTTGAAATTTCCAGAGTTTTGCATAAATATCAAAAGTACGGCCAAAATGTGCTTGCCATTGTTTGTTTCCGTATGGAGTAAGTTCTCTGAAAAGTGCATATATGATTATTCAAAAAATAATTAAACATACAGTTATTTTAATATTATTTTTTTTTATACCTTAGTCCATTGAATAGTTGCTTAGATTTTTCGAGTAAATGGCAGAATTCGAGAATTATCTTCCTTTCCTTCTCAGAGATTGGACTCATTGTGATGATTTAATTAATGTTTTGATAATTGTCAGGATCAGAAGATTCAAGTGAAAGTTTAATTTACGCTTGACGAGCACTCGCCTTCCTCGAATTTGTCAGATTTTTCTTTATTAATGTAAATTTCGCAGCTATTTGATTTTATGTTGTTCCAATTGCTTCTTACTTCATACCGATGGCATGTTTTACGTTCACTACCCTCCTTGGAGTAATAATCGGGATTATACTTCTTACGATGTCTGTACGATGTCTTACCACCAACTATAGATTTTGACTCTTGAGACCCATCCTTAACATCTAGTGCTTCAATTTCACTTAATATTATATCCCAATCATCAGGCTCCGCAACTCTAGTAATTTTCGCAATCTGCTTTTTATTTTTGTTACTTTTTGTTCGACAACCTAAACAAGAAAATATTTTCCAATTCTTTTTACGTTTTCTGGGTGTCTCATATAGGTAAGAGGAATCAGAGGAATCAGAGCTGGTTGGCAGGCTCCAAGAACGTTCTACTTTTTTGAAGGAACGAGATTCAGAAAATGCACCTGTAAAATATAAAAACAATATAAATGCCTGCTGTTTTTATGATATAAAAAATAGTCGATAACATTTTGAATATCATATCAAAAATTGACCGCTCCAGCGGGGTTCGAACTCGCGTCTCCGACTGACCGTGTCGGCGCTCTAGCCAATTAAGCATTAAGAACATCGTTCCACCCCGCTGGAGCGGTCAATTTTTGATATGATATTCAAAATGTTTAGAATCCCTAATGTGTGGGTAACACAAAAAAATAAAATCGTACATAATAGTCGATAACTTTATTTTATCACAAAAACGTACATTAAGAACGAAACATTTTATTTATTTGTCCAAAAATCGACAGCTACATTTTATATATCTTAGCCAATACAGACATCTAAACAAAAGCTAATTTCGGATTTTACGTTATTTAAATTACACTGTTTAGGTAGACGAAGTAGACAAAGCTGAGTTCAGGTAGTAAAAACTAAGATAGAATCAAAGTCACAATAAAAATAAAAAATAGATACAATATAAGATATAAAATATCCGTGGTCAATAATGTGTGGATGTGTTATGTGTAATTTTGTGAGTGTGTGTTTTTGGGTGTGGGTATGGATAAGTGACTGTATAGATTCTTATGTAAGTGCTAGCAAGTTTCTCTATTACATCCCTTTTAAAGGAACTTCTAGATGTGGAAAAAGGATCAATGTCAGAAAAGAACTGACAACTTTTGAAAAAGTTATTGAGTATTAATAATTAAAGGAACTGGAATTTCAATTTGACTGTTGAAGATTATCGTTATTGCGCATTATAAAAGTGATTCCAACATACATACATTTTTTTTTTCGTCTTGAATTCTTCACTTGTTTGTACATATTTATAAATATGTCACAAATACTTAAACTAAAGTATCTATACAAATATATAAAATTGAAGTTTCTGTTTGCAATATTAAAATAACCACTTTTTACCAAACGCATATGTAAGTATGCACGGTATATATACCAAAATAACATTTTTACAATTTTTGTCTGTCTGTCTGTCTGTCTGTTTGTTTGTTCCGGCTAATCTCTGAAACGGCTGGACCTTTTTTGACGGGACCTTTACTGGCACATAGCTGACGTAATAAGGAGTCACATACGCTGCTTTTATTTTAGAAATTTATTTATTTTGTAACTCCGCGAACTGTAACTTGTTTTAAAATTCCACGCGGACGAAGTCACGGGCGCAGCTTCTCGTTTTTTAGTGCTTATGTTTGGAATATCGATCATTGAAAATAAAAAGTTTTTTCATTATTTTTTTGATCAACTTGTTAAACAAAAAAATACAGTGTTTTGGACATAAAAAGATAATTTTTTTTGATTTTTTTCACACGAATATTGAGGTTAAGTGAAAAAAATGTAAATACAAAAGTTGTAGATCTTGTTATTACTTACAACTTTTCCATTTAATTTTTTTCCATAGGACTTGTAATTTAGCAGGAAATCGATATAAACCGTTTTTTACCCTTAATGCCATCACTTCCCGACCACAGATCACCCGTGATTTATTTTTCATTTCATTGTCATTGTATTCTATTCCTTTTCCAATGGGTTTCATTCTACTATATTTTTTTTTATTTTTTTCATCAGGCATAAGCATTGGTCTAATGTCATTGCGGAGTAGTATCCTAGCCCAAAAAAACGCTCCGTAACAAAATCAAAATCAAAAACAACTTAATTAATAGGCCCAATGAGCACTTTCAAATTGTCATTTTATAATATTTTTTTGTAATTGCGTACTGAACATTTTTTTAGCTAGTTGTGAATAAAATAAAGTTGTTAAGATAATTTTGTAAAGTAGTTTTTGATTTTTATAGATAAAATTACAATAAAAAATGCATATCCGAATATGTATTTTTATTTATTATTATTTTCTATAAGTGGATTTATATCTATAACTGGAATCTTATTTCTTGTAATTGTTAATTTAACTTTTTCCATTCGTTCAATGTTTAAGACACTTTCCTTCATTTCGTGTTCACAGACTCTGATTGGATGAGCTAGTCCAAATCCTGGCTGGCCTAAATGAGTCCTCCAGACGGGTCTGTCTCGGTATAACCTTGAACAAAACGAAAGTTATTTTTAACAACCAAGTCATACCGAGACTGGTATCGGTCGATGGTATGACTTGGTATTGATTTAGAGGCCGATAGGCGGATTTGGTTAGGCTAGGTGGCTTTTGGCAAGCTTCGTTGAGTCTTCACTTTGAAGATTCCGCAATGCTTGAAGACAAAAGTCTTCGAGCAATGTGTCCTGTCTGTGTTAACATACGGAGCCGAGACGTGGACACTGACAAAGGAACTGGCCCACAAGTTTAAAGTCGCTGAACGTGCAATGGAACGGGCTATGCTTGGTGTTTCTCTCAAAGACAAGATAATAAATGAGACTATCTGCGAGAGAACGAAAGTAACCGACGTAGCCCACAGAATTAGCAAGTTGAAGTGGCAGTGGGCTGGTTACCTATGTCGCAGGACCAATGTTCGCTGGAGCAGATGGGTCCTGGAGTGGTAACCGTGATTTGGCAAACGCAGTGTGGGACGTCGTCCGGCCCGTTGGACCGACGATGTGAGTAAGATTGCCGCTATGGGCTGGATGACGATTGCGGAAAATTGGGATGTCTGGCGCGACCTTAGGGAGGCCTATGTCCAGCAATATACTGCAATAGGCTGAACTGGTGATGATGACTGATGATGTTGATGTTATTATTGTATTAATTTTTACAACTTCATTTCTACAATTTATAACTGCTTTTATACTAAGGCAAATGAATAAGTTATCTTTCTTTCTCTTTTCTTTTTATATTTATATCCTGTGTCATTTTTTTGTGATTTTTTCATGTTTGTCGGTGGGCTTACAATTTTGCTTTATCTTTGTATATTGTTTTAATAATATTTCTAAGACGTTGGTGTTGCTTTCAAAAATCAGAACATCAAATCAAAAATAAGCCTTTCAGAATATCAAAAGGCCTTTGATAAAATAAACTTGAAAAATTTTTAGCGTCTCTGTAAATAAAATTGATAATAGCCATTAATTTCAAAGAGAAAATCGTCTGTCTTCATTTTCAACAACATAAACAAGTTTTTTGAAATATGTAACGTGTTCAAGTTTTGACTTGAAGTATGTAGTTTCTATTTAGTTAGGTGGTTTTTATTCATTTAGATTATTTCAATGGTACATATTTTTCATATTTTTTGTATCGGTTTTTCGTAAAAATTTTGATTAGTCTTTGTCTAATATTACTTTGCCCGTGTTGAACTGTTATATATTCTGTCATGGTTCGTTAATATCTTTCGACCTAGCTATTGTTATTACAATATTATATATATAAACACACACATACATACATATATATATATTTATATATAATATACGATGACGTTTTTCATTTATTACGTTTGTGGCGACATCTATCGCGCAACATACTAACTACATAATTAGAGAAAACTGACGTATGCTACATCAGAGTTTTCAAAGTGATTGAGTATATATACAAAAACCCATAGAGCAACACGGAGGGGAGTAGCCATTGCGTTTGTTACCGATACAAAACTGTCTGTCATTTTTTGCGGGGGGAAATTACACACATGCACACTTTATCTAATTCCCACACAAAAATAATCCTCTGTCACTACGAAACTCACACATACTAAATTAAAATCATACTTACATTTTTCACACACACATAGATACATTCTGTGTCATTACAGTATAATCACACGCCGCAACTACATTGACAAGTTGCTTACAGCCGTGGTTGTAACAACTGTCGATATGAATTATCGATAAATTCAAGTACTCTGTTAGGGAAATAAGGTTTTTAAAGTGATACAAAGTTAAGACGTTATTATAAAAATAGACTTAATTTATTATACTACAAATCAAACATATTCATGTAAAATAAACGATTATAAAGAGTAAAGATTTGATAGTTTGTTTGTTAGCTATGAATAGGCTTCGAAACTACTGGACCGATTCAAAAAATTATTTTACCGTTGAGAAAATACATTATCCTTGAGCGACATAGGTTATACATTTTCAAAAATATTAGGGATCCTCACTGAAACTCCAATAATGTAACCCAAGGGGTAAAAAATTAACCTAAAAAATTCCTTACATTGCGTGCGCTGCAAAAACTAATGATAATAGAAATATATAATGTAGTAAGACTTTGTAGAACACATCATTATCTACAATAATTGTATTTGCTCGTAAACGAAAAAAAAAGCTGACTTCAATTACATCGACAAGTAATACAATATACGTCATGTATACGCGTTATCAAAGGTGGTTACTCAAAAAACAACTTTTTGGGTAACTACTCAAAAAGTTGTTATCAGATCTCGATGAAATTTAAACACGACCACATGATAAACATTAGCTTTCTATTAAATTAAAAATTATCAAAATCGGTCCACCCAGTCAAAAGTTCTGAAGTAACATACTTAAAAAAATACAGTCGAATTGAGAACCTCCTCCCTTTTTGGAAGTTAATTAAAAAGTGTCGAGGCAGCATATGTTTAACTATTATAATTATGTCACAATACGTTTGGTGCAAGGTTGTTGTGCCAAACAACGCCAGTCTACAATAAACGATTTAAAGTTAATATACATTTTGAGTCATCTGCTAGATTTAATGATTTGTTGATGACTCTGAAAGGATGGACATTGTTAATTTTCAAAGTTGATAAATCTAAGCTTCATTTCACTACTATGACTAAGGTGAACCATATCTTGATTACCTTGTACATGAGACAAAAAAAAAACTTACGGGACAAAAACAGTGTGGCGTTAGTGTTGGTTTGGTGCCCTCGACTAACCCCTTCATACATTGTTTGCCAACACTTGAAAGTTGGTATTGATATGATCTGAACAAATTACACTATTTTTTTTTTTGGGCGTCCAGATTAGTCTGTTATTACAAAAAAAATTCTATGTATCCCTTAAATTTGGATTTTTAGAAAACCTGCCAAATTTTTATGTAAAACATTATGGTCGAAGTTCACATTAAGTAATTCTAGTAAAATGTATTAATACTCATAATACGTGTATTATATTTGATTTAATGCAATTTTATTATATAACTATTGGACGCGCCAGCGCGTTAACTTTGATTAATCAAGAAAATAATAACGCATCGAATGCACCGCGCCGCGCCCGCTAATTTGTTTCGTAAACCTACGTAGTTTTGTGCCGTCTGATTAATATTGCCTACCGTAAATCTATAATTATCCGCTTTGGGAGTTGTGTAAGTGAAGGGAAGAAGACTGTATCAGCCCTGGACAAAGTGTTACGGCGCTCGTCGTGTGCCCGAAGGACAGCGGCGGCGGCCATTTAAGAAGAAGCTTGCAAAGGTCAGTTTCCCTTCCTCCATAATTCCAAAGTCCCTACGTCCCATTTACCTGTGGGATCGAGCAAACAAAAAAATATACAGTCCACTAAATCGCCGCTTAGAATTTCGTATACCCGCGCCACCATTGCTGGTCCTTCGAGCCGGATTTCGAAACCGCTAATTGTTAAATAGTTCTAAGTTTATAAGATTTGCACGTAGGTAATTGATTATTCCGCGCATCATATTATCTCGTTTCTAAAACAAATTAATTTCGTTCGTCCCGCATTGCTTAGGAAATAAGGTAATTTTATATTGATTTGTTAAGTACCTACACAGGCCATACGTAACATATTTATCGTAATATTAGTTATTTTACATAGTAGTTGTCTCCCGCTTAGATATTAATTAGTCTATTGATTAAATATATCGTCTAAATTACGTAATTACGTACGTGAAATAAAAGAATACATCTGTTCATCGTTTCGAGTACCTAATCTTAGATAGGAACAACCGTGCGTGACCTTTAACTGCACGCGGCTAATAAGTAATAACTTTACGCCGTAACAAACATTACTCGCGTATTAGAATAATTTTTAAAACTTACAATCGTTATATTTCGTTTCTTAGTACTTAGTAAACATGTCAAAGAGTAACAAAACGACAGAGGATTCCGAAAATAAGAGTGGTTTTGATACTCAATTAGTTATAATGGAGCAAAAACGCAATGCGATATTTAGCTATCTACAAGAAATTTTTGATATGTCAAAAAATGTTAGTACTAGACCTTCATTACGGGAGGACTTCCTCGACGCTAGTTCTAACATAGACACATTGCGTTGCGAATTTAACAAAATAGTGGAAGACTATAACAGTCGCTTATTATTGCTAAACCCTTCAGCGAAACCGGAGTTCGGTAGCCTAACGTCATTTGAACGCCTATACAGCCGAGTTAAGCGTTTAGTCTCTGAGTATACGGGAGGTGAAAAAATTGCAAAGGATGATGACCCGCGAAGACTGAAACCTTACTTACCTCCGATTCAATTGGTATCGTTCGATGGTTGCGACTTGAAGGCATGGAGTCTGTTTTATACAAACTTCAGAACAATCATACATGAGAACCAGACTCTTACCGACGCCGAAAAGTTATACTACCTTATGGGGAAATTATCCGGAAAGGCCAAATTGGCCTGCGCTGGAATCACGCCATCCGCGGAAAATTATCAACTAATTTTTAAAACGTTAGTTGATAAATTTGAAGATAAACGTTTTTTGGCAACTTCGTACTTAGATCAAATTTATAATATTAAGGCGATGTCAAACGCGACTCCGACCAACCTTGAAAATTTTTTGGACACTTTTGCATCGTCGGTTGCCGCGCTTAAAAATTTAAATTTAGATAATCTGGCTGACTTCTTATTTTTATATCTCGCTCAAAAGAAGTTAGATCCGGAAACTGTCCGCCTCTTCGAGTTAAATAAACATAATAGCGACATACCTTTGTATGACGATTTTGTTGCTTTCCTCCGCGAACATATTAAGGTATTACAACGCACTTCTGGGAAACAGGATGTTCCGAAAGGTGCTGAACGAAAAGCGGATACGGCTTCTAAGCCACACAAACCGCCCAAGTCGACGCATACATATACCACTACCGCGACTACGCCTGTACAGACTTTCTGCTCGCTCTGTAATTCACAACACGAGCATCTTTATAATTGTTCCGCTTTTCATAAGATGTCTGTTGAAGATCGTTTCAAGTTTGTTAAGGCGAACAACCTTTGTATAAATTGTTTTGGGAACCACCGGCTAGCTTCTTGTTTCAGTAAGTCGCGGTGTCGCTGGTGTGCATCTCCTCATCACAGTATGATCCACAGGAATTCCGCCAATGTAAATTCCGCATTTGTAAATTCCGCGTCTTCTGGTGCAACTTCTGGTGCCACTCCTTCGCAGAAGGCGCCCGGTGCTACCGTGCACCATCCTGCTACTACCAGCACTGCTGGCAACGACACCAGTAAGTCACAATCTTCGGATTCACCCGCACGCTCCAATGACGTATCGATTTGTTCATTGTCGAGTTCTAATATTTCTCGCTCACCAACTACGGTGCTGCTCGCCACCGCACGCGTTATTGTCTTCGATGCCAAAGGGAAAGAATATTCTGTGCGTGCATTATTGGACAGTGCTTCACAGAGTAACTTCGTCAGTCGTAGTTTATGCGAACGGTTAGGGTTACAAGCAAGTAAGAATCCAAGCTGTTCGGTAGTTAAAGGGATTGGAGGTACAACCAAACCGATTCAAGGCTCAGTTTCGATAAGGTTCTTTTCTAGGTTCGATCTCAGCGTTTGTTTCGAAATAGACTCGCTCGTTGTAGACAAGGTCACAGAACGCTTGCCCACAGTCCCCGTAGATATTGCGAATTTAATAAATTTCAATAATTTACCTTTGGCAGACGACACTTACTTCATTCCAGGAGACATTGATCTGCTGGTTGGAGCCTCAATATTTCCGCATCTCTTGTTGTCACGTAAGGTTCAAGGTCAATCTGATCTTACCTCGCCGCTAGCTCTGGAAACGGTGTTAGGCTACGTTATCGTCGGCTCTGCTCCTGTTCGTGTTGACAGTTGCGCGACGGTTTCTTACTGTTGTGCTACAGATCCCCTAGACACCGCCGTGCGTAAATTTTGGCAGATGGAAGAGGTGAACGCACCGAAAGCATTAAGTCCAGACGACACGGCGTGTGAAGAAATTTATAGCAACACGACCACTCGCGAAGCGGACGGACGGTACGTGGTCGCACTCCCTTTTAAGGGTGACGTACTGTCGTTAGGCGATTCTCTTAATAAGGCTAAAAAACGCTTCTTTTGCTTAGAGCGCAAAATGTTAGCGTCGCCTAAGCTTAAAGAGGCCTACGACAGTGTGATCCTGGAATATCTAGACAAAGGATATATCTCCCGCGCATCCCCGGACACGGAGGCAACGCAGAGTTTGCCATCGTACACGATTTCGCATCATGGGATCATAAGGGAAGACAAGTTGACCTCTAAATTGCGCGTGGTTCTGGACGCTAGTTCCAAGACAACCACACAAGTTTCCCTCAATGACATTCTGTATAATGGTCAGAATCTGCAGGGCAACTTATTCAATATTATCGTTAATTTCCGCTTATATGGTATCGCTCTTTCCGCTGACATTCGTCAAATGTTCCTTTGCATTGGAATTCGTCCATGCGATCGAAGGTTTCAACGCATTTTGTATCGCTTTTCCCCGCAAGAACCTTTAAAGGTTTATGAATTTAACCGCGTTTGTTTCGGACTTAAGTCAAGTCCGTTTCATGCTCTGCGTACAGTGAAGCAACTCCTTTTAGATGAAGGTGCTTCATACCCACGCGCTAAAGAAACCGTAGATACGGGGTTGTATATGGACGACTTCGTCTACAGCGTCGATAGTGAACACGATGCTATCTCCACCGCTGCCGAAGTGATTGCTCTCCTGAAAGCTGGTCAGTTTGACCTTGTGAAGTGGATGAGTAATTCACAAAAGGTTTTAGACGCAATTCCGCTGTCTCATCGACTTTCCGCAGTTAAAGAATTCGACGATTCTGAACCACATAAGGTACTCGGCTTATGTTGGTCACCCGCTACAGACTATTTCAGTCTTAAGATTAGTGTTCCCGCTGAATCATGTACTAAACGTACAATTTTGTCATGTGTCGCTAAAATATGGGACGTCATGGGTTTCGTTGCTCCCGTCGTCTTACACGCAAAGCTTCTTATCAAACAACTTTGGTTGTGCGAATGTGATTGGGACGATGTACCTCCTGAACATATTATTGAACAGTGGTCCCGTTTCAAGAAGGAACTACCCTTGCTAAGTGAATTGAAAATTCCACGGCATGTAGGCATCGTCACTGGCGATATCGTAACAATCGTGGGGTTCGCGGACGCGAGCGAAAAGGCCTATGGAGGAGTAGTTTACTTCCACGTAAAAGACGGCAGAGGCCTTCGCAGGAATTCAGTATTTTTGATAACTGCTAAATCAAAAGTCTCGCCTCGTAAAGTCGTATCACTAGCGCGATTGGAGCTTTGTGCGATCCTTACACTAAGCAGCTTAATTACAAGGGTAGTTGAAGCCTGCAACAACCGCATTAATATCGACCGCATTCTCGCTTTTTCGGATTCAACAGTGGCATTGTGCTGGGTGCATTCCTCACCTCATCGTTGGGACACTTTCGTGGCCAACAGGGTCACCAAAATTCAAAATGAGTTTCCCGTTCAAACTTTTTTTCATGTGCAAGGCACTGAAAATCCCGCCGATTGTTTGTCGCGAGGTCTTACACCCGCACAAAAAATTGATCACCCGCTTTGGTTCTCTGGCCCTGAGTGGCTTGAAACGGATCCAAATCTTTGGCCTGTTACCGCTTTCAATCCTTCCACGGTGTCACAGCCTCCGGAAGAAAAGAAACATGTTCTTCTCGCTGCAGAAGGCAGCGAAGGAAATCTAATAATTTCGCTCGCAGATCGCTTCTCATCATGGTCGAAGTTTTTACGTTGTGTAGTTTACGTTTGTCGTTTCGCTAAGCTGCTACCGCGTCGTGAAACAGTGACTGCGTCGGATCTGGATTACGCTGAAAATTTGATTTTGCGTGAAATACAGCACTCTTACTTCGCAGACGAAATTGCCAATTTACAATCAGGCAAATATTGCAGCCCAACGTTTCAACGCCTCAAACCTTTCCTTCAGGATAAAATCATAAGAGTAGGAGGTCGTTTGAGAAACGCCGATATAAGCTTCGATACAAAACATCCGATCATTCTACCGCGAAAAGGTCATATATTAGATCTTCTAGTTGATTATCATCATAAAGTCAATTGCCATGCCGGTCCAGATTTGTTGATGTCCATACTCCGTCAGAGATATTGGATTTTATCCGCTCGCAATTTAATTCGAAGCCGGGTACACAAATGTCTACCCTGCTTTAGACTGCGCGCTAAACCAAATTTTCCGGAAATGGCAGATCACCGCTCGTGTCGAGTTACGCCGGCCGTTAAGCCTTTTTTGCACACTGGCACTGATTACGCAGGCCCCTTTAAAGTGACTATATCTCGCGGCCGCGGAATTCGACCAGCAAAGGCATACGTTTGTCTATTCGTGTGCTTAACCACTCGCGCTGTACATATAGAAGTTGCGAGCGATTTAAGCACAGCTAGCTTCCTCGGAGCATTTAAACGCTTTCAGGCGCGCCGAGGTCTCGTCGCTCGCGTGCACTCTGATAATGCGACGAATTACGTATGTGCCAAGCGCACGCTATCTGAATTGCACGACTTTTTAATGTCGAAACACTTCAGGTCTGAATTTGGTCACATACTTGCAGAAAACCGCATCGAATGGTCACTGAACGTTCCAACTGCTTGTCATTTTGGTGGCAATTGGGAGGCCAACATTAAAAGTCTCAAAGCTCATTTATATCGCGTGATAGGCGACCAAATTCTGACCTTGGAGGAGTTCAGTACTGTGCTTGCTCAAATCGAGGCAGTCATGAACTCTCGTCCATTGTGCCGCACACTATCGAACGATCCATCGGAATCTCTCGCGTTGACACCGGCTCACTTTCTCACCCTCACTCCTTTAAAATACTTACCGGCTCAGGAGATAGAAGAAGGTCCGTTACATTTGCTTTCGCGCCAAGAATTGATCGATAAACTTGTTCAGTCGTTCTGGAAACGATGGAAGGCTGACTACTTACATACGCTACAGACTCGAAACAAATGGAACACTCCAACCAATCCGATCGCTAAGGGGGATGTGGTAATAATTATAGTCGATAATGCACCGCCACTTCACTGGCCGTTAGGGGTAGTTGAGGAAGTCTTCCCTGGATCGAATGGTGTCACGCGTATTGTTCGCGTTCGTGCCGCTACAGGAACGTATTTGCGTCCTGTAGTGCGTCTTTGTCCACTACCTAAACAGTAATTAGTTGTAGTCATTCCGCGTAGGTTAGGTTAGGTTATTCTTATTTGGTTTTATTAATCATAATAATTTAGATTAGATTTCGTATTTTTTTTTTTCTAAATCTCGTAAACTCCGCGTCGTAGTTTCTTTGAAGGTAGCGCTTCAACCCCGGGGGCATGGACGCGCCAGCGCGTTAACTTTGATTAATCAAGAAAATAATAACGCATCGAATGCACCGCGCCGCGCCCGCTAATTTGTTTCGTAAACCTACGTAGTTTTGTGCCGTCTGATTAATATTGCCTACCGTAAATCTATAATTATCCGCTTTGGGAGTTGTGTAAGTGAAGGGAAGAAGACTGTATCAGCCCTGGACAAAGTGTTACGGCGCTCGTCGTGTGCCCGAAGGACAGCGGCGGCGGCCATTTAAGAAGAAGCTTGCAAAGGTCAGTTTCCCTTCCTCCATAATTCCAAAGTCCCTACGTCCCATTTACCTGTGGGATCGAGCAAACAAAAAAATATACAGTCCACTAAATCGCCGCTTAGAATTTCGTATACCCGCGCCACCAACTATGTTTATTAAAAAAAAGCTAGCAATATAATATTTTAAATAAATCAACATCTCAAAAATGTCAGTCTCCTCTTTTGCCTTTGCCGTTTTTATCGATAACCATCTACAAACAAACCGGTAACAACACTATCGCTCGGCGATAGTGACTTCTCGGAAATAGACTCCGATCAGTCGCTCGACTGATCCGCATATTGTATGAGGGCGAGCGGCCTGCGTTGGTAAACAAATCGAGTCAACACGACCGATAATATTTGTAATTTTTAAGTTTAAAAAAGGAAGTATACAAGTAATAATGTGATTAAAAAATACTTAAGTATGAAAGGTAACGCCATGTTTTAGTAAATTTGACGTGGCAGATCTTTTTTTGCAGCAAAAAACAGAACAATTTGGCATTTTTTGAAGGACGTTGATTCAATCGCGCAACTAGATTTAGTCTAGTGATCAGTGTGGCTGCAAATAGTTTTATTGTATGCATATGGCCATTTGGCTTTATACCTTGATAGAGGGGAACGCCTGTACATGGCTACTCCCCTCCGTGTTGCTCTTTGACAAAAACCCGACAACAATCGTCGGGGCAGTAGCCCACCAGACACAACACCCGTCTGGTCGGAGGATCCTCCCTTTTCGATGGCGGACGTGATTCTCCACACCACGTTCCTCTCGCTACTAAATTGGTGTGGCCCCAAGTATAAACATCAGCGCAACCTTCATCGTCATCATCACTTCAAGCTTTTAGCACAGCCAGCCAGCATCCGCGACTACTACGGGTATCCTGACCAATAGCTTGCGACGAACGTGCATTCCTGGTCATCACACACCTTCTCAGCAACTTTGGCACCGCACACTGCACTCCGGCCGGTCACAAGCAGAGACTCACTTCTCCCCCTGTCGACGTGGCAGTCAGCCACTACGCATCACCGCAGACAATTCCGACGCAGCATGAACTATGCGGTACCTGGTTCCGACTCACTGGAATATTCCAACGGCCCATCCTTCGACTAACAGGAACGCAGTATGACTATGTCGTCATGCAACGTACATTGGCGAGAAATATAGTTGACGTAAGCGTGTTTGGGTTGGTATAAAGATCAGATTCCTTTTGATAATACCTAGCCCGTTTTTAGCCTTTGTCTTCTACGAAAAACTGTCTAATTTTTGACGTATATTTTAAATTGTGAAATAATTTGAAAATTATAAACGATTAACGACGAACGATGAGACTTCCTTGGAGCATGTCTCCGAATGGGGTAGACGCGACCTCGTCCAATTTAACCCCTCGAAGACACAAGTTTGCGCGTTCACAGCTAAGAAGCCCCCTTTTCTGTAGCGCCTTGTTTTCAAGACACATCGCTAAATATTACTAAAAGTATTAGGATCCTTGGGGTTGACATTACGAACGAGGTCCAATTCCGGAGTCATTTGGACAGCAAAGCTAAACTGGCTACAAAAAAGCTTGGGGTTCTGAACAAGGCGGGTTAGTACTTCACATCGGGGCATCGACTACTGCTCTATAAGGCTCAGGTCCGTCCCCATGTGGAGTGTTGCTCGCACCTTTTGGCAGGGGCCCCTCAATACCAACTCCACCCATTTGACTCCATCCAACGCCGGGCAATTCGCATTGTCGACGATCCCAAACTCACGAACGGTTTAGAACCTTTAAGCATAAGGAGAGACGTTGGCTCTCTGTGTGTTTTTTACCGTCTGTACAACGGTGAGTTTTCTGACAAACTATTTGATATGGTGACGCCGTCACGTTTTTACCATCGTACCCTTCGTCGAAGGACTAAGTTCCATCCACACCATTTGGATGCATGGTTTGCGACCAATGTGCGAGCTTCACGCGCATTCTGTCCACGTACATGCAGGCTGTGGAATGACCTTCCTCTTGAGGTTTTCCCCGGGCGCTATAATTTGGGGGTTTTCAAGGGTCGAGTATATAGGTATCTTTTTCTTAAAGGCCGGCAACACACCTGCAGCTCCTCTTGTGTTGCAGATATCCATGGGCGACGGTAGCCGTTTAACATCAGATGGCTTCGTCTGCTCGTTTGCCCCCAGTCTTATAAAAAAAAGAACAACGTCGCTCTGCTATTTTTTATAATTAAATTAAAATAACAAAGTTATCTTAATCTTTATGTAAATACCTTTAAAACGATATACAACAGTTACATGTAAATATAAAAATTACAAGGAAAAATTAATTTTAATAAAAGTAAGAACTTTAAATGCGTTTATCCTAATGCAAAATTTGCTATTTTTGATTTATGTCACTATTCTATTTAACCCACGATATAAGATTTGGATAGAATCAATTTGTTTTGCTTTTAGGGAATTTTTGTTTTAAATAATAATAATTTGACTCAAAATGTTCGATACATTTCAATCTTAAAACATCATGGTAATCGATTTTAAGGAGTAAACTTCACCAGTCAGTGTTCTCACATGTGAGAATTTTGTTTCATCTTTTTATGTTTTTAAAAAGACTAGTTGACCTCGCAAACGTAGTGTTGGTATATCTGTTATTTACCCCTCTTAATCCATAAACCTCCCCTTTAACTAGGGGTAAGACAAATAGATGTTGGCCGATTCTCTGACGGAGGAGTATTCTTAACATGTGACACGAGAATTTTTTTATATAAGATAAAGATAATCTATACATCTACTAGCTGACCCCGCAAACTTTGTTTTGCCATAACACAAAATTTCAAATATTTTTCTCAATTTGATCGCAGCACAAACTGTTGGGACAAACTGAAATTAAAATAGAATAAATTTAATATTTGATGCTACGTGGCGCAGTCTACCGGATCCAATGTAAAACATTCCAAAAAGAACAACTTACTTATAAATGAAAAATTAGTTAAATAAACATTTTCCAGTGGACCAAATTGTGAATCTAAACCATCCTCGAATCCCCTTGAACTCACACAAAATAATTCATCAAAATCCGTCCAACCGTCTAGGAGGAGTTCAGTGACATACACACGCACACAAGAAATATATATATATAAAGATAATCTATTAAAATAAACAAAATTGGAGTGTCTGTTTGTTGTTAATATTAAAATAACCGCTTTTCACTATATGCATATGGATGTATACACGGCACATACTATACCAAAATAATATTTTTTACAATTTTTGTTTGTCTATCTGTCTATCTGTTTGTTCCGGCTAATCTCTGAAACGACTGGACCGATTTTGTCGGGACTTTCACTGGCAGATAGCTGATGTAGTAAGGAGTAACTTAGGCTACTTTTATTTTAAAATTTTATTTATTTTATAGCTTTGTGAACTGAACAAAGTATCAAAAAGTATTTACTTTTTGATACTTTTTGTTAATTTCCACGCGGACGATGTCGCGGGTATATGTAGTATAAAAATATAATATACAAATCTATGATTGAGTTATATATACTAATGCATACATACATACACTATGTGTACGATTACGAATTTTAAAAGTAATTTCTCCCTTTTAAATTTAAAATTTGAATATGGTACTATAGATATATATATATATACTAGCTGTGCCCGCGGCTTCGCCCGCGTTTAAATCAGTGAGTCAAAAAGTTTTCCCGGCAAACTTGCCACGATGTCCTTAGATGGCGAAGTGGCTTATTCCGGACCGGGACAGATATCATAAATAACGGTTCGTTATTAAACAGGTTTGTTATTTTTGTTGGCGTCCTGTCGTGTTGGCGCATTGGCGCGTTAGCACGTTGGCGCATTGGCGTGTTGGCGTGTTGGCACATTGGCGTGTTGGCGTGTTGGTGCATTGGCGTGTTGGCGTGTTGGCGCATTGGCGTGTTGGCGTGTTGGCGCATTGGCGTGTTGGCGTATTGGCGTGTTGGCGTACTGGCGTATTGACGTGTTGGCGTATTGGCGTGTTGGCGTGTTGGCGTATTGGCATGTTGGAGTGTTGGCGTGTTGGAGTGTTGACGTGTTGGCGTGTTGGCGCATTGGCGTATTGGCATGTTGGCGTTTTGACATGTTGGCGTGTTGGCGTATTGGCATGTTGGCGTATTGGCGTATTGGCGTGTTGGCGTGTTGGCGTGTTGGCGTGTTGGCGTTTTGGCGTATTGGCGTATTGGCGTGTTGGCGCATTGGCGTGTTGGCGGATTAGCGTATTGGCGTGTTGGCGTATTGGCGTGTTGGCGTGTTGGCGTATTGGCGTGTTGGTGTGTTGGCGTGTTGGCGTGTTGGCGTGTTGGCGTGTTGGCGTGTTGGCGTATTGGCGTGTTGGCGTATTGGCGTGTTGGCGGATTGGCGTGTTGGCAGATTGGCGTATTGGCGTGTTGGCGTATTGGCGTGTTGGCGTGTTGGCGTATTGGCGTATTGTCGTGTTGGCGGATTGGCGTATTGGCGTTTTGGCGTATTGGCGTGTTGGCATGTTGGCGTGTTGGACTGTTGGCGTGTTGGCGCATTGGCATATTGGTGTGTTGGCGTGTTGGCGTGTTGGACTGTTGGCGTGTTGGCGCATTGGCGTATTGGCGTGTTAGAGTGTTGGCATGTTGGCGTGTTGGACTGTTGGCGTGTTGGCGCATTGGCGTATTGGTGTGTTGGCGTGTTGGCGTGTTGGCGTATTGGCGTGTTGGCGTATTGGCGTGTTGGCGTATTGGCGTATTGGCGTGTTGGCGTATTGTCGTGTTGGCGTGTTGGCGTATTGGCGCATTGGCGTGTTGGCGTGTTGGCGTGTTGGCGTATTGGCACATTGGCGTGTTGACGCATTGGCGTATTGGCGTGTTGGCGTGTTGGCGTATTGGCGCATTGGCGTGTTGGCGTATTGGCACATTGGCGTGTTGGCGCATTGGCGTATTGGCGTGTTGGCGTGTTGGCGTATTGGCGTGTTGACGTGTTGGCATGTTGGAGTGTTGGCGTTTTGGCGTGTTGGAGTTTTGGTATGTTGGCGTATTGGCGTGTTTAAGTTAAGCGGACAATAAAAAAAATGTCGATGCTTCCGATTTTAGTAATTTTCCAATATGCAATGAATCAAAACTAATGAATGAAAACTAACGGGCGTCAGATGTAGCCCGGACGACGACCACTGACTACTGCGCTCAGTCAGGCGTTATACACATTATATAATTTATATGTAGAAAGCCAGTAGAGATAACTCTAGAAGAAGTCTCTTCCAACTAACCTGCGGTAGTTGTTTTATTTATTTTTTATTTTTTATTTTATTACTGGACTTTCATTTGGACAAAATTACTATGTTGTTACGGCACTAAAATATATAGCCGCCCCCTATCTTCCCGTGGGTGTCGTAAGAGGCGACTAAGCGATAACATAGTTCCACTACCACCTTGGAACTTAAAAAGCCGACCGGTGGCGGGATAACCATCCAACTGCTGTCAAACGCCCTTAGCAGTGAAATAACAAAAAATCCGTTCTTAGCGGACGTTTACTAACTATAATCTACCTCCCTGCTAAATTTCATCTTTGTCCATCCTGGATGGATGGACCATCCAGCGGTTTTTGAGTTCTCGTGATGAGTGAATTAGTGACCTTTCTCTTTTATATATATATAGATTACGATGCATTATTTAGACTCCTTATCACCATCTATAGAGCATACATTTTAAATTTCGTCTCTTACTTTAAAAACATAGGCCTTTCATACAAACTTCCGACCCCCGTTTTATCTTTTACGTCCTATACAAAGCCAAATTTCAAGTATGTAGGTGTTATAGTTTCGGAGATTTCGTGATGAGTGAGTCAACCTACCATCCCCCGTTTTAACCCCAAAAGGGAGTTGGTTTCTAAAGATACATTATTTGGACATCTTCTCACCATCCATAGACCATACATTTTAAGTTTCAAGTCTCTTACTTCAAAAACATGGGACTTACATACAAACTTCCAACCCCCGTTTTACCCCCTTAAGGGTCGAATTTCGTAAAATTCGTTCTTACCTGATGTCTACGTTCTATAAGGAGCCTTTCTGCCAAATTTCAAGTTTGTAACTGTTATAGTTTCGGAGATTTCGTGATCAGTGAGCCAACCTACTATCCCCCGTTTTAACCCCAAAAAGGGGTTGATTTCTAAAGATACATTATTTGGACACCTTTTCACCATCTACAAATTTCCAACCCCCGTTTTACCCCCTTAGGGGTCGTTTCTTATAAAATCTTAGCGGATGCCTACGTCTTGTAAGGAGCCTACCTGCCAAATTTCAAGTTTTTAGGTGTTATAGTTTTGGAGATTTCATGATGAGTGACCTTTCGCGTTTATATATATACACACGAGGGAGCGTTTTTATGTTCGCGGAATGAAGGGTAAGGGGTTGAAATAAAAAAACCAAATTATTTTTCCTTTTCACTATATTCACCTGCAAGATGTACACATTTTTCAGATCTTTCAATTAATTAATTTATACCCTCATAAAAAATGTTTTGTGTTTGTCCTCAAAATACGCTGAAACTGCCTCCTTAACTTCATCATCGGTGGTAATTTTTTTGCCCCGCAGCTCTTTTTCATTTTTGGAAAGAGGTAATAATCACTCGGGGCCAGGTCTGGGCTGTAGGGTGGGTGGTTTAAAATATCGAAGCCCACTTTAAGCAGGGCAGCCAACGCCACGCGGCGGGACGTGCGCATTGTCGTGCAAAAGCAGCACACCTTTCGTCAATTTTCCCTGTCTTTTCTGTTTAATGGCTTCTTTTAATCGCTCTAATATTGAAGCGTAGTATTCTCCGGTTATAGAAACACCTTTATCTTTATAATCGATTAATAATATTCCTTCTGAGTCCCAAAAGACCGTTGCCATGAGTTTCCCAGCTGACTGTGGCACCTTTAACTTCTTGGGGGGTGCTGTGCCCTTTTTATGCCACTGCATAGAGTCTTGTTTCGACTCAGGTTCATAATGATGAATCCAAGTTTCGTCACCAGTAACAATTCGACTCAATACACCATTCTTATCTTCATTGCAGAGGTCCAAAAATGCACGTGAACACTCTACGCGTTGTTGTTTTTGCGGCGGCGTGAGCATTCTCGGTACCTATATTGCGCTGACCTTAGTCATGCTAAGATGATCGTGCAGGATTTTAAAAACGGTTGTAACGGATACGCCAACCATTTCTGCGAGTTTTTTCTTCTTTAGTCGAGCATCGTTGAGTACAAGTATTTCGACTTTTTGGATAAGTTCTGGCGTGGTCACCTCGATGCTCCTGCCCGGCCTCGGGTCGTCTTCAAGGGATTCCCTTCCTTTTTTAAACAAACTGTGCCTCTTGTACACCATGGTTTTTTCTGGACAAGAGTCACCGTAAACCGATGACATCTCATCCATTATGGTCGCAACTAATTTTCCTTGCTTGGTAAGGAACTTTATAACGGCACGATATTCGATTTTTTCCATATTTCACTTTTCACTCCTGATTATGTTGCTTGGTTGGCGATAGCTCAAAGACTAATAATAGTCTAATAACAATGAAATCTCGTATTTATACTAATTATGAGTCACTAAACACGTGACCATCCTAATGAGCCTAATCACCCCCCTCCAACCCTCTAATTTCGCGAACTTAAAAACGCACCCTCATATATATATATATATATATACATATATATATATATACATTGACTCATCATGATATATCTGGAACTATAAGGCGTAGATTCTTGAAATTTAGTAGGAATATTCCTTTTGCCGAGTAGAGGTTAGCTAAGAACGGATTTGAAGAAATTCCACCCACAAGAGGGGATTGCGGGGAGTCAACAATGGAAAAAATTACCGTTTTTAAACTATAGCTTCTATCGACACCAAATTTATTAGGAATCTCCTATATGTGATGTAGAAATGATCAATAAGCTGATTTTATGATAACTCATCCCCAATAAGAATTGCGGGGGTGGGCATTAACAATGAAAATTTTAAATGTATGTAACTTCGAAACGTTAAAACCAATTTTTTCTTTTAATTTTGTAAGCTTCTGTAATTTGGTCCAACTTGAAAAATATGGTAGTTCTTATCTCAATTGGACCCGATAGGTGGCGCTGCTATTAGTATGTAACTCCGAAACTACTGAACCAATTTTTATCAAATTTTGTAAGAATCAATGATTTGGTCCAACTTGGGAGATAAAGTAGTTTTTATCTCAATCGGACCCGGTAGGTGGCGCTGCTATCAATATATAGATCAGAAACTACTGAACCAATTTATATCAAATTTTGTAAGTATCTGTAAATGGTCCAACTTTGGAGATAGGGTAGTTGTTATCTCAATCGGACCCGGTAGGTGGCGCTGCTATTAGTATGTAACTCCGAAACTACTGAACCAATTTTTATCATATTTTGTATTTTTTCTTTGTAATAATGATTTTTGTATAACTAAATACTATACTATAATAAAATAGTCAGAATTAATTATTATGTAATTAATAAATGCTATCACAGTAGAGTTACGTACTTTACCATTAAGTCGAATGTGTACTGATAATGTCGACAACACTGATATCCAGTAATACTCGAATGAGTTTATGTGATATCTTATTATTAGTGATAATTATGATTTATATTATTTCATGTATCTTAATAAAAAATAAATGTATCAACGATGTTTCCTGGACAGTAATAGAAAATAATGATATACGCAAGTACAACTTTAAGGGTCTTAAATAAATCAATAGGTGAAAGTCATTGTGTTATTGTTTACCTTAGCAATTTTCGATTCAAATACACTTGTTGTTTTTCACATTCATTCGAAAATAATTTCCTTAAATAACTGAGGGGCAATAAGAAATGGAAATTATTATTATAAGTAATATTTTATGTAATAGTATGTATAATACTTATAGGGATGTGTATTTTAAGTAGTAAAGGTTTTAGTTTCTGAGCAGAAGAAATCAGATTATATTGTTTTTGCATTTGTTGAGGTTTTTACGATGTAAATAAATAATCTTGACCAACTCATGAAGTAGTCACGAGTTTAGTTGACCAAACGATAAACGATTTTGTTTCATTGATTTGGTTAAAGCACATTACGATGTGGCCAAAGGACAGTGAAACACGAAATGCGTCCATTTCATGAAATAATCGGTCATTTCATGATGTGACTAAATTGGCGACATGGTCAGGACATATACATATTGTAATATACAAATGTTCAAATTTTGGCATTAAATTGTGAATTATATGAAGGTTTTCTTTTATAATACAAATTATCGACATTGAATTTAAGGTACTTGATCAAAAAGTGCGAAAATTACAGCACTTAACTGAAACTTTTTAAAATTTTCACTTTTACTTTTTTAAGAATTATTCATTTTTGATAATGTTTTGTAGATTTTTACTTGTATTTATTACAAGTATCGACATTATTTAATTTCCAGTTTAACATTTTTCAAAATAGAGTTGTATAATCTTATTCAGTTTTACAAGATTAGAAAATGCATAAAAGTTGGAAATGATTAGAGTAAGTGCGAACACGTTCGTTTATATCTAACTATAGCACTTTTATTTCCGTAGAATTAATAGTTGTATCCAATTTTGATCTGAATAGGTCTGATATGACTGATAAAAAAAAAAAAAATTAAACAGCTTAAAATGTATTTCAAAAATGTAGAATATGCTGATGTGTACATATATATGTATATGTAACGGTTGCCTGGAAGAAATCGCTGCTTTAACGATATGGCCGCCTGTTGCATCTTTATTATTTTTGTTTACATAATTAAATTTTTGTTACTTTTTGTGTTTGTGTGCAAAAAAGTTAATAAATAAATATGTGTTCCAAAAAAAACTTCTAATTTGTGAACACGTAGTGAAATATATTTTATCAAGCTACTTACGTCTTCGTTCTTTAGCACTGGAAAAGTCTGTTTCTATTTCATCATCACTTTTATTAAGTTCCATATTTAAAAATAAAAATAAAAACTGAAAACCCCAAAAAAAACTTATTTGTGTTTACTCCGCAACCGACGATTATTTGTACATTGACAGCAACGGATATACAAATTGACGAGAAATTTAAAAATACGGTAACAGAGGTATGCAACACAGACGATCAGAATTGTATGAATAATGATGACGGCTTAATCACACCGCGTTCTAAGCACGATTACTCTGTCGCGGCAGCTTTCAGAGAGGACTGTCTAACTCTGCTACAATGTGAGGAATGGACAACACCAGGCACTATTTATACCATCCACTAGGGGTGGTAAAAAGCGATTAACCAATCACTGTACGCTCCCCGTTTTATTATGATTTTCGAAGGACTGACACACCCAGAGCTTAGTTAACTAAAATTATAATTTTGGAGATTACTATTGTCATAAAAATGTTACCGGAAGATGTTTAAATTCATATATTTTACATTGCAGATTTTAAAGCTATTATTGTTTATTTAAATTAAGTCCCGCCTAGTTACGTGCAATAGCTTGAGACAAGGTGTTGCGGTGGGGATGAACATCAAGGGCTTATTCTGAAGTGCGTGTAAAAATTATCATAAGCTGGGTCATTTGTCTTGAAAACATGAAAACTGAATTATTTAATACTTATTCTCAATATACATAATATATAGACATATATCATAATGTACAAAGGAAAGTTTTTCCTTTTTTTAGTAATCTTTCATTTTACTTCAAGTAACTCTGAATTTGGAAATGTCTTTCCGAACTTCTTTTATACTGTAGAGAAAGAGTTACCATTCTTTTTGATTAAACATAAGTTTAGGTCTCGAGGCCAGCAGGTGTCGATTTTTTTTCTTACAGGTTAAAAAATGAAACCAATTAATGTATACTTTACTTATATTAACGTTGCTTTTGGTATATTTTATTTATAAAATGAGATTTTTTTGTTATCTATCTGTATTTAGAAAATAAAATTAAATAAAAATAAAATAAAATGCAATTGCTAGTAATTTATGATTCGAAATTTCTCCTTTATTTTTCATATTTGGTCTTCCAAGCTCGTGTATATATCGTTATAGTTGTAAAACAGTATTTTATCACAATGCACAAGAAATTATTTAATGACCAACAAAGTTTTTTAAAGTAAGAAAGTAGCAGTAAGGCTGTAAAGAATATAGTCACTCCTTCTCTTCCCGTGGGTGTCGTAAGAGGCGACTAAGGGATAACACAGTTCCACTACCACCTTGGGACTTATAAAGATGACCAATGGCGGGATAACCATTCAACTGCTGTCTTTGAAATACACAGGCCCAAGACGGGCAGCAGTATCTTCGGTGCGACAAAGCCAGTCCTGTGGTTACCAACCCATCTGCCCAGCGTGGTTACTATGGGCAACACCCATGAGTTCACGCAATTTGTGGAGGCGCGAACTTGTGGAGGGCTTTATCCAGCAGTGGACTGCGATAGGCTGAAGTAATGATGATGATAATGATGAAAGTTTTCACAATTATTAATTTTATGAACAACCAACAAATAAAGATAATAAACTCTATCTACGCTAATATTATAGAGTGGAAAGATTTGATTATTTGTTTCTTTGTAATAATATATACCAATTGCGGAGTCTTTTTCTAAAAACGCTTTAGCAACTACAATAATAAAGCTACATTAATATTGAGTGACATAGGCTATTTTAACAGGAGCAAACGCCTCCGGCGCGTCGCGCCGCGCGCCCTTGTAAGTCGCCCGAGTCAAATTTCACAGTAATGGTTTAGTACCTTTTTTCCTCCATTTGACGCAGGTGAATCCATAGTGCACAACTAGTATTATTATAATTCTGAAAGATATTAATGGATGATAGCGTATTAATCTTTATGAATAAAAGTTGCTTCACATTAAAAACCAATAAATCGAAGTAAGATATAGCCTTGCCCGTTTGGACGGATAGTTCTAAACCTATAGAACGATAAACATTAACGTGGATTACGGCGCCGCTGGCCTCTTTTTACATGATGAACATTTGACACTCAGCGATCTAGACACGTGTGAGCGAGTGTGTAGTGAGTGTGTAGTGAGTTAAGTTGGTTTCAATCCCCAGTGAAAATATTTAGTAAATTTGAAATTTAAATAATATGAAATCATATTATGAGAATTTACGCCCTGTTTATTGAAATACGTAAATGTACTTTATTATAAACATTGTAGTTTCGGTGCAGTTTTTGTGTAGTACTGTAATTTTATTACTTAGGCTGTTTGTTTACGGGTACTTGTTCGAGTGTTGCATTCTCCTCGCGTATTGCGCGCATGCTGTCGTCTTATTACCATTACACCACGTTAAACACATTTAAAAAATATATGTATTTTAAAAAATAATTAAAAGTGTGTACATATCTATCTTATACGTCATATTATTGTTATATTTCATTTTATTATGTTTGATATTATAGTTATTGTTTTATTTTACTTGTTGTAATTTACAGAAAATATTTTTTAAATGTTATATAACAAGTGTTAAATATGCGCTATGTCCTATGCTAAAAGGTTGTCTGGAAGAAATCGCTCTTAGCGATAAGACCGCTTTTGTACATCCTTCTTTGCATGTATCACTTTCTTTTCTGTAATGTTACTTTGTGGTGTACAATAAAGAGTATTTATTATTATTATTATTATGCGTGCAGAGCGAGTGTCACTGCACGCAGTTTAAGCTCCTATATTATTTGGACCTTACTTAGGTAGGTAGCAGCCATTAAAGAGATTGCGTCAATTACTCGGCTGAGCATACCCATTTAGCCTATATCATCCCACTGAGCATAAGCGTCTTTCTCCAGCTCCATTGCGGGTTGGCGGATATGTTTCATACTATGAGTAACGATCGCTGTCAGGTATTTATGATAATAACCAGGCCGATGGCTTAACGTGCTCTCCGGGGTACGGTGGGGTGAACCACAAGGAAAAATATCCAAACCGGAAAGAAATATTTTTACAATTACAAATATCAACCCCGAGCGGGAATCGAACATGGAAATCGTCACGTACACTATAGCGGTTGTTCACTCGGTTTATACTTATATATAAACAATATGGATGTGGTCGGTTTTTACATAGTCGTATAGATGTTAAAAAAATGTAACAGGTAATAATAATAAATAATATTTAGTGCATTTTATTCAAATATTCCGTATATGTTCAGAATAAGTCCTTTATTGTAAATAGGTCAATTTAGCAACACTGGATGAAGGCTGTCCTGACACACATACAGGGAAGTTAGTGGGAGGCACCGAGAATCGGAAATTTATCGCAAAAGAGTAATTGCTATCTATCTCTTTCGTTCTATAGTTCAGGTAAATCTGTAAGAGCTAGGTAAATAACGGCAATAAGCTAGGACTAAATTTTATGCAGACATTAATCGAAAATTTATCTTGAAATAGTAGTTACTACCTGTCTCTTTCGTTCTATAGCTCAGGTAAATATGTAGCAGTTAGGCCAATATATGGCTAGGACTAAAAATCACGCAGACATGTAATATTATTAAACTAGGTTAAAAAATCCACGACCAATTATTATTTACAAAAACTACATGTTTAGTATACGCAATACATATAATTATCTCAAATATATTTTTAAAACGCTTTTTTTATTGTATATATGTATATAAGTAGGTATGTTTTTAGGATGAAATCTTACAAATCAATTTGATGGAGCTGATATTTCGTACACATGCTTAGTTTGGAAGACATTGCATGGTTAGCTATGTGACGTATATGGCGGCTGCTTTTTTTTTAATGCACTACTACAATATCGATACCAAATGAACGGGGTTTCTAAAGAGTAACCCGAAAAATCAATTGACATAACTCTAAATCCAATAAGGCGGCCTTCCAAAGATGTCAGACTAAGTTTTTGTGTTTTCCTATAATATGGGTATCAAATTAAAGGAATTTCTAAGAGTAGCTTATAAATTAAAGATAAGTTACTATTAAGCCAATATGGCGGACTTATAAAAATCGACCACAACCATATTTTTTAAATATAAGTATAAACCGAGTGAACAACCGCTATAGTGTAGTGATGCGAGTAGTCGCCTAAAACACCGACGGTTTTCGTGTTCGATTCTCGCTCGGGATGGATATTTGTAATTGTACAAATATTTATTTAAGACTAAGGAATTAATAACACAATTTAAAAAAGAAGATATATATATATATATATATATATATATATACCGTATTCGCATTCAATTATTGGAACATAAATATGTTCAGCAAATGTATGACATAATTATGATTATGGCATATAAGCAACACTAGCGTCCTCGGTCTGTCCATGTTTTTTACACGATAAGTAATCACCAACATATACAATAGAAATAAATAAAATTGGAGTGTCTGTTTGTAATATTCAAATAACCGCTTTTTATAATGCATGCACATGGTACATGTACCAAAACAGCATTTTTTTACAATTTTTGTCTGTCTGTCTGTCTGTTTGTTCCGGTTAATCTCTGAAACGGTTGGACCGAGGTTGACGGGACTTTCACTGGCAGATAGCTGATGTAATAAGGAGTAACTTAGGCTACATTTATTTTAGTAATTTATTTATTTTATAAATCTGCGAACTGGACAATAACTTTTTTGTTAAATTCCACGCGGACGAAGTCGCGGACTCAGCCAGTAATATACTAAAACCTTCTCCGGAGCACGCTGCACCTGATGGTATAAGTATTATTCCGATCGGTTTAGTAGTTTTCGCAGTGTAAACTAATAAAAAAAACTGGCCTTTCGTTTATTACTATAACAGAAAATAAATTTTAATAAAAAGGCCTATAGAAACAGAGTGGGATCTTGTCGTGGGTTGTGAAAAAGTACATCAGTATTTAACGTGAAAAACATTTTAAATTTTCTATTTTATCGAGTGTCTTCTTCTTATTTTTTTAATAGTACTTTGTTTACCTAAAAGCTTTTATGGGGTTCCGTACCTTAAAAGGAAAAAACGGAACCCTTATAGGATCACTTTCTTGTTCGTCTGTCTGTCAAGACCCCTTTTCTTAGGAATTCGAGGGTGGTATCAAGCTGAAATTCCTATCAAATACCAAGGTCTACTGTCCCTTGGAGCTGTGAAAAATTCAAACTTCTAAAACAACGCAATCAAAAGATACAGCCATTCACGCTGCATATTTTCGAGTCTCGCAAGGGAATCAAAACCTACAGAGTACTTATCGTGAACTCAGAATCTTGAAATTTGGTACGAAGCAACGTTTTTTAGCACAGATATAGGAAAAATTGCGAAACGCATAAACTTTTAGTTATATCATTGAATTAAAATATTTTTAATAATTTTGTTTGTACGGAACCATCGGTGAGCGAGTCCGACTCGCACTTGGTCAGTTTTTATTGTTATTGCTGACAAATCTTTTCGCTCATTAGCGTTTCATTTTTGGGTTGTCAACACAATACAACTCTAATTAGTCAATAAATTACTTTGTTATTTTATTCCAAGGCACAGTACTTTTTTGTTTTCTTTTACAATCATTATACAAAGAAATGTGTACAAAAAAACTTTTTATTGTACATTAAAAAATACAAATAAAATAGAATGAAAAAACAAAATAGAATTGTTTTTCAACGACTAGGTAGGCTCACAAGGTAGTATTATTTATCAAATATTTAAAAAAAAAGTAATAAAATCCATTTAACTGCTTATGTTAGACGCCGGTTGGACTACTAACTAGCTCACCTGACATACGTTCTGTCTGCACTTAAAGAGAGTTGACATCACTAGAACTACACTGTAAGTGCTATGAGATACTGTTGTTATATTTATTAGTTTATTATATTATATTATTCTAATGTATATATTTATTGCTTGTAAGTATTAATGTGTAGATATTTGTATGTAAGTTTAGTTTGTAAGTACCTACACATAAAAAAAAGATTCAGAACGATCAGATACAAAAACAAGTAATGTATGCAAAGGCGGCCTTATCGCTTATAGCGATCTATATCGCTTATAGCGATCTATATCGCTTATAGCGATCTTGAGCGTTTATTATAACTATACCACCTACCCGATCTTCAAATAAATAATACTTAATCCTATTTCGGGTTGTCTGGAAGAAATGGCTAACTAGCCGTAAGACCGCCTCTTGTACTACACATTCTTAAGTTGTCTGTATTATTATTATTTTGTATTTACATATTGTGGTGTACAATAAAGAGTAAATAAATGAATAAATAAATAAACTATACGTTTATTGAAATAATATAATAATTAACTACGGTACTCAATTGCGGTGGGCTTCTACAGATTATATTGTTTAGGACAGTTTCTGATGATTTTACGCTGCATATATTTTAAGCGACATTATTATTTTACATTATTTTTTATGATGACCGCTCTGGTGTAAAGGTGCGTGTCAGTAGTGCCTAAACACCGACGGTCGCTGTTTTGTTTCCCGCTCGGAGTGGATATTTGTGTAAATACTAGCTGACCTGTGCCCACTTCGTTGGGCGTTAATTATTACTTTTGATGCCAATATATAGAAAAGTTTTCATCTCGCTCGCATTTGTCCGACTTGATTTACATATACTATTATTTTTTCTGTTCAATAACAATAAAATATGAAACCTGAACAGTGTAACTTTCTGTTAGTGAAATGTTTTTTTATGATCGGATCAGTATTTAAAGATTACACCCTACTAACAAACAAAGTTAGAAACTTTACATAGATTTATTTCCGGTCTGGCTGTTAGTCCTTGTCTCACCGTGCCTCGCAGAGTACGTTAAGTTCTCGGTCCCGGTTGATATCATGTACCCCTGATAGCGATGGTTACTTACGGACATGGAGACCACATTTAGAAAGAGGCCTATGCCAAGCAGTGGGATATTATAGACTGAAGCTAATATAAAAAGTCGGCCAAGTGCGAGCCGGACTCACGCATGAAGGGTTCCATACCATTAACTAGGTAAATAACAGTAGGCACATTGATTTTAATTTCGGGCAAAAAGCGGCAAAAAAATCACTTATTGTATGAGAACCACCCCCCCTAATTTTTTTTTAATTTTAATTTTATTATTTGTTATTAAAGTAAATATACAATTAAGTATTTTGTTAATATTTCAAGTCCTACCTGTTACCTTTATTGATATCGAGCAAAAATAGGCAAAAAACAAACAAAAAATTGCGTGGGTGCCTCAGAGAACGTGTAAAGTCATCAGTTCTTATTATATAATCACTATATGTAGTTATATAATCAATCAATAGTGACTTCATAACATAACAATAAGTATTGGTAGAGAAAAATTCTTTAGTCAGTATGGAGTATTGAACATTGTTCCTCTATCAAGCGGCAACTTATGAATCTTGAGCAAGAAATAATTTTTTATACGTTTTTAGAAAAAAAAAGTTCTATGTGAAATGATTATGTACTTAAATATATTTATTCTAGTGGTATATTGTTTTTAAATGTTTGCTTAAATATATTTTGTATGTATATGTTTATGTATGTATATGCCGTGTAATGTATAAATATTATATTATACAACTATGTTTAGCATTATAACTTAATTTCATTATGTGTAATAAACTTGCGCTATTGATTGCGCATTATTACCAACATATTTTTTCTATACTATTAATTATAATCTTATTTGTAAATGGGCCCATGATGTTGGGCTGATGATTAACGCTCAAAAAACTAAATTTATACATATACATTCTTCCCATAACGTACTTATCACCTCCCCTGCTATCATGGCCCACACTCATGAATGTTTCCATAGTAGTCGTATTAGTTTAAATTGTCAATGTCCAACTGTTAGAAAAAGTAAATCAACATACCTATCTCGGCATCGTTATTGATAAAAGATTTAACTGGAAGCCTCACATAGACCTCGTTTGCTCTAAAGTAATATCTCTACTTAGTAAATTGTGTATACTGAAACATAAGCTCCCATATAAAATTTCTAGAATACTGTATCTAGCCCTGGCTAAATCTGTTATTAGTTATAGACTAAGTAGCTACGGTAGGACCTATAAAACACATTTAAATAATATTTATGCTTTACAGTTACGTTTATTAAAAACCATTATCCCAAAATTTAAAAATAAAAGTATCTTGAATGAAAGCGATATTTTTAAATATTGTAATGTCATGGATGTATTTACGTTGGTGAAATTCAATATCCTAAATGAAGTTAATGATCCTTCTTTATTAATCGAAAAATGTAGTCCCAATACCCTAAGAAATAATCAAAATTCAAAAAATATTGTTACACCGAATGCTAGAAATTTTTACGGAGCTAGAATGTTAAATACCATTATACGTGCATTTTTTAATGAAATTCCCGAAGACCTACAAAAGTTATACCTGGAAAAACGAAAATATAGAAGATCACTAAAACAACATTTATTGAAATCTTTAAGCGTTTAAAAGTCACAAAATTTTGGTAATTACCTTAGTTTAGATTTAATTGCTATAATATGGTACGGTACGGTATAGATGTTGTATGATAATATGGTATGCGACGCGGCGGTTTGTCCGGATAAGCTCTTGTGAGTTTTCGTGACAGGCTTATGTATAAGTGTTAAGTATGTGTTTTTTGTATTTTTGAAAAAATTAAAAAAATAAATAAATTAAAGGTTGCCTGGGAGATATCGCTTATAAGCGATACACCTTTGCATACTTATTTGTTTTTATATCTAATGGTTCTAAATTCTATTTTCTTTTTGTGTGTGTGCAATAAAGTTTTTATAAATGAATAATTAATTTGTACGTTTTTTTTTAATGTGTTACCCACACATGATTTTATATTCGATTTAAGCGAACCGTGGCGCCGTCTATAGTGATTTCTTTACAGAAACTCGTAACTATTCAAAGTTTCATATTACAATGAAAATCTTTGACAGGAGACGACACCATGCTATAAGAACTCAATAATAATCATCATATCAAAAATTTCGGTCTAATGGGTATATCGTTCCATAGCTTAATTGGCTAGAGCCGCTATACTCAAACTGCGGCCCGCGGGTCGCATGCGGCCCGCCGGGCTCTTGTTGTTGGCCCACCTGAATTTACCAATTTATTGTAAACCAATTTAAATTTTGTGTCCATTAGAAAACGGGCGTTCGGATCAAAAATAGTGAGACGATACAAATTGTAATTACTCTGAGTGGTTCGATGAGTTCATTGATTTTAAAAACGACACTAATCTTGAAGTTTTGTTTAAAGAAAAAAAGGAAAAAATAGAGAATATGTAAAATTTTTGAGTACCAAAAGTATAAAACGTCCAAAGATGTGCCCAAATCCTACTAACATTTTTGGATCTACGTATGTGTGCGAATCGTCTTTTTCAAAAATGAATTACACAGGAGGACGTTTATAGAAACAAACTTACAGACTTTCATCAGGAAGATGTAATAAGGATAGCATGTAGCGCTAAACCAGACCGTAAAAAAGTTGTAAAAAGTGTTCTTAAATACAAAAATCGCATTAAAATATTTATTTATTTATTTATTTATTTACACTTTTGCACACCAACACAAAAGTAAAATAAGTTTAATGAGGTAAAAAAATATAATAAATTTGCATTAGTTGCAACAGGCGGCCTTATCGCTAAAGCAGCGATTTCTTCCAGGCAACCTTTGGGCAGAGGACTAGAATTGATTGTTATTGGGGATATGGGCGCTAAATAAGTGCTATCAGTCATAAACATAAGTATATATTATATATATCTTAATATATATAAATCTCGTGTCACAATGTTTGTCCTCAATGGACTCCTAAACTACTTAACCGATTTTAGTCAAATTTGCACACCGTGTGCAGTTTGATCCAACTTAAAAGATAGGCTATATTTTATTTTGATATATTATGTTATTATTATATTTCAGAAAAAAATAAGGTGATACGAAGTTCGCCAGGTCAGCTAGTTATTTATATTCATACATACACATACATATACATACAAATACACCTACACAAATACACACATATACACGTACACAAATACCTACAAAAACACATAATAATTTGATAACAAAGAAAAATACATACACAGAGAAAAAAATAAATTGATAAACGAATAAATAAGTAAAAAATAAAAATAAAATAAATACGTAAAAATCTATATATCTTTGTCAAAACTTATTTTTTCATTAATAAAGTAACTACATTATTAACTTGGAATTTCGTTTTAATTGAAACCTAAATAGTTTTTGCTTGCGGCCCGCGACACCATGACTGAAACATATTTGTGGCCCCTATAAAAAAATGGTTGAGTACGGCTGGGCTAGAGCACCGACACGGTCAGTTGGAGATGCAGGTTTGATCCCCGCTGGAGCAGTCCATTTTTGATATGATATTAAAAAAATGTTAATGAATAATTAAAATAAATTCTTTGTGTTTACGTCATTGTTTGTAAAGCTGGCAATAATTAAAAATAATTGTCTCTGACGTTTTGTTTATAGTGTCACTCTTACCAAAATATTTTAAAAGGGAACTACGTGAAACATTGACAGTATAAAAAATTGAAATAATGTTTCATATTTTACTAAAAACGTATTGTTTTAGAGATAATATTGCTTTTAGAATATTTAAAACTAATAGGTGAGTGAATTTCAAATATAATTCATTATTAACACTAAATGAAGTACGTTAAAGAATAATTTGTTCAATACATATTCCCTTGTCTCCTAGACGCTTGATGACGTCTTAACCACCCTTTCAACCTTTAAAATACTTGTATTAGACACATATATTTTTAACAGCGTTGTTATCTTTTACTGGGATGACACTGAGATAGTTTTTAACTACGCACACTATTTAAATTAAATGCGTTCAAGCTAAAAATATAATAGAAAGAACATGTTTAGAGAGTGTAAAATGCGCTCATCAAAAGTTATCTCCACGCTTTAAGAGAAATCAAACATTCCCTATTTTCCGAGTTTTATTTTAATTAACTTTGTAATTTGGGCATGACACACGACTACGATACAGGCAAAATGAAAAAAAAAATATAAAAAATTACATTTTGACATTTCAGTGATAGCTATATACAAATTAGATACATACTCGTATATCGTCAATACAGAAATAGATTTGCCACAATTTTGGTATAAGTGTATTAGGTATAGAGATCATGCTGGGGTTGCAAATTACATTAACCCGCCGTGGCCGTCCGTTAGTTGCATAGCTACAGCCTACGTACAGCCGGTGTTGGCGTGTCAGTTTGTAATTACAATCGCTTTTTCTTTAATTTGAAAAGCTTTGTATCTCAAGCTTGGTTTTTATATTATAATATTAGCCGAAAGCAAATATTAAAATGGGGTGCATCAATTTAAAAAAAAATGCTAGTTTGTATGTAACCTAATAGATACACTATGGTCGGGAGCCCCAACTTCATTTTAACTATAGTAGTCAGCTCTTCTAAGTACAATTAGAAGTCAAAATTGATAGGTATGTTGTACATATATATCAAACGAAATTTGTTTTTTTTTGTATTCTTGTATTTAGACGACCTTCACTAACGCTTACGGCGTTTAAATTTTCACAAGCAACAGCTAAACGAAAATAATTTAAATTTTTTAAATAACAACATTACTGTGATAACTTTCGTGTAAATACAATAACACGTTTTAAGCGTTAGATAAGTCACTAAAACTCTCAAATGTAAACACTCAAGTTGTAACTTTCCTCCCAATCCAAACTTGTATGATTCTTAAATCATACAAATATTTTAAATTTGTTTATGTTTCTTTTACTCTTGGCCAGTTTTAATGCAGTGTAAACAAGACGTTACATTGATCTATGTTAAAAAAAAAATATACAAAAGCAATATACGATACCAGACTATATGGGGCATAGTCTCAAAGTGTCATGTACCGTGTCCTATCGCTAGTAACAAGACTAAAAACGAGATGTCTCGAGTTACAAAGAATTTTGGGTTCACAAAAAAAAAACTTACTGTAATCAGTTCATATTTAATTGCAATAAAATAAAAGTAGTAGGTAGTTATTATCTAGGTTTATCGTATATATGTCATAGGTACTCATAACGAATAGATTTCGCTACTGTACTCGCTATGATATTCAGTCAGTTCGGACTCACTTTCATTATTTATGTTATTTAACTTGAATCCTGCAACTCCCTAATTGCATAGAAGCCTTGATACTGGGATATTGATTGGTGTATAATACGATATTATTTGGATAGTTACTTATACTCTTTTTAAATAACTCATGCCGTCCCTTGTTTATACCACGTTTTGTTTTGATTATTTACACTGTACGTATATACTTTTGAAAAATTCTAACTATCTCATTCGATGGTATTAAAGCTGTATGTTTACTTCGCAGGGGTTGAATAAAAGTCTCTTAAATTTTTTATTTTTGTTTTAAAGTACTGAAAGGTCTATTTTTTTCTTTTACGAAAGAAAGCAGGATTGTTATCATTTTCTGTAAAGATATGGCGTATGACGAGTGAAAAAGATCTATAAGCTTGACATAAATTTAATTTATATTTACGTACTTTTTTACTTGTGCTTAAATTGATTATTATCTGAATTTCATATTTTTTAAATTTATACAAATATGCTATAATTATTTCTGGGATATCAGAATCAGAAAAATTAGTGTTAAAAATGGATCCGGTAGGATTGATATGAATAAAAGGAAAATATATGTATTACATAATTGAATTGTACTAAAATCGGAAACATCATTCATCATCTCATTATTAGTTGTCCACTTCACGTAGAATGCCCCATATTTAATACCTATAGTTATTTGTACATTGACACGTGTTGGCACAGTGGTCATAGCACTGACTGTTGCGCTGGCGGTCGTGGGTTCGATTCCCACTCACGACATATATTTGTATTAGCCATAGAGATATTCGTCACGGTCTGGGTGTTTGTGCTTGTGTACTGTGTGTGTTTCCGGACTCCCGACACAGGAGATAATCGTACTGGGGGCCGTTAATATTGGTAATAGTAACTATATACATGTACTATATTTTATGCATTTCATTCGTCACAGTCTAAAATAAAATAGAAGATTCATTAATATTACTCGCTGCAGATTTGTTTATGATATAACACAAATATAAAAAAGACACTTCGATTGACAGAGTATGGTTCTAAAACAATTGCGATTCGCCAATAAAATATATTCTAAATTTAATTTTTAAATATGTCTTCCAGATTAATAACACCATCATCACTTTCACTAACCGGAAGAGTAAACTTAAGCGGTAAAGATTCGTGTGGTTGTGGGGACTCACAAGGTAGCGGCAGTAAGATAATATTCAAAACATACGTACCACCACCAAAAAAAACTCACGATGAAAAGAATATGAGTTTGAATCGCCCTATGTCGCCGCATCTGACGATATATGCACCTACGTTACCAGCCATGACGTCCATTGTCCAGCGTATTACAGGTTAGATTGAAACGTCAGCTAGACACCACATAATGGTAAAATTTAACGAGATTATTGATTTGCATGCAGCTGGAACCTTGTCGTCAATAATGATTCTGTAGTTCCAATCAAGTCACAAGCGACGATGTCATTATACTCGTATAATACGAAATACGTAACAATAGTGTTGCTTTATTAAATGCTATACACCTAACATTATAACGTATTATTTTAATAGTTTTCAAAGCTTTTTGTGGAAAGTTATTTCTATATCTTAATAGAAGTTGTTCGCAAAGGAACAGTTGTTCGGAAAACAGTCTTCTCTTAGGTCTTCTCAAGCCATTTTGTATAATTTCAGTAATAAGAACTGTTAATTATTAATTCTTATTTATTTTATATGCAATCAAAAGTATAAAAACAAAATTTCATGCTTTTATTTCTACTTCAGATATGAGAGGAAAATATTTAATTAAAAAAATTATTTTGTTTAATCAACCCCTAACCGGATATAAGAATAAAACTTGAACTAGTGTTTATAATTTTAGTAGCAATCTAGAAATAAAGATATGCAAAAATAAGTCGCACTTTCATACAAAATGTCAATGATTTTAATGTAAGTGATTTTTTCTTAACTTCAAAAGTGGCAAAATACATATTTGTGTACTTGTGATTAGAAGCCAAGGGCTTTAAGTTTCTAATTCCAGAAATGACAGACATCACTACAAATTTACTCCTATATATGTTAGAATTCCCGTAAAAGCTACACACCCGTTTACACTTTTTTAATCATGTCATTTCTCATCATGTAGTCCAGTATTAAAATTTTATGTTTCCAGCTTCAAAAATATGATGAACTTTCTTTTTAAGCTTTCAAACCATATTTCACCCCCCTAGAAGTATTATATGTTAAATGGACGTCTGTTAACTTGTAGTATTTGTAGCACAAAAAATTAAGGACCTTTATACTACTTTAATCCAGTTCTGTCACAAAATCCGTTCTTACTGGATATTTATTAATTATCAGCTACCTCTGAGTAATTTTTTAAGATATAGTACAATGCCTTAGGACTTTTATAAAATCTTTAGAGAGCCCTTAGATTTTCTTTATGCAGATCTATCACAAAATAGAAGAACACTACTATTAACTATCTTTTTGTCAAATTTCACGCCTGTAACACAAAAACTGAACAAACTTGTGAGAGTCCTTAGGCCATCTTAACCCAGTTCTGTTGTTACAGCATATATTTATTGACTATAACCTATATTTGTGTTAACTTTCAAGTTTGTAGCATAAAAAATTAAAGGATTTTTTTTTAAAAATCCTTTGACATCTTTAATGTAGGTCTGTCACAAAATTATTTTTCATTTGTGTATATATATGATAGCTAAGCATGCAATGTAGTACAGAAAAAAATTATTGTAAAAACATATTGAGAAATCTTTATTATATTATATTGTATTTATATTTTGTTTCAGGAATAATTATTACTTTTTATGGGCTGCTACTTGCATGTGGCAGTCTTTTCCTGTCCAATGGAGTGGAGACCTATGTGTCTATGATACAAAGTCTAGATCTTTCTAGACCTCTCATATTTATCATAAAAATTATATTAGGAGTTCCGTTTGTGTATCACTATTTTAACGGAATACGTTTCTGTATGTGGAATGCTGGAAGATGGCTGGAAATGAAGGACGTATACGCCACAGCAAAAAAAAGTTTTGTTGCTACCGCTGTTGTAACGTTAATTTTTGCTCTTATTTAAAAGATATTATTTTCTTATTCGCTGGCATATAACTGTTTCATTGGAAAAATTTTGTATGTTTCGAACTTATCTTGTAGTTAATTAACATATTTGAGTAACTAGTTGTTACCTGATAATAATTATATTCATACAAATTATACGAGTATAAATACGTATAGTCATGTGATGACGGTTACATTGTATAATTTTGATTATCTGTCACGAATTTAGCAATGGTGTCTTGGTTTAAATTTAGAACAAGATATTTGCAATGTTTGACTTACCTTCACTGATGATTGTACACACTTACAAACCCATAAGCAATTTTCTACTGTCCCAAACGATGTTAATGCTACGATTAAGTAACATAAATTATTACGATTAAGTAATATAAAACATTGTAAACGGAAAATTTATTTCCATATACCTACTGTATAATATGTTATTTTTAAATATATATGTTTTTTTGTCTACTCATAATATCTTTTAGTTTAATTTTAACTCGGTAAATGTAGCAAAAATCTAATTTGAAACCGTATTTTGTATTTTGAAGTTATACTTCTTTTGGGGAAACACTGTCATAAAAAACCGACACCCTGAAGTTAGGTAGTGAACGAAGAGGAAGATAGCAACGTGAAGTTAGGTAGCCAATGAAGTATAACTCCTTACGTGTATACATAAATACACATACACTTTTTTTTTAAATAAATAATTATTTTACTTTCAGATAAAGTCAGTAGAGGCTTTTTAATTTAATCTATAAGGACTCTCGACTACAACCTGTGAACATCAACTCATATTCATTAAAAGATTGCTCAAAGGGGGCACTATAAAATAATTTATTCTCTTAGTGGGCAGTAGACAAAATAAGTTTGGGAACCCCTGCACTATAGGTACACAACACTACTTGAAACCACTGTCATTTGACTGTAATCTTTTGTACTACTTTTAAATGTGAGCAAAGTATTTTCTACTGTGCCTCACAATTAAGTGGTCTCAAACAAATGTTTTCGTTTTTTCGCCGGGATGTGTAATTGATTTTATGTATCATTGGCGTCCTGGTTTGCACGCATGCGATTACTGCCCCGTCTAAGAACTGAAATATTGATAAAATTGCGAACCTCTGAATATAGCCTACCTTAATTATTTGTGACTTTTCAATAGGATATGAAACTATTAAGCGGAACAGACTTGTTAAAAGCTATTTCGATGCATAAAATATTTTATTGGTGATCTCGGAGCATCCGCTTCGCAAAACCCGTAATTGCATGCGGTTGTATTACGTGGAACGTTTAAGTTTAGCTATTGTATAGTTAACTTTAAAAACGTATTCACATGATAGCAGGTTTCGTTATTATTATTACTATCAATATAACTATTATATATGTATTTCATCATTATATATTTCATTTATAATAAGAATGTGTAAACTAACATTTGGCGCCCTAGGCTCACCCTACTCAGCCTACTGGTAAATCCGCCATTGAGTCAGGTAAATGCTTGTTTGAAATAAAATGAATAATATGTTATTGAAATATTCATTATTGAAAGTAAACATCCCAACGCTGAGAAGTCACTTGAAAAATTGTTATCTGCATAAATCTATATATTAAAACAAGAAGCAAAAACCTTGTACCCATTTTTACGAAAATTACGCGGACGGAGGAGTATGAAATTTCGTACACTTATAGGTTATATACAGAAGGAGCGCAGAATGCTAACACTTTTTAAAATGTGCATAAAAATGTATTGAATCTAAGAAAAAAAAAAAACATTACATGCACTACTATGTATTAGTAGTGTTAGTTATATACTCTATTGTTGATTGTCAAAGTTGTTTTTCATTACGTACTTTTTTGGATATTTTTATAATTAAATTTTTTAATTATGGTCGATATTCGAGCACTAGGCGACCACTAGTAAAAATAAATCGTTGAAATTTGTGTAAGCGCATAACTTTCGAATACTGCACGAAATGGGATAGTTCTTTTGTTTGTTTTCGTAATTGTCTGGACATACTTTTAAGAAAAAAATCTATACATTAATTAAAAAATGCCTATGGCGGTGCGAAGTTCGTTGGGTCACCCAATTTAAAATAAAACTACGAGTAAGTTAATGAAGCGATTATTTTTAATTTTGTTTATATATAAGTATCGTGGTCATATTAAGAGCTATCAAAATACTGTATTCATTTGAACAGAACTTGATATGAATCATATAAATCTATATTAGTTTGTATTACGTTATTCCCTCAGGCGAGGGGATGGTAGTCAATATGCGTAATCACGAACAGGCTTGTAGGTAGGGGTATTTATTTTACACTTTATTGGATATCAATAAACTACATAACGAAAATAACAATATTGTAATTTAAAAACAGCAAAGGTGGCTTATCATTAAAGGTGATATTTTACAGACAACTTCCAAAAATAGAGAAAATATAGTAAAAATAAACAATAAAGTATGAAAATTAATAATTGAAACTTCACATTATAATATGGTACTTGTAAAGTAAATCAAATCCATGTAACTCAACATAAGTACAAATATATATATAATTATAATAAAATATAATAACATTAATAATTAGTAGTATATAAAGAAAAATGAATCACTAAATATTTTGCTAAGTGCAAAGCTCGAGTTCTGTTGAACCATTGCGGTTAATGTTTTTTGTTAGTTTCCTGATACTTTATAAAATGTTCCAAAAGGATTTTTTCTTGAAAATTCCAGAATGATTATTTAAGCTTCCAGTCGCAAACAGGAACACAACACTGTTTTAAAACATTATTTGAAATGGTATTATTTAGCTGTGATCTTCTGTAAGGTCGAGGTATACTACCCCAGTCGGGCTGGTCCATATTTTGAGCAGGAAATTTCCTGCTGTGCCTTACTTCACTTAATAAGATAATAATAATAATACTTTTTATTTTACACCATTAAATGAAACAACAAAAAAGTAACATAAAATGAAAGATGTACAAAGGCGGTCTTATCGCGGAAAGAGCGATCTCTTCAAGACAACCTTTGGGTATAGGACACGAAACAGAAATTGCAGTTAGGAAGTAACCAAATAAGTGCAAATTAGAATAGTTTAATAAAAATACATAATACTTACATATATAAAATACACACATATATAAATACGTATATCACACAAACACGATATAGGCGATCATGACGTGTTTAGTGACAAATAGTGTAGTTTTAGGTATTTTTTGAAGGAGATGACAGATTGAGCTTGTCTAATAGGAAGAAGGAGAGAGTTCCAAAGTTGGAGCATTAACAGAGAAGGAATTAGAAAAATAGTGAGAAGTATGAGACGGAGTTTTAAGGATTAAATTGGTGTCAGATCGAAAGGAACGATCATGGATGTCGCAAAGAAACTCATAGCGTTCTTTGAGGTAAAAGGGTGAATCAGGACGAAACAATACGCGATAAAGCAGTAAGAGGATGTGAGTATTCCTGCGGAAGCGAATTGGGATCCAGTTAACTTAACACCTTATCGCCTCAAAACCAAGAATAGCGCGTCGAGTATTTACCGAATTATTGAAACTGTGAGGGAACAGGGAAGTGTTTGCTTAGCATGTTACTTATCTACGAAAATTTCATCAATATTTACTTACGATGAAACTACGAACGAGAACTGAAAGAAGAATTTGTCAATGTATGTATAAAGTGTAGTGAAGATTAGTAGTAGACATTATGCTCTCTCATTATACACTGCTACGTTAGTTAGAAAAAACGGGAGAAGTTGAAAAATCTTCTCAACATGTTCAGATATAAAATATGTGATAGCTTGCTTTGTATTTGATAAATTTAATATTCTTCGCCTGTTATTATACAATATATTATTTCGAGGCGAATTAATATTATAAGCACATTACCACAAAACCGATAAAAAAACTTTGTATAGATTACAGACGATACTGCAGAGTCGGCTAAAGGATATTAAGATACAGCAATAGGATAGCCGAAGCCAGACCCGTCATTAGCTGATTGATCGCCCGTGTGCACTAAATACATACGCTGAGTTTAGTTAAAAACTTCTTAACGTTTTTTCTCATTAATGGTGGGAAAAAATCTTAACAAAAAAAAAAATATGTCTGATTTGGTAGGTAAAACCATTCACTTAAATATTTGTCTACAAAAATTTAGCTCTTCTCTCCTTTATATTTGCGAAATCTTCTATCAGCTTTCTTGTATCCAAGCTGTCTAAAATTTCACGTTCAATTGAATCTATAGCTAAATTACTTAGTCTGTTGGAGCATTGTTGATCTTAGTTTTTACGTGACTGCAGAAGGAGAGTAGTGTTTTTCGAGGGTATTTATGTATATATGTACCTACATTCTATGTTTTCTACTACAGTCTATACGGCTTGAAGAATTTCAATGTTTGAGGTGTCGTTAGATTCGTCTTGATAGCGCGAGTGATCATCGGTATATAAAAAAATCAAAATAATTCCGTAATCATAATAACTACTTCAAATGAATGTAATATACATGGAGTGATCGAAAGAAAAATTTTCTTTTTTTCCTACTTCGATTCTTGTAAGCTTTTTTTTTGTATCAACTGTTAATATACTTTTTCGGATATTAAATAATTCAATAACTTAAACAAAAATTATTCATTTTATACAAATATTTTGATGGTAGAGTCACAATCAGGCAAATATTAAAGAAAACGGAAAAAAATGAGCGATTCTAGAATCAAAGAAACAATTACCTATTATTTAGTTTGAAAACTTTGTTCGCGTTAGAATTCAGAAAGGTGATAACGGAAATAAAAACTTATCATAAATTAAAGCAAACTGGAAGCTAGATTCGCCATTTTCTAAAATATAAAAATTTAATATTAAACAACAAACGATTAAATTCTACCCTAAACTTTTGATACCAATGTGCTTTATTTCACATTACATTACCAAGGGGCCAGGCGCTGCATTGCCGTGCCCGGGCGAGCTCGAATTGTATAGCTACAAACAAATTCATATAAACCTTGTATTGACCGAAACATTGATGGGTATACTCGTATAAGGGAGATCTGAACTAGGGACGATTTACTTTCATCTGTTTTATAGATGAAAATAATTTTATATTTATTTTAGTATATATGTAGTAAAATAACTTTTGAGGCTATTTAATGTTACATTAAAATAATTTTAAGTACGTAATTAATATAGATGAGACGATATAACACAAACACTTGCACTTTTGATTTGTCTAAACATGTTTTTTTTAAAGTAAACAATAATAGCCAAGTATTGAAATATTAATTATTTAATCCTTTGACGGTTCGCAGGAAAGTGGACATAAGGTGCCAATCAAACCACTAATTGCAAATTCATGCGAAGTTTCGATCCTTTATTGGACTATCATCAGGCATCTAAAATACATACAAACATTGAAATTTTTATAATTGATTTTTGAATTGAAAATTTTATAATAAATTAATTATTTAATTTTAAAATTGGAATTTTTAAATGAATACGCGGGGTTAACTCCGTATTGTTTATATCCGATTGGCGAGCAAAGAGATTGTCTTTGCATTCACGAGCTTTTAATTTCGTTCATTTTTCTTTTCAAGGAGATATCGATTTTTATTCTAGTGTCGCCCACGTGCCTGTCAAACAATTTTCCTTGAATGTTTGTTTTGCTTCTGCGTAATTCTAAATCTATGACATCTTCTATCCTATAGAATTAATCTGTATGATAAAATAAAAAGAGAATTGATATAATAATCTATATTGAATAACAAAGTTTTAAAATAGTTATTTGTATATTTTTTTCAGTTATTATTACATGAGTAACCTAAATAATACGTTGAAGAAAGTAGACATATAATGTACATTTCTATATATTGTTTTAAGACCAACATCTTTCTAGTGAATTGCTTATATGTCTATCTATATTTTAAAATTTAACCTGCGTTAAATAAGAAAAACTGTCACACTGAGTCTCAGATCTCATAGATTCTTATAGCCTGTAGCTAGTATGAGAATTTGGTCTGCATTTGTCCATGTTTTATTATTTATTTTCAACATAATAATACCTAATAACTCTTACTCTTTAATCGTTATTTTTAGGGTTTCGTACCATAAAAGGAAAAAACCCTCAAAAGGAAGGAACCCTTACAGGATTTTTTGTCCTCCTTCTGTCTGTCAAAACCCTTCTTTCAAGAACCGGTGGAGGTATCAAGCTGAAATTCATACCAAATACTTAAGTCTACTGTCTCTTAGAGCTGTAAAAAAATCGAACTTTTAAGCCAACGTAATCCAAAGCCGCATCCGTTTATACTGCAAGTTTCAACGCTCGCTAGGGAATCAAAACTTATAGGGTACCTCCTGTGACTACATAATCTTGAAATTTTGATACGAAGCAACGTCTTATAGCACAGTTAAAGGTAAAATTGTAAGTATAAATTTTTAGTCACATCATATAATAAAAATATTTTTAATAATTTTATTTGTAAGGAACCCTCGGTGCGCGAGTCTGACTCGCTCTTGAACGGTTTTTTTTTTTAATATTATGAATTACACGTTCAAGAATACAATAAAATATAATGGTCTGGTACTTATAAGTAAAGGCTAGTTTACACTTTGATTAGTATGAGTGCAAGTGCTTAGTGAAGATGCTTAATGATTAGTACAAAACACGTGTGGACTGCAACAGTGATTAGTAAACAGCGTAGTCAAGTGAATAGAAACGTGTTCTATTTTTTTTGCAAGTAGTCCCGTCCCGCGCGCCCTTCCTTCCCTTTTACTCGTAGCTTCTCGGGCTAAATACGTTTGGACATGCTTGTTTCGGCCATTCTCCGATTAGCAAATTTTTCGTGTCCGGGCTTGTTTAAACCGTAATATCATAATATTCAATCATGCACTTTTTTATATATTTTAGATAGCATCCGTACCTAGCTGTAAAAAAAAATATTGGCTTCTGTTTTAAGTAATTAAGACTAAATTAATTTAACTTATGTTCAAAAAACCTCTGTTCTCTAATTACCGTGGCGTGTCCGCACACCAACTTAATCTTAAAACTTGCTTGTAATTTTTATAGCGTATAGATTTACTTTGATCCATTCAACGTTTTAAACGATATTAAGCAGCGTGTATCGCATAACAAAATATCAACTCAATAGAACCAGTCTACAAATAATTATTATGAAGTAATCGTATGTCCAATGGAAACTTCTAATTACCGTAACATCTGCTGTTCTCGAGTGCACATCCCTAAATAAAAGTATTTGGCACATCACTACCGTACGCATCGCGTCTCCTCAGTGTGTACCGAGGTCCATCAGCAGTTGTATGACTCTCAGTTTAGTGTACCGCCAATGAAGCACGTGAGTATATAATTACCGTAGCCTTGGTTAAAAACTTTTCTAATTACCGTTGTTCTTATTTTAATACTAAATTTTTAAGATAGACCGAAGTTGATCATGTAAATGGAGACAGTACTTTGGCCTCCGTACGTTGTAATAAGCTAGAATTTGTATACTGTGTCGGTTTGAAACATTTTTATGAAAATGTATCGTTTTCTAATTACCGTATACTAGTTACCATATGTTTATAATTACCGTTGTATGAAAAAGTAATACTTGTTTACCGCGGTTTTCGTAGATTATTATTATTATTGTCCGTAAATATGTCTATATTATATGCTGACCATTAATCAAATTATTTAATTTATAAGATAGGAAAACCTAAAAAGACCAAAGAGGAAGTTAAAGAAAATAGAAGGCTTGTCGCGCGACAATGCCGAGAACGAATTAAAAATGCCCCTTTTTGTATTAGCAATCAAAAAAAAAAAAAAAAAGAGAGAAGGGTACAATAAAAAAAAAATAAAAAAATACTGCCTATCTGCGAAATGTCACCAAAAACCGGAAGAAAACTCAAAAAAGAGGTAGAAAAAATTTCAGAGCTTACTATAAAAGACAAAAGGAAAAGGGAAAATTGAAAACAATCGAGGAAGAAGTGACCTTAGATATAGAGGTGCTTGATAACAATATAACAGATCCTCTTGAAACTTTGTCACTCCACATCTCGATGATTTATCATACTCGTTGCGCTAAAAAGTACACTAAAAGAGTACAAAATTGTCCCGAAAATCCCAAATCAAAAAAAGAAGATAATCAGCAAGACGAATTTTTTCTGCAGTCGACATCTTTTGAAAAAGAATTAGTTCCCTTGAAGAAGACACCAAATTTCAAACCTTCTTTAACCACATCAACGCCGCGTCCATCTAGTGCTCTGTCATCATCTTCTACTGAAAGTATGTTATTTTATTATTAATCAATAATGAGCATTTGACCGAAAATAAAGATACAAGTGTGAATATTACGGAACGAGCGTCTTCCTTGTGTTCAACACCAACTTCACCAACTTCACCAACTTCACCATCTTCAAAGATAACTGTCGAGAAACCGATACGTAAAAAAATCTCACTCTTATTGTTATTTAGAAGGCATGTATAGAAAACAAATAAAGAAATGTCATATTTGAGACAAAACAATAGAGCTAAGAAGGGCAAAAGAAAAGTACAGGAAGCAAGCATTAAGACTGAAATATAAAACACGCTACATCCAAAACCAAAACAAAGTCATGATAAAGAAATAGAACCAAAGTATTTACATAATAATAATATAGGGACTACTGTAGAGAAAACCAAACAAGACGTCCAAATTTTTGTAGAGCAAGATGAGATCAGTCACATTTGTCCTGGCAAGGGAGAATATATTTCAAGAAAAACGTGGCGTGAACTCATGTGTCTTGCTTGTCTTGCCCATAGTCACCACGCTGGGCAGGCGGGTTGGAGACCGCAGGGCTGGCTTTGTTGCACCTAAGACGCTGCTGCCCGTCTTCGGCCTGTGTATTTCAAAACCAGTAGTTGGATGATTATCCCGCCATCGGTCGGCACTTTCAAGTTCCAGGGTGGTAGTGGAACTGTGTAATCCCTTCCCTCCCGTCACCTCTTACAATACTCACGGGAAGAGAGGGAGTGGCTATATTCTTACTGCCGTAACCACACAGCATATTTTCTAATTACCGTTACATTAAATATAAAAATTTTCTAATTACCAAACCCATAAATTTTTTAAGTCTCATTATCTAGAAAACCACAATTAACTGTTACATGCCAAAATAATTATTGAATTCGTATTTTTGATTTGTTTCATATTTTAATGTGTTTAAGTCAAATCAGTGAAAAATAAAAAACGTCACGGTAATTAGGCAAAGAACGCCGAACTGGAGAATGACCGGTTTACTGATTAGTGTTTCTGTAACATTATTTGAAATAAATACAATTTAGAAAGGTAAAATGTCGAAGTGGACCGAAGATACCATCTATGAATTTGTACAGGAGTATCTATAACTTGAATGTCTTTATAATTTGGAAGACTAATTATAATCCAGAACAAAGTTGCTGTTCGACGTCCAACAATTAAATTTTACTAAGCGCTGGAGCTAAACCGTATTGGACACAACTAGCACTAAGGACTCGAACTCGCGTCACAATCACTAAACACCTGCACTCGCAATAATCAAAGTGTTAACTAGCCTTAAGAATAGTAGTTAAAAAAAATTAGTACCTGGCTGACCGAGCTCAGCTCGGTGTTTTTAGTAAATCGTGAAGGATTAGTAGAAGAGAGAGTTAAAATGATTCGCTGCCGGTTTGGATGAAGTCTTTTTAACCGACTTCAAAAAAGGAGGAGCTTACTCAATTCGATATATATATATATATATATATATATATATATATTTAATGTATGTTCGGGGTTAACTTCGTCGTTTATGAAAAGGTTTTGATAATTCTTTTTTGTTGGAAAGGAGATATCCCTGGTGTGGTACCATGATAAGGAAACCAGGATCTGATGATGGGACCCCAGAGAAATCGAGGGAAACTCTCGAAAATCCGCATAACTTTTTACTGGGTGTACCGATTTAATTTAATAGAAAGCCGATGTTTATCACGTGGTCACATTTCATCGAGATCAATCTTTCATCAACTTTTGGAGTAATCTTTGATAATGCGTATTTTTTGACATTTTTTACGTTGTATTACTTGTCAATATAATTGAAGTCGGTTTTTTTTCGTTTGCCTGCAAACACAATTATAAATAATGAATTAACGCACAATGTGTAACAAAGACAATGTATAAAATAAAAATAAAAAATTACGATAAATTAAAAATTGATACAAATTACACAATTACAAGGTTGAGAGTAATTGCTTCTAAAAAACTAATAATAGGCGCTCTAACAAATCGTGTTTTTTGGAAATCATATTTAAATACGGATACTTATAAAATATGAATAATATTTTTTTATCGACAATAATAAAAAATATAAATAAACATAAAAAATTAAAAATAAAAAAATAATAATGATAAAATATGAATAATATTTTTCGATTTTACCGACATAATAATAAAAAATTAGAACTGCCTATTTAAATAAAAAAAAACAAGTGCAATTAGAAAAAAAAAGGAAAAAAAATATTAATCAGGGACATGGGGGATTTGTGCCATGATCTTCTCGGTTGATCCCGACCGAAATTTACCTTCGTATTCTAACGACATTGTATTGATTATTTTTTTTTACTCCCTAAAAACAGGGATAAAACGTTATTTACTAAAAATGAATCCTAGCTAGATGGATTTATCTCCCCCGAAACCTCCTATATACAAAATTTTATGGAAATCGTTGGGAGCCGTTTCCGAGATTCAGATTATATATATACAAGAATTACTCGTTTAATAGTATAAGATTGTACTGTGAATGTCTTCATTTCGCTCGCAACTGAGTTTTCAAAGTAACTCACTAAATCGTCAATCACAGACATTTTACTTCTTTAGAACGGAACTTATTTTTTTTGTAAAACTTATAATAATTATGTAAATTATTATTAAATATTTTGTAAAATTTATACTAATTTGCGAAATGTACAAACATAGATTATTAAGCTGTTAATAGTTTACTCTTAAGCGTAGACTTTAACAAATGAAGTTTCCAACTTACGACTGGAAGCCACTTACAAATAGTTATAACTGAAGGCTTTGCTCGTGTAACAAGTGTCTGACGCAAATTCCATCAAGGTTCTATTTTGAACGTAATCGGTTTTGCGGGTAGCTCAGAAAACTAGGTTATATTGTTAATATTAATATGTTCAAACCATCGTCCAATTGTATTCCATTTATATGCAAGAAAAAATCGTTTTCAAACTACTTGTGTGTTAAAAAACTGTTGATAAATAATTTTGAAACCTTAGGTAGTACCAAACTCATCTGAGAGAAGAACAAGACGTTTTTGTTTCACTGGAATGAAAATCTGCAGAACATTTTTGTCTGAGAAAACATTTTTGCTTAAGGAAATCATATCACAAGCAGAAGCTATATCGTAAACGATCCCTGCCAAATATTTTACCTTAACTAAAGCTTCGGAAGTCTGTTATAAGAAATTTTAAATTGTCAAAGATGCTAAAAACTTTTTTGTGGTGCAAAAATAGTGTCGTTATAATAATAGTAATTTCTAGTTTAGATAACATTATCCTGTTTAAACTTAAAAATCCAATATACGTTGTCTTGATTTGGGATCTGTCAAATGGGTGAATTTTAAATAATTGTTATGTTATCTAAAGTTTTCTAATTTTATGAGTAATTTCTTCATCGCTTCAGCCAGTAATATGGGGGTGCATCAATTTAAAAAAATGCTAGTTTGTATGTAACCTTGTAGATACAGTATGATTGGAAGCCCCAAATTCATTTTAACGATAGTAGTCAGCTCTTCTAAGTACAATTAGAAGTCCAAATTTATATGTTGTACATACAGTATATTCAACGAAATTTGTTTTTTTTTATATTATTCTATTTAAACGACCTTCACTAATAATCGAATCTTCTCTAATATCGAATCCGCAACCGCCAGTGCAACCGGCACAATCCATGGCTGTGACCGTTGCGCCAACGCGGCGTCTGAGAATGAGCAATTTCTTAATACGAGTATATCATTCCATAAGACGCGTTTCTCAGTGAAATACTATTAGAAAACTCATAAAAAACTAGATTAATTGATTTTGCATTTTCGGGTTTTCGTTTAATAATTATACATAGCACTAACACATTTATTCATTATAATTGTGTTGAATAAATTTATTCATAACTAGCTGCCCGGACAGTATTCGTTCTGTCAAAAGTTAATAGTAAAATTTTTTATTTATTTTTTAGTATTGAAACCTTCCGTGGACCTTAAGGAACATAAAAATAAATAAATTAGCCGAATTGGTCGAGCCATGCTCGATTTATGTGCTTAGCAACAGCATTCTTATTTATATAGAAGAAGATATTTCGAAAATGTGTTGATCCAATTTACCATATAAAACTTAATTTCAGTTTTAAAAAATTATACAAATAGTTGAGTTTCGTTTTAGAACGTTTGCTAGATAATTCCCGTGTAACGTAAAATATCTGAATGGTACGTTCGCGAGAATCTCAAAATAATTGTTGCGATATTGGATTTCGATACTGCCAAGCGAGGGATAGCGCATACTGGGGTGGATTGTAACCAAGGGGTGAAGCGTAAGCTAATACGTGTAAGTTTTTCTTTATAGTTTTATGGAATTTAGCTATTACTTATGGCGATGTAATAGTGATTTAGAGATTGCCAGTTTCGTCAGTGTTGTCATTCCAAGTTAATTAAATTAATTTTGGTTAATATTATGACACTCATTAATTGAGAAAATAATATACTTTATAGGTTTTAATATTTTAAGTTGTTATATTGTCTTATTTTACCCTTTCCATTATGGCTAATATTATAAAATAGGGTATAAAAACACTTCGCCTAAAATTTTGCCAAGTAATCAAAATTTGTAGATTATTTTCGATCATATCGTTAAGTAGTGATGTAAGGAACAGTACCTAATTGTAATTCTTTCACAAGCGTTTTTATATTTTATTTCATGAGACGACGTTATCTCATCGTGCAACGTTATTAAGCTGCGTGTAACGAAATAATAAAGAAAAATACTTAATTTAGTAACTTAATTAACAAAGTTGAATATTATATGTAATTTTTTATGTAATTACGTTTCTGTTATAACAGGAGCTATTTTCTAAATGATATTTTATACACACTATTTTTGCGATGACATCAAAATTTCTTTAACACATTTTGCAAATTAAATGTACTTAATTAGTTGAAGCAGCGTAGGTTATCCTGTTGGCCAAATATTTCGCCGTGTGAATTATAAATAAACGTTAATTTTTTCAAAAACTTTTCAAATTTCTGCGTAATTTTTTTTCTATTTTAGTCCTCTAAGAACCTTCTATAAAGTATTAAAAAAGTAAACAAAATCGACGAATGGAGTAATTCTAAAGTTATAGCGGCTTACTCTTATATTTGTGTTCGTTTTTCACAAGCGTAACGTTACATTTATTTTGTGAAATCAAACGAAAACAAAATGCATATTTCTCTTAACAATCACAATTTAATTTTCTCTGTTATTAAAATCATGAAGCGGACACTTGCGGAATCATCGGCACCGTGTAGCGCCAATCTACATATCTACATTTATCTGCGGGCGTACTCCAGACCGGCAGGACTCCACCGACGCACATCGCATAACACCAGCGATACGTGAGTTCCACGCCGACGGTTTATATATAAATATATAGAAAAAAAAAAAAAAAAGTATATATATAATAAAATATTAATAAAAACATATACGTATAGTTATATATATATATATATATATCTCTAATTAAATTCTAGACTAGGTATAATATAAAATAAGTTGAAATAATATTTATAGGTATTTACAATATAATAGCAAAATACACTAATCAAATTAAACTAAAATACTATATCTAAATTATATTTATCTTGATTAACACATATATTAATTGTCTGACGTAGGTTATCTAGCGAGTAGCTCAGATCCTATATATCTCTGTACACTACAAATATAAAGTATACTGTCCGCAATGTCCTCAACAACCAAGACAGCAAAAAAGACCTTGGACTCCGCCTCAACCAAATCATTGCGTCAGATGGTTTTGACAAGAACGGCTTCCATTAAGTCAGCACCCCCATCCTCAATGGAAAAAGTCGACCAGCCGCTGTCGAAGCCACCGGTCAATACAGGGGAGTTCGTCATCGTTCACCCACACGAAGGCCCCGAGCCTCAGGAGTCGGATTTCGAGGACATAGAGACCTCGTCAGTGGGCTCAGGAACATCGAGTTGTGACAGAAGAGTAAGCCTACTGTATACAAGTTCGAAAAGGGGAATGGGCATAGAAATGGATTTGGTCACAGGAGAAGCTAACGATCTCCTGCAGAAGGGTAAAGATGCCCTGGAATCTGCAGGGAAGATCAAGAGAGAGATAAAAGAAGTGTGCCACGACAGCTTACAAGGTCTGTACGAAATAGTGCTCTCTCTCTCTGACTCTAGAAATAGGCACAAGTACAACTTGGAAAAGGAGAGATCAAGGCATGCACAAGAGCTGGTGCGGATTGAGAGGGCTCATCACCAGGAAATCCAGGGGATAAGACAGTCATCAATTGCCGAGATACACTTGTTACGGAAGGAGATTTCTGAAAACTTGAAAGAGACCCAAGCAGTAAGGAGCTGGCTTGGGTACGAAACGATGGACCCTTTCAGAAATATCAAAGAGATCCGAGAGATGCAGAAAGGACTGGAGAAAGGATTAAAAGATATTTGCGATGGAAACGGGAAACCAAACTCTGGCAAGGATACCCAGAAATTGGATACTCTAGAGGCTAGCCTCAGAACCGTGACTAGTGGCCTGAACGATATTGGCAGCCAGCTGGGTGGACTTCGTAGGGAAATAGAAGATACCAAGACTCTCATTGCCGAGTCCAGACACACAACTCAAGACACAGATGCTCAGACCCCGATTCCGGCCTACGACCCTGCGGTTAGCGAAATGCTGGAAAACATAAAAAATAAAATAGAAGACACACATCTCAAAATAACAAAATTCTATACAGAAGAAAGAAACAGGCAACAGAAAGATCTGACTCCTGAACTGGGCATAATATCCGAAAAAATGGAAATCGTATCCTCGGAACTACGTGAGTTGAAAAATAGTCAGCTGAAAGATAGGTCATCTCCAAAACGGTCTTTAGAAACAGAACTGGCAGTCGAAGAGGTGAAAAGGACCCTTGCGTCTATCAAAAAAGGAGTTACAGAATTGAGCATGGCTGAAAAGCCAACGATGGGCTCCACCACCTTCGCTCAGGTAACCGCTAAGCCCAAACTCCCCCAACAACCGAACCACACCCTAATTGTCTCCTCTAAAGACCCCAAGGAGACTAGCGACAACGTAATCAGCAAAATTAGGGTTTCCTTAGATCTTAAAAATACCGGGGCCAGAGTAGACAAGGTCCGCAAGGCGAAAGACCAAAAAGTAGTTCTTAGATGCGCTAGTAAGGAGGATATGAAGCTCGTCAGGAGTCAGGTCCAAGCAAATAAGGATCTCTCTATAAGGGAACCAGCAAACCGGAACCCTCTCGTTTGCGTGCGGGGCGTTCTGTCCTGTTTTACTGACGAAGAAATAATAGACTATACAAAATCGCAGAACAAACATCTTCTGCACGACGTTAGTGAAACGGAACTGAAAATGAGGGTTCTTTATAGAAAAAGGGCCCGAAACCCGCACGAGTGCCATCCTGTCCTGGAACTGACCCCTGATCTATGGAAGCGCTTTACAAAAGCTGAAAAATTATATGTAGGCTTCGGGAGATGTTCAGTCGAAGATCAGTCCCCACTCATTCAGTGTGCTAGGTGTCTGGGATACGGGCACACCAAAAAGCTCTGCAAGTCCACTACAGACACCTGCAGCCACTGTGGAGGTGAGCACATGGGGAAGGACTGTCCATCCAAAAAGAACTCAGAGCCCCCGAAATGTGTTAACTGCGCACGGGCCAAGAGGGACTGTGCCGATTGGGTTCACAGTGCTTATAACACAGATTGCCCGGAAAGGCAAAAGTGGGACTCCATAGCAAGATCTAGGATCCAGTACTGCTGAGGTTTTCACGGGGAGCAATGCGTCAGTCCAAAGTGGACGAGCGAGCAGGGTCTTGTTTATACAAGCTAACCTGCAACGCTCAAAGCTTGCTACACTCGAACTTTTCAAAGTAGCTCGGGATAGAGGAATTTCCGTCGCGTTTCTCCAAGAACCATACGTGGGTAGATTAGGCGTGATGAAACAATACCCGGGCACGCAAGTGATCCAGTGCACCATGAATCGCCAAAAACCCGTAAAGGCTGCAATCGTGGTTTTCGGCGACTGCCTGGAGGTAATTCACGACCCCCAGATAGTCACTGAAAATGTAGCGGCGGTCTGTCTGAAAGCAAACCAGCTGAAGTTGGGATTGTTGTCCGTCTACTTTGAGCCAGACCAAGACATGAATCCATATCTAACACAAATAAGGGAAACGACCCATAAACTTCCAACAAACAACTTGCTGGTGGCAGGAGACGTTAATGCCTGGAGTCACTGGTGGGGCAGCAACACCGAAAACCACCGTGGAGCGGAATACCACGCCTTCACCACGGAAATGGACCTCCATATCCTTAATACAGGGCATGTTCCCACCTTCGAGACATATAGAGGCGACAGGTTATACAGTAGCTGTGTGGACGTGACACTTTCGAGTCACTCTTTACTTGGCAAAATGGAAAACTGGAGAGTGGAGAGAAGCCTTACAACTTCAGATCACAATGCTATCACCTTTGCATTGTGCTTAGAAAAACCTTTGGAACCCTTAAGGCCTATCTCAACGCGCATATACAATACAAGGAAGGCAAACTGGTCGGACTTCTCTGCACACTTCATGACCGCATTGGCTGAGCACAGCATTACATTAGATAGAATTTCGAGTCTCTCGACGTCGGAGGAATTAGAGGAGATGTTGAACACCTATACATCTGCCATTCAGGATTCTTGCATAAGAGCGATTCCAAAAAAGAAAGAGTGGAAAGGTGTAAACAAACCGCCTTGGTGGTCGGCTGAACTGGAGCAATTGAAAAAGGACGTTCTGAGGAAGAAACGTCGAATACGAAATGCTGCACCCACTAGGAGGCAATTCACAGTCGAAGAGTATATACGAGCTCGAGAAATATACCAAAATAGTGCGAACGAAGCGGCCACACAAAACTGGAAAGAGTTTTGCACAACTCAAAACCGCGAGAGCGTTTGGGATGGAATTTACAGAATCATTAGAAGGACCTCGGGGAGGCAGGACGATATGCTATTAAGAGACGCAAATGGTGAGACACTATCGCCGGAGCAGTCGGCTAACCTCCTGGCAGAGTCGTTTTATCCTGCTGATTCTGTGAAAGCCGAAACCGAACAACATAAAGCGATTAGAGCGATTACGGAAGGCATAGCTCCTGCGGAGATTCAAGACCTTTCAGATGATGACCCCCCCTTTACAATACCAGAATTGGAAAAGATTCTTACGAATCTCAGTCCTAAAAAAGCTCCGGGCCCAGATGGGTTTACATCGGACATCTGCACCGCGGCCATTAACTGCGACAGGGAATTATTCTTGGCATTAGCAAATAGATGTCTATCATTGTCATATTTTCCCAAACAGTGGAAGGTCGCCCACGTGTGCATTCTCCGCAAGCCAGGAAAGGAAGACTACACCCACCCAAAATCATATAGACCAATAGGCCTACTGTCAATCTTAGGAAAAATAGTAGAAAAGCTCCTCGTGGGTAGACTTCAGTGGCGCTTCTTTCCAACTCTTCACCCAAGCCAGTATGGATTTGTGCCGCAGCGTGGAACTGAGGACGCGCTCTACGACTTGGTTGAACATATACGAGCGGAAATAAAGTCGAAAAAGATAGTTCTTCTAATCTCGCTTGATATAGAGGGCGCATTCGACAACGCATGGTGGCCAGCCCTTAAGAAACGGATGATAGAAAAACAATGCCCCAGAAACTTATATGCCCTAGTAGTGTCCTACTTAACGGACAGGAAGATCAGAATCAACTATGCGAGAGCGACAAGTGAAGGGAGTACATCGAAGGGCTGCGTCCAAGGATCAGTTGGTGGACCAACCTTCTGGAACCTAATCCTGGACCCGCTACTCCAAAAAATGGCAATGTCAGGGATTTATTGTCAAGCATTTGCAGATGACGTGGTCCTTGTGTTCTCTCACCACCAGACTAGCGTATTGCAATCCCAAGCTGATACGATCCTTGCTGCCGTTCATGATTGGGGCACCCTTAATAAGTTGAGCTTCGCACCGCACAAGACCAAAGCGATGCTACTTACAAGAAAGCTCAAATATGACCTCCCCACAATTCATATGGCTGGCACTCGGCTGGGCTTTGTAAACGAAATCAAATTGCTGGGCTTGGTCATAGACTCTAAATTGACCTTTAACGCGCATGTGTCTGCTATATGTAAAAAAGCCGCAGATATATATAAACAACTAGCACGTGCGGTGAGGGTTACGTGGGGTTTGAATGGTGAGATAGTGAGGACCATATATGTGGCGGTAATAGAGCCTATAGTTCTCTATGCAGCAAGCGCATGGTCTCCGGCAGCCGAAAAACTGATGACTATAAGACAGTTGGGCTCGCTTCAGAGAGGTTTCGCTATAAAGTTATGCAAAGCGTACAGAACTGTATCTCTGGCATCGGCCTTGGTCCTCTCGGGTCTATTACCCCTTGATCTTCGAGTCCAGGAGGCTGCTACCCTATTTAAAATCAAAAAAGGGCACTGCGTGGACTTCGTTCCACCAGGAAAAGAATTGGAGCGCAGGGTGGGATATTTACAAAATCCCCACCCATCTCTACTCATAACAACCGAGTATGAGTGCTTGGAGAGCCTGGATCACCAAACTCTTAAAGATCACCGAATAATCGGTCCCCTTATATTCACAGACGGCAGCAAGATAGAGGGAAGAGTCGGAGCTGCCCTAACATGGTGGGAGGGGGATAGGGAGTCCGGGTATTCTACGTTTCAACTTGAGCCCCACAATACTGTTTTTCAGTCAGAAATGTATGCACTCTACAGAGCGGTAATTATGGCAAAGCGGTCAAATTGGACCTCGATCAACATCCTAAGCGACTCAAGATCCTCGCTCGACCTATTAAGAAGCCCATCAGTGACCCACCACCTCGCTCTCGATATGAAAAAGTGCATACGTGATATGCAAGAGGACGGCAGAATTGTGAGGTTTTTCTGGCTCAGAGCCCACGCAGGAACGCCGGGCAATGAGCGAGCGGACAAACTAGCTAAGAAGGCAGCACTAATGAATAAGTTGGCCCCCGACTACGATCAAGTCCCAATATCGTACGTTAGGAGGCGTATACGTGAGGAGACGGTGAGGAGATGGCAGCGGCGCTATGAGTCGTCTGTGGCTGGTTCGGTCACGAAGGTGTTTTTACCGTGCGTAAAAACCGCCAGGACTATAATCAAGAATATGACACTAACACCAGTCGATGTCCAAATTCTAACCGGTCACGGGGGCTTCTCGGCGTACCTGCATCGCTTCGGCCTTAAAAGTAGTCCCTCATGTGTGTGCGACTCGGAGTGCGAGGAAACGGTGATCCATATTCTTTTAGAATGTTCACGGTTTAGCCAAAGGAGACTGGAGTTGGAAAGCCAGCTACAGATAAAACTAGACCAAATTTCTCTAAACACTATCTTGGAGAAAGAGACTACAAGATCGCCTTTTCTCAAATTCGCGAGAACGGTCGCTCAAATGGCTGCCAGAGCAAATGGTTCGGTCGCTGCACTGTCTGCCGTCCATACAACACAGCCCACATTACAGAATGCAGCAGTTGCACAATCCAGCATTCCAAAAAATCCAATTGCGAGGTCACTGCAGGCTGTCCCTAAACTGCTGCGGAGACTTCTTGGGAGGGCAAAAACACCGACAACGTCTCAACACACCACCCTATACGCCACGTTTGAAGAGCTAATTAGAGAAAGAGGAGAACGTGGCGACCCAAGTATAAGGACGCGGGGTGTAGCCCTTTTCATGAGTGACACCGCAGAAAAAATAGGTATCAGTTTCTGTCGCTCGGAGAGTTCGGATCGAGTGACGGTGTCGCCGGGACTCGCCCTGCTCTTAAAAGGGAGTACCGCAAAAACGAGCATTAAGCGTGACAAGATTGATGCTCTGGACTTGCGGATGGTGAGTGGCTCGGACTATCGATGCGTACAGCTGCAAGAAAAGGTTATCGTACTGTTCGAATGGGGCGAGGAGACCCCATTCGCGCGGGCATGCACAATACTCTCAAAACTCTGCGGAGAAGGCCAAGACAGTGGCCCGCGAAAAATTAGTGTGGATGCCATGAGGACCGGCTTCTTTAAAGGGGACATAACAAATTACTATGGATGCCTAATAGCATCAGAAAGGCACGAAATCATAGTATATGAAGACAGGGGGGAAGATCTGAATTTCCTGAAAGCAGAAATTAAGCCATCGTCCCCAGTTGAGGGGCCGGTTCTCAGTGAGCCACCACTGAGTGAATCCGAACGCCTACAACTGAAAATAGCAGCACAGAGATCACACACCACTTCCATGACCAATAACAGTGAGCGGACTTCCGATACCCGCTTGGTGGCACTGCAGAATTCCATCCACAGATTGGTCTCTCCAATAAAGACGACGTTTAATTCGTCTCGCCGCGCGCCTCGACCTTCAACATCGACGGACCGACAGGCTATGGCTCTAAGGGAGTTTCTGAGGGCTGACCATCTAGGAAAACCGGTTAAGCCGAAAACTCACCGAACTAGGGCCGATAAGGGACAAGTAACCCCGCCCAGGCTAAGACCGGCATCGAGCCCGCTAGACCATGCTGTAAACGCAATGGTTGAATTCCTAGCCATAGTAAAAGCCAATCGAGAAGTCAACTTGGCCACATGCAAAAAGATCTTGGAGGCCCATCAGCGAGGCAGCGAAGGTCTGCTAATGGTGCTGCTCGATGAGGCAGAGGCAGCCATATATAATAACGACACGTCCCAGGTTATCAAAGGACACATGTCAGGAAAATATATGGCAGCCTATAGCGGCACGGGTGGTTTTGTGGGCGCGGCCGAGGCTGCGGGGCGGGAAAACACGTCACCAAAATTTTTAACACCTCCGAGGGACCCGGTTTTGGTGGTTGCCAAGTGCACGAGAGTAATGCTGGATGACAGGATGCTTGAGATGGCAAAATCCATTTCAGTTGATCTTGATGTCGACGCGGGCCTCGTGGGCTGGCAATTGCCAAAGCTGGAGTGGATAAACGGGGTACCTGGGTGCGGAAAAACGACACACATAGTTAGGAACTTCGATGAGAATGTGGAAATAGTAGTTACCACGACGGTCGAAGCTGCCAAAGATCTTAAAGAGAAACTAGCCCGCCGCTTTGGTGACAAAATCAGGTCTAGGGTACGTACTATGGCCTCCATTTTAACAAATGGATTCAAAAGGGGCACGAAATGTAACCGTTTAACGGTGGACGAAGCCCTTATGAACCATTTTGGAGCTATAGTAATGGCGGCTCGGCTTTCGGGGGCAAGCGAAGTTGTTCTCATCGGAGATGTCAACCAGTTGCCTTATATAGACAGAGAAAATCTGTTCGAAATAAGATACTGTAGACCTTACCTGACAATCAACATCTCACGTGAGTTGTCCTGCACATACCGGAGTCCCATGGACGTTGTATATGCCATCTGCGAGGTATATATAAACATGTACTCGGCAAATCCCACCATCCACTCCCTCAGAATGAATGGATACACTGGCGCGCCAATACCAAAACTTCAAAAGGCCACCCTATACTTGGTCTATACGCAGGAAGAGAAAAAATTCCTGATGGACCAGGGATACGGTGCTGGAGAGGGATCGCGCGTCATGACCATTCATGAAGCACAAGGGCAAACCTACAGCGAGGTCATCATCGTCCAGACAAAGACCGAGAGGCTACAAATCCACGATAGTGTGCCTCATGCGGTAGTAGCGTTAACAAGACACACTAACACCTGTGTCTACTACACTGACGACGGTGATGACGCAATCGGCAGGTTCGTTAGCCGAGCGCTGGGTGCCTCGACAAAAACAATCTTGGAGCACAACCTGAAAAGAACCATCCACAAGCGGGATATGTCGTTGGCAAGGGCTCTGCTCAAGATGCTGGGATCAGGCGTGGCTCATGATATAGTAATAAGAAAGTAGATATATAAATATATAAATTCTTATATCCTTTTGATTTATCAAATAGTTACAAATAGCAGTTATTTTGCATGTTGATATATTTATTTTAATTTTAGTTAAGCTAAGTTTGATTATTAATATTATCTCAACTTTACACTTTATTAAATTATGAAATTTAAGTAAATAACAGAAATAGATAACTTATACATAGATAAACAAATAACTATATAAAAAAATAATATATATATAAGAAAAAAAAAAAAAAAAAAAAAAAAAAAAACCTTTCTAACAGTAACATAGGTTAAGTGTACATTGTAAGTAGAACATAAGTGTACATATATGGTAACTAGGAAATAAGTGTACATATATGATAACTAGGCAAATAAGTGTAAATATAGACATAGATAAGAAAGATAATAATGTTAGAAATTAGAAAGCAATTATGTGTATACTTCTGCATAAACAGCATTTAGTAAGGAAAAAAAAAAAAAAAAAAAAAAAAAAAAAAAAAAAAACCGTCGGCGTCGGACCACGTCCTAGTTTTACTAGGCAGTCACAGGACTGTCGATCTGTAGTATAATAAGTAGAAAAATCGCCTGTAGTATTATAATGCATGCATGATAAACAAAGGCACGGGCATTTTGAGCCCGTGGATCAAAATTTATAAATAAAAAAAAAAAAAAAAAAAAAAAAAAAAATCATGAAGCATTAATAATGTCCGATCGTACGTAGCAAATAATTAAAATTGTCACGAATACTTGCACATTTTGACAATTAAATTTACACACTTTATCTTTGATAGCGTTAATTCAAGCGATGACTGTAGGCTGACTGTGCTATAAATGAATACAAAAGAACCGACCTGCATGTCAATGGAAAAAATAATTACGATAGTTATGTTTCCTTGTAATTAGTCGGTCCGTTTATTATAATATATACATTAAACATTTTTTGAAATCCCTTTTTTTTATGTCACTAGGTCGACAAACAAGCGTACGGCTCACCTGATGGTAAGCGATTACCGTAGCTTATAGATGGCTGCAACACCAGAAGCATCGCAAGCGCGTTACCGACCCAATCCCCAATCCCCCCAGGAGCTCTGGTCACCTTACTCACCAACAGGAACACAATACTGCTTGAAGACAGTATTATTTTGCTGTGATCTTCTGTAAGGTCGAGGTACTACCCCAGTCGGGCTGCTCCATATTTTGAGCAGGAAATTCCTGCTGTGCCCTACCTCAGTTAAAACCTTGTGACATTAGTTTTGTTTCTTAAAGTGAATTTTACCAATACTCAATTTTTAACGCCTACAATCGTCCGCTTTTGTACGTACGTACCTCTACAGTTGGCTGGTAGAGAATGCTTTTAACATTAAGTCCACCTTTTATACAATTTTTTAATGTATTGTTCAATAAAGTATTAATAAATAAATTATCAAAATCGAGTGTATACTGAGGGAGATAGGTACAACATTCTAATTGTATATAATTAAGTACGCCAAGATATAATATCGGTATTGTTTTAAGCTTCTATATTGTACTAACATTCAAGAGAGTAAGATCTTATGAAGTACTTATTATTATTATGAACGGCCAAGTTACAGCAACTTCCATCTATCTGTATTACCATTAATAATTAGTATTCTAATGTATATTATTGTTTAATGGATAAAAATTCTTTGGTTACTTCACGCGACGTTGCGTGATGGACCAAATTGAATGGCATCGCAATCATACAACGACTAATATGTCCGTTGACTACAAACAGGCAAATCTGTTTAGTAACATTACGTATGTTGCATTGTTATTGCAATTTGTGTCTATTGACATTCGTTTGACCGGAGACCGGAGACCGGATACTCATTCGCGTAAGTAGATTCGGTCCGTGGAGCCTTAATGTAATTACTGTTTAGTGTTCTAATTACTTTATTATTATCTACTGAAAGTTAATTATTTTATTGTATTGTTATTACAATTACGAATAAATAACTTATAATAACGGGAAACACAATAATAACGGAAAAATTTCCTTTATCTAATATGAAGAATAGGAGCTCATCATTACAGCCTATACAGTCCACTGCTGGACATAGGCCTCCACAAGTTTACGCCAAAAATAACGTGAACTCATGTGTTTTGCCCATAGTCACCACGCTGGGCAGGCGGGTTGGTGACCGCAGGGCTGGCTTTGTCGCACCGAAGACGCTGCTGCCCGTCTTCGGCCTGTGTATTTCAAAGACAGCAGTTGGATGGTTATCCCGCCATCGGTCGGCTTCTTAAGTTCCAAGGTGGTTGTGGAACCTTGTTATCCCTTAGTCGCCTCTTACGACACCCACGGGAAGAGAGGGGGTGGCTAAATTCTTTAGTGCCGTAGCCACACAGCTAGGCATAGGAGCTCAGTTCACCGTGTAATTAGGCCTCGATAAGAAGACTCCTATAAAATAAAGACTAATTCTCTGATACGGTCAGTCGGAAACGCGGGTGAAAAATGCTTAAAGACTAATTATTAAGACTGCTACTGTTTTGCGGTTTCATTTATTTTTAGATTTTTTTAACTGAGTTAGGGCACTGCAGGAATTTCCTGCTCAAAATATGGAGAAGCCCGACTGGGATAGTACCTCGACCTTATAGAAGATCACAGCAAAATAATACTGTTTTCAAGCAGTATTGTGTTCCTGTTGGTGAGTAAGGTGACCAGAGCTCCTGGGGGGATTGGGGATTGGGTCGGCAACGCGCTTGCGATGCTTCTGGTGTTGCAGGTGTCTATAAGCTACGGTAATCGCTTACCATCAGGTGAGCCGTACGCTTGTTTGCCGACCTAGTGACATAAAAAAAAAGTCAGCGGTTCCTGTCCATATTTAAAGTGCAATAAGGTTCACGTTTAAGCCGTGTGGTGTCGGCAAAGTAGAATAGTATCACTACCTTAAACCCGTGGGGGTCGTAAAAAGCGACCGAGGGATAAACCTGATTCAAAATCATCAGGGTCCTGGAGAAGCAAAACTTCATTTGAAACCCGGAATGGGGCCTCCGTCAAGCATTCGTGGCATTGCTCTAAAATGCGAAAGACTCCTGCAGCCGAACTGGCTCCACACGTATCGACTCGCCGTTCCTGTGGGCCTAGCCAGCGTCGAGAGGGTGGCGCAGAGCTTAGGCAACTCTGCGTTTTCCTGAAGAGTGTTCTAGGCAACACAGTGTCCATCTGACACTGTCTAAATCGTATGTAATAGGCGGACTAAGGCTAATGCAATAAGGTTCACATGATCCATCTATCAAGCGACTTCGGCTCAATTATAATCGGCATATTAAAAAAGCTGTACACGGCTTTTGTTTATACTTATATAATTAGTATAGTTAGAAGTTGGCGTTCACATATACTGTCGTCACTATAGTCATTGTATCCAATCTGTATTGGTGTAAACAATTGTTAGTGAACCTTAAAAGTAAGTGATATGAAAAAAAAATAAGCAACAAGTTTAGAAAAAAAGTTATATAATTCGTGGGAATCATACAAATATTTCATAGTTCACGTGAATATTTTTTATATTTCCAAAGTTCGAGTTATCGACATGTGAGTTTTGTAATTCAGTCTCTAGTGGCAAAGGCTAACAGAATGGGTCTAAGGCATGGTTTTAGTGCTTTTATATTTAATGACAAACGATGAATGAATGTGAAAAGATGTGGCAACGCATTGACCCTCATAATAATTAAGTGCCTTTTTACTGTAGGTACATAATAGTAGTGGTTATGTTACGATGGTCGATCTATATACACTTATCACTGGCTCAGCTGGTGAGCTGATGTGATTCAGCCTGTAACATCCTACTGTTGGGCATGGGCTCTTTCTCCACGTAGGAGAAAGGTCGAAGATTAATCTACCGCTGCTCCACTGCGGTTTGGTGGATATTTTCTCTACTAAGAGTAACGATCGCTATCAAGTGTCTTTGATAACAACCGGGATTGACAGCTTAACGTGCTCTCCGAAGCAAGCGGAAATCGAATCCGCAATCGCCAGTGTGTGAGCATGTACATGGTACACGCACTACTAGACCAGAGTGATGTCAGCTGGTGAACTATGTACCTACTGCCTTATTTTTTTTTTTCGGTGAATATAGCAATTATTAATTAAAATTTTCATTTTGTATTAATTTTGTTCTCAAAATAGCAAACATGATTTTTTTTTATCCTGTTTAATGCAGTCATTAGGAATGTATACTCATTATGTTTCGGCACAGATGAGTAGGAGTAATAAAATTAGTCCCTGAAATATAGTCAAAGGCTACATTTGGATAAAGTGCGATATTAAATAACTCAACAACTTCCTCTTGGGTCTAAATTATTTAAAGTTTTAGATTTGGATCCAGAAACAGGTATTAAATTTTCAACAATTCTAATATTTTGACCGTTACGTTCTATTTTCAGACATATTGAAGCACGGATTTAAACGGATATTGTTTGATTGCACATTGTCGTTAACAGTTGAAAAATGGAATAATGCAATTTTGAGCCTTAAAGTAAAATATTCTAACCCCCTGATGACGAATAAGCGATTAGGTGTTTTAAAGTTTTTTGTCTCTTATATTCCACTCGTCTCTTGCTTTCTTTTTATTTTCATAGAGGCTTTATTTTTAAGACACAAATCCTTGATTACTAAACTTTGTAGTTGCTATCGATGATGATGTTAAAATTACGCATTTTGAAATAAGAAGGGAAAAAGTCGCTATTCTCGCTACTAAGCTACATAAGTCAGGTAACATAACACATTAGTTTTTACTAATTTTTTTTTGCAATGAAAACAAATAAAATTTAAATTTTTTACAGTAAAACAAAATAGTTCTACCACATGTTTTTATTCGAATTTGTGTTAAAATAAAGTAAATAACTAAAATACCGATACCAAATAGTAAAAAATGTACTGTCAATAGAAATTCGTCGCTAGCATCAACACAAAGAGCGATGCACACAAAGTTTTAATAGATCATACACAGATCCATATTGGATCCTCCGCTTGACAACAACTCTATTTGATCAAAGTTAAAATGTACAATTTTTGCCGACAGCTTTCAAACGGTAAAATTGTTATATTTGTTTTGCGATTTCGTATTATTTGTTTTAATTGACTTAAAAAAAAAAACATATTCTGGTTGATAGACTGATACTGATACAAAGTAAAGCTCGATAGAATTTTATTTTACTTTTATTGACCTCTCCAACGGCATGACATAGGGTAAGTTAAGGTTTAAATGGAAGGTTACTAAGGAAGGTATGTTTTAATAACGTTTTTTTTTCTACGCAAACAAAGCGTCGAGCAACAGGTACAAGACTTAATAAGTTACTAATAAGGTAGAATAATATGGACGTTCAGAAACCATAACTTTGAAGTGGACAACTCATTTGAATATTTGTCATTATACTTTGTTGCAAATTATCCTTACTAATATTATAAATGCGAAACTAACTCTGTCTGTCTGCCTGTCGCGCTTTCACACCATAACTACTGAACCGATTAAATAAAATTTAGTACACAGATAGTCTAGAGCCTGAGAAAGAACATAGGCTACATTTTAATGCGAAAAAAGTGGTGTAAGGGGTTTAAAGGTGGGGGATGAAAAGCTGTATGGAAGTATTGTCATTTTTAGAACTAGAAGATGAACTTTTTTCAGGCTGTTGATTCGATATAAATAAATTTGACATTCAAAGTTTGTAAAAGTTTTACGCGGGTGAAAGTTTGTACGGAAATATGTAAGGTTTATGTGAATGTTTTATAAGTTTGCGACAAGAGAATAATTTTCAATTACATCGTAAGTGCACTTATTAAATTGTTAACGATTTCCGGTGTTCTGTATTGTCCTGATGTCGAATACGATGTGCATACACGATACAATAGATCGTTCAGGTTTGTGGGATGAGGGAATCAATTTAATTAAAGACAGAAGATGCGCAATAGCCAGGGCTTAGGACTTACGGTCGGTCGAGCCTTAGTTACAGTTTCCTTTTGATTTGCGACATGTTCATGACACAGGAAGTCCATGCCGATAGCTAACAAAACAACATGTCAACAATGTTTGAAATAGTGATCAAAACAACATTGTTATATTAACAATACGACTACTTATAAAGTATTAATTAACTTATGATAAATAATAAGCTACTTCGTAAGATTAAATATACCTAATATTTTTCGGTTTATAGTCTGTTAATTTTACAATAATGTGATAAAAAGAAGTGCTGTTTTATGTCGATTTTAGCGAAATTAATTCATTTAGCTTGTTAGTAAATTAAAAAAAAATTGTAATTGAAAATTGTAATTTATTTTATTATATTTATTTCATAAAGTTACGAGACCTCAGTTGTTTCATCAAAATTAGTCATCGATTTGTGTTCTAAAATGTTAATTACGCTTAAACTCTATACCATACGCGTTTATTTGTGATAGTTAGTCGGATTATTTTATCAACAATATTCTAAACACAACTCAACTAGTTGTACAACTGGTTAGTGGATTGAAAAAATCGTAAAATCAAGTTTCCTGTTATTATAAAGTCATTCATTTATTCGTAATTTTGATCATCGGCTAGGTATTATAATTGTTCTTTTTTTTTAAGTTACACTAAATATTTATTTTTCATACTTTGTTGGTTTCAATACCTAGTTGTGTTATGTTATCAATGTTTTCTCTATTGCCAGAGGTACGCTGTAAGTTATTGTTGATTTAATTTTATTGCTATGAATAAATATAATATTTTTAAAGAATATTTTAATTGGTTTATTTCTTATGTCATTAAAGATTGTTTATATAATTAAACTGACTTTTGGTATTAAACGAACTATAGGGTCATTTTTGGCTCAAAATGATAGTAATAGTCGTAAAGGCTATAATAGCCTTTACGACTATTACTACCTCTACCTCTGGTAAAGTACTGTTTGACTGTGACAACTTGTCAAGTCTTTAATGATGATTACAGGTAAGTGTTTTGTATAGCGTATTTCGTTATGTGGTTTAGTAAATGACTAAATGTAACATTACGTTAAAATTGTAATAGTAGAGCAAAATCATATTACCCTAATGATTGTTTTTAAAAGAGTTAACTGCTGGGTTTCTTGCTGATCCTTCTCAGTCAGAGTTTATATTGCGTAATGGTAGTTTCACATCATCGGTACGGGCAGGAGCGTCAAAAATCAAATTCTTTGAACTGGAATATAGTCAAAGAGCGTTGTTAAAGGTTATGTACGTTAAATCTAACCGACTCCCCACAAAAGAGATATACTCTATAAATAACATACCGAGTGTGAGAAGGATATATATATTAAATACTAGCCGACCCGGCCCACTTCGTTGGGCGCTAATTATTATTATATTAACCAAATAACATACTTTAAAGAACAAATTTTTTAGCACCTAAAATAAATAATATGTTGCTCCAAAGCCATCTATCAAAAATCGAGAAAACGTCGTCGATAGACTAAAATAAGACTAAATTAATAACTTCGAAAGACTAATAAATTGTTTTCTAATAGCGATAGATGGCGCTAGTTTATTTACCATTTTGATACTATATTTTAATATTTTTCTTATTTACTGAATTTTTTGTTCAATTACAATAAAATATAGCCTATGTCACTCCTGAATAGTGTAACTTTCTTTTAGTGAAAGAATTTTCATGATCGGACTAGTATTTGCGATGCTTATCCTCTACATACAAACAAAGTTATAAACTTTACCTCTTTATAATATTAGTATAGATACTTATGCTGCTGATATTATTTATTTTTAAAACGCTTCACACTCAATGCCCCCCAGTAGGATTAACTCCTGTGTCGGAGGTCCGGCAATACACACAATACACAAGCACGAACGTCCAGACCACAGCAAACATCAGTCAGTCAGTCAGTTCAGCCTCAGCAATCCTCATCTAGCCTACGCCGGCAATCTTACGTAGATCGTCGGTCCAACGGGCCGGAGGACGTCCCACACTACGTTTGCCAAGACGCGGTCTCCACTCCAGGAACCGTCTGCTAAAACGGTCGTCGGTCCTGCGACACAGATGATCAGCCCACTGCCACTACAACTTGCTAATTCAATTGGCAAACATCTGTATGGCCATACAAATGTTTGCCATATGCGGGAATTATATTCGTGACCGCCAGCGCAACAGCCACAAACCAGTGCTGTGACCGTTGCGCCACGCGTCGCCAAATGAAATAAACAATTTATTTTGAATGAACTTTACCCTCTTTTATTTTATTCTCCTTTTCTATTTATTTTTATTCGAATTTTCATATGTAAATCGCGGCAGCGATTACGTGGGCTTTATGATTGTTTGCCTTTCTAGTCGTATAAAAAACCCTTAAATTTTTTTTAAACATCCATAGGCTCTAAAGTGCCCATGCCTTTTTTATTTACATTTTTATTGTCAAAACGTTGAGGTTTACTATTTTATGTTTTTTATTCTTATATTTATGTTTCAGAGCCTCTCCGCCCTCGTCTGGACAACAATGACTTTTTCACTCGTCTGTCCTTGTGCCACATGAATGATCGTGATTCTCGACCCTACTGACAGGTAAGGTCTGCTGTATCGCATCTCGAACAGGTTTTCCCTGTCGATGTCTGGCAGCTGGTTAACGTCTCCGATGAGGTCCACCTCCTCCGCCGCCGATCGCTGGGCAGCCATGACTATAGGTCCGAAATGGTTCATGAGGGCTTCGTCCCCCGTTAGTTGGCTTATCTTAACGCCCTCACGAAAACCATTTGCCAGTATGGACGCCATAGTGCTCACCTTCGTTTTGGCCTTATTGCCATAGCAGTGCGCAATCTTCTTCTTAAGGTCTTTCGCTGCCTTGATCATGGTTGTGGCTACGATTTCACCGTCCTCATCGAAATTCCTGCCTATGTGAGTTATCTTACCGCATTCGGGTACCTCATTTGTGCAACCTTAAATGTAATAACATTTATGTATGTCCGATTAAGCATTAAATAATAAATATACTAAACGAAAATCGTTTGGTCTACTAATTGTTGTTGGGTGGGTCGTCGAGGCTAGCATTTAATTAGTTGGTCGCCCACAAAGCTAAATCATCTCTTTGTATATCGCAGCGCTGTCTCATTTACCGATGGCAATGTTTGTATTTTCCGATTCAGGCTAAAGAGGTTTTGATTGTCACCAGTCTTGTTTGCTTATGGGTAAGGATCGACACGTGCGTAGAAGATATTACACATACACTTTCAAAATTAACACGATACATTTATCACAACTAGTGGTCGCCTAGAGGTCGAAATTCGACCATAATTAAAATTTTTAATTAAAGAAAACCAAAAAATTATGAAAATAAAGAATATTTTTTTAAAATTTTCAATTTGACTACAGACTTTGACAATCAACAAAAAAGTATAATATGCGTATGTGTGTCAAATACATTGTAGTGTGTGTGATGTTTTTTTTATTGATTTTTTTTATGAATTTTTAAGCATAATTTAAAAAAGAAAATTAGCATTCTGCGCTCCTTCTCTATATAAACTACAAGTGTGCGAAGTTTCGTACTCCTTCCTCCGTCCGGGCAATTTTCGTAAAAAGGGGTACAAAATTTTTGCCTCACGTTATATTTATATACGTATATATTTACGTATATATATACGTATATATATATACGTATATATTTTAGCCGATAACAAAAATCCATTAAACAGAAACAAGGCTAAAATTTGCTTTGCTTCTTTCTTAAGTTACATGTTTTGAAAGTCTAGTTAATTTCAAGTACAATAGATCCATTAGATATTGTTCCGATCGTGACCTAGCTTATTGTAATCTGAGCATTGAGGCACAAAAAAATCTTAAAGAGTATGTGCAGAAAATAGTTGTGAGATTATTATTATTATTTACTTACTAGCTGTACCCTGCGTGTGTAGCTACGTTTTTTTTTTAGTCGTACCAACTCAGAAGCCTTCGTGGCTCATGCACAAAACATTACTGAAGATCATGACATGATCAAACGCATAGTTTACGATTCTATAAAGGACATACAGACAAACATTCATTTATATATTTAAATATATATACAATATATATATATATATATATATATATATATATATATATATATATATATATATATAGATTAAACACAAATACATCACTTCGATTATTAAATCAAAGTGTCAAATTAAAGAACGTATTTAAATAAAGGTTTCGAATCGACAAGTTATATCGACAATATTAGGATAATGTCGTATTTTAGATTTAAAAAATGTAGAATAATGTCAGTAATGATTTGTTTTTGACATTTATAATTATATTGATTGTCAAATAATTTATACGTGTGTTAAGAAATTTATTTTGTGTGAACTAAAGAAAATACATCAATAGCTACTTAAATTTATAGCAAATGGCACATGAAAAAATGATTTAATAAAAAAAATGAAATCGCTTATGAGTCCCGCGATAACATCTTCTCTCACCACCATGGGTAGACTGGTAGAGATCTCTTACAGAGATAAGTTCGCCCTTGCCAACATTTTTTGTAAAAATGACTTGTAATTATGATTTTTTTTTTAAAGTGCAATAAAGAATATATAAAGAATATATAAAAAGTTAAATCGATGAGTCTCACTGAATCATTCTAGATTATTCTGTCAATCCAGTCAGAGTCAGTATATTATAGAAATACTAGCTGACTCAGCAAACGTTGGGGTTCAAAGGGTGAAAATGTAGGGTTGTATGTATTTTTCAACGCCTAATCAAAATAAAATTAAAAATAAATAATTTATCTAAAAATTAAAAAAAAATTGAGGTGGACTACCCTTAACATTTAAGGGGATGAAAAATAGATGTTTTTTGTTTCTCAGAACTACCCAATATGCACACAAAATTTCATGAGAATCGGTCAAGCCGTTTCGGAGGAGTTTAACTACAAACACCGCGACACGTGAATTTTATATATTAGACTAGCTGACCCCGCAAACTTTGTTTGCATATATATGTTATTGCCTCCTTAATCCTCCCCATATACCTTAGGGGTATGAAAAATAGATGTTGGCCGTTTCTCAGACCTATCCGATATGCACACAAAATTTCATTAAAATCGGTCCAACCGTTTCGGAGGAGTATTGTAACGAACATTGTGACACGAGAATTTTATAATGGTGTGGTGTGGTGAAAAGAGGAATAGAGACAATATATCACAACTAGCTGTGCCCGCGACTTCGTTCGCATGGAATTTTACAAAAAAGTTATTGTTCAGTTTGCAGAGTTATAAAAAAAATAAACTTCTAAAATAAAAGTAGCCTAAATTACTCCTCATTATATCAGCTATCTGCCAGTGAAAGTCCCGCCAATTTCGGTCCAGGCGTTTCAGAGATTAGCCGGAAGAAACAGACGGACAGATAGACAAAACTTATTAAAAAAATTTAATTTTGTTATATGTATCGTGTATACATCTATATGCATTTAGTAAAAAGCGATTATTTTAATGTTACAAGCAGACACTCTTACAATTTTATAAAATAAATATAAAACTTAATTATAGACGAAGAAAATTCAAAATATGCTATATTTATAATACATACGAATATGTATTGTATACGTTTAGTATTTCAATACAAACAAATATGTGGGCATCCAGTCTTAATGTATATTAAGACTTCATAGTCAAACTCTTTTTAATAAGTTTTATGTTATAATAATTTTATATTAAGGATATTTGTGATATAGTGTTATTACAAAAACATACAACTTGGTTTTGAACGTTTAAAAACTAAGTACGTTATGTTTGAGTTATCCAATCTTAAGTATCTTAAATACAGTTTGGAAATAAATAACGGGGCTCTAATTATCAATGACACTACTAGTTTCCTTCGGGATAAAGGATTCGAAACTCCAATGTAATTTAATACAGTCAATTTGTACTCTAAAAGGCCGCTAGTGGGAACGTTAAAAAAATAGTGATATTTGTATAGAATTTTAAGTACCTTAATTCCTGTAAGCAAGCCATTTATTAAAATTTAGTAGTTTTCGAGCTTTAGGCAAAGAACCGAAAAAAGCAGATTTTTATTTTTTGCTTTTTTGCGATTTTTTCAATGTAGCGTTACGAAATTTTGTCCGCAAACCTCAGATTCGGATTCAGTACACCAAAATACGTAGCGAATGTAAGAAACCACAACTACCCCAAAATTTTCCTAGTAAAACACAATTTATCTGTATTCATTCCCATTTATCATTCTTGACCGGTAGACTCAGCCCCGCAGCATTCACAGTTAGAAAAGTTGGTGAACTGACCAACGTTGCTACTATGCATTTAACATATTTTAGCTATTTCCATAGTTTTATGTCTTACGGCCTGTTACTTTGTGCTAATGCTACAGATATTGAGACTGAGTATTTGCGGCATTTAGTATGTTGGAGCTCGAGTCTCTCTGCTGGATTTTTTTTTATGTCACTAGGTCGGCAAACAAGCGTACGGCTCACCTGATGGTAAGCGATTACCGTAGCTTATAGACGTCTGCAACACCAGAAGCATCGCAAGCGCGTTGCCGACCCAATCCCCAATCCCCCCAGGAGCTCTGGTCACCTTACTCACCAACAGGAACACAATACTGCTTGAAAACAGTATTATTTTGCTGTGATCTTCTGTAAGGTTCTGCTCCATATTTTGAGCAGGAAATTCCTGCTGTGCCCTATCTCAGTTAAAGTGGATGTTTTTCATAAGGTAAATATAATAAATTCTTCACGATTTACTAAAAATACCGAGCAGAGCTCGGTCACCCAGGTACTAGTAATTATCGCAGTAAACGAGAAGGAATGAAAAAATTGTATCCTCAAGTTTTCTTTGTGGGTTATGATATTCGTATTATCATTAAATCCTACAAACTATTTTGTAAACGCCTGATGATAAATTTAAAGTTTGTTTGTAGTAATTATTATAACTAACTAATAATTTATCATATTTATAGTTATAACATTTAAAACAATACGATATAACAATACAAAACTATATATACACAATATATACACAATCTCAATATTAATTAAATACTTCAAAATATTAAATAATAAATTCGTGAACGTTTTTCCGTAGTGAGTGCAAAAGCGCAACGCTAGTGACAAGCGAGAAGGAAGCTGCATCAGGTGGAGGTAATGGCTACATTTCAATGTGTACGGTGTATTGTGAAGTGGTAGCGGTCAACTATTAATCACTCGTAAAGCTCGTAGCGGCCCGTAACGTCGCGAGTTCGGAAGGGTTAACGCGTGCGCTCGTTACTTTGAAACGTCGCTCCTGAAAACTTCAATGTTTGTGAGTAATAATTATAAATTTTATTACGCAAATATTATAGTGTTAATATTGTATTTATTATCGTGTTTTTTTTATGAGATGCGACTTTATTCAATATTGCGAATTATTGAATTTAATATATTTCCAGTAATTTAAATATTTTAATTAATAATTTATTTTGGTTAGTTATTTTAGCAAATTTTTATATTTTCTGATTTATTTTTGAATGATACTAAGATTTTTAATGTATTTCATCAAAAATTTAATTCTTTACTGTCTAGAATTGTTTTTGCAGCAGTGAAAAAAGAGTTTTGCTTTCGTTAATTAGATTATTTTATTTCTTAGCCTTGTGCGATTTTATAAAACATTGAAACATTTTAAAGGAAAAATCTAGCTACGCGTTATCAATAATGTTAATAACATTGAAAAATTTGATAAATTGTGTATTGTGAGAAATCACATTAAGTAAACCGATAACGTTTATTAATAATTTAATATTAATAAAATTGCTCTGCTAAATTTCAAGATTTTTTACCTTGTTAAGTGTTTTAAGTAAAAAAATTGCGTTAATTAATTAACATTGTGCTATTCAATTGCATTCGGAATGGTTCTTAAAAGTTTTTTATAATAAATTTTATTGAAAGGTTCATAAAATTTTTCAGCAAAAATGATAGACATTTGAATTATATAAATTATACATAAAAGTCAAATTTAAAACAGAAGATAGTTTTATCATGCGAATAACAGAATTCATTTTTGCAGTTTTAGTGCTAATGAATAATTGGTCAAGCAGTTCCAGTTAGTGTCGCGTGCTTTCTATCGGATTTTTCAAAAACAATAAAAAAAGTTTGTAATAAACAAAATAATAATTTAGAATATTACTCTGCTGTGCGAATCCTACAAAAAAATTGAATTGATTTATGGTTCATTTTAATGAAACAACTTTAAAAATTTTATAATAATAATATTAATAATAATAATATTCTTTATTGCACACCATTAAAAGATACAAACAAAAGAAGTATAATTAGAGGAAGACGGTTATCAACTAACTTACAGAAACATGGACTCACTATGTCAAATATATTACCTAAAAGTCACACTCTGGAAGTAAACAAAAGTATATTTTTATACACACACACACACCCTACAATAAGCAACTGCTGTGGTGTACTAAACAAGAACTGAAGAATGGGTTCAAATACATATGGAAAAAAAAGGAATACCTCGGGTGCGGAAAGAAGGAGATAAGCAGAAAGGCTTACATTATTCGTTCTCAAAAGATGTACAAAATCTAATTTTAAAAATCACTACTAAGTAAAAAGTTTGCACCCGGAATTAAACATAAATATTTAAGAAAAAAAAAAATAATGAAAAAATTAAAAAAAAAAAAAATTATTGTAATTATTTGTTTATAAAATGGACACGATATTGTATGATATAGTGAAAATAAAAAAACTGTATAAATCTTAAATCATTTTTAGAAAACATTACAGGAAATATTGAATTATTATGTTTTCATATGAATATTCGCTCAGTTATTAAAAACTCCGCGGCGCTCAACAGTGTACTAATTCCTCAGTGAGAGCTATTGACGCTATAATGCTAACTGAGGTTAATGTTTCCCATACTGCATGTAATCTTTATCAACTTCGCGGATATAAAAAGCACTCGCGGCTGCGGGCGGGCCGAAGGGTGGTGGTATAATAATTATTGTCCGGTATGAATCGCTATCACGATCTGTATATGTTGGGAGATATTAACATTAATCTTCGCAATGATTGTCCTGTAAAACATACGTATAACACCGTTATGTACAATTACAGCTTAGCCTGCGGGATAACTGAATATACACGCATTGAACTGACAAAAAATTGACTTAGTTGTACTTGTATAGATCAAATTTATATACGCCGCGTTGGCGCTAGACGCCGCGTTGGCGCATCGGTTATAGCCATGGATTGTACCCGTTGCGCTGGCGGTTGCGGGTTTGATCCCCGCACATGACAAACATTTGTATTGGCCATACAGGTGTTTGCCGTGGTCTGGGTGTTTGTGCAGTCCTTGTGGGTCTCCCCACCGTGCCTCGGAGAGCACGTTAAGCCGTCGGTCTCGGTTGTTATCAAGTACACCTGATAGCGATCGTTACTCATAGTAGGGAATATATCCGCCAACCCACATTGGAGCAGTGTGGTGGATTAAGCTCAGTAGTGGGATATTACAGGCTGGCGCGATAGAGCAAATTTACGCGTGATCCCGCTGACTAGGCTTGTATGCGGCGGCGCTTGGAACTGCACTGTCCGACCACCGCTTGATCGCTCTTCCAGTGACCGGTGCATCAAATCGGAACAAATTTAATGATAAAGCAGCAATAAAATTAAAAATTCACACGAATAAAAACAGCCTTAATAATCACTGGATAAATAAAAGTATCATTAAGAAGCAGATGAACAAACGGATCAATTGTTCAAAAAATGGCTCTCAGATCCAACCAATAAAGTTTTAAAACAAAAGTACAACTTATCTAGAAACTATGCAAATAAAATCTATACATCTATACATACAGATAAATAAAATTGGAGTGTCTGTTTGTAATATGGATTTATACACGGTACATATACCAAAATAACATATTTTATAATTTTTGTCTGTCTGTCTGTTTGTTTCGGTTAATCTCTGAAACGAATGGACCTATTTTAACGGGATTTTCACTGGCAGATAGCTGATGTAACAAGGAGTAACTTAGGCTACTTTTATTTCAGGAATTTATTTATTTTATAACTCTGCGAACTGAACAATAACAATTTTTGTTAAATTCTACGCGGGCGAAGGCGCGGGTACAGCTAGTCGTAAGTAAAAATAAACATTACATAATATCGTTCAATGTAAATCACCCCATGTGTCCACAAGCTATTGCGACTATATTATTTTGTGATTGATTGATTTGTAAGACTTGGTGGAGAGTTGTGTAAAAATGTTGATCGTATTGTTACTGTTAATTTGTTACAATTATGCTTTTGATTTATTTTTGATATTGTGAGCGTAAAATGTCGAATGCCGATCTGCGGATAAATCAACAATGATTTTTGTCATCGTTGAATTCTAATGTTTTTAATTAAGATTCGTTGTATTTTAAATAAATAAATAATAATAATACACCGTATACATACCAAAATAACATTTTTACAATGTTTGTCTGTCTGTCTATTTGTCAATTTTCACTGGTAGATGATGTGATAAGGAGTAGCTTAGGCTACTTTTATTTTAGAAATCTTTTTATTTTTTTTACTCTGCGAACTGAACAATAACTTTTTACACACACCCCGCGCGCCTCGCCGTGATCGGAAGTTATTTGCAAGCAAGTGTTAAATAATTGGAACTATTAGGCTGTTAATTCATTGGAAAATGCGATTAACTACCTCATTGAAACTGTGCTTGAGTTTCAAAAAAAAGTGACATCACTTGAAAAGGCTATAGACCTAAATAGCGTAATTAAAAAACTTATTTGTGTGAGTGGAGTATCAAGTGAATCGGTGATCAATAAAAAATATTGACAACAATGAGGGTTACGTCTCTGCAACTAATGACTAATGTCAATCATCGGTCGAAGCCGGCAATCTCGGTGCCCGTCTGGAGCAAGGCGGTCGTCGTTATGACGACTGAGTTCACTCGAGCCAGCGTGAGCGCACTGGCTTCCCCGTCGAGTGAGTCATAATTTGAACGCAAGTTGTAAATAATTATGTGGTGTCATGGGACACCAGGTAGGAACGAAGTTCCTTCGGATAGTATAGAAGCAACACAATTTGAAAAAAAAAGGTTGAATTTTATATATATTTTCTAGTTCTTGACTATTTTTTAAATTTTGTTGATTGGTTTTTAATTAAGTACATAAAAGTATTTAGGAAATTTAGTATTTTAGAAAATAACAAATAACGTAAAATAAAATAAATCAAACAAAATATTAATAATAATAATAATTCAAACTATTAAGTGTAATAAAAAAACATATGGCATTATTTATTTTTGTCAACAGTATAAACAATTAAAAAAATAACATTTACATAAATAATTAAAAAAAGTTACCTAGTAATATTTTAGTTTTACAAAAGTCATATTATACAGTCGTGTAACTGATAATACGTTGCTTCCGTTATATATTTTTCTTACGGTTTTAGTATCACATTTTTTTCAGTTCGCTCGCCCAGCCAAATGTCAAGCCTGCCGTAAGGAACTTTGTTCCAATAATGCGTTATTGAAGCCATCGACGCTTAATGCGTAGAGAGTCGATAGTGAGAATTCGAATTCGAATGAGTGGGTTAATGTGAGACCGAGACGATCGCGCCGTCGATCGGCAACCACTAATAAAAGCGAGCGTAAGTTAGCGGTGTAGGAAGAGATTATACCTGCGGAGGAGTCAGATATAAACTTAAAAGGAGGCAATAAATTGACCAAAACTCGGAAAATAACCCCGATCAGCAAGGGGATAAATACGTCGAGTATTAAAATTAAGGCGGTTGAACGTAACAAGTATTTACATGTCTGGAGGCTTCTTAAACGTACTACAGAGAAAGACATAACCGAGTATGTAACAGAACTATTGGGCGAAGGCACCGTAACAGTTAGCAAGATCCAACACAAAACAGAGAGGGTTGTACTCGTCATTTAAAATTTGTGTAACGGAAGACAATTTTAACGAGTTGTACAATCCTAGCGTATGGCCCGAAAGACGCCGAATACAGTGAATGGGTATTTTTTCGAACCCCCAAACACGCTCAAAAAGAAGTCGCTGACTAATAGGATAGTTAACATTCTGTATCAGAATGTAAGAGGCCTCCGAACGAAGACTTCGCATTTTTTATCTTTTGTCGAATCTTTGGGCTCCGATTTGTTCGCGGTCACCGAAACCGGCTGCGACTAGGCCATTCAGAATGTGAAGATCGTGGCGTCCGGCTACTTCGTGGTGCGCTGCGACCGTGCGAACGGACGACAAGCAGGGCGGCGGCGGCGTGCTGCTGGCGGCCGCGCCTCGGTTCGAGTTGCAGCAAGTACCCGTGTCTGACAGTATTAACATAGACAATTGTAATTTTGAACTACTATGTGCTTCGGTTTATATATGGTAAAACCGGGAGAGATGCCGCAGTGGGATAGATGCCTCATGTTCTAAAAACCTAACATCCCGAACTCACAAATAAAAATTAATCGCATAAGTAGGAGTCGAAGTCACCCCGTCCCTCAGATATCCACAGATATTCGTGTGGCAAGGGTCACCAACCCGCCTGCCCAGCGTGGTGACTATGGGCAAAACACATGAGTTCACGTTATTTTTGGCGTAAACTTGTGGAGGCCTATGTCCAGCAGTGGACTTTATAGGCTGTAATGATGATAATGATGAAGGACGCGTTTGGATCGTGTGTGTAATTTTCTCCGTGGTGAAATTTACAAACACGTCAAAGTTTTAAAGGTTAGTATTTAAGGTTGTATAATTTTATAAATAGTAATAAATTCCGTTATATTTTTTATCACGTCTATATACTGGATCATTGAGTCTGCATATAGTTGTAAATAGATGCTATTTTGTTTATAATTTATTTAAAAAATACATAGGCATCTATCCCAATCACAAAGATAGTTGCCCTGATTTTTTGAGGTATAGGTGCCCTTAGCCTTGCCCTCATCTATCCCTTCATTCACCATATACAGAGTAAGTTTATATGTATAGTTTTTATTTTGTTATATTTTTTATGTATTTACGTATATTTATGTTTGGATGTTTTACTGATTCTAGCAGAACTATGCCACGAAAATATAAAAGAAAGGAAGAAATGCGAGCTCGAGTATGTTCTTGGACTATAGAAAACCTACAGTCAGCTTTCGATGAGAAAGTATGATTGTGCAATGTGCATGTTGACAGTTGATATGAATATTTTAGACCAACAATTAAGAATTTATACTTTTGTTGAATAAATGCTTGTAAAATTTAATTAAATTTATATATATATATATATATATATATATATATATATATAGCCAAATGTCAAGTATATATATATATATATATATATATATATATATATATATATATATATATATATAGAGACAATCGATGTTTTAGGAGTAGAACTAACCTAACCTAACCTAACATTTGGTTTGGCTTTTTCGTTTACACGGTTTAAAGGGCATCTATCCTACTCACTATTTTCATGGTGGGGGCAACTATCCATATAGATAGGCATCTATCCTCAAAAAAAAGGGTTCACGAAAAGCTAATTTCTGCTTAATTTGTATTGGCTAGGTTGAAAAAAAATAGTCATAATTCAACATAAAGGATTGAGCTAGCTACATTAATAAAAATTATTCGTATAAAAATCATATTTTTAAAATTAGGTGGCTATTTCAAAAAGTGAGGCATCTATCCCGGTTTTACCCTACGTGACAGATTTTTGTTTGCCTATTGTGTTGTTTATATACCACCGCGGACTGGGGAAAACGAGTACCTAGTAATGCTCGGATTGATTGAACAAATATTTGTGAGATTTAAAAATAATGTAGTTATAACAGTGTACTCATTTACTACGAATATTTTATGTCCTTTTGTGAATTTGTTTAGTATAATACTGTTCCGAACTGCCAAGGCCGACAGCAAGACCTGGTGGTGAGAGCGCGCGGCGGCGCTGGGGTGGCGGTGGAAGCGGCCGACGAGGCTTTACTGCCGGTGGACGCGTACCACTCGCCGCGCAAAGAAGAAAATAGAGATGATAAATAAGAGATGTTTTTGGTAAGTATGTGCCTTTGAAGTCTCGTAAATGGGATGATTTTAGATATCCATTATGGTATAACTCACAAATTATTAAAGATATACAGATAAAATTCAGGCTACACAAAAAATATAAAACTAGTTAGTGTCGTAGCGACTATGAGAAGTTTTCTCAGTATAGAGCGAAAGTAAAGGCGGAGACTGCGCGTGCTCATAACCTCTATCAGGAACGAGTCCAGGATAATCTCGCATCGGACCCCAAAGCATTTTGGGGGTTTTTAAGATCTAAGTGAGGTACTTTCACGCAGTGTAAATTAATGAGAGAAGGGCGCACTCTTTCAGATCAGGAATGTGCAAATGAACTAGCCATGTTCTTCTCCGTGCTTAGCGTGCGTAGCTGTTGGACCGGATCCCACCTTACATCCTCAAGGATTCTCGTCTCACGCTTGAGGAGCCCCTGCTGCATGTGTTCAATGTTTGCCTGGCTAACGCTACCTTTCCTGATAGGTGGAGACTCACCCGAGTGGTACCAGTGTCGAAGGGATCAACCCGTGGCTATCCTGTTCGCAATGGCCACGGTGTTTGAGTTGGCTATCCATCATGCGTTGTATGTGGGGCCCGGTTATCTGATGCACAGCACGGATTTCGTTCTGGGCGGGGAACAACGGGCAATCTGCTGTATTTGATGACGCGGCTGGTGCCAGCAATGGAAGTTGTGCGGCAGGTAGATGTCGCCTACTTCGATTTCCGGAAGGTATTTGACACGGTTGATAACGACGTCCTGCTGGAGAAGTTGGCTGGGAGCCGTATTCAGGCGTCAGTTAAGGTAGTAATTTAGTACCCCTCCAATTCATCATAATGATTAATGATCTACCGGAGGTGGTTCAAGAGTCTACATGCCTCCTATATGCTGCCGACTTGAAGCTAGTACGCGAAGTGGGTGACATGGTGGACCATTGAGGGACTGCAGAAGGATATTGACACCGGTGTCGAATGGAGTCGCAGGAATAGACTACACTTCAATGCTGGAAAGTGTTCCTTGCTTTCGTTCAGTCACACGCGTGTTCCTCGGCACTTTGCCTATCGCGTGGGGGATGAGCCTTGCGGCCGGTCACAGAGGTGAGGGATCTAGGCGTTCGTTTTACCTCTGATCTCAACTTTCGGGGGCATATAGCCGAGGTATGCAAACTTTGTGTATACTGGCTGATAAAATAGAGTTACCGAATTTTTGTATGTTCACCCATATAATAATGTATAAGAGAAGTGTGTACCTTAATTAGTCCTACAAAAAAGTCCGCAACAGCATATATCTATCTTTTATAAGTAAGCCATTATCGCAAAAACTGTGAACCATAAATACAACAAAAATTGATAATATATTTCTGATGCACATTTGGTAGTAATAAATTGATTTTTATGTCGCAGGATCAATTTGGTGAATTTTGGTATAAAGATAGATATTGAAAAGATAATAAGCTACTCGTAGTACTTACTAATTCTGTGCAGACAAAGTCGCGGGTGCCAGCTAGTTTATATATATATATATATATATATATATGATAGATGACGAGTATCTTTCTGTTCTTTGGATGTTATTGAGAGTGCTGGAAACAGTTACAACACCTCGATATATGACTCGGAAACGCTTGTAGACAAATTATCACAAGCTTTTCTGAATAAACAGAATTTCCTAACCTTGGTGCATATTAATGCGCAGAGCATACTTGCTCACTAACCGGAATTTCTTACATCTTTTAGCAGTTACATAGTTGATTCTATCCTTGTTTCCGAAGCCTGGTTTAACCCTAGAAAGATAACGTGCGCCTCCGAGGCGAACGAAAAATAGATATATCATTGTATCCTTTTAACCGACGCGTTTCAATGTTTATTTTTACATACCAACTCGCCCGTAAGATGACTACTACTGTTCAATAAGTACCACAGTTTACTTGCTATAAGCACATGTTGCGCCTGAGAGGCGCATGCTTATATTTTGTGTAACTTTTGTAATTTTCTCGTGATTTTCTTTTTATTATATGTTACGTATGTTCTCGTGTACCGTACGTATACGTATTTAACATAGTATTCAGTTAATGTAAATAGTTTTACGAACATTTTAACATTTAACGTTGGACCGACGATCTACGAAAGATTGCCGGTGTAGGCTGGATGAGGATTGCGGAAAACCGGGATGCCTGGCGCGAACTTGGGGAGGCCTATGTCCAGCAGTGGACTGCCATAGGCTGAAGTGATGATGATGATGAGTGATGAACATTTTAACATCATAAGGTCAAACAAATGAAAATTCTTGAAAATTTGAAAAATACCTGTTCTCAAGCCTAAGTAGCCTATGTTCTATTTCGATTAACCTCTTGATTTTACAAGCTAAACTTTAAAGATGATATATAATATCTTGTTTTCATGTTATGGAGATGCTACAAACCCTACAATTGATAAACCTGAGATAATTATATTCATCGACACATTTGATCAGATAGTACTTTGCTGTTTCGTTGTAAAAAGACTAACAGATGTCTAAAATATTTTTTATAGTATTTTATATATGGTTTGTGTCAATTCTTATATAATTAGCACTCAGTGTATTGTCAAAACAAGAAAAACCATTAAACAAGTGAAAAAAATATCCACAGGAATTTCGCCTCCATCCATGGATGAGCTCTTGAATGCAAATTCATATTTCAAGAATCCAATGCTAAAATTCGCTATCAACGTGAGTTAAGCAAAGCATAAAAGTAAAAGAATGTCGCAGATGACGTGTATAAAGTGTAAAAATACCTCATGTAGAAACATAAAAAGTTGCTTGTACCAACTGTTACAACAATACAAAACTCTTTCCCAAAATTTACTTGACACTCGAAAAAAAAACATTGAATTTATGGCTTATTTTAAACTCGTATTGAAAGTCATGTTATAGAGAAATGATTAAACTAGAAACCGCTGTGTGGCTACGGCACTAAAGAATTTAGCCAACCCCTCTCTTCCCGTGGGTGTCGTAAGAGGCGACTAAGGGATTACAAGGTTCCACAACCACCTTGGAACTTAAGAAGCCGACCGATGGCGGGATAACCATCCAACTGCTGGCTTTGAAATACACAGGCCGAAGACGGACAGCAGAGTTTTCGGTGCGACAAAGCCAGTACTGCGGTCACCAACCCGCCTGCCCAGCGTGGTGACTATGGGCAAAACACATAAGTTCACGTTATTTTTGGCGTAAACTTGTGGAGGCCTATGTCCAGCAGTGGACTGTATAGGCTGTAATGAAAAAAAAAAAAAGAAACCGCTACAAAGCCAATACAGACAAGTCTGGTATAGCTATGATTATGAAGTGATGATATTACTCTGAATTATTGATTCAGTATCATCTTCTCCTGTTGATGCTAGATACATGAAATTTACGGAGTCATTACTCGAGTCTTTACTCATTAGCCATTGCTCTTTAATAAGGTGTAATAATAAAAGAATGCTTTTTTGACAATTCTTTATTTAAAAAGGCATTTTGTATGTTTTTTTTTTTTTTTACAAAAGGGTGAAATTATGTGGAGATGATGATTATATATCTATATAATCATCATCTCCACATATATATATATATATATATATATATATATATAGTATACAAAATTTTTGTTGAATACATTGTAGTTTTTGGAAATCCCTTTACAGTTGAACCTGATATGACGGTAAAGAGTAACTATTCAGGAAAATAAAAAATTAAAGTTATACGGTTTAACTTAACTCTAAGCTTAACATTTCGTATGTTTACATTGATAAAGCGTTGGCGCAACGGTCACAGCACTGGTTTGCGGCTGTTGTGCTAGTTGTTGCGGATTCGATCCCCGCGCATGACAAACATTTGTATTGGCCATACAGATATTTGCCGTGGTCTGGTGTTTGTGCAGACCTTGTGGGTCTCCGTTTTAAGCCGTCGGTTCCGGTTGTTATCATGTACAACTGATAGCGATCGTTACTCATAGTAGGGAATATATCCGCCAACCCGCATTGGAGCAGCGTGGTGGATTAAGCTCTTATCCTTCTCCTACATGCGGAAAGAGGCTTATGACCAGCAGTGGGATATTACAGGCTGAAGCATTTTACATTTGTGCTTTGGGTAAGAAAAAATGAATATATCGTATTAGCATCTTTGGAAGAAATAATAAGAAAATCATTTAGTTTGATCTGTATTAATTTACGTTGTAGGTGTTTGTATGTATTTATTTAGAATAATTTTATGAAATTATAATTTTAAAAATTTTTATTAAAATTTTACTTTCCAAACGTAAAATATTTAAAACAAAACGGTCATATATGCCTTTTCTCCACGATTATAGATACTACAATTTTTGTCAATCGAAAAAGTTATAGGTATGAATAAAATGTAGAAATTTGATGAAGTTTATAATATCATAAATAAACTAAAAATAAAGTAAATTAAAGGAAAAATAATTTTCTATATTTGAGTAATTTACCTTTTCACAACCTGCTTTTATTTTTTGTAATTCGTCGTTTTAATAAATCCATTTTTTTACATTTTTAATGTATTAAGCGGTTTTAATTTGAGAATAATAATTTCATATGTTAGATAATACTTAACAGTTACTTACTATACGGCTAATAAGACACAAGATACTTAAATTGTCATCAAAGGCTAAAGTACTCAGGAATTACTAATCGCGTCGAGCTTTTAAGGCAACCGCTAGCGGTATCGCGGAAGTGCAACCGCGTCCCCATGATGCCACCCAGGCGTGTCGAAGGAACATCCCAGAGGTTTTAGTCCGTGCTAATCGGACGTACCCGACATAATCGGACAGCCCGGAGGAGCTGGGGGCATCCGTTAGGGATTTCCTTTGGATAAAAAAGTAGTACCTATTATTACCTTATTTAGGAGCTCTTTGTACCCCACGTTTATGGTTCGACTGTCCTCCGTTAAAACTACCACACTGCTCGCAGAGGTTGCTATAGTTCAGGCTTCATAGAACAGTTGTGTAAAAAATAGTTTTCTCTCAGGTCTACTGGTGTAGACAAAAAAAAATGAGGTCATGTTTTTAATTTTATTAATACGAAATAACCTCCTACTTAAATATACAGAATACCTAATATAAATCTCGCAAATTCGTGATTAGTTATTTATGTGACATCAAAAGCCTAATAATATAATTTTATGTTTCAAAAAATTCTACCTATGGTATGAGAGAAAATCTGTTTAGATGTATTAAGGCGTACAATTTCTTTTATGATAAGAATACTTTTTAAATGTCTATTTTCATTAAGTATATATAGACCAATGCTTTTAGCCTTTAGAAATGATAAAAGTGAAATAAATTATAATAGAATGAAACCCATTGGAAAAGGAAGAGAATATAACGAAAATGAAAGGAAAAATAAATTACAGGCGATCTGAGGTCGGGAAGTTGTAGGCATAAAAATAAAAAACCAAAAACTTGGGTTTTTGGATTACTCACATCAATGTGATAAAAGTGAAAATACATAAGTTGTAAATCTTTTTACTATCTACAACTTTGGCAATGAGCTTTTTTCCGTAGGACTTGTAGTTTTTTAAATGTCAATTTTTTACCCTCAACCCCCCCCCCCCGCCCCTTCCCGACCTCAGATCACCCGTAATTTATTTTTCCTTTTCCATTTTTTGTTTTTTCCATTTATTTTTTGGTTTTAAAAGCTATCTGCACTGATCTAATAAGTGGATGTTTATCGAAAATAAATGTTCATGGAAAAATAAGACGAACGTTCAAGTCATTAGAGTCACTTGTGGGGGTCTCCGTTAGCAAGAATATCAAAAATGCTGAAATAAAATTATATTGATAGCTATAAGGTGTTTCTCATTAGAAAAATGATGGACTTCGACAGTATTTTAGCTACAGATAAGACTATTAATATTGCAGAAAAAGGGCTATTCGTGGCATTTATGATCTTGGCTCGAGTTTTCTTCAGAAGATTTTTAATATTTATTTATTTATTTTATTTTCTTACATCTAATATTACAGGCATAACCCAGTTCACTAGACATAGTAAAGGAGACAGAAAGCAAAAGGAAAAAAAATGTTAAACTACAATTAAATAATTGTGTTTGCTCACAAACGAAAAAAAAATGACTTCAATTTCATCGACGAGTAATACAACGTAGATCGACGAAAAAATAGTCAAAATCGGTACACCCAGTGAAAAGTTATTGCGGATTTTCAAGAGTTTCCCTCGATTTCTCTGGGATCTCATCATCAGATCCTAGTTTCCTTATCATGGTACCAAACTAAGGATATCCCCTTTCCAACAAAAAAAGAATTGTCAAAATCGGTACATCCAGTAGAAAGTTATGCGGTATAATACAACGTAGGTCGACGACAAAAGCGTCAAGTAAAAACGCATTATTAGATATAACTCGAAAAGTAGTTGTTAGATCTCAAATAAATTTAAATAGGACCAATTGACACACACCACCTTTTGATTAAAAAAAAATGTCGAAATCGGTCCACCCGGTCAAAAGTTCTGAGGTAACATACATAAAAGAAAATACAGTCGAATTAAGAACCTCCTCCTTTTTTGGAAGTTAGTTAAAAAGAATTAGCTGACTTAAACAATAATACTAAAAACAAAACATTGTAACATTAATAAATATAAAAACATTAAATTCATTTCTCATAACAAATTATATACAAAGTAACTTTTGCGAATTCACTCCACGAACAAGAAAAAAGGTCTAGTGTGTCAGCCACCAAGTTCAGCGTTCTGACTGAACGAGCAAGGGGGCCGTTGCGCACTAGCTTGGTTCTGCCGTGGGGTACTGCAAATAAGCTCGGTCGCCGCCTTTGTTGTAGATACCTATCGGGTACGCTCAAAACTATCCACTGCAGTACCCCTGGATTATTGACAACACCGCGGAATAATTTTAAAATATAAGTTGCCAGAGCCAGCTCTCTCCTAGTCTCCAACTTGTTGTATCCAACCATGCCCAATACAAACAATGTCGCATACATCAAGGGATACAAGGGATACAGGCCATAAAGCCTATGGTAAAGAAACCTGGTGAATTTATTTTGAATACGTTCCAGCATGAGACTGTATTTGACTTGATATACTTAGAATGGTTAGAATTAATATGATTGGTATACTTAGAATTGATTCACAGGACCTTTATAATAGTATTGAGTACATTCATAAAATATCGATTATTATGACATAAAATGAATTGATGAAAAAAACTGTAACTAAAGAATTCCAAGTTTGTTGCTAAAGCATGTATTTCGTGCAAGTTACGACAACGTTTGTAATAATTGAAGTTTAAAGAACACAAAAAAAAATCTTAAAAAAGTTAAAACTACGTGTAGTCTCCGTATCAAATAAATAAATTGTCTCTCTCAGTAAAAAAAAAAAAGTGAAATTAGATCAAGTACAAACAAAAAAAAAAAATGGTTTAAACTTAAATAATAAACACGACTTTTGTCTAAACAATGATTTTAAAGTAAACGAAAGAATGGGCCATCTTTTATGCAGTATATATAAATCTTTAAACCCACTGTCTCAATACCCACCAGAGTACACCAATAAGAATCTTAGAATAATTTAAATACTAAGTCTAAAAAATTACTCAAATTGAAGCAGTAATTGAGCAGCAAGTTAGGTTTTAGTTACTTATAAAAATTGCGTACATAGACATACGTACATAGAAAGCTTCATCGCATCGTAATGCATGACGGTTGACTCATGATCACCTTATTCTAAGGCAATCAAGTTTATTCTAAAATATTGAATAGTTGGCGAAGGCGAAATCCTCATCCATATTACACACTACACACTCGCGATTAATCATTGCAAGTATTATTTTTTAACAAAATAACATAATTTGTATTCAATGAATATCCTAGAAGAAAATAATAAAAAATTAAAAGATATTTGTTGCGTTATAATTGGCTAGATATATGAATACTTACGAATGAAAATCACTTCAACAACAAGGCCCACATATATTTTATTTGGTATATTTTTTTCCTCAAATTAATACGGGTCACAGCTAGTGTAAACATAAACAGCTTACTTTTTTTTCGGTTATTATTAATATTTACATAAAAATAACTAGTTGTATAATGAGAAATGTATTACCTATTTTTAATGAGTATGGTTCACAAATCACTTTCATAATAAGTAATACATTAACACTAATAAATCAGAATTGGGAACTGAAAATATTCAATACACTCGGGTAGAAAGTGTGCTTGTGTGTGTTTGGCATTTATACATTGTAGTAAAGAAATGTATATCATCTCGCCATTACCAAGTTTGACATTAAATTTAGAAAAAAATAATTAGCAGTTTTTCTGATACGGAATTTTCCCTGACAACCTTTGTTGTATAAGCGTAGGCGAAAATTGCGTCACGAATAATACTAACTACTTTCTACTTTATTTCTCCGGAATTTTTCTCCAGGAGCTCATTACTTTATTAAGAAGCTCCAGCAAAAAAAAAGAAAAAAAAAATTGCACGCGCTATTTTGTTTTAGTTTGTTTTATTTGTAACAGGTTGCTTAAAGAATTTTTTTATATTTATTGTCTTTGAAAGTGCTTTTAATATTTTTGCATATATACGAAAATGCGATGTTAATACTGGTAGTTATTTTCTTTGATTATGACATTAATGTTTGAATTCAATTTCATGGCCGATCCATTTGTTGACAGCATACTTACAGGTACTAAGTTCTTTCAAATTTGAGTGTCATGTGGTCGAGTATATTAATTAACCCCCTTACCCGTTTATCGGGATTTCTGGTACTAGTTAGATGGAATTCCGCCACATTCAGTGACCTCTTCCAAGAAGCGACTCACCGTGATGTCGGGGCAGCAGTGAATAGGTCGGCACGTGTATGTATGTCTGGAGGCCGCCACGGTTTTCGTTTTATGGGCGCATAAAAGCTATTGATTTGAAAAAATCGCTTTAACTACCATTTAAGAAATTAAAAAATTAAGGTACGAACGGTGACAAATTCACAAGAATTCAGAACAATGTACGTAGGCATAAATTGAAGTGATGTGGTTATTGACTGTTATTGTTGTTTATCGTGAAACTAGTGACGAACTGTTTATTTCGGTTGATTAACCTCAACCTACGTAATTTTAAGCTACACGTCCTTTGCAGCCCGTTGCTTCCCGCCGACCCGATCACATCAGCTCAATTGAATAACAATAACGTGATATCACCGTTTCGCAAACAGGTCAATCATATATGTACTGAATTATTAAATATATTTATAATGGTGTTTAAGTTTTCATTACAAATATTCCATTTAATTGATTTGTTGGCTCAGCGGTTACAGCACTGACTGTTGCGCTGGCGGGAGTTTTTTTAATATACATTACCTATACTTACACGTGTATATAATATAACATACTAGCTGTACTCTGCGCGCGTTACTACGCTATTTATATATATATATTTTTTTGGTCCTACCAATTCAGAAATTTTTGTGGGTTTATGCACAACACGTTGCTGAAGATCATGACATGATCAAATGCATAGTTTATGATTCTATAAAGGACATACGAAAAATCTTTATTTTTACATATGTAGATGATTTAAAATGTACATTTTTATATTATATAATATAGAAGCGAATTTCGTAAACAAAACAATATTAGGTAATATTTTATAAGATTCGTTTATTACATTGTGATCGTAAGTGGAAATTTCCACTCAAGTACACGTTATTTCACTTCGTTCGTAGTTGAATAAAAAATAAACAAAGAAATAAATATTTCGCAATACTGCCAGTAGGAGCTTCAAGACAACTTATTTTACAATGTCTGTTTGTGCGTATGTAATTTTTTTACTACACGTAAGTTTACGGGGTGAGTTAATAAGGTGAAACTTTCAACAGATTTTCCTTTACTTGAGACAACATTTAGTGTGATTCGCCATTTATTGATACACATGAATGTTATTTATGTATGCATGAATGGTTTATGGAAATCTAACGACATCGGAAAACTAAATGGTAATAAATTACATATTAAATATTCAGAAATTGGTGCTTTAAATGACAATGTATAATCTTAAAATATATCAGTATTAGCTCAATATAAAGACATTACTGATTTTTTGACTGTATCAAAAAGTAGGAGAGAGTACTTCGTTCAATATTTAAGAGTTTTTTGATTTTCACTACTTAAAATTGCCGGCACTACTTAAAGTTGTTTTAAGATTTCGTTTGTAAATATTTTCACATACACAAGGTATTCATTTAGATATCGTGTCGTTACAATATTGTGTATTATGTTCGATTTACGCTTGAAACGAATATTTATTTTTATTCAAATATTTATTGTTTGATCTTGTGAGTCTTTCTATTGTTATATTAGTCGAGGGTTTTCTTAGCGTTGTCCTTCGGTCTACGGTAGAGTAGCGCGGCGAATTAAGCTCCCACCCTTTTCCCATATAGACTGGTAGGTCTTTGTAGTCAAAGTAAATACATAAATACAAATACATCTTTTAACTGAGGTAGGGCACAGCAGGAATTTCTTGCTCAAAATATGAAGCAGCCCGACTGGGGTAGTACCTCGACCTTACAGAAGATCACAGCTAAATAATACTGTTTTCAAGCAGTTTTGTGTGTGTTGTTGTTGGTGAGTAAGGTGACCAGAGCTCCTGGGGGGGATTGGGGATTTGGTCGGCAACGCGCTTGCGGTGCTTCTGGTGTTGCAGACGTCTAAAAGCTACGATAATCTCTTACCATCAGGTGAGCTGTACACTTGTTTGCCGACCTAGTGATCCAAAAAAAAAAAAAAACAACGAAGCTTTTATTAAGAAAATTGTTTCTCGTTAATTTAATATTTCAAATGGCCGACATCATTGACATGGTTTTGTTACTCTAATCGTCACCAAGACAAATTATTTAGATGTAAAAAAAAATTGTCTTAAAATTGATATGATACCACTAACTCGTTTTGTGCAATACACAGGCAGAAGACGGGCAGCAGCGTCTTCGGTGCGACAAAGCCAGCCCTGCGGTCACCAACCCGCCTGCCCAGCTGCCTATCGCAGACCACTGCTGGACATAGGCCTCCACAAGTTAGCTCCAAAAATGGCGTGAATTCATGCGTGTTTCCTAAAGTCACCACGCTGGGCAGGCGGGTTGATGACTGCACTGGTGTTTACACCATTTTTGGCGTGAACTTGTGGAGGCTTGTAGACTGCGGTAGGCGGAAGTGTGTGTGTGTAGGAAAAAATAATTTAAGCGTAATCAAATATTCGATGAGTTCTCTACTTACATTACGTACTCTACTGTACTGTATGGGTTGTCTGGAAGAAATGGCTAATTAGCCATAAGTCCGCCCATTGTACTTCACTGTCTGTAACTATCTTTATGCTTTGTTTGTAATATATTTGTGGTGTACAATAAAGTATAAAATAAATAAATAAATAAATACTCCAAGAATCCTTGGTATTTACTACTACTCTAACGAGCCCGGTATCAATATAACTGATAATACGCCTATGATATTTCAACGTTTTGCGCTATAAATTTATCAGTTTTCTGTAAGTTTTAAAGTTAAAAATAATACAATATGTAACATAAAAGAATATTGGCGATGAAGCGTAACAAGAGTGCTCCGTTGAAAGCTACTTAACTTTTGATTCCAGATCATCTATTGTCAACGTAACAATAACTGACGTTTACTTTATAAAAGTGTAAAAGATATTTTCTGTTCTAAGACTTAAGAGAAACACAAACAATATAAACTAGATAAGAAAGGAAAGCTTTGTATGTTATTGTAAAAAATTGAAATTTTTGATATCGAGGTGTAATGTTCAAATATTATAAAAATAACTAAGACAATAACTACTAACTAAATAATAAAGAAACTTAAAAAAAACATATAGCCGAATTAATCAAGAGTTTCTCATGTTTTACGCATTGCAGCACATTTAACGACTCAAATTTATTTATATTCTATATACATAACTATGTTAATCTCATACATGTTAATCTCATTGATTTTATATTCAATGAGATTAATTACTGATTAATTTCACGTATTGTTACGTTATTTTTGATAACTCAATTACTCGTAGTCAGTAAAGCTGTACTAATTTATAATATAACTAGCTCTACCCGCGACTTCGTCCGCGTGGAATTTAACAGAAAAGTTATTGTTCAGTTTTCAGAGTTATAAAATAAATAAATTTCTAAAATAAAAGTAGCCCAAATTACTCCTTATTACATCAGCTATCGGCCAGTGAAAGTCCCGCCAAAATCGGTCCAGCTGTTTGAGAGATTAGCATATGCATTTAGTAAAAAGCGGTTATTTTAATATTACAAACAGACACTCCAATAATATATTTGTATAGATTAAAAAAAAACGAGTACAAAACGATATAATATATACTCATAAAAATTAAACGTTCTCTTATTTATTTTTATACAATAAATAGTGTCTTGGCAAATATTATTATTACTCAAAAAAAAATTTCTTTTTCATTCTCTAAACAATTTAACATTTCCCTTTTTATCCTTAGGAGCACCATATATAACACAGTGCACTGTTAAACTGTTAATTGTTTTTGCTGCACTGTTTATCACATAAATTGTATCTTTTTTTCTGTAAATGAATAAATAAATAATTTGTACAAATATTTCTTTCCGGTTTGGATGTCTGTCCTTGTGAGTTTCTCTACCGCGCCCCCGATTCCGGTCCCGGTCATTATCATAAGTACTTGATAGCAATCGTTACTCATATTAGGAAACATATCCACCGATTCGCAGTGCCGAAGCTTGGTGGATTAAGCTGCAATCCATCTCCTACAGAGGCCTATACCCAACAGTGAGATGTTACACATTGACGCGATGCGATGCTTAGGAGCATCCGCTGTTGTAATGCTCACTGTTAAATATGTCAAGGGTAACAAGTCAAGCAATTGCTGGTCGGTTTCTTGTTAAAGTTACCCGAATTGTATTACACATATCAATGCTGCTGTTCCATTGCCAACGCTTACCATGACACATACGCTTTTGCTAACGTAACGTCTGAAAGAGAATCTATATATCCTACCATAGCTATAGAGTTCGCGTTCAATATTAATTAGCAATTTATCTCATCCGATTCAAAGTCATTCATTTAATAAATAATTATACCGTCATCAAAATCTAAAAATAAATCTAATATAAAATCTAATATATAAAATTCTCGTGTAGCGGTGTTTGTAGTTAAAATCCTTCGGCTTGACCGATTCTCATGTCATCAGTCTCATGTGTGAATATCGGGTAGGTCTGAGAATCGAACAACATCTATTGTTCATACCCCTAAGTTACAAGGGAGGGGGGGGGGCATTAAGGGGTTAATAATATGTTTGGCAAAACAACGTTTGCTGGGTCATCTAGTATATCTATAAAATGTTATTTATACTTATTATTATATGTAAAACCATTTTGAACTTTACGACATCGTGGTTAAAACACAGAGACTTGAAAGCGTACCGAAACTTATTAATCCGGAGTAGCATTTCTAGATTATATTAAGTGAAAGGCGTAATTTTTTATCATAAAGTATATTCATTCGCAGCATAGCGTATTTGATAATGATTTTTCCCATAAGAGCAAAATAGGTCTTTGTTAAGTCACAAGATATTTTGTGGACTGTCATACTAAATAAATGTTTATAAATCATACCAATCTTAAGAATTATCAGGTAACTAAGTTAGGTAAAAAAACCATCTTTATCAAAACATACATCGTTTAACGATAATATTAAAATAATTTATGTCGTACAGTTTTGATTTTTATAACTCATGAGGATATTCGCCCAAAACAGACATATTAGTTTCTTTGAGATAGTTCAGCCATACATGTTAATTTCCGTACTGAAATTGCATTGGTTATTTTAGTAGAACATCATACTACCCCGACAACTTCAAAGTTATATAAAATTGAAATCAAAATAATTTATAATGATATAAAGTCAATCGAGTATTTAAATTCAAAAGGATTTATTATAATTTTTACTTTAGCTCGGTTCTAATAGTATTTGATTTCAAAGCGGTACTTGTCATTTCGTTCTTGAATGAAAATTATGAAACTTTTTGTGTAAGTTAAAGATATTGAAATGAAGTTGAATATTTAGGCATACTTTTTTACCAGAGTTTCTTTTAAATAGTTGAAAAATAATTATAAAAATATCGCTTTAGAAACTCGTTTGTTTATTTTCTCTGTTATTTTCCTTAGAAGCAAATACCTGGAACTAATACAAATCTGTTTGTTTTGACACCCAACGTGGTAAAAGGTGTAGGCTTTTGTGCGATAAATGCGTATATAGTTCATTGTGTGACATGCGTCGTAAATGTTTACCGAATAACAACGAATATTAAATATTTTATTTGTTTCGAGTGGTTACTTGAAATTCAGCCTCATATTTCGAAACAAAGCTTAGTAATTCCATCAATAGATTACATTCAGGTATATTACATATTTCGAACGTTTCGGCGAACAGTTCATAGAATCCACCTCACATGTAAAATTCCTTAGTAGCATAATTGTTTACCTACGAGTACAAACAAAAATTTGATATTCACAAGCACAATTTGTATTTCGTCAGTTTATAAACACTTAAATTCTTCTTCTTTCATTATTTTATTACATACAGTATGATTTTCCTTCATAATATTTTTTTTACAAGTAATAATTACTTTATTTTAATGTTAGATAATATAATAAATAATATGTGAATGTTTAGAGTGCGTAAAATATTTATAAAATAAAAAAATGATCGAATAATATATTGTAGTTCTTTTTTATTTCTTATATTTATGTTGTTTGTCATTTTTTGTAGTTAAACAATAATAGTGTTTTTTTAATCTGTATAATATAAGCAAAAGTATGGGAACCTCTTCTGTTTATTTTGGAGAAGAATCAAGAGTTATATACTTAAAATCGTTTCAGTATAATGTTGAAAATAATATTATTTTTTGCATCATTACGTCCGTATTGAACACATGAATAGTGGACGTAAACATTCAAAGATTACGATTATTGTATTGATTTAAATATATTTTCTCTCTTTTAGATACACTAAGTACACAGTCATACATCGTGTTGAACTTTACTTACTTTGGTTGCGCTAATAAATAGTTCTCATAGAGCTCTTAATAACTTATCTGTTTGATTAAAGTACGTCATACGTAATGGTTAGAAAAAGTAGGCGTTACTTTTAAAATGATATGAACTAGAAGTTAATTAATATATTATAGTGATCGTGCTCTGTTTCTCTATGTGTTGACGTTATTCTTCATATTATCAAAAATTTACCATTCACTCGTAGAACACCAGAAAGTTACTTTTAATTTTTTCAAGATAGCACTTAACTTTTCTATTATGTACGTAAACTAATACAGCTTTATACTGGCTCTGCTTGGGTTCTTTGCTTTTTTTGATATATTGAAGAAGTATCCCGCCCTGTATCGGGTTAGAAGGACGCCGCTTTGGCGCAACGGTCACAGCCATAGATTGTAACCTGTAGCGCTGGCGGATGCAGGTTCGATCACCGCACATGACAAACATTTGTATTGGCCATAAAGGTATTTACCGTGGTCTGGGTGTTTGTCCAGTCTTTGTGGGTCTCCCCACCGCGCCTCGGAGAGCACGTTAAGCCGTCGGTCTCGGTTGTTATCGTGTACACCTGATAGCGATCGTTACTCATAGTAGGGAATATATCTGCCAACCCGCATTGGAGCAGCGTGGTGGATTAAGCTCTGATCCTTCTCCTACATGGGGAAAGAGGCCTATGCCCAGTAGGATATTACAGGCTGAAGCGAGCGATCGGCTTAGAAAGTCTTTTTTTCCCGAAGGATTACTAATTACTAATTTATAATGAATAAATAAAGCCTATAAATATAAAATGTTTTCTTCATCAATTTTAAGTGATGTATTGGTATGTAGATATTTACCTACAGTTAGCAGAGCCCTGTAAATTTTTTTAAACTACATTTCTTAAAGTCGTCTTTTTGTCGATCTACGTTTTTGTATAATATTTGCTATATCTGCTATTAGTCTCTGGAACTTGTTACCAGAATCTACCCGTAAAGTTCCTTCACGTAACTCATTTAAGGGACAACGACTAATTTTTTATTTGTTTTTATTTTTCGAGTTTTATTCAATCATCCCAATGTTGATTGATAGGGAATGCTTTTAGTATTAAACCAGATATGCGAAATTTTCAATTATGTTTTGCGAAATAAAATTTAAACATTTTTGTATAAATAAAAAAATTGCAAGAGCTATTATTGTCAAACTGTTATTGAAATCATATCATATATATTAATACGCTAAGGTTAAGATGTCTGCCTCTGCCAATTACTCCACATAATTATATAACATTTTATAGATAATTGCTTGTTCTACTGGCATCAACAACTAAATTGATTATTGATTTTGTTTTTGTAAATTAATTAATTATTAAAATTATGTATGACTTAATTTTGAATCATAGTCAACATGATTGAAGGTTGATAAATTTTTTGGTCATATTCAAATTAACTCACGTATAAGTGCTTTTTTGTAATTTTGTAAAGTGATAATTATTATACTTATTTAGTGCGAATTATTCACACGGGTATAGCTATCATTACAGCCTATACAGTCCACTGCTGGACATAGGCCTCCATCCAGGTATAGCTAGTAAATTGTAATTATATGCTATTCTATAATACCTATAGACAATTATTTTTTATATCAGATTTCAATCAATTTTCGAACTACTGTTTTCCAATAGCAAATTATTTTGAGCTAGTAAACTCAGTAAACTTTATATCGTAGTTTTTTATATTTATTTTTTTAAAAACATTTATCCTGATAGTAACGAAAAACCAGCTATAAAATTTAGTTCAGCTGTTCAGAAATTATTTATTTAGATGGTATAGAATAAAACTGATCTGAAACAGTTAATTGTTTATAGGTCATACGGGTCTCAGGTATATACGATAACAAACTTGACGAACGGCTTTACGTGCTATACGAGACATGGTATACAAAGCTTGAAGGATACGATCAATAATAAAATTTCGCTACGAGTACAAATCTAGCTATCGAACGCCATACGATTTTTTGAAATACTTTGCATCTCTTGAAATAGCTGCCACTATCTTAAGATACTTTTTAATATTATCTGCAGGGACCCGGATAGTTGCTGCGGAAGAATACATGTCTCAGTTTCAAACGTTCTATGTTAGGCTTAAAATTATATTGTTAACCTTGCTATACCTACGTGAAAAAGTGTAACACGTATACCACGCACGGTCTAGGGGACCGAGAGTATTAATATTAATGCCGTTTTAGTAGATTGTTTAGTAACGTATCGTCATTAAATGAAGTTTGGATATAGACAGTATTGTGTACAAATACATATTGAAACAGGGGATTATAGAAAATATTGAATTTTATTACCAACTAACAGTATTTCATTACAACCTTGGTAAAATTACAGAGATCTAGCAATCAGAAAAAAAAATTAGTGAAAATATACTTTTTTTTTGTTTAACCAAAATAAAATCTTAAATTTTAATAGAACATATATTATATTCTTCTATAATACATAAAAAAAAACGTAAAAAATATATAAGTAAAGCTTATTCGAAGTGGTCAACATTGGCTGCAATTAAATGTTGAGGCCAGTTATCAATAGAAGATATATTTTTTTTTCGGAAAAATTCTTAACTGCCAATCGTATGTTTTGTTTTAGGGAATCCAAATTATTATGACATTAAGAGCGGATTGAGATCGGGACTAGAAGACGCCCCGTCTTCAGTTCTGACAAAGTCCGAAACGTTGGTTGGCTCCATACCTACTTTGTGTCATCACAGCGATTTGGTTTCTTTATCACCCCACTCTATTTTAATATAACAAAATATTTTACAATGTGTTGGCGTGAAAATGGGAAAACACAATGAACAATCATAAAAAATGACTGATTCCAAACAACAATATTATATAATACTGGCCCAGCAAACGTTGTTTTGCCATATATTTTATAAACCCCCTTAACCCCCTCCCCATTATAACTTATGGGTATGAAAAATAAACGTTGGCCGATTCTCAGACCTACCCGATATGCACACAAAATTTCATAAAAATCGGTCTAACCTTTTCGGAGGAGTATGTTAACTAGCATTGTGACACGAGAATTTTATATATAACATACCAGATTAGCTACCTCGTTAATATTATAAAAAAACGCAGAACCTTAGATTTACGGTTCTGCTATGTCAAAAAGAAATAATTATTTAAAGGAGGTATACTTAATGGAGGTTACAACAATGAATTATAATTTGTGTTGGTAGATTTGTAATTTATGCGCTTTTAAAATACTGTCACTTAAAATATGTTTTAATTCGACTTATGATAAGAAAATCACTAATTATTTCACGATCTAAATTATACGGCAGAAATTGAACAGAGTTTCCCCTACGAGACAAAAGCTTCGTTCGTCGTTCGCTAGCTAGCAAATACGCCTACGTCAATTCTATTCCCCGCCAATACACGTAGGTACAATGACGGCATAGACTGCGTTCCTATTAGTCGAGGGACGGTTCATGTATTAGGATCGTTACATTATTAATTTGAATTACTAAATTAATAAATCAATGTAGAAATGTATAGCATTGACTTCTTAAATTACAATGATATTTTAATGTTAATTATTCAGAAATTTAAACAGCGAACTTACTTCAAGAAGTTACAAAACAGATAATCAAATCAACTAAGATGCCATTCAATAATTGAAAAAGTTCAAATATTTAATCTGTACCTAATAAAATAGAAACCTTATTTTATAATTTTAATCAAGCTTGTATATTGAAGTCCGATTAGTGTCCTATGTATCGATATTCTTTGCTGTACCCGCGACTTCGGTCGCATGGGAGATTTTATCTGGATACTGGTTACTTTTTTAACATTTTAAATTAACATGGTTATTTTTATTCCTAAAATTATTTAAAACGGTAAATTCCCATGTTCTTTATTTTTATTTTGTGGAGCTCAATATTTCGACATTATCTAGGAATGTCTTGTTCACGAGCAGAGGCGGCACATCCTTAAAAGCGCTGGTGCAGTGTACTCCCAAGAAAATTACATAGGTAATCTTAAATCTATATTTTTTTGTTATAAACACTATCCTTATATTACATTCTTTTTATACTGCTATTAATATACAATAGTCTATTATATTACCTATATCTACGATATATGGCCTACAGGTGTAATGAGTGGAACGCCAGCGATTGCCCGGCTGTGAAACGAAGCTATCGAAGCTATCGAAATATATTAAGTCGATAAAAAAATTAAACATTACACACACTACCATGTATTTGACACACACAAGCATATTATACTCTTTTGTTGATTGCCAAAGTCTGTACTCAAAATGGAAATTAAAAATATGATTCTTTATTTTCATTATTTTTTGATTTTCTTTAATTTATAAAAATGCAAAAAAAAATGTGTTCTTCGATTTTGTGACACGTATCGGCCTGACAGACCGATTGTCGTCGTGAATAGACATGTACTGAATGGACGAGCGATTGCGCTTTCCTAATTTGAAGTTATCCACGAATTATGAATTTAACAAAAATCCATGTTGCAAATGATTTCCGTTTAAAGTAATAGGCAGCTGTATGCCGTCGGTCTACATAGTCTACATAGAAGTAACTGTTATTGAGAAAAAATTAACATTAAACTCGTCATACTCAGTGACAGGCATTTTGATAATCTCGAGTTCGGGAGTCCAAGTTCGGAAAAACAAGGCCACAGGACAACATAAAGCCACAGGAGGACGAAATAAAGAAATCGTTTGAAACAATAAATAGTAGCTTAAAAAAACTAGCTAGTTGCGTAAAATAAATAAACCAAATTAAAAAGAGATAATTAGCAGTGGCGTAGCGATGGAGGGGGGCAAGAGCATCATGCTTGGGGCGCTACTCACAAAGGGGCGCCCAAATGGTCCGCAAAACAAAAGTTGCTGGATATATTTTATGGTTTTTGAAATCTAAAATTCTATTATGTCTCAGGTTCAAGTTAGGCTCGCTACGTCACTGCAAATTAGTATATTATCATCGGCCCTCGATAAGTCTACTAAGCTTAAATGACATCTGAACATTTGAATTGGGTCAAAATGAAGTCCAAAGGAGTCGGTTATATATTTATTTTTATTTATTTTACAAACATATATCCAAAAAATGCTGTCCAAAATCACTATTTCACGTGGACAAAGTTGCGGGCACAGCTACTTAATAATAATTCCCATAAAATCAAAAGTGTTCTTATTGACTAATGTGAGTTTAAATTTTTTTGTATCATGATAACGTTTTATCAATTTAATATATTTATTAGTGAAACCAGAATGTAGTATTAACTAGCAAAGTGTCACATTGTAATGTGTTAGCGTGAAGCTAAAGTAGCGAGTAAAATAGTTTCATACCTCAGCCACCAATGTTCTTCTAAACTAAGCTTCTAACTTCACAGGATTCTCTAAGTACACGTCGGTTTTATGCAAAGAATTTTGTTCTAAAGTTCATACTAGCGCTTATGCTCCTCCATTCTAATAACTCAGGCTTTGTTAGTTATCGCCTGATTTTATTCTATCAAATTTTATTTAATAGAGTTAATATGTATCTATACTTCAGTACACTTTCATTTGTTAGTAGACCACTGCGATTATTTCAAAAAAAACGACTACAATCGTTTGGAACAAACTGATATGAGTATAAAAAATACAATTGAAATTACTAGATACGTATGCAATATCTGTGACAAATAAAAGAAGTTACTTAACTTCAGAGTGAATCTGTAACGCTATAAATAATAAGGAAAGGGACGATTGTGATTTAGATGATATCATTTATTTTATTTTGTCTGACATTTTTAGCCGACACATGCCGGAAATATATTCTTGATATCACAAGTACTAGATGCAGTTAAAAGAGTGCACACGAAAATTCGGACAAAGGTTGGAATTTTCACTGAATTTTTCAGGTGACCTCTCCGTTAGCTTTTGCTACGTACTATAAGTGGTATGTACCTGCTCTATCTACTCAACCATATTTTATCTTCGTTACTTTAACAATTGCAATTATGTATAAAACTCTGCTAGATTTTAATGTTATTATTTAATACAATGCAGATTTATGTAATTAAATTTCTGAGGTATTGGTATTCACGCAATTCTGTATGCAGTTGATACATCATTCTATTTTCTGAGATAACAATTGATAATTATTTGTTCATTAGAGTACATTGTTACGTTATATTATCCTAATTTGTACGTGGTTAACTGCTGAACGTTGGTTAGTTAATTGAAATCTTGAATATGACCAACTTAAGCTGAAGGTTAAATCATTGATTTTATTAAAATAACTTGTGAAAATTGAATCATTGTGCTGGTACAGAAAAATTTCAAAGGAGAATTTAGGAGATGTTTCATAATATTTTAAAAAAGCCTATTTCTTGCCTGTACGTAACAGCCATCACTTATTTACTCACACTAAATAATATACAACAGTATGGAATACGTTAGCCTTTTCAACTTTTCAGAAAACCTGTTTTTCTGAAAAGGTGACGAGGTTTGAATTTCTTCGAATTTTAAATAATCAGTTAGAGCTTCGGTGATCAAAATTTATTATTATTTAAATTACAATAGACAACCCGCGTGAGAGAAAAATACGAAGTTATATCCATTTAACCTTATTTACCAGCTAACCTTTAGACGTTTAACGTAGTTAACTAAAAACGTAGTAGAAACTAAAAACGTAGCTTTTCAACAAAACAATACTACGAGTATATAACACTAGAGCACTTGTCATCGTCGAACCGATAGGGAGAGTTCTGAAAAATTTAACGGTTAAATTTTTTACGCGCTTTCGTAATTGTTTGACCTTTGACTAATCTCTTTGAACCTATGCGATAGAGGATAGTGCTTTTTAGCTAAAGAGGCTGTGTCTGCCTTTTCATTAAAAGTGACACGTCGCGTTAACCAATTTAGTGCCTTTTTACGTGACTTTTTTATAGTTCAAGCATTTAATAAATTTGAATTTAGTTTTTTTTTTCATCTGACGTACTCTTCCTTTTTAAGGTAAAGACCAAATTCTACTTTGTTTTCTTTTTTTTAATGAAGTTTTCTTAATTTTTTACTCATTGAGACTCGGTTTGACCAAGTTTAAAGGAATTTATTTTGATATATTTGAACTCAGTCACAGTTAAGACCTTAGTGTTTATATATCTACTTCGTAAGTTCTTGTTGTTGGTTTTTATTTTTACCGGTATACTTGTAGATAGGAATGTTACATGAATATGGGAATGCCATCGTTTAACAATTATGTTATGCACTGCATTCCCAGACGTGAAATTCGAATTTTATGATATATAGATAGGTAAGTATGCAAACAAGGAATGATTGTAATAATGTTAATAGGATTCGTTATATATAATATGTATGTTGTGAAGCGACAGACCGTAGTTATAACTTTAACGGTTTTAAACCAGGTCAAAAGCAAATTTTAGTACCAAAATAGTGACCATATGAGTCAGTAACTTGTAGTGGCAGTTGGCTGGTAGGACTAATGGCCGCTGGAGCAGTAGTGTTTGGCGCGAGGACGGATAGCTTTATGTACAGCGGTAGACTGCGATAGGTTCAAAGCGAACCGATTCTGGTAGTACGGTGTCCACTTAGTATCAGATACATCATATGCTCCTTTGCTACTCTAGTGATATAAAAAATGCGTGCGGTCTTCCCGATATAAATAGATTCCGTATTCTTTGTACGCCTGCAACTCTAGGAGCATCTCAAACGCGTGGCTGACTATAAAGACCTATATCTTGTTTTTTTGGAAGAGTCCTAATTGGTAAACAAACCGCTGTCAATCGTAATTCACGTTTTTTCCGCATTTATCACTCACTTTCACAACATATTAGCTTACGGACATTTGTAAAACTCCATTTACTATTTATTTCACTAAAAACAAATATCAATTTATCATTTTAAACACATAAAAACTACAAAATACGAATTCCGAGAGTACAGATAACTAATATTTTCGAATATGACATTTCAATATCTTTTTTTATAAGGCAGATAGGGATGTGGTCATAATATTTTTAGAAGTGAATGAGTATAAGTGAATGAACAGCATGAGCGATAAAATAGGCCATGTTCTTTAACTATATTTTAAAATTTCACGAATTATAACTTGTTAAATAATATTACAGTAAAGCGATTTGTTATTTATTTGTATTTTGTTATTAATTGTTTTTTTTCTTCTTTTTTTTATGTTGAGCGCACAAAAAAAATGCTTACAAAATATTGCAAATGTCAATCATTTATGGTAAAGTGTTCATTGTAAAGGTTTTATTTTATATTATGAATATTTCTGAATATCAATTTCATCCTGAACATTTTTAATGCTATCCCATATAATATTAAAGTATACCACATAGCAACGGCATAAACGTTTACTGTAGTTCACAGGAAAAAATTTTGAGACTTTAGGATGAGACTTAAGATTACCCAATGAGAGCTTCGTGGAGTACAATGTTATTAGTCCTTTTTTTAGATGTTAGAGAGAGTGTGCCGCCGGCGCAAGGTTTTTATTCATAGTAAATACAAATAATGTGACAATAATATTAATAGGGTCGACTTTTTTTAGACACAGGCGGCCCCTTTATTTTGTTGTAAATTTTATTTTTGGCTTTTTTTTTACCGACCATATCACATAAACGAAATATATAGGGGACTGTCCACTTTGTATGGGGGTTTCGGCCCCGAGTGGACAGTCACTGAGAATAATAATTATATATTAAGTTAGTAGTACTAACAAGTATGAATTAGAAAAATGATATAGTTTTGTATCCAGGTGTTTCATTTTTTGTTTTTTTGTGGATAATTACAAGAAGGTTTCTGAAATAAAAAATCATTGTTTTGTTATTTTTGTTTTACTAATCGGATTCGTACGTTAACAGAATGTTATCTAAAAACTAGGCAGGTAGATTTATAAAATCTTGAAACCTTTTTCAGCCCAAAAACCAAATAATTTCATGACATGGCCACAACAACCTACTGTCCGTCGACCAACCATGCAGTTGCAATAATATTTTTTTATGGCTTCTCTGCCTGACCTTTATTGTTTACATATAAAATAAATACAAAATATATTTTCCTACTTATGAATATGCCTACTGTGTATTTTACGTCGCAGTAGTGATGAATTCTCGGTTGACGGAAAACCTTATTTTGCTATATCACCATGAAAGCAACATCGAAGTCAAATGAATGTATGAAGCAAAAGTCTGTAGTTTAGGGTTGCCATAATAAATAATATTTTCAATAAACAAATAAATCGATTAAATCGATAATCGAATTTAATATAATTAATTGCTTGCTTTTTATTTAGTCAATAACAATGTTTCTAAAATAGTTTATTTTTCACCAAAGTTAAATGTTTTTTTACTAAATACACTTTTATAGACTTTTTTTAGACTTTTTTCTTATTAATTCGATTTAACAATACTTTTAATCGATTTTAACAAATAATTGATTTAAAAATATTTTAAAATCGATTGTTCGTTAATAATAATTGTTTGTTTAAGACTGGCAACGTGTTGTAATCAAATCACCAACCGAAAATAAACTAGAAGTATATAATTAATGAATTAAAATACTTATGACTAGCCCGTTGGCGCAGTTTGTAGTGACCCTGCTTTCTGCTCCGAGGGTTGTGGGTTCGATTCCCACCCCGAGTCTGGGTGTAATATAAATATTTATTTATATATTTATATATGTATTATTTATAAGTATGTTTATCGGAAAAAAAATATGTATCTATATACTAGTCTGCTGTAACCTATAACACAAGCATTAAGTTGCTTACTTTAGGAACAGACGACCGTGTGTGTATTGTGTAAATATTTATTTATTTATTTATTTATTATTAAATAAACTTTTCATCAGTTTATATTGATAAAACTGCAATTCACGAATAAACATGATTTAATTTATGAAAATTATTGGTATATTTGTTTTTTTGTATGAATTCTGTTCACCTTGGGCCAAAATGGACAGTCCCCTTTGTTGCCTTTTATGCTCGATGCTCGATTAATTTTTTTTTTTTCGTAATTCTGTACCTCTACTAATTCTTAGCAAAATTATTTAATATATTATTAGTTTTTGAAATAATTTCAGCAATATGGTATCATTAAATATTTCGATGTTAAATTAATTTTACTTTGTCTATGGCTTATTGATATTGTTCATTCATTTGCTCTTTGTGTCACTTCACTAAGCTACACTATACTCTAATTGTCTGTGGTCATAAGTACGCCATATTTGTTTACCAATTAGGACAATTCCAAAAAAACAGACCTTATATAAGACTAATAGTTATCTACTTATCAAGACATTTTTGAATTTAGAATTTGTATTTAAAACTATTAATGGTGATTATGTGTTTCTTCCATCAAACAAAACGGTACTTAACAAATTTAAAAAAAAAACCTTACCACACCAAACAGTCTTTAGTCTTGAATTGTCGAGAACGGTTATATACGTTACTAGCTGTGCCCGCGATTTCGTCCGCTTGGAATTTAACAAAAACAGATACTGTTCAATTCGCAGAGTTATAAAATAAATAAATTTCTAAAATAAAAGTACGCCTACGTTACTCCTTACTACATTAGCTATCTGCCAGTGAAAGTCTTGTCAAAATCGGTCCAGCCATTTCGGAGATTAGCCGGAACAAACAGATAGACAGACAAACAGACAAAAATTGTATAAAATGTTATTTTTGGTGTAAGTATGTACCATGTTCACATACATATTTTTGTAAAAAGCGGTTCTTTTAATATTACAAACAGACACTCAAATTTTATTTATTCGTATAGATATATGTCAAATTAAAATATTTACCTATTTTTAAGCTTTTTGCATAATCAGTGATGTGTTTTTATTTAACGCAAAAAAAATGTATATTCACGTGCGTGGAGTTGATTTTTCATATAAAATCAAATGCTAAAAGAGATGTATAAATATTCAAATAATTATAATACTAGTAAAATTCATTGCTTTCTATAATTAAATATCCAACATAGGGTTTTAAATAAAGCCTTTTTGAATAGAGTCCGCACAAATTTTGTCACCCTTATATTTCGGCGCTTTGTGCATGTTACAGGGAAGGGTCGGATGTGAAAGGAGGAGGAGTGCTAGTGATTCTAAACATATGCTAAATTTAGCTACACGAGTAAAGCTTAAATAATTATGATGATTATTGTTTGATACTAGCTGTCATTACAGACGTTGTACTTTGTTACAAATTATCAACCGCGTGATATTGAAGTGAAAAGAAAGTAATAAACTAAAACCCGAATATGATAAAACAAAATACAGACTAAAAAGGTATTAAACAATATTTTAATATCAATCTCTCAATTACGAATGAGAGCAATCCAAAAATAACCTTATACTTTCGCTAAGAGCGACTACAATAATGTTTATGGTGTTTGTATGTTATTGTGTAACGTATTCACAATAAAATTTATCTCTTATTATAGTTTGTATACACACTTCAGCCTATCGCAGTCCACTGCTGAACATAGGCCTTCACAAGTTCGCGCCAAAAATGGCGTGAATTCATGTGTTTTGCCCATATTTACCACGCTGGGCAGGCGGGTTGGTGACCGCAGAGCTGGCTTTGTCACACGTAGTTTGATCGTTATCCCGTCATCAGTCGATTTTTTAAGTTCCAAAGTGGTAGTGGAACTGTGTTATCCCTTAGTCGCCTCTTACTACACCCACGGGAAGAGAGGGGGTGGCTTAATTATTTACTGCCGTAACCACACAGCGTACCTACCAGACAAGCGTTGCGTAGGAAGCAGTTCGTGAAGCTGCGTTAACTTGGCCTTTGAACGCACAGACCTAAGCAATATACTTTATATACTTATAACTAATATTGATTTTTTTACGGCCCTAGTCACACGCAATCGATATATTCTTTTTTAAATATAAATAATTATGTATATTAATTTATAATTAATAATAATAAACGCCGCGTTGGCGCAACAGTCACAGCCATGGATTGTGTCGGTTGCGCTGGCGGTTGCGGGTTCGATCCCCGCACATGACAAACATTTGTATTGGCCATACAGGTGTTTGCCGTGGTCTGGGTGTTTGTGCAGTCCTTGTGGGTCTCCCCACCGTGCCTCGAAGAGCACGTTAAGCCGTCGGTCCCGGTTGTTATCATGTACACCTGATAGCAATCGTTACTCATAGTAGGGAAAATATCCGCCAACCCGCATTGGAGCAGCGTGATGGATTAAGCTCTAATCCTTCTCCTACATGGAGAAAGAGTCCTATGCCAAGTAGTGGGATATTACAGGCTGAAGCGTATGTATATTAATAATAATATATATATTATAGATATAAGTTTTGTAAAATATTTTATATACATCACAACTAATTTACAATTAATTTAATATAACTGGACTTACAGTAGCGCGTACCTATCTGTCGGTTACTTAAAACTTTAATGTCTTATTATAACTCGTTAACTCGTTAAGGCATAATCCTATTATTATGTATTCAAAAAATACTAAAATCAGAAACATTAACATTTTTTAATTCGCTTCACGTGAAATGCTTTAATGTATTTAATGGTTACAGAAGATTTAAAATTATACCACTATTTTAGTTAAACCTAATAATAATAATAAAATTATGTGGTGTCATGGGACACCAGGTAGGAACGAAGTTAGTAATTTAGTATTTTAGAAAATAACAAATACCGTAAAACAAAATAAAGCAAACAAAATAATAATAATAATAATAATTCAAACTAAGTGAAATAAAAAAACACATGTCTTTATTTATTTTTGTCGACAGTATAAAATTACATAAATAATTTTAAAAAAGTTTACTAGTAATATTTTAGTTTTACAAACGTCATGTTATACAGTCGTGTGACTGATATTACGTCATTTCATATTTTTCTTACGGTTTTAGTATCATATTTTTTTCAGTTCGGTCGCCCAGCCAAATGTCAAGGCTGCCGTAGGGAACTTCGTTCCAATAATAAATAATAACTAAATATCTTATAAAATACACACACGGTCGTTTGTTCCTGTTACATACATAGGAATAATACATATATAAACAAATATTACAACTAGACTCAGGCGGGAATCGAACCCGCAACCCACGGAACAGAAAGCTGGGCCACTACAAACTGCGCCAACGGGCTAGTCTAGTAATAGCAACCAGGTTTGCAAGAAAAAAATATATTTTTAAATAAATAATCGCCAAAGTTATAATTCTTTTAATTAAATTAATTTAAATAAGAAATGGTAAAACTGTCGTGACTGACTAAAAATCTTATTGACTAATTATTACATTTTAGACATTAATTTTTTGACATGATAATTTTAATGTAAAAATATTTTGGAAATTAATTTGTTCCTCATAATTATATATATTTAATTTAGAAATAATTTAATAAATAAAAATTTCAACAAATTCATAAAACACGAAATATTGAGTAAGTGAAATGGCACAGTGAAAGGTCGTGGGTGATCGAATTCACTATTTCACTCGCACCCGTTTGTACATCAATTACTTTGCGCTCGCCTTCGGTAGACAGTTAACGTGTGACAAACTACAATAATAATCAACACTGCCTGATAACTGAGAAAACATCTTTTAGTAGTGATGTTTTATTGTATACTAGCTGTTTTCGCGAATTCGTCCGCGTGGAATAGTGACTACATGTTCAACGCGATTCTTTAAATTGGTATTACTTTTTTATTTATGAACCGATTGACATGAAACAAACACTAAATGTTAAGTGAATTATATCACAATATATTAATAAAAACCACATCAAAATCTGATAAGCCGTTTCTGAGATTAGCTTGCAGAAACGCATAGATCGTGTATGGAGTACTGCAGCCACTTATGGGATGGCTCTGCCAAGTACCAGCTCGCTGCTTTGGATTCTGTGGATCGACGCGCCAGAAGACTCATCGGTGACAAATCGCTGGTTCGCTCTAGACTTCAAAGTCTCGAACATCGGCGCAAGGTTGCCTGTTTGTCGGTATTTTACAGGCTATATTTCGGAGAGTGTGCTCTAGAACTATACAATTTGGTTCCACCATCACCTTTCTACCACCGAACCGCAAGGCATCGCACGAATCTGCACCGCTATGTGGTTGAAATCCCACGATCTCGCACTAAACGATTTGCTTCCTCGTTCCTAATACGCACCGCAAAAATTTGGAATGCCCTTCCGGCTTCCGTTTTTCCAACGAACTATAACTTGGGTATCTTTAAATCAAGAGTGAATAGGCATCTTCTAGGCAAGCGCGCACCACCTTAGGCTGCATCTTCACTTGACTTCAGGTGAGATCGCAGTCAAGCGCTAGTCTATATATTTAAAAAAAAAAAAAAAAAAAAAAAATAGATAAACAGACAAACAGACAAAAATTCTAACAATGATTGTTTTGGATGCTGTTTGCGACGATAAAGGTACCAATAATATTTCTTATAGCCGTTACATTTTTATTATATGTATTGATGATAAACGTCACCTTTTATATTGTAAGGTTAGTTATATATCGTTATAATTTGAGGTCTGACATGGTTGTAAGATGCAACCATGCTAGGTGACTGATATTTGACGACGTGTTTCCAATATTATTATTGGTCACCCAAATGTTGAAATTCGACCATAATTAAAAATTTAAATTAAAATAATGTGGTGTCATGGGACACCAGGTAGGAACGAAGTTCCTTCGGATAGTATAGAAGCAAAATAATTTGAAAAAACAAAATGTTGAATTTTATATATAGTTTCTATGTAGTTCTTGATTTTTTTTTTAATTTTGTTAATTGGTTTTTATTAAGTACATAAAAGTATTTAGGAAATTTAGTATTTTATAAAATAACAAATACAGTAAAATAAAATAAATCAAACAAAATAAAAATAATAATAATAATAATTTAAACTATTAAGTGAAATAACAAAAACACGTTTTTTTTCTATTTTTGTCGACAGTATAAAATTATATAAATAATTTAAAAAAAGTTTCCTAGTAATATTTTAGTTTTACAAACGTCATATTATACAGTCGTGTGACTGATATTATGTCACTTCCGTTATATATTTTTCTTACGGTTTAGTCTCACATTTTTTTCAGTTCGATCACCCAGCCAAATGTCAAGCCTGCCGTAAGGAACTTCGTTCCAAAAAAAAAAAAAAACCAAAAATAATGATAATAAAGAACCTTGTAAAAAAAATTCAATTTGACTAGGTACAGATTTTGACAATCAACAAAAAAGTAAAATAAGTGTGTGTGTCAAATACATGGTAGTGTGTGTAATGTTTTTTTAAATTAATTTTATGTACTTTTTATGCATAAATAAAAACAAATATGAACATTCTGCACTTCTTCTCTATATAAACTATAAGTGTACGAAATTTCATACTCCTCTGTCCGCGCAATTTTCGTAAAAAGGGTACAAAGGTTTTTCTTCACGTATTAATATAAAGATTCCGAGTATAATATGTAAAACTGTGGTCTATATTTTTAACAAATTAAAGGTGCGATTTTATGCACTTCTGTTACCTTCTGTTTATCTTTCGAAGTCGCCGTAATCTAAACGTCTGATTGTGGGATTCATTTTACATTATTAGGGACAGAAAGGGAAACTTTTAAGTTTTACAAAGTAATGAAGGTCTAATCGCAGATTCTTGCAAGAGACTCTATTAAAGTTGAATTAAGAAAGCTATTTTCTTTAATACATTTTTATCACGTCTATAACCCACAAATTAAGAAATCTATAATTTACCTCGCGATCTTCTAACGACTAAGACTTTAGTTTTCTTTCTACTTGCTTATTTATTTATTTACTTTTCATAGTTTATTGTACACCACAACTACATTTTAAACAATAAACACATTTAAAAAAATATTTACAGACTGTGAAGTACAATGGGCGGACTTATGGCTATTTAGCCATTTCTTCCAGACAACCAAAATTTATTATTTAGAGTTGTCATTAAATTATATGATATACTTAATTAAGGTGTAAAACTTTTTGAAACCGGAGTGGAAATTGTAATTTTTTATTCCATCGGATAGGCATATTTATTAATACGGATTTTTTTTAATGAACGCGTGTGAGAAACCCGATAGCGATCGTTACCCATAGTAGGAAACATATTCGCCAACCCACAGTAGAGCAGCATGAAGGGTTAAGCCTCGGTTACACTAGTTGCCGAGCAAATTACGCGGAACATTGTGTAGGCCCCACCAGTCAGTGTTTATAGAAATATCGCCCGAGGGAGTTGTGGCTATTAGTGCTGCATACATAGTAATTATATCGAGTGTGTTGAAACGTTATAGAATAATTGTGTTTGCAGGCAAACGAAGAAAACCCGACTTCAATTATATCGACAAGTAATACAACGTAGGTAGACGAAAAAATAGTCAAGTAAATGCACATTATCAAAGATTACTTCAAAAGTTTTAATCAGATCTTGATGAAATTTAAATGTGACCACATGATAAGCATCGTCTTTCGATTAAAAATCATCAAAATCGGTACACCCAGTAAAAAGTTATGCGGGTTTTCGAGAGTTTTCCTAGATTTCTCTGAGATACCATCATCAGATCCTGGTTTCCTTATCTTCCTTATCTTTTGAAAAAAAAAAGAATTATCAAAATCAGTCCATAAACGATATATATATATACTATATATATATATATATATATATATATATATATATATATATATATATATATATATATATATATATATATACATATATATATATAGTATATATATATATATATATATATACGTATACAGTCGAATTGAGTAACCTCGTCCTTTTTTGGAAGTCGGTTAAAAAGAAATAGGTGGACAAAGAATTCCTTACTACAACGAGAAATGATATTACGAATATTAATATTATCTTTCATCCGCGACTACCCTTGGCGACAAATGGCGCGACACTGACGCGGGCAGTGTTCTCAACTCTTGAAAAAACTTTTTCCTAAATCTTTTAACAAAAGTCCCTACATTCAAAATGAAACCCCCCAAACCTAAAATTAAAACTTTAAAAATCTGAGATTATTTTTTATTAGTTCTTATTTTTCAAAGGGTTTTAAAATAGAAAATAAATTATTTTGTAGACTTTGCTTTAGTATGTTCATTGAACATATTCTTTTAAACATTTATGACTAAGGAATTGTTTTTTTTTTATTCGTTTTTTATATTAAAATATATTAAGGTCTGACGAATTACAAATTCCCAAAAAAATAAAACTTTCCCGCAATTTGCAATATATCCTAAATTTAGGGGTAAATCCCCCAAGGTGGCAGCACTGGACGCTGCACACGTGCGCTCGCTCGCGAGGCGCGAGCAAGTAATATGCTCCGCGTCACGTATAATGTTGCGGGACACGATGCAACGTTGCAGCATCACGTACATTGAGTGTTGTGCTTCATGTTGAGGAGTAAAATGTTCTCTAGTGTATCTTGTGCTTTAATGTCCATATAGCTGTGGGATGTTACAGGCTGAATGCGAATGCGTGTATGGAAATATATTTTTCCTTCAGACAAATTTTTTGTTTAAGCCATGTAAAAATACATATAATTTAGTACTTTTTAAGTTCTTTCTATCTCCAAGGGTTCCTAACTCGTACATTCCATTGAACTCATGCGTGTATATTCGATTTTGTCTCACTTTCAGCTGCTACGCTACTACGCCAGGTCAAGGTTACTATTGAATTTTGTGCAACCGCTTTACACTAGTAAAGCGGTTGCACAAACGTTCCGTATAGAGAGTAATAAAGAGTAGAGAAGTAATACTTGTATTCATTAAAAAGAAATTTCTTTATAATGCCTTTAACGTTTTTCTATTTCTATAAAACTTAATTTATATTTATAATATATATTTTATAAAATAATTGACAAAATACAAAATTACGATACTCGTTAATGGAGTTTTTTGTTCTAAATACTTTTTTTAAGTACGCCATATTTTTACTTATTACATTTGATAATGTAAATAAATATGTAACATAACTTTTTAAGTAACAACGAAGTTAATAAACAAATAAATGTCTAATTAATTCATAGACTAAAAACACATTTATTGCTTTTCAAAAGATATCAGATTACATACTTATTGAGAAGGAAATTCCCAGAAAAATATACTGTATGTCATAAATAAGTTATTAATAATATTTATTTTCAGACTTTGTTGAAATGTTCACGAAAAACATATTAAGTGTTTTAGCATAGCACATCTTTACATGTGCTCTAACTGTATTATGTAAGAGATATAACTGTTAAGGTTGGCGTTTCATTGTAATATGTATTATTAAATATGATTGGGTTTTTATGTGAATGCAGCATACACGCAGAATGTGTAGTCCATAAGTCACCACTCATTACATAACCTCACCATTGACACATATCTTGCGAGTAACTTGAACCATAACCTACAAATATTAACGATGCCAATAGTAAAGTTAAATGAAACGAAGTGTTCATTTCAAATAATGTAAATTCGTAGGTTTTTATTTGAAATATGAGCTTATAGCTTCCAATCTGCCTTCAAAGTGAGGTTATGCTGCATTGCAATCGATCTGCTATCTGAAACCTTAAAGTTAGGTTAGGAACATACCTTATGACTTGATCCTCACAGTATATCCAAACATTCCTTGTTGTGATTTGTTACATATCTGGTTAACACTTATTAAGGCACTAACTTACGTAATAATCTATTTACTAAAAATATTGTAACATCAAAAAACTTGAGTATAAAGCTATTGGAACTAACTTCACTTCGTTACCGATTAGAGTATTTCCACATCTATGCATGTAAATAATCGCAATGCAGATGTTTTATATTACAATACTACTCATACAAGGAATCTTTAAAAGTAATAATACACCAAAACAACTAAAACTTTGTCATTTGTGAAATATTATTTTACTGCACTAAATGGGATTTATTTTAACGTATTATCGGTTACTTTTAGTGGTTACTTTGTCGACTGCCAAAAATGTTCTAGTTCACAAAAGCGTCTTGGAATTGCTACCCTAATTGCAAAAGCATGTTTAAAACGCATGCGCCTGCTATGTCGACCTCGCCCCTCTTTTGTGGTCATTCAATGGATGACGTCATCTTCGGTAAAACACCCAGACTATAGGAATAATGATCTTTGAGAATGTCTAACGAAAAACGTATGATAAAAACACGCACAATTTTTATTTTACTTCCAACTATCTGTACTCTGCCGATATTGCAGAAGAGATTAGTGTTTCCACGAAAACTCGTTCACGAGAAAGCTCGCTCCTATAATTTCATATTTATCCAATGATACGGACAGTATTTATTAAAATTGGTACAGTTCAAATATAATTTTGTATCCAAAATTAATGTCGAATTTAATTAAATAATATTAAAACACACTCTATCTGAAAATAAGAATAACCAAATAATATAAGATGAGAATAAGTACTCGTACATATTTTAACTCTCCCGAAAAATTTAAATGAATTGAAGACGAATTTTTCTTTAATTATACATACAAACTTCACCCAAGCAACCCCTACTGTCTACGTAACCAACGTTGTAAGTTTGAAATCTACCTATAACTTTAAAAACAAAGTCGGCCGAGCGCCAAGCGGCCGAGCAAAATCTTCAGCAAATAAAAAATTCAACAAACAATAGTAATAGCCGTGTTCCTGAACTATTAGTACAAACTTACTAAATACTAATTCACACCAACAAATAATAACGTAGTATGACTACAACTTCAAACTTCCATGTGGCCGTTTATGTTTATATCAACATATCTGAAGTAATTTTAGTGCATAGGGCTAACACTGTAATAAAGCGTTTCCAAACGAAGAGATGTCATAAATTTCTACAATTTAGGTCTGCTCTAGGTTTACGTCATCATAGTTTTCCCACTTCATGTGTACGAAATGACTTCGGTCCCGTTTGTTATCATAAATACGATAATAATAATAATAATAATAATAAACGACTCGCACTCAACGATCCCCACAAGGATTTATTCCTGTGTCAAAGTCCGGAATCTCACATAATACACAAGAACAAACGCCCAGACCACGGCAAACATCCATATGGTAAATACAAATGTTTAACGTGTTCGGGATTGAACCCGCGGCCGTCAGCGCAACAGCCGCAATCTAGCGCTATGAGCGTTGCGCTAACACGTCGTCTGACGCGACGAATATTTGATCGTTATTCCTCTTCGATTCGGGCTCGGGTGTTATCGGGTGGATATGTGTATTTGTACAAATATTTGTTACCGGTTGGGAATGAGATGGCTTTGCCCGGCAGTAAGATGTTAAAGGCTGCATCGTGATCATATTCCTGGTAGGGATATTATCAGCATACCTCGTAATGGTCGGAGTGTGCCCAAACACTTTTTTCTTTTTGGAAAAGAGGCCTTTGCACCATGAGCATGTGATACGTTGTTTCAGTTACGTTCAATTCGAACGCCTTATTCTCGTAGACTTCATTCAAAATAACAATTCTGTATCCTAATACACTAGACCTGGACCGTTTCTGGACTAGACTTGGGTACAGAAACGGTTGCAAACGAATCCGTGACCATTTTACAACAATAACCAAAATATTACATTTGAATTTAGAATCTGTCATTTTTATATGATTGTTCATTGTGTTTTCTCATTTTCGCGCCAATAGTGGGGTGATAGAGAGTACCGAAGCGCAGTGATTGCATTACACAAAGTAGGTATGGAGACAAATACAATTTTTAAAATTCCATACGCTTGGTATTAGTCAAATATTTGTGTACCGGGCTATTGATAGGTACAATGAAACATCCTCTGTTTGTGAGACTCAAGAGACTCACTGGTCATTTCCTAACTGATAATAAAAAATAATAGGGTGGTAAAATGCTGGTACGCAAAAAAAGGGAGGGAAGGGGGGGGGGGGGTAGAGAGGTCACAAAAAATACGGAACAGTATTTTTTTATAATTGAGCAATATTTTATTATTTACCAAAATAACATTATATATGAAGTGACCGCATTTATGCTCAAAGCCTTAAGGAAGATTCTTAATTAGTCAACAGAGTACAACGCGGGCACTATCCGACTGCAAATAGAGGACAATTTGAACATTTAGTTTTATGTAATAAAAGCATTTTTATTTAATGAACTTACCGACCGTGATAAGTTCTTTCGCTCTTACAAAGTAATATTTTTCTTTGTCAAGCACTAATTGTTGTAACTCTTTAGAAACAAAGCATATTTTTTAAAAACTGGGCAATTCTACTGTCGTTCATTTTCTTTTACAATTACGGTTAAATCTTGACAACAAGTAAAGAATAAAAATATAAATTACTTCTAACGCTAATTTATTTAACTTTAGAATAAATGATGCCTGAAATAGTAATCTACATAAACATCCCACTGTTGGGCATAGGCGTCTATCTCCATGTAGGAGAAGGACTGGAGCCACCACGCTGCTCCACTGTGGGTTGGTGGATATGTTCCCTACTATCAGTAAAGATCGCTATTAGGTATTTATGATAACAACGATAGCTTAACCGTGCTCTCCGAGACATGGTGGCGAGACCCACAAGGACAGACTTCCAAATCGAACTGAATTATCTAAAAATGATTAAAACGGTTTTAATTTTCATTCTTATTAACAAACATTTTATATTAGTCGTAAAATGATAGGATTTTATTTTTTAATTAACGGCTTACTGCTGTGATAATGGATGAATGTTATTTGATTTTCCTTAATGAGATTGTAATTATTGACGAAGAAAAATTCGTGTTTTTCCTTTTAAATCAAGAATATTTCTTAGCTTTTTTTTTACTTAAAAAAGATATACCTTTAATGGATTTTCAGCTTCGGCTCGTTTACTATTGTTTGGCGAACAGGATTAGTATTGAGTGGGTTGGAAGAGCGGAGTTACTCGCGCTTAAAGGTCCTTAGAAGGAGCGCTTCGAGTATTCTGGTAACAGAACTCGTAGCGAACACTAGTTTATTAAGTCTACTTAAGAGGAATAGGAATTTCTCTATAAAATATTTAAATTGGTGTATTTTAGATTATATAAAATCAGTTTCTATTGAGGTTTTAGTTTTTAGAATTCTAGAAACGGTATGGCAGTAAATTTTAATAAATAAATGTCTTATATCATACACACACACCGCGTTTTAAATCACAAAATAATGAAAAAACAAGATGTTGCTATTCTTTTTATTATAAGAGTAGGTACACTGAATAAACTGTTGTTCGCTACGAATCCTGGTACCAGAATATTCGGCTAACACTCAATCGTTGCGCTAGCGGTTGCGGGTTCGATCCCCGCACACGACAAACATTTATATTGGCCATACAGATTTTTACCGTGGTCTGGGTGTTTCTAAAGTCCTTGCGGGTCTCCCCACGGTGTCACTTGTGGGTCGGAGAGCATGTTAAACCGTCGGTCCCGGTTGTTATCATGTACACCTAATAGCAATCGTTACTCATAGTAGGAAATATATCCGCCAACCCGCATTGGAGCAGCATGGTGGATTAAGCTCTGTTCCTCTTTCTATATGGGGAAAGAGACCTATGCCCAGCAGTGGGATGTTACAGGCTGAAGCGTAGCGCGTGTAACACAATCTTAGAACAAGAGAAATTTTGTATTACACCCCCATCTACACTCGATATTGATTAGGTATTCGCCTACCAATAGGAAACAAGTCTGCACTTGAAATCAATTAAGTGGTAGGTAAACTTCTAAATAAATAATATATAAAAAATTGCCATATTTAGTAAACCAAAGGCGTATCCAGACTAGGTAAAAACATAGCAAGCATTACAAACTTATTATGCAGAATCACTGTTACATTCTTTAATAAATATTGTTTTCAATGTCAAATGATAACTCGAACCAAGTAGGAGTTAACGGACTAACGGTGGTGTGACTTTATCAAATCAGCATCAGCACTACAAAAAGGTATTACAGTTGAATGTATCCGGACCCCAGGTGTTTTTATAATAGTTCCAAAACAGCCCAAAATGTAAAGTTCACTGAGGTTACTAACATATGCATTATTTTTTTCTCCAAGCTATGAAAATGCACCTATTAAATGAAGGGTCGTGTCGAGTCGATAACTACTCTAATGATAGTTCTACATGATGCATGTTGCATATGTATATTATTTACAGAACTTCCAAAGTTTTACCTTAGACAAGTTTCACCCAATATTTCACATGACACAATTTCGACAACATATAACACCATGCTGTACCGCATCACATAGTTACCAGAGTGTATACCTGGCCAAATTATTCTTACAACAAAATAGAACTATAAAAAATATCTTGACCAAATGATATTCCGACGGAAAATGCCGCTAAGCCTTCCTCGTTAAATGGGCCAGTAAACCTCGTTAAATGGAACTAGTAGTAACTAAAATTATCGCGTTCAAACAAGCAGTTTTAGGTTTTATAAGATTATTATTGATAATTTGACTAGACCGTTCGCGCAGCTTGTAGTGGCCCTGCTTTCTGTTCCGCGGTTTGTGGATTTGATTCCCCCCTGAGCCTGGGTGTAATATTTGTATTTACATAATAATACACTTTATTCTACACCAAAAACAGAAATAATACATAGCAAAGAAAGAAAAATTTTAACAATATATTCATTAAAGTCTATATTTTTGGAACTTTTATTTAGTAAACAAACCACTCATATGAATATCATAATAATTATGTTATAAGTAGCATATTTATAATATCAATTAGCTTTTTTTTCTTAAAATTTTTTTTCAAGAATATACATTCGTATTTTTTAAAAGGACCGGACCGAACCGGCTGATCAGGATGAGATGAGATTTCCTGATCGGGTCCAGATCAAGAAATTTATGATATTTATTTCCGTTTATTTTTTCCAATGTATTATTTATTTATGTTTTTACTTTAAATATTAAGTATTTTTATTTATTTTTGTTATTAATTAATTATAATTATTAATTATTTTTTTCAACTATTTCCTATTACTTACGACTGCTCCACTGTGTAGAAGTGGACTCCCTGCTAGACTGTCCTGATAACTGTATATATAGTAAGTGCGCTTAAAACATTAATAGCGTGATTCAGGCTCAGTTCGCGTAATTTCTTTCAGGCTATCCTGATCTGGACCGGACCGATTCCAGACCCAGTATGCCTTACCATACTTGATTATATTTTACATCAGGCTGTCCTTATCTGGACCGGACTGGGTCCTGATCCAGTATGCCTTACTATACTTGATTATATTTTACATCAGGCTATCCTTGTCTGGACCAGACCTGGTCCTGATAGAGCTTGCCGGATCTGGCAGGCCTCATTCTATCCTGATGATGATCCGGTCCACATACATGATCTGGTTGAGCCTGACCATTTTTCTATTCGGGTGTGTGTGTATACGCTTCAGTCTGTAATATCCCACTACTGGGCATAGGCCTCTTTCCCCATGTAGGAGAAGGATCAGAGCTTAATCCACAACGCTGCTCCACTGCGGGTTGATGGATATATTCCCTACTATGAGTAACGATTGCTATCATGTGTACATGATAACAACCGGGACCGACGGCTTAACGTGCTCTCCGAGGCACGGTGGGGAGACCCACAAGGACTGTACAAACACCCAGATCACGGCAAACACCTGTATGGCCAACACAAATGTTTGTCATGTGCGAACACGCAACCGCCAGCGCAACAGGTACAATCCATGGCTGTAACCGTTACGCCAACGCGGCGTGTAATTCAGATTAAATCAAGTTAGTTTCTATCGTCATAGATTTTGTTGTCATTGTAGACAAGTATGTACTAATTTAAACGAATATTTGCCACGGTTCAAAATTGTTTAAAAAAAGGAAATATCAAGATTTTATATGAGCATCTTTTTGTATTACAAATAATGTTCTCACATTCATGTAACCATAAGAGTTATCCTTTAAGATTATTACGAAACACAGCTTTTGTGTGCAACTTTGTAATCGTAGTAATTTTTTATTTATTTATTTATTTATTTATTTATTGATCCACCAACATTTGTTTACATCAATACATACAAAAACAAAAATACATAATATACATAACTTAAACTAGATGTAACAAACACTTACAGGCAGATACATCATGCTTAATAGGAGTAAAACTTCTAATCACGAGTTGAAGTAAAAACTACATAAAAACAAAATAAAAAAAATACAAAAAAAGAAAGAAGTATAAACACATCTTAAGATAATTGGAGTTCGGTATTTAACAGCGATCGAACTTTATTAGTTGAGTCTGCATTAATATCAAATAGGTCACTATGGCCATTAACCAGCTTGCAAAGCCTAGGAACCGGGGAGTTTGATCCAAACACTGTTTTACGGGGTGGTGGATAGAGGGGAGCTATTTTGTTACGAGGAGGCCTAATTGAATTTTTAATTCGTATTTGATCTCCGTAAGTGTTAGTTTCCATTAAAAGGTGGCGATGTTTTCGATAAAAGAACTGCAATTAAGGCGTGCCATTTTAACTTTAATCACCTTACTGTTAATTATTGTATCATTGATACTTTGGTATTATGTTACAATTACACCTTCCATTTAACTCATAACATCTATTTTATGTACTTAAATCACTACCTTTAACTGAGGTAGGGCACAGCAGGAATTTCCTGCTCAAAATATGGAGCAGCCCGACTGGGGTAGTATCTCGACCTTACAGAAGATCACAGCAAAATAATACTGTTTTCAAGAAGTATTGTGTTCCTGTTGGTGAGTAAGGTGACCAGAGCTCCTGGGGGGATTGGGGATTGGGTCGGCAACGCGCTTGCGATGCTTCTCTTGTTGCAGGCGTCTATAAGCTACGGTAATCGCTTACCATCAGGTGAGCCGTACGCTTGTTTGCCGAACTAGTGACATAAAAAAAAAACTACCCACTGAAAGGTATGAAAAAATTGTATAAAACCTGTCTTACCAGTAAACCGTATGTGAAACGCTATAACAAACTCTTTGATCGCTGTTATTCGGCCTCTCCATTAGTGGCGATTTAGTCGATTATTTAGCGGCACTAGAAGAATTGTGTTTTTCCCCACGGACTTGAGTTTATATTTTCATCAAGGAACATTTTAATTGGATCTTGTTAAGGTCTTTCAATATAAAGGACCAGATGGGCTTCTCTGACATAGCTTTACATCTAAGCGATTCAAAATAAACATCTGTACTTATATATTTGTATTTAGATATTTCTTATAGGTTTGCGAACTGCGCGTTATTTTACGCCAATCAAAATTTAATTAAATATCAAAATGTAAAGGGTTTATCCTAAAAAAAAAGTGTTTTATTGCCGCAAAATTCTAAGGCTATGGCCGTAAAACATTTTTTTTGTACAGTTTTTACATATTGACGTAACGTTACTGGTTACTTATTTTATTATGTCAGTAAACATTGACAATTTGATAGTGAAAAAACCTTCGTCATTTCTGTGTTGTGTAATATTTTGGTGTCGTTGGAAACACTATTTATTACTTAACGAATATGATACGATTCACTAGGGTATGTAAATTATTTTACTAAATGTGTGATTATGTATATGTTATCCTTTTATTAATTTTACTGGATATCAAATTTAAAGTAATAAAGGATTGTCATTGTCAACGGATTACGTCAAGAGGCTTAACGGTGAAACCTGTTAAAATAATGGACACCACTATCAAAAGTATTCTGAAAGCCATTCAATCAATTAATGAATTAGTCAATCAAAAATATTTGAAACAAATACCTACAAATGGGTTTGTAAAATTTGGGTTTCGACTCTAAAGACGACAAATTATTCTTTTAAAAATGCTGCACTATCTATTCGATAGTACCAATAAATATACACTAACATTGACTAACTTAATTTGTGAAACACATAAAATTAATATCTAATAAAATAAAAATAAAAATTAGGACAAAAAAGTATTTTTGGTCAAACTTATTTGTTGTTCGAAGTTTTCCAGTAATTTTAAAGCTTCGTCCTATCCATTATTTTACTATCCAATTCATACTGGCCGATTTCGTCAAATAAGCTGATATCGAGTTATTTTTAGGATTCCGTAAAACAAAAGAAAAAAAACGGAACACTGATAGGAGATCACTTTGTTGTCCGTGTGTCTGTCAAGACCCTTTCTCTCAGGAACACTTGGTGGTATTAAGCTGAAATTCATATCAAATACTCAAGTGTGTCCCTTAGAGCTATGAAAAAATCAAACTTCTGAGCCAAAGTAATCAACAGATACAGCTGTTTATGCTGCAAATTTTCGACACTCTTAAGGGAATCAAAACCTACAGGGTACTTCCCGTGTACTCAGATTGTTGTAATTTGGTACGAAGCAACGTCTTATAGCACAGATAAAGGGAACATTTTGAACAGTATAAATTTTTAGCTATATCATGTAATAAAAATATTTTTAATAATTTCGTTTGTATTAAATGTTTTGACAGTCTATTACTCTGCACTGTAAATAAAACAGCCTTCATATGATTTTTATTTGTTTATTTTATCTTCGTTTCATTGGATGTACCATTTGCAACTCATTATTCTTTCTACTATATATAGATAAATGAATGTGGGTCTGTTTATCTTCAGCAAAGTGTTGAGCATGAGCCCACAAAGGTTTCTGACTTGGTACGACCAAAACAAATAAATAAAAAAACGTAGCAACATGCGCAGGGTACAGCTAGTTCTTTCTCAAACATTGATACATCTTAAATGTACATACAATGAGATGCAAACGTTGCGTTATTTTTCTTTTAACTTGTGATTGCATTTAACTTCTCGATTTCGGATTTGTATTTATAATTTAATGTATTACAGGACGCTGTGTTTAAAAACGTGTATATCCAGGCAAAGAAGAAACCAACTTTTAAAGGTTACTTGTTTTTTTTCAACATGCATTTTTATTACAATAAAATTTAGACAGTACATGGATGAGGACTTTGCTTGATATTTTTTTGTTGCTAAATCGTATTTTTTGGAAATTATATTTAAATACGAATTACAAACTGATGAAATATGAATAGTATTTTTCGATCTTCCCGTTATAATAATAACAAAATATGAACTGGTTATTAAAGTAAAAAATCAAGAGAACTTGAAAATAAGCAAGCGGACTAGAGGTCATTGGACTCGAACCGGGGTCTATAGATTACAACTATCCGATTCTCCATCTGAGCTATTATGACCTTATGACGGAAGCAAACATTTGTATGTTAATGACATTGTAGCAGTTGAAAAACTTTCATTGTTTGAAAACATGAATCAAACGACATTTTCTAAAAATAAATCCTAGCTAGATCGATTTATCAACCCCGAAGCCGGAAATCGTTGAAGCCGTTTCCGACATTTAGATTATATATCTATACATCTAGTCTATACAAATAAATGAAATTGGAGTGTCTGTAATATTAAAATAACCGCTTCATACTAAATGCATATGAATTTATACACGGTACATGTATCAAAATAACATTTTTTACAGTTTTTGTCTGTCTGTCTGTCTGTTTGTTTGTTCCGGCTAATCCCTGAAACGGATGGATTGATTTTGACGGGACTTTCACTAGCAGATAGCTGATATAATAAGGAGTAACTTAGATAAATTTATTTTATAAATTTATTCATTTTATACTCTGCAAATCGAACAATATTTTTTTATTAAATTCCACGCGAACGAAGTCGCGGGCACAGCTAGTATAGTATATTATCAGTAAAGTTCACCAACTTCCAGTAATGTGGTGTGTGTTCACAGGCTGAGGCTATTTTATTTTATCTTTTCATATATGGGCTATTTTACTTATTCTTAGTTTCAAAAAAAATTTTGGTAATTATATTTAGAAAATAAGAATCATCCGAGAATTCAGTTGCATTAATTTGTGCTTTAAAAGAAATACTTATTTATAGGGTTAAGATGGAGAGCGTCGTATACGGTTCACCAACACCAACACGACTGCCTTGTGATAGGTGCTGGAGGAGCGGGTCTCAGAGCTGCTGTTGGTCTCGCTGAAGCTAATTTTTCGGTTGCTCTCGTCAGCAAACTGTTCCCCACTCGTTCGCACACTATTGCTGCCCAAGGTGGCATGAATGCATCCATAGGTAATGAAATAATATACGATTTTATTTTTGGATTGAGCACTTACTATGTGCTAATGCTTTATTTTTTATTGAGATTAAATAAAATAAATAATTAACATCGCAAACCCAACGGCCCTTCGGGGATTCGAATTCTAAATTCGGCAACATTCGAATTCTAAATTCGGAAACATACAACGTCTGCATGGCTTATACAAATGTTTGTCATGTCCGTGGCTCAAGCCCCCGACCGCCGACGCATCAGCCAGTTTCATTGACTATTGTGCCAACTATTTAATTAAAATTGACAATCTTATATGCTGTGTAATTACGGCAGTAAAGAATATAGCCACCCCCTATCTTTCCGTGGGTGTCGTAAGAGGCGACTAGGGGATAAAACAGTTCCACTACCACCTTGGAACTGTTAAAGCCGACCGATGGCGGTATAAATATCTAACTGCTGGCTTCCAAATAAACAGGCCGAAGACGGGCAGTAGCGTCTTCAGCGCGAAAAAGCGAACCCTGCGGTTACCAACCCGCCTGCCCAGCGTGGTGACTATGGGCAAAACATCTGAATTCACGTCATTTTTGTCACGAACATGTGGAGGCCTATTCGTCTTATTTGCAATTAAATACACTTTATTACATCACTTCATACCTATTGCAATAACATTCCATTTTCATTTTTAACAGGTAGCATGCATGAGGATGACTGGCGTTGGCACTTTTACGACACAGTGAAAGGATCCGATTGGCTTGGCGATCAGGTGCGTAACGATGTTATTATATTTCTATTATTATACCACAACTAGCTTTTATCCGCGGCTTCGCTAGCATTGATTTTATTTCATTTAATTCTAATACCTCCTAGAATATGTATAAAGTTTCATGAAATCGTAATAACCAAACTTAAGTTCATATTTATAATATTATATCAAGGAACTAATAGCACAGCCACATGATCTAAATTAGTAACGAAACTTAACGCTTGGGTGTCGCATGGAGTAGATATTACTATAATTATCAATCTTTTAATTTATATTACGCAAAATTGCCCCTTACTATCTTGAAATCGGGAATTAAAATTGTGAAAAGTTTTTGTGCACTTACAACTTTTACTACAAAGTGACAATGTAAAAGTCAACGAGGTAACGGCTCTTCGCCACCTTGAGGAAAAGAGACAAGCTCCTAATTGAATATTAGCTCATTCACCCGTAAGTAACCGCCAAAGATATGCTATCAGTGTACTATAATTCTAAATCTTCTAATTTATATTACGCAAAATAGCCCCTTAATCTCTTGAAATTGGAAACTAAAATTGTGAAGTTTTTGTGCCCTTACAACTTTTACTACGAAGTGACAATGTAAAAGTCAACGAGGTAACGGCCCTTCACCACCTTGAGGAAAAGAGACAAGCTCCTAATTTAATATTAGCTCATTCACCGTATGTTCACCTACTGGGAGTGCCTTAGTGGCAGCCGCAGTGTTTCGCAAGCAAATTTGTCAAGTTGCAATAAGCTTCCTGAATTCTCTAAATTTTCAGCGGTAGCTCATCTTAGTAAGCGTAAAATTTCTAATGAGAATACTTGTGTTAGAGAAGAAATTGCTGAGCTACGTACACAAACATCTCAAATTATGATAATTTTAACATCACTTCGGAAGAATAAGCAGGATTTCATGGCAAAAAAAATCAAGATGTAAACGATATAAAGAAGCAGATATCAAAGTAACTATTGATAATCTAACAACCAAACTAAATAATATGAAATCGCATATTTCAGATGTTGTTGGCAAGAATTTGGCTTCAGAGTGTAAGATCAATAGTCTAGAATCTGAGATACAACAACTTAAAGCAAACCCAACCCGAGTTTTAACGGAAATTAATTACGGGGATATTTTGAATGAAATTAAAGAACGTGAAACAAGAAGCAAAAATATTATTATTAATGGGATACGAGAAGCTGAATCAACTGATAAAGACCAAAGGAAAAATTTGGACACTAAATAAGTAGTAAAAATAATTAAAAAAATCAGTGAAGTTTTTCCTAGTCCTCAAAAAATCTTTCGTTTAGGAAAATATCAATCTGATAAAAATCGTCCGTTAAAGGTTTGTTTTGATTATCATAAAACAGTCAAGTCAATTTTGCGTGCCAAGAATAAAGTAATCCATACTTTAAATCTCCGAGGTGATGTATCGTTATATGCAGACGATACTAGCTTATTTTACTATGGAAATATCTTAGAAACCATTGTTAATAATGCTTAGAAGGATTCGAATATCTTGAATATTTGGTTCCAATCTAACTTGCTTGCAGTAAACATCATAAAAACTAAATATATCGTATTTACTCAAAAAAATAAAAAGATATCTCAAAAGGTGTTTTTAACAATAAATAATTGTGTTTGCAGGCAAACGAAAAAAACTGACTTCAATTATATCGACAAGTAATACAACGTAGGTAGATGAAAAAATAGTCAAGTAAATACGCATTATCAAAGATTACTCCAAAAGTTGTATTCCACCACATGATAAACATCGGCTTTCGATTAAATTAAAAATCATTAAAATCGGTACGCCCAGTAAGAAGTTATGCAGATTTTCGAGAGTTTCCCTCGATTTCTCTGGGATCCCTTCATCAGATCCTGGTTTCCTTATCATGGTATCACACCGAGGATATTTTCTTTCCAACAATAGAAAGAATTATCAAAATTGGCCCATAAACGACGAAGTTATCCCCGAGCGTAGCGAGCGTAGCGTATACATAAAAAAATATATTTCCTTTTATTGAAGTCGGTTAAATAATCAAGAAATAACAAAAGTAGACCAAGAAAAAGATTTAAGATTAATATTGGATAGTAAATTGATTTGGAAATCACATATCCATAAAATAAAATCTAAATTAACTTCTTTAATGGGAGCTATAAAAAGCATAGTCCGATGTTTTTCACATGATGTACGTTATCTATACTAATATTATAAAGAGGAAAGATTTGTTTGTTTGTTTGTGTCGTATAGGCTCCGAAACTACTGGACCGATTTGAAAAATTGTTTTACCATTAGAAGCCGATATTATCCCTGATGAACATATGCTACTTTTTATCGCGTTATTTACTAAACACATTATTTAAGCAACATATTTTAATTTTTCTATCTTTGTAATTCAGTAACTAGCAATTGTCCTTCGTCGTCGCGTCTCGCTTGTCTATTATATAAAATTCTCGTGTCGCGGCGTTTGTAGTTAAACTACTCCGAAACGGCTTGACCGATTCTCATGAAATTTTGTGTGCATATTGGGTAGGTCTGAGAATCGAACAACATTTTTCTCAACATTCTTTCATTTTTCATCGGGTAGTCCCACCCCTAATTTTTTTTTAATTTTTAGATAAATTATTAATTTTTTATTTTATTAATATTTGGCGTTGAAAAATACATAGAACTCTAATTTTACCATATTACGATATACAACCCTAAATTTTCACCTTTCTACGACCAACCGTTTGCCGAGTCAGCTAGTATTATATATAATTCTCTTAAGGCACACATAGATTATGTGGTTGAAATCTGGGGCTTAGCGGCAAAAATTAACTTAGAACCTTTACAAGTAGCACAAAATAAATTAATAAAAAATTTATTTAAATATAATTTTTTCACCTCCAACTAAAAAAAAATTACAAAGAAACTGGTCCTATGAATGTCCATCAAACTTAAGTTTATTATAATTGCTTATTTATATGTAAAATATCAACCAAGGATTTACACTCTAAAATAACTTTTAAAAAAAACAAGAAATAAAAAAATTAAATTAAGATCTGCCAATGATGTTATCTAATACTATTAAACGAGCAATTTTTGTATATTTATATATAATCTGAATCCCGGAAACGGAAGGACAGGAACAGGGATAAAAAATGTCGTTTTATCCCCGTTTTTAGGCAATGAAAAATGTCTACAATATCGTTAGGATACGAACATGGAAGTAATATGTACTATATTATACCTCAATGGATACGAATGTAAATTTCGCAACTTTTAATGAAGTTGTAATAGCTCAGGTGGGAAATCGGCCGGTCGGGATCGACCGAGAAGAAATCTTCATATCTCCATATCGATTATTTTTTCCATTTTTTTTTTAATTTCATTCATGATTTTTTATATAAATAACCTGTTCATATTTTTTTATTATTATGTCGGTTATATCGGAAATTTTATCAATATGGAATTCGTATTTAAATGTGATTTCCAAAAAACACGATTTACTTAAAATACCGAGCTAAGCTCGGTCACCCAGGTACTTACTTTATAAACCATGCACTAACTATGATAAGAGATGTATAACGTTCGAATGTGCTCGAACTGAACAATAAACCTCCAAAAGACATTAAGGAAGCTAAATCCCTTTTTACTTTTAAGAAACTACTCAAAAGCTATAAAAAAAAATCGAATAATATGATCATAATAATTTATAAACAAAGCACTATAATTATTTCAATTTCATAAAAATATCTAATTAAAAAATTAAACTACATGAATGTCATTAAATTAAAAATAAACTATAATAATAATCATGATATACCTTTTTAAAATCCTTGTATTGTGCCCTTCAATTTGATACCCATATTGTAGTATTCGAGAAAAAAAATTTTTTTTCATTAACTACAATGGCTTCGCGCAGCCGCCATGTTTGATTTTTTTTTAATGTCACCTATCTAAGAACACTTGGGCAGCTAAGACGAACCTAACGATACCTCAATTATGTAAATCCGTTCAGTGGTTCTGGAAATATGAGGTAGTAAAGAATATTACATACAAATATACATACATACAAGATACGCGCGAAAAACATAACCCTTCCTTGGCAGTCGGGTAAAAATATAAACGATTCACAAGATGGCCGTTACGATAATTTGTTTTTGCCGATAACTACCTGTCAATCCCTACCATTAAACGTTTCGTTTCATGCTTCTAATTTTCGGTTATTATTTTTTCTATGCCTTTTTTAATTTGTTTAAAATGTAAAAAAAAAGCGTATTTAAATACAATTTCAATCTAATCAAGCATTATTGCTTGCTTTGGTAATTAATTGGTGATTTAAAAAAAAAAATATTTATCTGATTTGTTAAAAATAGTGAGTAGTATTGAACATATGAAATGTCACCGTACTCTTCCTATGTGAAATAGATTATACAGGTGGAATTTGGCAAGGAAGAAACGATAATAATAATAACATTTTTTTTAAATATAATAAAAAAACAAATTACTAAAATGATATAAATATAATAAAGCAAAACAATTAATACGTTTTCACTTTAAAAAAATAAATAAAAATGAATAGGTGTATTAATTTTTGTTATAATGAAACATAAAATAACTCCTTAATAATGACACTTCGAGTTGCGCATATTTCTGTTATCTGGATATATATTTTAATACTACCCTACATATTGTTAATTTATTGGCTCGACTAAGAATCATTTTATTGCGATGTACCAACATATAAATTTTTGTTTAATTTTAGTCTTTGTAATTTCTCATGTAAGTGAATTGTATTCTTTTGAGAAATACCTAAATGATCTTTAACCTTAAACTTGCATTCGAACATTGGAACATTAGCAAGGGCTTATCTAGTGTTGTACTCTCTTGCACTTCACAAGTACTCTTATAGTCGCACTTCAAAATATCTCGGTCTCGAATTAGTTGTGTGCTTTTAAAAGAAATTGATGTTATTCGAACATTGGAACATTAGCAAGGGCTTATCTAGTGTTGTACTCTCTTGCACTTCACAAGTACTCTTATAGTCGCACTTCAAAATATCTCAGTCTCGAATTAGTTGTGTGCTTTTAAAAGAAATTGATGTTTTCGAATACTATCTTACCCGAGTGTTACCATTTTCATCTGATTGTGATGGATACCAGTAATGCGTAAGGTCCACCAAAGTTACTATACATATTATGTATATGTGCAGATTGAACTTTTAACCTTCCTCAATGTAAAATGGCTTTGTCTAACTGTGCAAATCCATGAGCCCTGGTTGATTCAGAACAAAATTCAACTTAATCGTAAAAAAAATTAAATTAACATATAATTATATTTTTCAGGACTCGATTCAATATCTGACGAGAAATGCTCCGAACTGCGTTTATGAATTAGAAAATATGGGTATGCCCTTTTCGAGAACTAAGGAGGGTAAGATCTATCAGAGGAGTTTTGGCGGCGGTACTATCAAAAATGGGAAGGAGATAGCGAAGAGAACGTGTGCTGTTGCTGATCGGTAAGTGCTTATTTTATTTTTACAGGACATTTAACGATCTTATGGAATTTGTTTTACATCGTAAGGCGTCTCTTGAAACCATTTTATTTGTATTTAAAAGTTTTATACCATTTGCCTAAGTAACTCTTTAAACTACTAAACTTATTATTATTATTAAAAAATAAACTCTTTCTAACTAATCTTCCTTCTACTAAAATTAACTCTTTTTAATGCTAAATTGTAATTTCTAATACCGTGACGCCGCGTTGGCGCAACGGTTACAGTCATGGATTGTACCTGTTGCGCTGGCGGTTGCGGGTTCGATTCCCGCACATGACAAACATTTGTATTGGCCATACAGGTGTTTGCCGTGGTCTGGGTGTTTGTGCAGTCCTTGTGGGTCTCCCACCGTGCCTCGGAGAGCACGTTAAGCCACCGGTCCCGGTTGTTATCATGTACACCTGATAGCGATCGTTACTCATAGTAGGGAATATATCCACCAACCCGCATTGGAGCAGCGTGGTGGATTAAGCTCTGATCCTTCTCTTACATGGGGAAAAGAGGCCTATAGTAGTGGGCCTATACTTCTAATTAATAGGTTTTTTCTTACTTTTCAATTACCTAATTGATTTTTATACGATTATTCATCTTTTTCAAAGATTTATAATTATCTAATTTCTTATAATGTTTCGTTTCCAATAATTTTACTGGATAAATCTTACGATTGGCCTAAAAAAGTCTTAGCCTAAAAGAGCCTTTATATTATAATTTCAGTTCGCTAAACTGTACAAATCATTTATTTCATACATGTTTTCAAGTGCTGCCATCTCTTGAGTATTGTAGCAATATTGTAACATAAACAAGATGGAAATAGCGCTACCTTTCAGGTGGTGTGGTAAATTCTGGTATAGTTAGTTCGAAAGCCTTCCACTAGATGTCTGAATTATACAAGAAATTTAGAGTGTATTGAACTAAACAAATTAGTTTTCCTTTATCTAAACGTTTTATTATTAAATAATATATATAGAATAAAAAATGTGTCTAAATTTATTAATAATCGACTTCAAAAAAGGAGGAAGTCATTGAGTCATTTAGTTCCATTATCATTGAGTTCCATTTAAATATCGAGATATCATGAGTACTTTTGAGCGATCTTTGATATCGCGTGAGGGTTCTCATGTAAGTACTTTAATGCAACGCTATCTATAGAAATTCAGTAAAACTACTTAGGTAACTCGATCAAATTGTTACATAGCCACATCCATATATAACGCAGTGAGCTGTTATATCCACTAGATGGCAGTAGTACTTTATTTTACAACAAATTCGAGTGAAATATCTTAGTATTTTTGCTTGTTCTAAGCCAAGATTAAAGTATGAAGGGGGATTGGATCATGCTTGTTATAAATATATTTGAGCGTCTAACTTTTGAGATATCGCTAATAATTTGTATTTACTTGACTATTTTTTGCTGATCTCCGTTGTATTACTTGTTGATGTAATTGAAGTCTTTTTTTTTCGTTTGAGTACAAACACAATTATTTTATGTAGGTATGTTACCTTACTGGTCGATGTAATTGAAGTCGGTTTTTTTTAGTTTGCGAAAAACAATTATTATGTTTTTAGAACGGGGCACGCTCTTCTTCATACACTTTACGGCTACAGCACTAAGTTCAAAAATGTTAATCTCTTCTCTGAGTTTTTCGTCCTGGATCTTTTATTACAAGATGATCAAATTGTAGGTGCGCTAGCTCTTGACATGGATGACAGCAGCCTTCACAGGTATGTAAATGTTTGACTATTAATGAAGGTACGACATACTAGATCGTTCAATAAGTCCCGAGACTAACCTGGAAATGGCGCATATATTAAAAACTCTTTTGATTTTTAAAAAGTACTGGCTATCAATACAAGAATATGTGTCAATTTTTTAAAAATGGAACAATAAAATTATTGATTTTGAAACATTTAAGTGACGCTACGGTTGTAATTTCGATACAATGAAAAAAAAACGAGTTTCGCGTGTTGATAAAACATTGTTTTTTAATGGGAAAAAATACCATTGAAGCACAGCAATGGCTTATAAAATGTTATGCAGGATCAGCTCCCTCTAAAGCAACCATTTGTCGGTGGTATGCTGACTTCAAACGCGGTCGCATGGACACCAATGATGGGGAACGCTCAGGTCGTCCAAATGAAGCAGCGACTCAACAAAATATTAACCAAGTCCTCAAAATCGTATTGGAAGATCGGAAGGTAAAAGTGCGAGAGATAGCCGAGATAGTGAAGATTTCAGCTGGTAGTGTTTTCACTATTTTACATAAAAATTTGGCCATGAAAAAGCTTTTTTCTAAGTGGGTGCCGCGTTTGCTTACAACTAATCAAAAGGAACAACGTATCAATGATTCAGAGCGATGTTTGGCGCTGATGAATCATAATAAAAAGGATTTTTTACGTCGGTATGTAACAATGGATGAAACTTGGATATACCATTTCACTCCGGAATCCAATCGGAAGGCAGCGGAGTGGAGAGCGGCTGGTGAAAGCCGCCCGAAGCGTCCAAAGACTCAGAAATCGGCCGGTAAGGTTATGGCGTCTATATTTTGGGATGCGCATGGAATACTTTTTATCGACTACCTTGAAAAGGGGCAAAATATAAATAGTGACTATTACATGTGCTTATTGGAGCGATTGAAGTACGAAATTGCGGATAAACGGCCTCACATGAACAAAAAGAAAGTGGTGTTTCACCAGGACAACGCGCCTTGTCACAAGTCCGTGAGAACGATGGCCAAAATTAACGAATTGGGCTTCGAGTTGCTTCCTCATCCCCCTTATTCACCAGACTTGGCCCCCAGCGATTACTGGCTGTTTGCAGACCTCAAAAAAATGCTTCAGGGTAAGAAATTTGACTCAAATAGTGAAGTTATCGCAGCAACGGAGGCTTATTTTGAAGCCAAAGACAAATCGTTCTACACACATGAGATAGAAAAGTTAGAAAAGCGTTGGAGGGACTGTATCGCTCTTGGAGGAGACTATGTTGATGAATAAAAATTAATTTTATAAAAAAGACCTTTTTTTAGTACTTAGTCTCGGGACTTATTGAACCACGTGTTAAATGCGCGTAAAAATGTAAAAATATTAAAGGTACTGGCGAAGTAGTTTTTTTTTTTAAATACCTTGAGAGTTTTTCAAATACAAACAAACTACGCTTCTTTTTCATCATATTACAAGTAGTATAATTATTATTAAAAAGTGATTCTGATATAAAACGATAGTGTTACTTGACCAAATATTTATTTTCGTTTACTCTAATTTTCATTTTAGAATTTTATTGGTTAATTTAACTTTAATGTTGTCTATAAACGCCACAGTCAGGCACTCTTTAAATATACTTGTATATATTATTATAATTACTGGAGCTTAATCTACTACATTATTGTGAGCTAATTTCTTACAAAACAAACCGGTTTATATTATGTCCGTAGATGATTATTGATTACTTTTAAGTTTTACGTTGTAAATGTATAGATTATTGTTAAGTTTCGACCAATGTAATATTATTTTAAAAGAGATATTTGTATGTTACATACCTTTTGTGTTACATACCTATTATAAACGTGAGTTAGTGAATATGAACGAATATAAGTTTGTTACTTTTCGCGTAAACACTGGCTATCTTTTATTAAATATTAAAGGGTACATACAATGTTTGCCACAAAATACAATGTGACGTAAATAATCTATACATATATTATTTAACTAATCGTATATCACATAAAATCGTAATCGTATATCGTATAAACACAGCAAAATGTCATCAAATTACTTTCACTCGTAAAAAGAATCTTATATCTATTAGGTTTATACTTATGCTATAAACAATGTCTCCATCATTTCGTCGAGTCGATTCTGTTCGAGACCTAGGGGTGATACCTACTAGCTGCCAAAATGACTTTGTAAATCAAATCGATACAATAATTTCTAAAGCATATAGTCAACTAGGTTTCATATTACGAGTTTGCAACTCCTTTAAAAATATAGGTTGTATCAAAATGTTATATTTGTGCTTCGTTCGAACTATACTGGAATACGCTTGTAGTATATGGGCCTCTGTATACAATGTACACATCGACAGGATTGAATCGCTCCAGAAAAATGTATAAAACTTTTGAATTTCGAAACTTATAGAATCTGTCCTTTCTATTCCTTTTAATATTTATTCTACTCTATGCCCATTTATGTTGATTCCTGTAATACTACCATATTGAATCCCTATGCCAACGTCGTAAGCAGTACGATATTGTCTTATTACATGATTTCGTAAGTGGGAAAATAGATTGCAGCGAGCTTTTATCCCAGATTGAATTCCGAATTCCATCATGACACTAGATATATTAAACCATAGTTTCACACATCTCGATATAATATTTTAACTTAATTAAAATATTATACACGTGTAGACTAGACAGTGTAGTGTTACATCTCCTTTTGTGCATGTTGTAACAGCTTAAAATGTTGCGATTTCAAGCTTAATTGTAGTACTTATAGTTTTTATGTAAAAATTGTAATGTAGCAACTACTGTTTGTCCAAATAAAATAAATAAATAAACAAAATCTCGAGTAAGAACTAATTACGCACATAACTCGGCCATCTGTCGTATTGTCAATACATATAATACCCAGTATTCGAACTTAGATCTTTTTTACTTAAGAACGAAGACGTCACTTAAGAATGAAATCAAAAAGATGCACTTTTCCTAATATTATTAAAATATACAAAACCAGCACCTACATATTTATGCACAAATCCACACTAGTACACCTTCGTCTTACATGCACACACCTACACGAACAAACATTCACCTTTACATGTCATGCGCACACACTTCTAACTACAATGGATGGGATTGAACATAACCGTTCACTTTTTTGCTTTTTGTTACTTTTTTAACATAATGCCTAGTTATGTATTTCATAATAATTAATTTGTTCATATCAGTGTGGTCCTATTTTGGCCATATTCATATTTTATATCGTAACATACTATTGTATCATAACGCTGTTGGATTGCCTAATAAGATAAATAAATAAATACATATAGGAAAGAGTTACTTCTGTCAACGACTTATACGAGTTGTTAATAGAAGTGAGATCGGGACTTTATATCTATTTGCATCGATTCACTGTTATTAGAAATATTATTTGTGTACATTATTTTCAGAACTAGGTTTGTGAAAAAGTAATTAAAAAAAATCGATATACTTATGGAAAAATATATGATGACGCGAACATCACCGGTTCAACTAGTTCTATTGTAATAACTTTTTATTTATTGACTGAACACGATGTTATGTTATTAATGTCCCTAGTATTTTTATAAATATGTTTTTTTTTTAATATTTATTGTGTACTCATACAACTAAGTCCGTTTTATGTCAGTTCAATGAGTACATATTAAATATTCAGTTATACCGCAGGCTAAGCCGTAATCGTACATGACGCTGTTATACGTATGTTTTACAGGACAATCACTGCGAAGACTAATAATATCTCCCAACATATATCATGATAGCGCTTCATACCGGACAATAATGAGTTTAATTCTCTTAAAAACAGGTGTTTACTATTACTTGGTGCGCGATATATACAGCACACGGATGCTTTATAGCCAGAAGGTGTAGGTGTATACATCCTATTAAGATGCTCGTGGATATAAATTTTTGTTCAATTTTTAAATAAATTTTTACACCACTACCCCTGCGGCCCGCCCGCAGCCGCACGAGCTTTTTATATCTGCGAAGCTGATAAAGATTACATGCAGTACATGGGAAACATCAACCTAAGTTAGCATTATAACGCCAATAGCTCTCACTGAGGAGTTAGTACACTGTTGAGCGCCGCGGAGTTTTTAATCAAAATCAAAATCACCTTTATTCAAATAGGCTCCAAGAGCACTTTCGAATCGTCATTTTACAAATTAAAACTTTAAAAATCTATTATTATATTTGTAAAAGTAAAGCTACCACCGATTCGGAATGTAGATTCTGCAGAGAATAATCGGCAAGAAACTCCGCAGTTACTCCGCAGTTAATAATTGAGCGAATATTCATATGAAAACATAATAAAGCAGTATTTCCTGTAATGTTTTCTAAGAATGATTTAAGATTTGTATAGTTTTTTATATCCACCGTATCATCCAATATCGTGTCCATTTTATAAACAAATTATTACAATAATTTTAATTATTTTTTTATTTACTTCGTTATTTTTTTTTATATTTTTTTTAATTCCGGGCGCAAATTTTTTACTTAGGAGTGATTTTTAAAATTAGATTTTTTACATCTTTTGAGAACGAATAATGTAAGCCTTTTGCTTATCTCCTTCTTTCCGCACACGGGGTATTCCTTTTTTATCCATATGTATTTGAACGCATTCTTCAGTTCTTGTTTAGTACACCACAGCAGTTGCTTATTGTAGGGTGTGTGTGTGTGTGTGTGTCTCTCTCTCTGTGTGTGTGTGTGTGTGTGTGCGCGTCTGTGTGTGTGTGTGTGTGTGTGTGTGTGTGTGTGTGTGTGTGTGTCTGTGTGTGTGTGTGTGTGTCTCTCTCTCTGTGTGTGTGTGTGTGTGTGTGTGTGTAAAAATATACTTTTCATTCACTTCATTCATTTTTCACACTCATTTTTTTCAGGCAGGCGTATTACCTGTTTGACTTCTTCAACGTTTTGATTAAGCACTTTTGCCACATTACCTGTAATTTCAAGTTGGATGGGGTTCAAGATTTTCGCCTTCAGTTATTGGAAGATTATGAATTTCAATGCATTTGCGCAATTGCTTTTGTTCCATGTCTTAAATACGTTGTTCAAGAGCGCCTACCCTCGTTACTAAATTATTGTTCCGATCAGTTAGAATAATAATATTATTAACTTTCATAGCCTCGTTAGTGTTTATTAGTTCATCCATTTTATTTGAATGGCCTTGAAGAGACTCGGTGACATCTTTTAGTTTTCTCTGTATAATTTTCTCCACTTCTTTCGAGATATCATCAACGAGTTTTTTAACGTCCAACTGTACTGCTGCCGGTGTTTGGTTTTTGTCTTTATCCGCTTCATCGTCGTCAGGATGGATCGTCTTGATGTTTTTTGAAAATCTTAACAAGTCCATTCCAGGTTTTCTGTCGATCCAACAACAGCTAATAGCTTGTTAATAAGGGCAGTACATTGGTAACTTAGGTGCATTCTAGACCCGGTCTAAACTTTGTTATATTACGATTGCAATGATCGCACTTGGTTTGCATAATTATAGTTGTTAAGTACTTAAGGAACACAAAAGAACAAACTAACGAAGCGATACTTTCGAGTGATGCCTATGAGCGCTCGACGCGAACTCTTAAATCAGGACATCCATTAATTACGTGAGCTCAGAATGGAATTTAATTTAAATAAATTAACTATAGTACACTTGAACAGTTTATTATTTGCCGTCAATCTCTATTATATTCAGCGTCAATCTCACGTAAGGAGAGAGAGGGCGTCCAGGAAAATCTCACTAAATCTCACTTAAGCGGGGGAAGTGGTCTAACCTGATCGAAAAATGGGTCACGCACTTAATGGAGTTATTAGAGTGAAGATTGGCGGGAATATTGTGATGAGTTTTGCGTTAGCTTTTACGATTCTGTTTAGTACATGAGGCGTAATTTACTAGTCTATAGACTAAACAGCAATCGTAAATTTTAGCAAAACATCAACGAAGACGTCATTCCAGAAATCTTGAAGATAGTATGAATTTAGTTCCATCCTTATATAGCATAAGTGTTTATAGAAATAAACTTATTGTACGAGTACTATTATATATGTAAACTAGCAGACTCGGCAGACGTTGTCCTGCCCGGAAAACAGCTACCAAATTTGATAGCTTACATACCGATAGCAGCGCCACCTACCGGGTCCAATTGAGATAAAAACTAACATATCTTTCAAGTTAGATAAAATTACAGATGCTTACAAAATTTGATATAAATTGATTCTGTAGTTTCAAAGCCACATACAGATAGCAGCGCCACCAACCGAGTCCATTTGAGATAAAAACTACCATATCTTCCAAGTCTGACAAAATTACAGATGCTTAAAAAATTTGATAAAAATTGGTTCAGTAGTTTCGGAGTTACATACTGATAGCAACGCCACCTACCAGGTCTGAGTGAGATAAAAACTACCCTATCTCCCAACTTGAACAAAATTATAGATGCGTACAAAATTTGATAAAAATTGGTTCAGTAGTTTCGGGAGTTACATGCCAATAACAGCGCCGCCTATCGGGTCCAGTTGAGATAAAAACTACCCTATCTCCCAAGTTAGACCAAATTACAAATGCTTAAGTAATGTGATAAAAATTGGATCAGTAGTTTCGGAGTTACATGCCAATAGCAGCGCCGCCTATCGGGTCCAGTTGAGATAAAAACTACCCTATCTCCCAAGTTGGACCAAATTACAAATGCTTAAGTAATTTGATAAAAATTGGATCAGTAGTTTCGGAGTTACATACATTTAAAATTTTCATTGTTAAAGCCCATCCACGTTATCCTTATTGGGCATGAGTTATCCTAAAATCCGCTCATCGATCATTTCTACATCACATAGGTATAGGAGATTCGTACCAAATTTGGAGTCGATAGTTTAAAAACGGGAATTTTCCATTGTTACCGCCCCCGCAACAATATAATAGGTAATGTGAAATAGCTAGTTAATACCATTTTTACATCCGGTTTTCCGCAATCCTCATCCAGCCTACACCGGCAATCTTACGTAGATCGTCGGTCTAACGGGCCGGAGGACGTCCCACACTGCGTTTGCCAAGACGCGGTCTCCACTCCAAGACCCGTCTACTCCAACGGCCATCGGTCCTGCGACACAGATGACCAGCCCACTGCCACTTCAACTTGCTAATTCTGTGGGCTGTGTCGGTTACTTTCATTCTCTCGCGGATAGTCTCGTTTCTAATCCTATCTTTGAGAGAAACCCCAAGCATATCCCGTTCCATTGCACGGTCTACGAACAAGCTCAATTTAATCCTTAATAACTTACGTAAAATGCTCCCTAATATATTATTTAACATGAACTTTATTGAATAGCAATAAAGTTCAAATTCACTCTACATTTTGGTTAGAAAAGTTTGTATGGGAAAAAGAAAAGGGCTGTTTTTAGGGTTTTCACGGAAAACCATCCTTGGACTTGAATGAACATTAAAAAAATGATAAAATTGGTCCAGGCGTTGTTGAGTTATGCGCTTACGAACACATTTTACAGTTGATTTTTATATATAAGATATCTAGCTATATTTGTGTATATCAATCAAATAAGAATGTATGTTGTATTTACTGTATTTGTACTAATTTTTATGTTCGCTACTTATCCGCATATCTTTGTGCCCTTTCCAGCCAAAATAATTGTACATTTCAGAAAGAATTCTCTTCATGTCACATAGCTTCCGCTGGTGATAGGAGAGCTGGAACATTTGTAGTTGTGAAATAGATTATTTAAGTATATTTCACAATTATAATAATGTTCTAGCATTCTTAGCACCATTTTCCGCTGACAGGATTTATACAAAATTGTAGGAAAATATTTACTTTTAAGTATTACTTAGTAAACGTATAGAATATTGTTAAGTTTCAACAAATGTAATATTATTTTCAAAGAGATATTTGTATGTTACATACCTTTTGTGTTACATGTTGTAAACGTGAGTTGGTGAATTTGAACGAATATTAGTTTGCTACTTATCGCTTAAGAGCCATTTCACAATTTTACGCTCTGCAAGTTTAGGTAAATTTGGTCGCATCGCGCGAATCGTACGAGCCGCGCGATCTTTGTGCTAGTAAGTATAGTGTGACAACCAAAAGACCATCTTGATCATTTTCTAATGTATAATAAAAATTAATAACTATGGTATAAAATGTTTTTTACATAGTTAATTTGTTAAAAATTTCAAGTATGTTATATAACAACAATCAATAAATATAAAATAAAAATAAAAAATCAATTTTATGAAACAATTTTTTTTAAATTGATTTAGTTTTTTCAGTTTACGAATGAATCTAATATTTACGATATGAATAAAATAGCATTTTATGACATCGACACCGACAAACATATTAATTAACAAATAACAAGACAAACAGATTGAAATGCCTATTTGTATTGATAGTGTGAGAAAAGAAAATTAAATTATACATTTGTTTACAGAAATTATCATTATATTATTTTACAGTCATTTTCGTAATATGTTTATTTTATTTATATTTTATTATGAAAGTATCAAATGCGTTTTATCCGCTATAACAACAGGCGCTTGGCGCGTGTGAGCGAAAGAGACGGCTGCGCAGAATTTGGCGTGGACCTTACCTCTAAGAGCGCTAGCGCTCTACTGATTTACTGGGCTTGATGCGTGGTAATATATACATCTTTTTATTATTTAATATAAAATGTATTAAAAAATAATTACATCTTTTAATTATTTTTTTGTATTCCTTGATGATGTAAGTTAACTTTGATGAAGACAGTTCGTTAAAATTTCTTAGTTTTCTAAGAGAAATATCGCTTTTAAAATTGTACTTATTTGGAAAATATTCGTAACTTTAAATTTTTTTTATCGTTTAATAGAGATACAAATGGAATAAAAATCTATGATAGTGTGCAACAAAATTATATTCCACATATAATGATATTTTTTTAAAATGTTTTCAACGTAAAGGTTATTGAAAAGTAGGACTTCAAAGTATACATTGCGACCGTTTATCTAGGGAGGAGGCTGATAAAAAGGTTAATAATTTTATACACATAATAACTAACTAACTAACTCAACTGGCTCAGTGACCCGAAGTGAGTCTAGGCCTCCGAAACAAGATTTCTCCACTTTGCACGATCTTGCGCGATTTCCCGCCAATTATTGGCTTGGATCTCACTCAAGTCTGCTTCAACCATGTCCCTCCAGCGGTACCTGGGGCGACCCACCGGTCTACGTCCAGTTGGTCGACCCAGATACGCTCTCTTAACTGCTCGATCCTCCCCCATGCGTTCGACATGACCGAGCCACCGCAACCGATGGGATTTGGTAACTCCAATGATGTTTGGCTCTGACACCAGGTTTGCAATTTCAGCATTGGTTTTTATTCGCCAGCTGCCATCTTGCCCTTTAGATGGTCCTAGGATCTTACGGTAAATTTTCCTTTCCGTAACCAGAAGCCTGTTCTCCTCTCTGAGCGTAAGTGTCCAAGCCTCACAACCGTACATTAGGATTGGACGAATGATGGTTTTGTAAATTGTGATCTTTGTCTTCCTACTAAGAAGCTTGGACACCAAGACCTTGTGCAGGGCTGCACTGCACCTCAAGGTGTTTTGTATACGGATCTGTATTTCTTCGTCACGTGTATTCGTATCGGTTACAGTGCAGCCAAGATACTTAAATTTCGACACTCCCTTGTATGTGGTACTTCCAACATGGAGGTCTTGTCTTGCTTCGCGAATAATCCTATACCGCTTCATGTGGAAGTACTCGGTCTTGTCATGGTTGATCAAGAGACCAACCTTTTTTGCCTGCTCTTCGAGTGTCATAGCGGCTAAAGCAACATCGTTAATGTGCTCCCCCAAAAGGGCCAAATCGTCAGCGTAGCCTATCACCATATGCCTTCCATTCAGGTCAAGCCCCAGATCGAGTGTCATTAATCCTCTAATTACATGCTCTAAGACAATATTGAAGAGCACTGGTGACAGGGCGTCGCCCTGTTTTAGACCGGTAATAACAGGAAATTCGTCGCTCAGCTCGCCGCCAACCTTTACACACATCCTGCTCACTCCGGTAGCCGCCACCACTAGGTCCACTAGCTTTCTTGGAATATTAAAATTCCTTAAAATGGCATACAAGGAAATTCGATCCACGCTGTCATATGCTTTCCTGAAGTCCACGAACAATGAGTGAATGCTCTGAGCGTATTCCCATTTCTTTTCCATGAGTTGTTTAAGAAGAAAAATCTGGTCAACCGTACTACGATTGCGTCTGAACCCACACTGATAGTCCCCTAAGACTTTTTCCGCATATGGTTCTAGCCTTTCCAGCAGTATGTATGACCAGACCTTATAAGCAGTCGGGAGCATAGCAATACCTCGGTAGTTCGCGCACTTCTTTTTGGAGCCCGTTTTATGAATTGGGCAAATAATACCCAAATTCCATTCCTGGGGCTGTACTCCAAGGTCCCACACTTTTTCCAGGAGTTCGAACATTTTGGACTGTACAGCGCTTCCACCATATTTCCATAATTCAGCTGGTATTCCATCCACACCTGGGGCCTTGTTGTTTTTAAGCCTCATTATCGCCCTACGAACTTCAAAGAAGGTGAGCGGTCCCAGTTCCTCCTGATTGTCATCGGCTAGTTGGATAATCGGCTCTGTCGGTGGGGGGCAATTGAGCAGCTGTTGGAAGTAATCTCGCCACATGCACTTAACGACATCTTTGTCTGTGACTAAGTTACCATGATCGTCTTCTAGCATTTGTGTATCCGGCTGATATCCCCTCCTCACTTCTCTAATCTCCTGATAGAACTTTCTGGTCTCGCCTGCCTTTATAAGTCGCTCCATGTCATGAACGATGTCGTTAAGATGTTGTCTTTTAGCCCTTTTTATTTGTCCTTTGGCCTCTATCCTCAGTTCGTCATATTTGGTCTGCCATCTGTCTTCCTGGTTTGCTAAGATTTTATATTTTCTTCTTTGTTCCACCACTTTTTCACATTGTTGATTCCACCATTTCTTTCTTCTCTTCCTCTTCTTTGTACCAATTACCGTTGTTGCAACTTCTTTTACCGTGTTCTTTATTCTATCCCACCCCGTCTCTATGTCCTCAATCATCAAGTCTTTAAATCTATTGCTTAGTTCTAAGTGGAATTTCTCTCTGTGTCGTTTATCTTTTAAATTGTCTATGTTTAATAATGGTGTGTGTACTTTTGTAGTTATCTTATTTGATTTTATTCTACATTTTAATTTAATACCAATCATGTAGTGGTCGCTATCACAGTCGGCGCCTCTGTACGACCTAACATCTTGGATTGTATTTTTGTGCCTATCATCGATTGCAACATGGTCTATTTGATTAACGGTATGGCCATCAGGAGATCGCCAGGTACCTTTGTATATATCTTTATGGGGAAACATTATGCTTTTTATAACCATTGATTTTGCTGTAGCAAAACTGATTAGTCTCAGACCATTATCGTTAGACTGGTCGTGTTTGCTGTGTCGCCCGATGGTAGGCACAAAAATTTCTTCCCGGCCAATTTTTGCGTTAAAGTCACCGAGGACTATCTTAATATCATAATTGGGTAGCTGGTCGTAAACCGCTTCGAGATGTTCATAAAAGCTGTCTTTAAATTCATCTTCAGCAAGTTTAGTGGGCGCGTATGCATTCAATATTGAAATATTTGAGAATTTGCCTTTTACTCGTAGTATTGATATTCTATCAGATATTGCATCAAACCGAAGCACACTACCCATGAATTTCTTAGCGACCATGAAGCCCGTACCGTATTTATGTTCTCTTTCTTCCCCACCACTGTAAAAGAGCACTGATTGGTTGTCAACATTGCATTCTCCTCGGCCCGGTCATCTTACCTCTTGGAGAGCTGCTATTCCGATATTATATCGATACAGCTCTTTATTAACTTGGTAGATAGCCCCGAGTCTATACAAGGAACGCACATTCCACGAAGCAATTCGGAAGTCCTTTAATTCGTGCCATTGGTCGTCGTTTTTGGGATCGGATCGTTTCTTTCTTGGTTTCGGTTTCGTAACTTGGTCTTTTTTGCGTGGGAGGGGCGTTAACCCGCCGCACAACCCCCATATTGCTGGAGGACCACACCCGTCAGAAGACAGCGAGTCCATCGGACTTAGCCGGAAGCGTAGCTAAGCTGTACTACCGACTTTTTCCTCCGTCCGTCACCCGGAGGACGCTTACGCTAGCGCATTACACCGTGAGGGCCGATGCGGCGCGTCACTGCGTTTAATGGGCAAGGAGATGATCATCGTGATGCATCTTCTTCATGCCGTGGTGTAGGGATTAGCCAGTCAACATGAAGGATTTAAAGTTGACTGCCCAGGGTGCGCCGAACGATCAGTAATATATCGTCACTCGAGGAGGCTCTCTACTCACACCCCTTATATATATTATACGCATAATATAAATCAAAATTCTGATCCGACTATGGACTACAACAAAGGTTGCTTTATTATATTTCAAGAATATAAATTACATTATTGCATCCAACACTGAGATTAACGACGTCTTAATATTACAATTTCGCGGATTGTTACCGATTTTTGTGAAATGGCTCTTAAACACTATCATTTACTCAATATTCAAATATGTACATACGTACAGGAAAGAGCTGCTTCTGACAACAACTTATACGAGTTGTTAATAGAAGTGAGATCGGGACTTTATATCTTTTTGCATCAATTCACTATTATTAGAAATATTTGTAATTAATGCAAGGGCAAACTATAAATTGCCGATCTCTGTTGAGGAAGGTTCAACGACGTGTGGTCGGAACTTACTGTAAGTGGCGGGAGTGGGGCCACTTTACCTCTTTCCCCTCATTTTTCATTAATCAATCAATACATATAATAAAAATGTAAATGTAATATGTTTGTACATGCTTATCTCAGAAACATCTTATCTGATTTAAATGCGGTTTTCAGCAACAAATCGCGGTAAGTTTCACTTAAAATTTAATGCTTGTTTCACCTTTATCAAATTGATAAATAAAAAAGTAATGCCAATTTAAAAAATCACGAACATGTAAATACGCAAACGACGGTGTTTATAATCCAAAATAAACCAAAATATATATCCTAAAAATGCCGTCACAAAACTCTACTAATAAATATACAAGCGACCCGACCCGGGTTCGCACGAGTGAAATGCTGGTACTTAATATACTACAGAATGTCTTTATATACAACGTTCACAGCATTTTTGACATCAGACAATATCAATAAGTTTTCTTTAGAGGTCTTACTCTTGAATACATAAATTTCGGTTTTAGTCTTATCTTAAACCTAATTGACTTACTATGAATGCGGTTTAAAAATTAATCTTTATACAGACTAAATACGAATATAAAATTTCCAAAAAATTGTCGCGCCAGCCCCCGTCCGGTACCCCCGCAACCTTTACGCCGCTACTCCCTGCATTTGAAAACTGTAATATCTTCGAATTTTTTTAAATAAATTACATTCTGTTAAGGGCTTATTTGAGCTATATAAAATACATAATGTATTTATAGTACTTAATTGGATAAGGATTAATTGTTCAGCCATTATTTCCCGTAAAAAATTAAGGATAAATAATGGTTATTGTGGGCTATCCCTAAGAGATAGACATATACCATCGCGGACTTTTTTGTAGATCTTTTTATAGCTTTTCTTATAGTGTAGTTCATTGTTTTGACCTACCTCGAAGGGTTTAGCCAGCGTTTGCAATGAGAGCGGGAAAAAAATGTGTTCATTTACGACATCACATTGGAACCTTCTAAAATTATCGGTGTTTCTCTACTACATTATGCATATATTACATATAAATATATATCTGTATTTTGAATCACTGTATCTATTATATTTAAAAAATCCGCATCAAAATCCGTTGCTTAGTTTCAAAGATCTGAGCAAGCGAAGCAGGGAAGCGATTTCGTTATATACTATGCAGTGATAATCTATTCTTTTTATATTATATGCGTAATTAGAGAAATATATCTTAATAAAGTGTCTTTTCATTATTTAAGAACAGGTATAAAATAAAAATCTTCGCTATGAGGTCAAAAAGAATCAGAATATCTGCAAATCAGGTGTTGTAATGAAGGCAACACTGTCTTTCCTATACATGTGTTTTTTATTTATATGTATGGATAGGAGAGTCAGTAACAGCCTTTGTTACATCGGCATCCATCAAGAAAAACTGTTAATACATAAGTTTAAGACTAGTTACTAAATAAAAACTATATAATACTATGTTATTGCTTGAAGAATTGCTTCACACGAAGTATAATTTTTTCCTCTTTAATTGAAAGGAGTGTATCGAATAAGAGTGTATGTTGTATTTACTGTATTTATACTCATTTTTATGTTCGCCACTTATCCGCATATCCTTGTGCCCTTTCCAGCCAAAATAATTGTACATTTCAGAAAGAATTCTCTTCATGTCACATAGCTTCCGCTGGTGATAGGAGAGCTGGAACATTTGTAGTTGTGAAATAGATTATTTAAGTATATTTCACAGTTATAATAATGTTCTAGCATTCTTAGCACCATTTTCCGCTGGCAGGATTTATACAAAAATTGTAGGAAAATATTTACTTTTAAGTATTACTTAGTAAACGTATAGAATATTGTTAAGTTTCAACAAATGTAATATTATTTTCAAAGAGATATTTGTATGTTACATACCTTTTGTGTTACATGTTGTAAACGTGAGTTGGTGAATTTGAACGAATATTAGTTTGCTACTTATCGCTTAAACACTATCATTTACTCAATATTCAAATATGTACATACGTACAGGAAAGAGCTGCTTCTGACAACAACTTATACGAGTTGTTAACAGAAGTGAGATCGGGACTTTATATCTTTTTGCATCAATTCACTGTTATTAGAAATATTTGTAATTAATGCAAGGGCAAACTATAAATTGCCGATCTCTGTTGAGGAAGGTTCAACGACGTGTGGTCGGAACTTACTGTAGTGGCGGGAGTGGGGCCACTTTACCTCTTTCCCCTCATTTTTCATTAATCAGTCAATACATATAATAAAAATGTAAATGTAATAGGTTTGTACACGCATATCTCAGAAACATCTTATCTGATTTAAATGCGGTTTTCAGCAACAAATCGCGGTAAGTTTCACTTAAAATTTAATGCTTGTTTCACCTTTATCAAATTGATAAATAAAAAAGTAATGCCAATTTAAAAAATCACGAACATGTAAATACGCAAACGACGGTGTTTATAATCCAAAATAAACCAAAATATATATCCTAAAAATGCCGTCACAAAACTCTTCTAATAAATATACAAGCGACCCGACCCGGGTTCGCACGAGTGAAATGCTGGTACTTAATATACTACAGAATGTCTTTATATACAACGTTCACAGCATTTTTGACATCAGACAATATCAATAAGTTTTCTTTAGAGGTCTTACTCTTGAATACATAAATTTCGGTTTTAGTCTTATCTTAAACCTAATTGACTTACTATGAATGCGGTTTAAAAATTAATCTTTATACACACTAAATACGAATATAAAATTTCCAAAAAATTGTCGCGCCAGCCCCCCGGCCGGTACCGCCGCAACCGTTACGCCGCTACTCCCGGCATTTTAAAACTGTAATATCTTCGAATTTTTTTAGATAAATTACATTCTGTTAAGGGCTTAATTAATCTATATAAAATACACAACGTATTTATACCTACTTAATTGGATAAGGATTAATTCTTCTGCCATTATTTCCCGTAAAAAGTTAAGGATAAAAAATGGTCATTGTGGGCTATCCCTAGGAGATAGACATATACCATCGCGGACTTTTTTGTAGATCTTTTTATAGCTTTTCTTATAGTGTAGTTCATTGTTTTGACCTACCTCGAAGGGTTTAGCCAGCGTTTGCAATGAGAGCGGGAAAAAAATGTGTTCATTTACGACATCACATTGGAACCTTCTAAAATTATCGGTGTTTCTCTACTACATTATGCATATATTACATATAAATATATATCTGTATTTTGAATCACTGTATCTATTATATTTAAAAAATCCGCATCAAAATCCGTTGCTTAGTTTCAAAGATCTGAGCAAGCGAAGCAGGGAAGCGATTTCGTTATATACTATGCAGTGATAATCTATTCTTTTTATATTATATGCGTAATTAGAGAAATATATCTTAATAAAGTGTCTTTTCATTATTTAAGAACAGGTATAAAATAAAAATCTTCGCTATGAGGTCAAAAAGAATCAGAATATCTGCAAATCAGGTGTTGTAATGAAGGCAACACTGTCTTTCCTATACATGTGTTTTTTATTTATATGTATGGATAGGAGAGTCAGTAACAGCCTTTGTTACATCGGCATCCATCAAGAAAAACTGTTAATACATAAGTTTAAGACTAGTTACTAAATAAAAACTATATAATACTATGTTATTGCTTGAAGAATTGCTTCACACGAAGTATAATTTTTTCCTCTTTAATTGAAAGGAGTGTATCGAATAAGAGTGTATGTTGTATTTACTGTATTTATACTCATTTTTATGTTCGCCACTTATCCGCATATCCTTGTGCCCTTTCCAGCCAAAATAATTGTACATTTCAGAAAGAATTCTCTTCATGTCACATAGCTTCCGCTGGTGATAGGAGAGCTGGAACATTTGTAGTTGTGAAATAGATTATTTAAGTATATTTCACAGTTATAATAATGTTCTAGCATTCTTAGCACCATTTTCCGCTGGCAGGATTTATACAAAAATTGTAGGAAAATATTTACTTTTAAGTATTACTTAGTAAACGTATAGAATATTGTTAAGTTTCAACAAATGTAATATTATTTTCAAAGAGATATTTGTATGTTACATACCTTTTGTGTTACATGTTGTAAACGTGAGTTGGTGAATTTGAACGAATATTAGTTTGCTACTTATCGCTTAAACACTATCATTTACTCAATATTCAAATATGTACATACGTACAGGAAAGAGCTGCTTCTGACAACAACTTATACGAGTTGTTAACAGAAGTGAGATCGGGACTTTATATCTTTTTGCATCAATTCACTGTTATTAGAAATATTTGTAATTAATGCAAGGGCAAACTATAAATTGCCGATCTCTGTTGAGGAAGGTTCAACGACGTGTGGTCGGAACTTACTGTAGTGGCGGGAGTGGGGCCACTTTACCTCTTTCCCCTCATTTTTCATTAATCAGTCAATACATATAATAAAAATGTAAATGTAATAGGTTTGTACACGCATATCTCAGAAACATCTTATCTGATTTAAATGCGGTTTTCAGCAACAAATCGCGGTAAGTTTCACTTAAAATTTAATGCTTGTTTCACCTTTATCAAATTGATAAATAAAAAAGTAATGCCAATTTAAAAAATCACGAACATGTAAATACGCAAACGACGGTGTTTATAATCCAAAATAAACCAAAATATATATCCTAAAAATGCCGTCACAAAACTCTTCTAATAAATATACAAGCGACCCGACCCGGGTTCGCACGAGTGAAATGCTGGTACTTAATATACTACAGAATGTCTTTATATACAACGTTCACAGCATTTTTGACATCAGACAATATCAATAAGTTTTCTTTAGAGGTCTTACTCTTGAATACATAAATTTCGGTTTTAGTCTTATCTTAAACCTAATTGACTTACTATGAATGCGGTTTAAAAATTAATCTTTATACACACTAAATACGAATATAAAATTTCCAAAAAATTGTCGCGCCAGCCCCCCGGCCGGTACCGCCGCAACCGTTACGCCGCTACTCCCGGCATTTTAAAACTGTAATATCTTCGAATTTTTTTAGATAAATTACATTCTGTTAAGGGCTTAATTAATCTATATAAAATACACAACGTATTTATACCTACTTAATTGGATAAGGATTAATTCTTCTGCCATTATTTCCCGTAAAAAGTTAAGGATAAAAAATGGTCATTGTGGGCTATCCCTAGGAGATAGACATATACCATCGCGGACTTTTTTGTAGATCTTTTTATAGCTTTTCTTATAGTGTAGTTCATTGTTTTGACCTACCTCGAAGGGTTTAGCCAGCGTTTGCAATGAGAGCGGGAAAAAAATGTGTTCATTTACGACATCACATTGGAACCTTCTAAAATTATCGGTGTTTCTCTATTACATTATGCATATATTACATATAAATATATATCTGTATTTTGAATCACTGTATCTATTATATTTAAAAAATCCGCATCAAAATCCGTTGCTTAGTTTCAAAGATCTGAGCAAGCGAAGCAGGGAAGCGATTTCGTTATATACTATGCAGTGATAATCTATTCTTTTTATATTATATGCGTAATTAGAGAAATATATCTTAATAAAGTGTCTTTTCATTATTTAAGAACAGGTATAAAATAAAAATCTTCGCTATGAGGTCAAAAAGAATCAGAATATCTGCAAATCAGGTGTTGTAATGAAGGCAACACTGTCTTTCCTATACATGTGTTTTTTATTTATATGTATGGATAGGAGAGTCAGTAACAGCCTTTGTTACATCGGCATCCATCAAGAAAAACTGTTAATACATAAGTTTAAGACTAGTTACTAAATAAAAACTATATAATACTATGTTATTGCTTGAAGAATTGCTTCACACGAAGTATAATTTTTTCCTCTTTAATTGAAAGGAGTGTATCGAATAAGAGTGTATGTTGTATTTACTGTATTTATACTCATTTTTATGTTCGCCACTTATCCGCATATCCTTGTGCCCTTTCCAGCCAAAATAATTGTACATTTCAGAAAGAATTCTCTTCATGTCACATAGCTTCCGCTGGTGATAGGAGAGCTGGAACATTTGTAGTTGTGAAATAGATTATTTAAGTATATTTCACAGTTATAATAATGTTCTAGCATTCTTAGCACCATTTTCCGCTGGCAGGATTTATACAAAAATTGTAGGAAAATATTTACTTTTAAGTATTACTTAGTAAACGTATAGAATATTGTTAAGTTTCAACAAATGTAATATTATTTTCAAAGAGATATTTGTATGTTACATACCTTTTGTGTTACATGTTGTAAACGTGAGTTGGTGAATTTGAACGAATATTAGTTTGCTACTTATCGCTTAAACACTATCATTTACTCAATATTCAAATATGTACATACGTACAGGAAAGAGCTGCTTCTGACAACAACTTATACGAGTTGTTAACAGAAGTGAGATCGGGACTTTATATCTTTTTGCATCAATTCACTGTTATTAGAAATATTTGTAATTAATGCAAGGGCAAACTATAAATTGCCGATCTCTGTTGAGGAAGGTTCAACGACGTGTGGTCGGAACTTACTGTAGTGGCGGGAGTGGGGCCACTTTACCTCTTTCCCCTCATTTTTCATTAATCAGTCAATACATATAATAAAAATGTAAATGTAATAGGTTTGTACACGCATATCTCAGAAACATCTTATCTGATTTAAATGCGGTTTTCAGCAACAAATCGCGGTAAGTTTCACTTAAAATTTAATGCTTGTTTCACCTTTATCAAATTGATAAATAAAAAAGTAATGCCAATTTAAAAAATCACGAACATGTAAATACGCAAACGACGGTGTTTATAATCCAAAATAAACCAAAATATATATCCTAAAAATGCCGTCACAAAACTCTTCTAATAAATATACAAGCGACCCGACCCGGGTTCGCACGAGTGAAATGCTGGTACTTAATATACTACAGAATGTCTTTATATACAACGTTCACAGCATTTTTGACATCAGACAATATCAATAAGTTTTCTTTAGAGGTCTTACTCTTGAATACATAAATTTCGGTTTTAGTCTTATCTTAAACCTAATTGACTTACTATGAATGCGGTTTAAAAATTAATCTTTATACACACTAAATACGAATATAAAATTTCCAAAAAATTGTCGCGCCAGCCCCCCGGCCGGTACCGCCGCAACCGTTACGCCGCTACTCCCGGCATTTTAAAACTGTAATATCTTCGAATTTTTTTAGATAAATTACATTCTGTTAAGGGCTTAATTAATCTATATAAAATACACAACGTATTTATACCTACTTAATTGGATAAGGATTAATTCTTCTGCCATTATTTCCCGTAAAAAGTTAAGGATAAAAAATGGTCATTGTGGGCTATCCCTAGGAGATAGACATATACCATCGCGGACTTTTTTGTAGATCTTTTTATAGCTTTTCTTATAGTGTAGTTCATTGTTTTGACCTACCTCGAAGGGTTTAGCCAGCGTTTGCAATGAGAGCGGGAAAAAAATGTGTTCATTTACGACATCACATTGGAACCTTCTAAAATTATCGGTGTTTCTCTACTACATTATGCATATATTACATATAAATATATATCTGTATTTTGAATCACTGTATCTATTATATTTAAAAAATCCGCATCAAAATCCGTTGCTTAGTTTCAAAGATCTGAGCAAGCGAAGCAGGGAAGCGATTTCGTTATATACTATGCAGTGATAATCTATTCTTTTTATATTATATGCGTAATTAGAGAAATATATCTTAATAAAGTGTCTTTTCATTATTTAAGAACAGGTATAAAATAAAAATCTTCGCTATGAGGTCAAAAAGAATCAGAATATCTGCAAATCAGGTGTTGTAATGAAGGCAACACTGTCTTTCCTATACATGTGTTTTTTATTTATATGTATGGATAGGAGAGTCAGTAACAGCCTTTGTTACATCGGCATCCATCAAGAAAAACTGTTAATACATAAGTTTAAGACTAGTTACTAAATAAAAACTATATAATACTATGTTATTGCTTGAAGAATTGCTTCACACGAAGTATAATTTTTTCCTCTTTAATTGAAAGGAGTGTATCGAATAAGAGTGTATGTTGTATTTACTGTATTTATACTCATTTTTATGTTCGCCACTTATCCGCATATCCTTGTGCCCTTTCCAGCCAAAATAATTGTACATTTCAGAAAGAATTCTCTTCATGTCACATAGCTTCCGCTGGTGATAGGAGAGCTGGAACATTTGTAGTTGTGAAATAGATTATTTAAGTATATTTCACAGTTATAATAATGTTCTAGCATTCTTAGCACCATTTTCCGCTGGCAGGATTTATACAAAAATTGTAGGAAAATATTTACTTTTAAGTATTACTTAGTAAACGTATAGAATATTGTTAAGTTTCAACAAATGTAATATTATTTTCAAAGAGATATTTGTATGTTACATACCTTTTGTGTTACATGTTGTAAACGTGAGTTGGTGAATTTGAACGAATATTAGTTTGCTACTTATCGCTTAAACACTATCATTTACTCAATATTCAAATATGTACATACGTACAGGAAAGAGCTGCTTCTGACAACAACTTATACGAGTTGTTAACAGAAGTGAGATCGGGACTTTATATCTTTTTGCATCAATTCATTGTTATTAGAAATATTGTAATTAATGCAAGGGCAAACTATAAATTGCCGATCTCTGTTGAGGAAGGTTCAACGACGTGTGGTCGGAACTTACTGTAAGTGGCGGGAGTGGGGCCACTTTACCTCTTTCCCCTCATTTTTCATTAATCAATCAATACATATAATAAAAATGTAAATGTAATATGTTTGTACACGCATATCTCAGAAACATCTTATCTTATTTAAATGCAATTTTCAGCAACAAATTATGGTAAGCTTCACTTAAAATTTAATGCTTGTCAAATGCCTTTATCAATTGACTAGCTTCTGCGCGCAACTTTGTCCGCGTGGAACAGAGGCGCGCGCAACACTTGATCATTATTTTGCTGCGATGTTATTTTAAAATTTCGATATCTCCTGAGATACTCATTGAAATCGAATTATGTAAAGGGCTATTTTGTTTTAAATTAAATACCAAATTTGTAACAAAGGCTTTGTTACAAATTTGGCATCCATCGAGAAAATCTGTTAATAAGCTTAAGATTAGTTACTATATAAAAATAAGCCATCTAACGTTTGGAATTGGAACTGTAGGTTATTTCAAGGTTTGAAGATTTGATGACATTTCCGATGTAACAGAAAGTTAGTTTTATGTTTGACATTTATGAAATGGGTCGCTTTTCGCTCGAACAAAGTTGGGAAATATTAAAAACTTATTTCCAAAGTGGTGAGTCTTCTACTCAAACTGTAAGAAATTTAAAATTTGACAAAAAGGATGTGCCATCAACGCAGTTTGTGGATCAATTTGTAAAGCGAGTTCGTAAAGCTGGATCCTTGTTGAATAAAGTAACCTGTGTACGTACTCGTCCAGTGCGCTCAACCGAAAACATCGCTGCTGTTGGTTAGAGTGTGCGTGAGCAACCATCAACATCAACTCGTCATCGTTCTCAAGAATTGAACATTTCACGCTGTTCTTTGAGAAGAATGTTGTATAAAGATCTCGGTATGAATGCGAAAAATATCTGACTTGAGGTATGCCGATGATACTACTCTTCTCACTCAAACAAAAGAGGACATGGAACATCTGCTGACACTTCTAGAGACAACAAGCCTCTCCTTTGGATTTACGATCAACAGAGATAAGACCAAGATGATGATAGTGGGTTGAGCCGAACTAAACCATCCTGACACCTCTATGATTGGCAACTGTGAGGTTGTCCAATCTTATGTGTACCTCGGTTCCACTATTGCAAACATCGGAGGATGCGAAGACGAAATTCGAAGGAGATGTGCTATTATAAGATCTGCCGTTGGCAAGTTTAAAAGAGTCTGGTGCAACCGTAATATCACCAAAGCCACGAAAGTTCGCCTAATGAGAAGCTTAAGGCTAGGTATTCCTGCAAAAGTAGGCATTTAGCGCTGAGCCGGCCGCGTGTAATAATACTTCGCGCGGACACTGCTGCAGTGAACTCGCATTGCAAACGTGACCCCGCCGTCAGTGACACAGTGCAGAATTAAGCAGTAGGATAATTTTATTTGGCTTTAAAATAGAAAGGCATTTATTATGATCATTTTTTATAGTATTGATAAATAATATCTAGTTTCGTAAATAAATGAAAGAAGTAAAGGATTTTAAGGTTATTTATTTTAAAGACTGTTTGACATAAATAGAATAAAGGGTATCAAATGAAACAAATTACATTTCAAATTTAAAATATTATTATGTATCATCTCAATAAAATAGTCTGTAATTAAATTAGTTCTCCGATGTTGATGAATTTTAAAATTACTTCATCGGCATAGGCGTAAAAATATAACAGACAGACTGACTTTTGAATTTTGTAATTATATTTACTTAAAATAAAAAATAATTGTATGTGCTCGCAAACGAAAAAAACCGACTTCAATTACATCGACAAGTAATAGAATGTAGATGGACGAAAAAATAGTCAAGTATCAACGCGTTATCAAAGATTACTCAAAAAGTAGTTATCAGATCTCAATAAAATTTACATGTGACCACATGATAAACATCAGCTTTCGATTAAGTTAAAAAATATCAAAATCGGTACATCCAATAAAAAGTTATGCAGATTTTCGAGAGTTTCCTTCAATTTCTCTAGGATCTCATCATCAGATCCTGGTTTTCTTATCATGGTACCAAACTAGGGTAGCAGTAAAAAGTTATGCAGTATAATACAACGTAGGTCGACGAAAAAAGCGTCAAGTAAAAACGCATTATTAGATATAACTCGAAAAGTAGTTGTTAGATCTCAAATAAATTTAAATGGGACCAAATGACAGACACCACCTTTCGATTAAAAAAAAATTGTCGAAATCGGTCCACCCAGTCAAAAGTTCTGAAGTCACATACATTGCAGTTGAATTGAGATCCTCTTCCTTTTTGGGAAGTCGGTTAAAAATATAATTTAAATTATTCATTTTTAGCTGTGTACGAGTGTAAGGTTTGACATGTAGCGATGCTTAGTTTAAACTAGTGTCAAAATTATTTTAAAACTCATTTAATTTTAATTGGCGTGTGCTTTGTGCCAGCATTGAATCATCAGGGTTATCAGAGTTAGGATTAGGGGGATCTATGGCAAGCATTTCATTTTCCTTTTGACTTGATATGTCTCTAATGGGTATACCTCTTGCATTTCTACTATTATTTCAGGCAGCAAGCAATTTATATAAAATGTTAATAATTTAGGTTTCATATTAGTATTCCAAAATACATCATCTTTTTCTATCAATTGTGTGTATATTTTTTCATTCTCGCCTGCCCATATGGCCTAAAGACACTTTTGTCGTTCTGATACGTGCAACTGACCTTGTATTTGGTGATACCAGTTAATTTTTTTATTAATTGTGGTTGTTTTAGTATTTTTATTATACTTTTAAATTTGTATCTTGTTTTCTTCTTCGAAGTCCTTTTTTATATGCTGCAATTGGACACTTGACTTCGACAATAGTATCATGTCCAATTAAGCCGTCAGGAATTGCCCCTATAAAAGGGTAATCTTTGTCAATAAATAAAGCACAAGGTGCAATGATAACACCTTCCTGCTGTTGTAATTGCTGCAAAGCTTGTTGCTCATGCTCGACTCCGTGTGCAACAGTCGTGACATGGGACAAATTTTTTCTGTAAAGTAAGTTTTTTACAAGAGGAGCTGTACTTGAGGTTACTTTTCTTTTGCATATAAGGCCTAAGTTTGAAGCAGTTACTAGGTTTTTTCTGATTTCAAGCCACTCACCGCTGTCTCTCCGCAGTATCGTAGATCTTTCTACCTTGTGTCTGTCAGATGTAACAGTTTCTAAATTTTTTAGTAATTCTTTCTTTGCTGTTTCGTATTCTTTTGGCGACATATCAGGCGCTGAACAGGTTGAACCATAGTCGTTTTGCCCATTGTTTAAATCTTTTAGCACTCTTCGTTTCTTTACTGGGTTTTCCATATTTAATTTTCGTTTTTTTGCACGTCGTTCTTCAATTTCTTTTGCTTTACCTCCAGAAGTGTTATCTTTTAAAGCAGTTTGGATTGTTGATACTGCAGCTTTCGTGTTAAACGAAACAACGGCGGCTGCACACCTTCCTTGGTAGCCACCTTTTAAAGCAAAATTTATTCTTTTGCCTCCAGTAAATTTTGCTATTACGCTGTTGAAGCACTCTACCTTATTTGTATTCACATTTTCGACCAAACTTCGTGCTTTTGAAGCTACGTTGGACACAATTGCATTGATCCAATTGATTGATCATTGATATATTATTAAATATGTTTATATGCGAGCGACAAAGACTAAATATGGGGAGTATATGGGGAGTCGGTGTGCGAAATTCTTCGTACTCCGCGTCCGTACTATAATAAGTGAATGGTTCCATATAATGTATTTATTATTCTTCTTTTACAACCTACTGATAAAGTTAGACTGTGGTCAGTAGGTACGGATATTGAATCCGCACTAATATTAAAAATACGAGAAATAAAAGTTACCATTCTTTGTTCGCTATATTTTTCTTCTTCAACCGTGAATGTTTGATTTTTTTATTTTTTTATTTCCCATTTTCACAGAACAATCACAAAAAATATATTCTTATTGTACTTAATATTTACAGAACTAACCTAAGTAACTACTAACCTTAATGATTAACTTAACCTACTAATATTATTGGTTCTATTAATCAAAATTATTATAATATGAAAATATGCTTTACGCAACAGAAGGGACTCGCGCGCAAAAAATCGTCACACGTCCTATCTCGGTAACGTCCCGCTGGACAATGCGAGCGCCCAGCGCGGATCGAAAATCACTTGAAAAATCGATAAAAAATTAATAAATTTATTTAAAAAAAAAACATCGGGTGTAATACCTCCAGTTATATATGACCTTTATTTAGGTAAGTAACTCATAATATTAAATCAGTTATTTTAAAAATAAAACCGAAAATAGAACATAATATGACGCGAAAAGAGGTAACTTTGCGAATTTATTCTATCGAGCCAAATTTATCAAATCATGTTTCCATCGGATATAATCCCTAAAGTATACCCTAAACAATATTAATTAAATTTATTAGATTACAATTTCACTGTTTACTATTTCAAAAATGAATAACTAGAAACGTGTTCTGCAGGAATACCTGAAACAGCTCCCCTTAATCTTCCCGATATTTCTTTATGGCGCAGAAACGTGGACGGTTAGACTCAAAGACTGACGCAAAATCGACGCACTTGAGATGTGGTGCTGGCGGCGACTGCTGCGGGTCCCTTGGACAGCGTTTAGAACCAATATTTCGATCCTAGAGGAATTAAAAATCAAGCAGAGATTGTCGTCGACTGTGCAAACTCGAATCCTGAAATATTTCGGACACGTTGTTTGAAACGAACAATCCATAAAGCGACTCGTTATCCAAGAGCAGGTAGAGGGCAAGCGGTCACTCGGTCGATCACCTACGCGTTGGACAGACCTCATCAAAGCTGCGACTCAGACCTCCATAGTCCAGAGTTCTCGAGACGTTGAAAACCTCATCAAGTGGAGACGTATAGCAGGGGCTGCTTTAGCCAATGAATCATCGTCAACCACGACCACTCTGTCAAGAGTGAACGACTGAAAAGAAGATGAATGCGTACAAAGTTCAATTTGTGCAAGAGCTGAAGCCGCATGATCATCCGATGCGTTTTCGGTTTGCTCAATGGGCCGAAGACCGCTTGATCGAAGATGGGCATTTTTACCAAAAAATCATCTTTTCAGATGAAGCTCATTTCCACCTCGGAGGATACGTCAATAAACAAAATTGTCGTATCTGGGGCTCTGAAAATCCACACGTCATCGTCGAGAAACCAATGCATCCACAACGAGTGAATATCTGGTGCGGATTTTGGTCTGGCGGCATTATTGGGCTATTATTCTTCGAAAATGAGCAAGGAAACGCCGTTACAGTGAATGGCGATCGCTACCGCGCCATGCTAAGCGATTTTTTGTTTCCCAAAATTGAAGAGGATGACATAGACGACATTTAGTTTCAACAGGACGGCGCAACGTGCCAAACAGATAACGTAACAATCGATCTTTTGCGCACTATTGTCGAAAATCGCATAATCAGCCGAAATGCTGATGTCAATTGGCCACCTCGAAGCTGCGATTTGACTCTGTTGGACTTTCTTTTTGTGGGGAGCCGTTAAGGACAAGTGTTACGCTAACCATCCAGAAACGATTGACGACTTGAAACATGAAACCGAAGTTACCATTGACGAAACAGAGGCTCAAACAATCGAAAATGTACTAAAAAATTGGACTGAGCGAATGGGGTATTGTAAGGCTAGCCATGGCAGTCATTTGAATAATGTTGTCTTCTATTCCTTAATGGAAAGGTTCTAACCTCATAAAGTTGAAAACTCATAACTTTGAAAAACTATTCATTAGTATTTTTTTTATAGTCGATTCAAATTCCAAATCTTAAATAGCCCAGCCTGTATATAATACTATGTTATTGCTTGAAGAATTGCTTCATACGAAGTATATTTTTTCCTCTTTAATTGAAAGGAGTGTATCGAATAAGAGTGTATGTTGTATTTACTGTATTTATACTCATTTTTATGTTCGCCACTTATCCGCATATCCTTGTGCCCTTTTCAGCCAAAATAATTGTACATTTCAGAAAGAATTCTCTTCATGTCACATAGCTTCCGCTGGTGATAGGAGAGTTGGAACATTTGTAGTTGTGAAATAGATTATTTAAGTATATTTCATAGTTATAATAATGTTCTAGCATTCTTAGCACCATTTTCCGCTGGCAGGATTTATACAAAATTGGAGGAAAATATTTACTTTTAAGTATTACTTTGTAAACTTATAGAATATTGTTAAGTTTCAACAAATGTAATATTATTTTAAAAGAGATATTTGTATGTTACATACCTTTTGTGTTACATATTGTAAACGTGAGTTGGTGAATTTGAACGAATATTAGTTTGCTACTTATCGCTTAAACACTATCATTAACTCAATATTCAAATATGTACATACGTACAGGAAAGAGCTGCTTCTGACAACAACTTATACGAGTTGTTAACAGAAGTGAGATCGGGACTTTATATCTTTTTGCATCAATTCACTGTTATTAGAAATATTTGTAATTAATGCAAGGGCAAACTATAAATTGCCGATCTCTGTTGAGGAAGGTTCAACGACGTGTGGTCGGAACTTACTGTAGTGGCGGGAGTGGGGCCACTTTACCTCTTTCCCCTCATTTTTCATTAATCAGTCAATACATATAATAAAACTGTAAATGTAATAGGTTTGTACACGCATATCTCAGAAACATCTTATCTGATTTAAATGCGGTTTTCAGCAACAAATCGCGGTAAGTTTCACTTAAAATTTAATGCTTGTTTCACCTTTATCAAATTGATAAATAAAAAAGTAATGCCAATTTAAAAAATCACGAACATGTAAATACGCAAACGACGGTGTTTATAATCCAAAATAAACCAAAATATATATCCTAAAAATGCCGTCACAAAACTCTTCTAATAAATATACAAGCGACCCGACCCGGGTTCGCACGAGTGAAATGCTGGTACTTAATATACTACAGAATGTCTTTATATACAACGTTCACAGCATTTTTGACATCAGTAGTGCTATTCTGTAAGAACATTTTCGTGTCTCGACAGCGGAATCCGCGGTGAGATATCAAATTCGTATTTATTGAAACTCGACAGTCCCATAGCGCCACACTTGTGAGTGCGGCGACGAGTCGAACCCTTTTGCGTGAGAACGTTGACATATAATAGTATGAATTCGGTATTCTGTAAGGGGATTTACCGCTTCATACATCACAATTCGAGACTTGATTCGACACTTGACTTCATGCACATATTCTAAAATAAAGTCATAAGAAAAGAATATCGATAAAATAAACACAGCTCTAAATTGCCGCTCTTCGATTCGACACTCACTTCACATCGCTTGTGCGTACGGAATGTTTACAGAATTCCAAACCAAGGTCAAGTGGGTTCACTTTCGAAGTGAGCGCTGTCACTCAGGTGAAGCTCGATATCGAAATGGTTATTTACAGAATAGCCCTGCTGACAATATCAATAAGTTTTCTTTAGAGGTCTTACTCTTGAATACATAAATTTCGGTTTTAGTCTTATCTTAAACCTAATTGACTTACTATGAATGCGGTTTAAAAATTAATCTTTATACACACTAAATACGAATATAAAATTTCCAAAAAATTGTCGCGCCAGCCCCCCGGCCGGTACCGCCGCAACCGTTACGCCGCTACTCCCGGCATTTTAAAACTTATATATAAATATCTTCGAATTTTTTTAGATAAATTACATTCTGTTAAGGGCTTAATTAATCTATATAAAATACACAACGTATTTATACCTACTTAATTGGATAAGGATTAATTCTTCTGCCATTATTTCCCGTAAAAAGTTAAGGATAAAAAATGGTCATTGTGGGCTATCCCTAGGAGATAGACATATACCATCGCGGACTTTTTTGTAGATCTTTTTATAGCTTTTCTTATAGTGTAGTTCATTGTTTTGACCTACCTCGAAGGGTTTAGCCAGCGTTTGCAATGAGAGCGGGAAAAAAATGTGTTCATTTACGACATCACATTGGAACCTTCTAAAATTATCGGTGTTTCTCTACTACATTATGCATATATTACATATAAATATATATCTGTATTTTGAATCACTGTATCTATTATATTTAAAAAATCCGCATCAAAATCCGTTGCTTAGTTTCAAAGATCTGAGCAAGCGAAGCAGGGAAGCGATTTCGTTATATACTATGCAGTGATAATCTATTCTTTTTATATTATATGCGTAATTAGAGAAATATATCTTAATAAAGTGTCTTTTCATTATTTAAGAACAGGTATAAAATAAAAATCTTCGCTATGAGGTCAAAAAGAATCAGAATATCTGCAAATCGGGTGTTGTAATGAAGGCAAAACTGACTTTCTTATACGTGTGTTTTTTATTCATATGGATAGGAGAGTCAATAACAGCCTTTGTTACAAATTCGGCATCCATAAAGAAAACCTGTTAATAAGTTTAAAATTAGTTACTAAATAAAAACTATATAATACTATGTTATAGTTTGAAGAATTGCTTCACACGAAGTATATTTTCTTCCTCTTTAATTGAAAGGAGTGTATCGAATAAGAGTGTATGTTGTATTTACTGTATTTATACTCATTTTTATGTTCGCCACTTATCCGCATATCCTTGTGCCCTTTCCAGCCAAAATAATTGTACATTTCAGAAAGAATTCTCTTCTTGTCACATAGCTTCCGCTGGTGATAGGAGAGCTGGAACATTTGTAGTTGTGAAATAGATTATTTAAGTATATTTCACAGTTATAATAATGTTCTAGCATTCTTAGCACCATTTTCCGCTGGCAGGATTTATACAAAAATTGTAGGAAAATATTTACTTTTAAGTATTACTTAGTAAACGTATAGAATATTGTTAAGTTTTAATAAATGTAATAATATTTTAAAGGTGATATTTGTATGTTACATACCTTTTGTGTTACATATTATAAACGTGAGTTTGTGAATTTGAACTAATATCCCGAGTAGAAATTTTTTCGTCTTCCTTAAAAGGACCGGACCAGGCATGCTTGATCAGAACTAGATAAGGCATGTAACGCAGATGATTGGTCTAGACCCGATCAGAATGAGATGAGATTTCCTGATCCGGTCCAGATCAGGCAATCTCATCTCATCCTGATCAACTGGTTCGGTCCGGCTCTTTTAAAAAACACGAATGTATATTCTTGAAAAAATTACATAAGCGAAAAAAAAGCGAATTGATATTATAATATGTGTAAATGTTACTTAACGTAATTATTATGATATTTATTTCCGTTTACTTTTCCAATATTATTTATTTATGTTTTTACTTTAAAAATTTTTAATTTTTTTTTCATTTTTATGTTATTAATAAATTATTATCATTAATTAAATTTTATTTATTAACTTCTAATAATTAACTATTTCGTATTACTTGCGACTGCTCCACTGTGTAGAAATGGACTCCCTGCTAGACTGTCCTGATAACTGTATATATACTAAGTGCGCTTAAAAACATTAATAGCGTGATTCAGGCTCAGTTCGCGGAATTTCTTTCAGGCTATCCTGACCTCGACCAGACCGGGTCCTGATCCAGTATGCCTTACCATACTTGATTATATTTTACATCAGGCTATCCTGATCTGGACTAGACCGGGTCCTGATCCAGTATGCCTTACCATACCTGATTATATTTTACATCAGGCTATCCTTGTCTGGACCAGACCTGGTCCTGATAGAGCGTGCCGGATCTGGCATGCCTCATTCTATCCTGATCCGGTCTAGATACATGATCTGGTTGAGCCTGACCTTTTTTCTAGTCGGGACAAGTTTGTTACTTATCGCTTCACTATCTTTTACTCAATATTTAAATATGTACATACGTACAGGAAAGACCTGCTTCTGACAACAACTTATACGAGTTGTTAACAGAAGTGAGATCGGGACTTTATATCTTTTTGGATCAATTCACTGATATTAGAAATATTTGTAATTAATGCAAGGGCAAACTATAAAGTGCCGATCTCTGTTGAGGAAGGTTCAACGACGTGTGGTCGGAACTTACTGTAGGTGGCGGAAGTGGGGCCACTTTACCTCTTTCCCCTCATTTTTCATTAATCAATCAATACATATAATAAAAATGTAAATGTAATATGTTTGTACACGCTTATCTCAGAAACATCTTATCTGATTTAAATGCAATTTTTACCAACAAATCGTGGTAAGCTTCTCTTAAAATTTAATGCTTGTTTAACCTTTATCAATTGATAAATAAAAAAGTAATGCCAATTTAAAAAATCACGAACATGTAAATACGCAAACGACGGTGTTTATAATCCAAAATAAACCAAAAGATATATCCTAAAAAGGCCCAAAGTCACAAGTCTACTAATAAATATACAAGCGATCCGCCCCGGGTTCGCACGGGTGAAATGCTGGTACTTAATATACTGCAGAATGTCTATATACAACGTTCACAGCATTTTTGACATCAGACAATATCAATATGTTTTCTTTAGAGGTTTTACTCTTGATTACATAAATTTCGGTTTTAGTCTTATCTTAAACCTAATTGACTTACTATAAATGCGTCTTAAAAATTAATCTTTATAGAGACTAAAGTACGAACATACAATTTCAAAAAAATTGTCGCGCCACACATTGGTCCCGATTTAATAAAATATAGACATTGATGCTAGAGGCACGAAAATTTTTCTGATGGTTAACACTACGATAACTAATAAGACAAAAAAATATTATTATCCTATCACGACTCTTTCTTGGTAAAAAGAAAACAATTGCTTTGTTTTGTATGAAAGAAATTACATATCTGTTAATTTCTCGAAATTCTTAAGAGTTGTCGAGATGGCGATCACACATGTTAGAAAAAAAGTGATTCTGAGTATTTCATGCGAAGATACTTTCTGCTTATCTCTGCATACTTTTGAGTTATTGCGGGTTCAAAAATCATTAATCATCATATCAAATCATATTTTATTATATCGGGACCACTGTGCGCCAGCCCCCGGCCGGTACCGCCGCAACCGTTACGCCCCTACTCCCTGCATTTTAAAACTGTAATATCTTCGAAATTTTTAAGATAAATTACATTCTGTTAAGGGCTTAATTGATCTATATAAAATACACAATGTATTTATAGTACTTAATTGGATAACGATTAATTTTTCTGCCATTATGTCCCGTAAAAAGTTAAGGATAAAAAATGGTTATTGTGGGCTATCCCAATACAGGATCAGGTGGTTAAGACGAAAAACTACCGAAAGCACATCCTGAAGGATGGTATTCCTGACTTCTGTCGAGCTTGTCGTCATCCCGGTGAGTCACTTAGGCGTGTGCTTTGGGGTTGTTCTGCGCTTGCTAACACTGAGTATTTGCACAGACATAACCAAGTGGCCAAGATTCTCCACCAAGAGCTTGCTCTTAAGTACGGTCTCCTGGAACAGAGGATGCCGTATTACCAATACTCACCGGTGCCAGTACTCGAACGCGACGGAGTGCGGCTCTACTGGGACCTTCCTATAGCTACAGACAGGACTGGCGAACAAGCCTGATATCATAGTGATGGACAGGGCACGGTCGAAGGTGTTTTTAGTGGACATCACTATTCCGCATGACGGGAACCTCGTGAAAGCCGAAACTGAGAAAAAACGTAAATATCTGGATCTGCTCCACGAGATTGTCGACATGTGGGATGTGGGGTCCGCTGAAATCATTCCTATCGTAATATCTGCCAGCGGTTTGATCCCGGTTAGCCTCGCTCACCATCTGAGGCAACTGGAGATCCGGGACGGTTCGCTCGCAGCCAGGATGCAGAAGGCGGTGTTACTTGACTCGGCTAGGATTGTCCGCCGGTTTCTCAGCCTACGGCCCTAACCCCCGGCCGTTTGATCTCCCTGCCGGGGCGTATTCCTCTACCCGCTTATTTTTATATATATAAGTATAAATAAATTTACTATAGTATTTATATAAGTATTTATTATAATATATGTATCTATTATATATTAAGCGGGTCGAGTAACATCCAGTCTATAATAATTATAATAATAACAATAACAACAATAACAAAATTTATACATTACTAAATTATTTATAGATTATAATATAATAAATTATAAAAAATATATAAAAATATAGAATAAAAAATATATAAATATATTAGAAATTATATCATATAGGTATATAATATTAATATATATGATATAATTTCTTCCTAAAACTATACAACCAATATTAATATAATTGAGAAAGAAAAAATTATTAAATTATTTATACATTATTATTAATATGTGTTAATAATTTCTTCCTAAATATTTATACATTATTAATATGTGATATAATTTCTTCCTAAAACTATATAATTAATATTACCATAATTGAAATGTTTCTTAGATGTCACAATTAAATAACTATCTCTAAGATCATTAAATTATTATCCTAAATTCCGTAATACGATACAATTCGATAAGTGATACGATATAATTCCTAAATAACACAAAGTAACTTCCTAAATAACTTCTTCTCTCGATAACATCGCAATACAGAATGAGTAAGCTTGACGTGTGTCACCGACGTCGAGCCGAGTAAGTTCGCGATCTTAAAAACCGCGCGTCTATCAGTCCCTTTACGAGCGAAATTTCAAAGTTGTCGGATCGCCAACGAACTTACTAGGCGGTTTTAAAGTTAAGCGCCGGCCCTCCGGTCGGTACCGCCGCAACCGTTAAATTTTCATTTAAAATACATTATGTTAAGGGCCATATTGATCTACAATTATTTTAAATACACAATGCATTAGGATTAATGCTGTATTGCTTAACATCGCTTCGTAAATAAGCCATTATTTCTCGCAAAAAGTAAGGGATAAAAAACGGTTATTGTAAGCCCTGAGAGATAGACATATACAACCGTGAACTTTTTTATAGCCCTTCTTATACTGTAGTTCGTTATTTTGATCTACCTCTTAGAGTTCAGCCAGTGTTTGCAAAGTAAAAAAAAGTGTGTCTATATACGACATCATATTAGAAACCTGTAAAATTATCAATGTTTCACCTACTATATTATGCATGTATGTATACAAATAAATAAAATTCGAGTGTCAGTTTGTAACATTAAAATAACCGCTTTTTACTAAATGCATATGGATGTATACACGGTAACTATAACAAAATAACATTTTTTACAATTTTTATCTGTCTGTCTGTCTGTCTGTCTGTTTGTTCCAGCTAATCTCTGAAACGGCTAGGCCGATTTTGATTTGACTTTCACTGACCGAAAGCTGATGTAATAAGATATAACTTAGGCTACTTTTATTTTAGAAATTTATTTATTTTATAACTCTGTGAACTGAACAATACTTTTTAACTAATTCTAGGCGGACGTAGTCGCGGGCACAGCTTATTATATATATAAACGTTGTTTTTGAATTTCTGTATCTATTAAAAAAACTGTATCAGAATCTTTGAAATAATTTAATATTTGAAAATTTTCTTAGTTTTAAAGATCTAAGTATTCAGACAGCGATAAGTGATTTCGTTTTATACTATGTAGTGATAATCTGGTCTTTTTTATTATCTGCGTAGTTATAGAAATATGTGTTAATAAAGTGTCTTTTCATTGTTTAAGAACAGGTAAAAAATCAAAATCAGAATATCTGCAAGTCAGGTGTTGTAATGAAGGCAGTATTGCCTTTCCTATACATGTTATTGATATGTACAGGATAGTCAAAAACAGCCTTCGTCACAAATTCGGCATCCATCAAGAATCCATCAAATAAGCTTAAGATTAGTTTTTAAATAAAAACTATATAATACTATGTTATTGCTTGCTTCACATAAGAAATAATTGCTTCACACAAAGTTTAATTTTTTCCTCTTTAATTGAAAGGAGTGTATCAAATAGAGATTATTTTTATGTTCGCCACTTATCCGCATATCCTTGTGCCCTTTCCAGTCAAAATAATTGTACATTTCAGAAAGAATTCTCTTCTTGTCACATAGCTTCCGCTGGTGATAGGAGAACTGGAACATTTTTAGTTGTGAAATAGATTATTTAAGTACCTATTTTTCACTTCTAAATGTTCTAGCATTCTTAGCACCATTTTCCGCAGACAGGATTTATACAAAAACTGTAAGAAAATATTTACCTTTAAGCTTTACGTTGTAAATGTATAGAATATTGTAAAATTTGAACAAGTGTAATATTAGTTTAAAAGAGATATTTGTATGTCTATACTAATATTATAAAGAGAAAAGATTTGATTGTTTGTTTGCATTCAATACAAATGGATAAAGAGACTGTGCGATAAAATTGTAAAACTGTGATTTAATATCATTACAGCCTATACAGTGCACTGCTGGACATAGGCCTCCACAAGTTTACGCCAAAAATAGCGTGAACTCATGTGTTTTGCTCATAGTCATCACGCTGTGCAGGCGGCTTGGTGACCGCAGTACTGGCTTTGTCGCACCGAAGACGCTGCTGCCCGTCTTCGGCCTGTGTATTTCAAAGCCAGCAGTTGGATGGTTATCCCGCCACCGATCGGCTTTTTAAGTTCCAAGGTGGTAGCGGAACTGTGTTATCCCTTAGTCGCCTCTTACGATACTCACGGGAAGAGAGGGGGTGGCTATATTCTTTAGTACCGTAGCCACACAGTACACCGATTTGTGACCGAGTGATTTGATATAAAACTGTAAAATTGTTATTTGCTGTGAACGCTTTGTAAAATGAAAAAAATAAAAAATATTCAAATAAATAATAAAAATTTGAAGTATCAAGAAGAATCTCCGATCAGATAGAAGAATATTGGTTTTTTCTTCAATATTATAGTAATATATCGATATTTCAATAAATAAATTGTTATTTTAGTATATAAAGGTTAAATACCAAGTACTTATCACACATTTGGAGACTTCGTCATAAAACGCATTTTCACACCCCATCGTCAAACATTACAGAGGATAGAATGGAAAATTCCATAAAATGGATAAAACTTCATAGATTTTCTTACATGGCTAGTCAAGCTATCAGCAGAGTAAATTAAAAATATTGATTCATGATATAAGAAAAATGTAAAAATTATATTTACTTTGAGAAACTCTTGTTGATTTTTTAGTTTTAATTGTGTATGTGTCCTAGTTGTTTTAAATGTTAGTTTGGAATAAAAGGAAGACTCTCCAATATTGGTTTTTTCTTTGGTACTACTAAACCGTCAATTATTCAATGAATATATCGACGTTTAAGTACTCGAAAGGTTAAATGCCTAACACTACACATACAAAGACGTTGACATCAACAGAATTAATAAATAATTTCAAGTTTTTTAAATGTAATTATGTATTATCAGTGTTATATATGTTATTTCATTCTCAGTTCAGTGTATAAGAAGAATCTCCGACCAGATAGAAGAGTTTTGTTTTTTTTTCTTACTAACACAAATTGATGATATAGTGATAGAATGGGTACACTTACACCGCATATATGACGACGTCGTCATCGAACAACTTCTCTCATTTCATCCTCAAACATTACAGAAGAGCGACACAAATTACCAACTTTCTCATTATCATTTTTCCTAAAAATCATCATATTAACACACTAAGGTTTAAGATAACTGCATCCCTTTTTAGAAAAACCTCACAATTACTCCACATAAATTATATATCATATAATTGCTTGCTCTACCGTCAATGACAACTTAAACATTTTATTATCGTTTTTGTAAATTAATTAATTATTAAAATTATATGTTTGACGACTTTAATTTTTAAACAACGTCAACATGGTTGACAATTATTATACTTTTTTTAGTGCGAATTATTCGCGCGGGTATTGTTAGTTTTATTTACTTTAAGAACTCTTGTTGAATTATTCTAGTTTTGTAAAGTGTAATATATATACGTGTAATATATGTTATAAGTGTTATACGTTATTTTAAAATAAAAAGAATAATGGCCGACCAGACAGAAAAATATTGGCTTTTTCCTTAACATCATTACTTTGTTAATTGTTCAATTAATAAATTAATAATTTAGTGATGGAAGGGATAAATGCCTTACACCACAGATATGAAGATGTCGTCATCAAAAAAAATCTCATATCTCATCGTCGAACATTACAGAAGAATCCTCAGAATAAATAAATCTTCATAGATGTTCTTAGTGACTAGTCAAGCTGACAGAAGAGTGCAATACAAATTACTGACTTGCTTATGATAATTTTTTCTATAAAGTTTATTTATTTTAAAAAACAGGTGTTGAATTTTTCAATTTTTTTAAGTGTAGTATGTGTTCTTAGTGTTATTTACGTAAGTATTTTTGTAAATTAAGAATAATCTCCGATCAGATAGAAAAAAAAATTTTGCCTTAATATTACTATTTCGTCAATTTTTCAATTTATAAATCAATGATTTCGTAATAGAAAAGGTAACTTACATTGCACATACGAAATTAATAATTATTATTAATAATTAATTAATTTATTAATTATTATGTCATTAAACAACTTCTCACATCTCATCGTCAAACACTACAGAAGATACCACAAAATGAATAAGTCGAATGTGGCGATATCTATAGCGGCACATACGAACTGACGTGCCTTACATCGCGATGTTGAAGTTATCTGAGCGATTGGACACATGTACCCGACAACAACTGGGGAGGCAGTAGCCCACCAGACACAACACCCATCTGGTCAGAGGATCCTTCTTTTACGATGGTGGATGAGGAACTTTAGACCCTGTTCCTCGCACCCCCAAATCGAAAAATTATCGTTTTTAATATAGATTTTAAGTATTTACTTTAAAAAAGTCTTGTTATATTTTTCTAGATTTTTGTAGTGTCATATCTGTACTATAAATAAGTGATATATGTGTCATTTTGAACAGAAAAATATTGGCTTTTTCCTTAACATCATTACTTTGTTAATTGTTCAATTAATAAATTAATAATTTAGTGATGGGAGGGATAAATGCCTTACACCACAGATATGAAGATGTCGTCATCAAAAAAAATTTTATATCTCATCGTCGAACATTACAGAAGCACTAGCTGAAACCACAGATATACAGATTTTAAGACAAAATTATTCACCGTATAATAAAAATCCATGTGGCGGGGTTAGTGCGTAAATGTATTTCCCCATCTATCAAAAAAAAAAAGGTTTTGTTATTTTAATACAATTATTTTTTTTTTATGTTGTAATAACAAAGATTGATTTGTCAAAAAAACTGAGTTACCTTACATACTGTTTTGTAATTTGTAATTTGTTAAAAAAAAACTGTGTTACTTTATTGTTTAATAGGTGATAGATTTCAAAAAAAAAAAAAAAATAGATTTAAATATTTTGTTGCACACAGAATTATCAGTTTTATTTTTAGTTAACAGATAGTCATTCAGTGAAACAGTTTAGCTTTATAGATCAAACAGTACTCGTATATTAAATTTGACTTATTTGATGAACAATGATGGTTAATTTCGAATATTTGAACAGAAAAAATTGGATTTACAGTTTTAGGATTAAATACTACCCCTTTTAAAATACGCCACTTAATAAAATAAGTAAAAAATAATAAACATGATTAAAAGTGGATTAAGCTCCAGCCGGTTTGCTTCACAGAATATGCCTTTGCTCAACTCTAGCTGTGCCCCGCGACTTATATATTAATTATATATGTATAGAATATAGAAGGCGTTGCGTATTAAGTAAAATTGTATTTGCTTCGTTATCCTATTTTTGTAACTCTATCGTCAAAGTCTTCAAAAAAGTTTTCAGGCGAAGAATACCGTAATAGCGACAGGGGGATATCCTCGTATGTACTTCTCCTGCACCGCGGCGCACACTTGTACAGGAGACGGGTGTGCTATGGCTTCTAGAGCTGGAATACCACTTCAAGACCTGGAATTTATACAGTTCCATCCGACTGGTAACTATAATTTTATTGACATCACTTAGAAACATTCGATAAAGATTAAATTGAAATAGAATTAATTAAAGTAGTGGTCGCCCAGTGGTCGAAATTCGACCATAAATAACTAATATTTATATTTTAATACATGAATTTATTATGGTTATAATTCACATTAAGTAAAGACAAAAAAATCTATACATTTATACATTTACTAGCTCTGCCCGCGACTTCATCCACGTGAAATTTAACAAAAAAGTTATTGTTCACTTCGCAGAGCTATAAAATAAATAAATTTCTAAAATAAAAGTAGCTTAAGTTACTTCTTATTACATCAGCGATCGGCCACTGAAAGTCCCGTCAAAATCGGTCCAGCTGTTTCAGAGATTAGCCGGAACACATCGCCGTGTATACATCTATACGCATTTAGTGAAAAGCCTTTATTTTAATATTACATAAACAGACACTTCAATTTTATTTATTTGTATAGAAACATATTAATAATTTGGAGTCCTATGTTCAGCAGTGGACTGCGATAGGCTGGGATGATGATGATGATGATACAGATATTTGCTGTGGTCTGGGTGTTAGTTCAATCCTTGTAGTTCCCCCCACCATGCCTCAGAGAGCATGTTAAGCCGTCGGTCCCGGTTATTATCATGTACACCTGATAGCGATAGCTACTCATAATAGTGAATATATCCACCAACTCGCATTGGAGCAGCGTAGTGGATTAAGCTCTGACCCTTCTCCTACATGAGGAAAGAGGCCTATGCCCAGTAGTGGGATATTACAGGCTGAAGCGTATTAATATATAGACAATATGCATATTAAGTATAATTTTAGACCTAAAATAGTTTTAAAGTTATTACTTCTATCCACTTTTTTATATGTTTTTTGAAGTTTACTGCCTAACAAACTATATAAGGGAGTGAAATTGTACAAAACATTTTATGTAAGGTAAAGATATAATACTTTACCAGCATTTATTTTATCGATAAAAATAGTAAGCGTCAATTGATTTTAATTTTTAAGTATTATAACATTAAATATATTATTAACATTTTAATTATTTCATATCAGTGTAATTATTCTTAAGAAGTGAATTTCAGTCGCTAGTCGGAGCTGACACAACGCTTGTATTTTCAAATTTCTATATTTACAATCTCTTTTAATTAGTCAAAATAAATTTAGTTTATTGATTTACTTTTTAACTTTTTAACAAAAAAAAAAGGATCATTCTATATTAACGTATAGCAAAGGTGAGAGTAACCACATCAAATCGTGTAAAACTGTCGTTTAATTTCAGGTTAACATTTTTATCATTGCAGGTATGTATGGTTCTGGGTGTCTAATGACGGAGGGTTGTCGTGGGGAAGGAGGCTTTATAGTGAACAGCGAAGGAGAGCGGTTCATGGAACGCTATGCTCCCAAAGCTAAGGATTTAGCTAGTCGCGATGTTGTGTCGAGGTCAATAGCAACTGAGATACGACAAGGTAAATACAAAGAATTTTTATTTTTATTTTTTTCTATTTTTTTATATTTTTTCTTATAATTATAAATAAAAAATAGAACTACTCTAGTAATATAGAGCAACATTGCTTATTAGTGATCATCTTTAGAATAAATATCTCTTTGGATTTTAAAATTAACGATGTTATTTGTAAAGTATTTTATAAGAGAATAATAATAAAAAAATTAAACTTCATATTGACCTACAAATTAATTCGGTCCGTTTTTGAGCGTAAAAATGTATAAATTTGAAAATATCGTAAACGAACTGATTAATCAAAGTACTGACTCAAGAAAGCTGGTACTTTTCCTCATCTCTCAGTTAATTGTTGGATTTCATTTCTGAAAATATTTCATCTATTGAGGTTATCCGAATTTTAGAAAGAACTGAACATTTTTTCGAAAGAAGAGAACTGTTCACTTATCATCCTGAATCCATTAAAACGACCTCTAATCCTAAAGAGGCATGTCCGGCAAACATAACAGGGATAGTGAAATCTCACGCATACCCGCTATTTTATAATTTTTCACTAATACCCTAATAGAGTCCGAACGTTATTGTGTAAGAAAATAACTTTTTCCTGTCTTTCCTCGTATAGTGGACATTTTTATCGCAAGACTCGGTTCGAGCGGATTCCTCAGATGTTAGGTGTACATAATAAACAATACCCTTTTGATCTCATCAGATGCACGACATTACCCTCAAAACGTGGACTTTCGTTTTGGTATTCATACTGGAGTTAATAACAACGATTGAAAGGCTTGGCGACTGGCGTATTCTGTTTCTTTTTAGGGTTGTTATAGAATAAATACTTTTTATTTTTCATCACAATCAGGATTAAACCTTTCTTTTTAGCTTTTGAAGCAGTTGTTCACTTTCAGTTCATAAAACAGATAACAACATTTTAAATTATTTTCGTGTATTATTATTATAGTGAAACTTTTTATAGTGTCACTACTAGTGATTATGTAAACTTTACTTGTGCTTAAATCTGATTTTAATTGGCTACTGTGTCACATTTCTATTTATCGAATTCCTTACAATTTCTGGGGTAAAACTTTTTTCAACACAAAATAACCAATCTTGAAACTTCACCTTGAAATTTATCAGTTGGAACATTGTTACTTTAAGGTACTGTAAGCATTTTTCGTGCTACAAATACTATAAATTTATTATAATAGACAAAGCAGGTGTTAAATACCTGCGCGAAGCCAGGGTGGGATGCTAGTAATAAATAATACGAACGTAATGATAATTTTGTGACAAAACTAACCATTTTTTTTAAGGAATCAATCTAATTTATCTAGTAACACGTGTACGAGACAAATACAAGTCTGCTGTGTATTAGTATCGATGTAAATTTTTTTTGATTGATTTATTTACAAAAGGTATTTAATTTCGCCGCAAATAATATCACAAGTACAAAACAAAGAAAAGCTAAATATGTGATAAAAAATTTCTTTCTTAAAATATTATAACACTTAAATTGTACATAATATTTTGTTGAGACAAAAAAAAATATTATTATAACTGAACAATTTTTGAAGTGACACTTCTATAGGTGCATGAGAGTAAAATTTTTACGGGTGAAATGGCAACTTTTTGATGAAACGGCAACGTTTTTGTCGGTGGCGCTGGAACGGAAATCTAAAGCTTTAGATTTGTATAAATATAATCGAGACTTAAAAATTAGTTTACCAAAGAAGTTTCACTTCTGACATGTGTACTTTTTACGCGCGCACTTTTGTATTATTATTATTTAAAATATACTGCTTAACGATACACAATAGCACAGTCAAATTAACGTTGAAATCGAAATATTTTTTTTAATGTGTGAAATATTTGATAAATAAACCTACATTACTTCGAAAAATAAAAATAAAAATTGACAATAAAAAAAAGTTTATATCCAGGAATTGATCCGTAAAGTAATTCCGTAACTTATAAAATCGAAAATGCTAAAAGTTAATATAGAAAATTTTATTGTTACGATGTTAAGTTAAGTATAAGTTAAATATTTGCACAAAAATATTCTCTTCGATCTTTAGAATACTGATGGTGTTAAGGTTTTGGATTCTCAGAACTTAGTTGAAAAAGATAGTCATCGTTGTAAATGCTCATTTTTTACTAAAGTAACAAAAAAAAATTATTTTATACATTTTCTAAATTATAAAATGTTGAAGCGATATTATTAAAAACATATTTGAAAATCGCTACACATCGCTACATCACTAACAGATGACCTTCAAAGTGGCGCGGCGGTTTCTTTGAGTGTCGTATCAAAAACCGAGTCACCTAAGTTATATAGTTAAATGTGTTTTATTTATAGCCTCTTTACCCATGTCTTGTGAACATTTTTTTTTTTCAATTTAATTATGCTGATAATTTTTGTGGTGATACTGTAATAATACTTTTCGAACTAGAGTTTTGTGTAGATTCATCAATCAAGGTACTTTATTTTTAATTCGTTCTTTTTCAATACGATTCCCAGGTCGAGGTGTCGGACCTAAGAAAGACCACGTGTATCTTCAACTCCATCATCTTCCTCCAGAAGTTATCCGAGAAAGGCTTCCAGGGATTTCGGAGACAGCATGGACATTTACAGGAGCAGACGTATACACGCAGCCTGTTCCTATTGTACCTACCGTTCATTACACGATGGGTGGAATACCAATCAATTATAAAGGCGAGGTACTTTGTCATTACATAGTATAAAACAAAGTCTCGTCCCACTGTCTGTATGCTTAGATATTTAAAACGATGCCACGAATTTTGATGCGGTTTTCTTTATTAAATAGAGTAATTCCAGAGGAAGGTTTTTATGTATAATAGATACAGTAGAGTAATAGTGATAGTTTTAGAGGCTTCTAATGTGAGGGTCGTAAATAAACACAATTTTTGCGCTTACGTATCGTTGTTTTGCGTAGAATGAAAATAGGTGCTTACAAAACATAATGTCTCTACTATACTATTGTTGATGCTAAAGATACAGAGGTTTCCTTGGTGTTTTTTATACAATTAGATTTTATACGGCAAACAATCATACCACCTGGTAGCTACCGTAGCCGATACCACCTGGTAGCTACCATAACCGTACCGTACAGGTGCTTGTAACACCCCACTGCTTGAGAACAGTGTTATTTATGTTTTGTAATGTTGAGGTGTTTTTCCAGACTGTCTACTTCAGATTATGAGCAGGATACATCTTGTTAGGCCCTACGTTAGTAAATTTAACAGTAACAAAAATAGTATTTGGTAATGCCTGGTTTATATATTCAGAAAACGGTTGGTTTTTCTTACAAACCATTAAATCCAATACGAAATGTTATACATTTACTACTGCAGTCTATCGCAGTACACTGCTAGACATAGACCTTTCCAAGTTTGCGCCGAACATCCCGATTTTTCACAATCTTCCACCAGCCTCCACCGGCAATTTTACGTAGATCGTTGGCCCAGCTTACTGGAGAGCGTCCCACACTACATTTGCTAACACGCAATCTCCACTACAGGACACGTCTGCTCCAGCGGCCATCGATCCTGTGACACAAGTGAACAACCCACTGCCACTTCAACCTGCTTTCTCTATAGGCTATGTTGGTTACTTTCATTCCCTCGCGGATAGTCTCATTTCTAATCCTATCTTTGAGAGAGACCCCAAGCATAGACCGTTCTATTGCACGTTGAGCAACTTTAAGCTTGTGGGCTAGTTACTTCGTCAGTGGTCACGTCTCGGCATTATAATTATGTCAAAAGTTATAAAATGCTATTAAACGAACAATTCTTGCAATATGTAATCTGAATCTCGGAAACGGCTCCAACGATTTTCATGAAATTTAGTATGCAGGGGATTTCGGGAGCGATAAATCGATATAGCTAGGATTCATTTTTAGAAAATGTCGTTTTACCCCTGTTTTTAGGTAATGGAAAAATGGCTACAATATCGTTAGAATACGAAGGCAAATCTCGCAGTAGTCAATAAAGCTGTAATGGCTCCGGCTGGAAATCGGCCGGTCGGGATCGTCCGAGAAGACGATGGTTCGAATCCCCATTTCTCCAGATCGATCATTTTTATCTTTTTATGTCTAACTGCACTCATTTTTTGTTTAAATAACCAGTTCATATTTTTAATCATTATGTCGGTAAAATCTGAAAATAATATTCATATTTCATCCATATGTAATTCGTATTTAAAAATAATTTCCAAAAAACACGATTTACTAAAAATACCGAGCTAAGCTCGGTCACCCAGGTACTAAAATTAGTATCTAATTTAGTTAAATTAGGTTCTAAATATGAAGTTCGTAAATAAGATAAACCGGTTTCTGAATATAGGTACCGGGCTTAAATCGTGTTTAGATATCATTGAAGGTTATAAGGTTTAAAAGTCTTAGTTTCTGCGAGTCTTATTGAAATATTCCTGAGCATATAAAATTTCGTTTTCAGGTTTTAATTCACAAGAACGGGTCAGACACGGCTGTTCCGGGTCTTCATTCTGCTGGAGAAGCCGTGAGCAACTGTCACGGAGCCAACCGCCTTGGAGCAAACTCCATTCTGGACGTCGTTGTGTTCGGCAAAGCGATTGGATTAAATATAGCGAAACTTTACAAGCCAGGAGAAAGTCAACCAAAACTAAAAGAAGTAAGAAGCAATTATAAATATATTAATATTTGTATTTTATTACATCACTAAAACGAATCTTTAATTTTTACTATTATAATGACTGAGTATAAAAGTTAATTTGAGAAATATGCAATAGTATTTATAAGTGCTTCAAACAAAATGTAATAATCAAAATATTAGATTTCGTACCTCTATGTAGATACCTACCACATAACCTCAACATAATTAAATAAATATAAATAAATATCTTCATACAAACACGGTCGTCTGTCCCTATGATAAGTAAATTCATGCTTGTATTACAGGTAACATTAAACTGTTATAACTATTTTTTTAATATACGTACCGATAATACATATATAAATATATAAATACAAATATTACACCCAGACTCAGGCGGGAATCAACCCGCAACCCGCTGAACAGAAAGCAGGGCCACTACAAACTGCGCCAACGGGCTAGACAAAATCTAATACTATATATTAAACGGGCAATTTTTGTGTATATATATAACGGCGCGAATGATTTTCACGAAATTTATCATGCAGGGAATTTCGGGGGCGATAAATCGATAGCTAGGATTCATTTTTAGAAAATGTTGTTTTATCCTGTTTTTAGGCAATAAAAAAATGGCTACAATATCTTTAGAATACGAAGGTAAATTACGCAGTTGTACATTAAGTTATAATAGCTCGGCCGGTCGATTATTTTGTTCTTTTTTTTTCTAATTGCACTCATGATTTTTTATTTAAATAGCCAGTTCATATTTTTTATTATTATGTTGGTAAAATCGGAAAATATGATTCATATTTAATTTTTAAAACACGATTTACTAAAAATACCGACCTAAGCTCGGTTACCCAGGTACTATAATACAATATAATAAATATATATATAATGTTTAGTCTTTCTACTTGTAAACTCAAGTTTAAAATTTTAATAAAAGTATATACTTGATAGTACACATAATTTTACTGATCATATTTTTTGCACACATTTTGGCCACAGCAGAACATTTCCTTCTCAAAACATGGAGCAGCCCGACTGGGGTAGTACCTTGACCTTACAGAAGGTCACAGCTAAATAATGCTGTTTTCAAGCAGGGTTGTGTTCCTGTTGGTGAGTAAGGTGACCAGAGCTGGTGGGAATAGGGTCGGCAACGCATTTGCGATGCTTCTGGTGTTGTAGACGTCTATAAGCTACGGTAATCGCTTACCATCAGGTAAGCTGTACGCTTTAGTCCTCTCCCCAATTAAATGTACAGCAATGATTGATTTGATCTGCTTTGGTTATGGCAGTGAAGAATATAGCCACCCCCAGCTCTTCCCGTGGTTGTCATAAGAGGCGACTAAGGGATAACAAAGTTCCACTATCACCTTGGAACTTTTAAAGCCGACCGATTGTGGCATAACCATCCAACTGCTGGCTTTGAAGTACACAGGTCGAAGACGGACAGCAGCGTCTTCGGTGTGAAAAGTCAGTCCTGCGGTCATCAACCCACCTGCCCACCGTGGAGACTATGAGCAAAACACGTGAATTGACGCCATAATGTCTGGCGCAAACTTGGGTAGGTCTATGTCCAGTAGTGGACTGCGATAGGCTGAAGTGAAGTAATGATGATTTTTTGCCCTTGATTAACACTATCATTTGGAATTCGATATAATAACATATATTAGAATAAAATACTTTTTCGGCGGGTAGGTGCCAAACAAGTTACACGTAAAAAAGTCTAATAGAAATTATATTGCTTTAAAATTTATTAGTTCTGTTTAGTATAGTGCAATAAATGTTTGTTTTCAAAATTTAAAGTACACCACCCACCAGCCAACAAATCCTTTTTAAATTCAAGCCAGTTTCATTAGTTTTATAACCGCTAATAGCTCCACCTGCTACTTCCCACTTCTTAAAATATGGATTCGCTGAAAGACACCCTGATGTCAATGACGGAATTGTTTACCACCAAGATGAATGAGTTCCAGCAAGATTTGCACAAGAGTTCTTCTCCGACGACCACTAGTTCATTAGCCGCTGATTTTAAATCCTTCAAAAGTTTCATTCTATTGGCTCTCACGTCACTTAAGCAACAAATTGAACTTTTGAGCAGAGTGATTGACCGGCAGGATATGAGGACCCGACGTAAAATGCTGCTGTTTCATGGTGTGACTGAGAGCAAGGGTGAGGATACTTCAGCGCGTGTCACCAGCATTATTGCTGAAAGTCTCAACCTGGCTAATTTTTCCACTACCAGCATTAAATCTTCACATCGGTTGGGCCGCCCCGATAGCAAGAAGCCGCGTCCAATCGTAGTCCGATTCAGTGAGACTGCTGTGCGGGACAAGGTATGGTACGCCAAGACCAAGCTGAAAGGAACAGGCGTCACACAGTCTGAATTCCTAACGAAGACCCGACATGAAGCTTTCCTGGCGGCTAGGGAGCGTTTCGGTATCAGCAGGTGTTGGACACGTGAAGGTATAATTTTCATTGTAACCTCAGACGGAACACGACATCGGGCTGAATGCCTGGCAGACATTGATGAAATTACTGGATCCAGCTCCAATGAAGAAGCAAAATCACCGCTAACAAGCACTGAATCCATCCAAAAGGCACCGGAATGTAAAGCAGCTGCGACACGCTCCAAGCGGGCGGTTAAGAAATAGTTCGTCTGTTAATTGTTGCTGTAACACTTATCTTCTTTTCCTATGTACATTAACTTATTTATTTATTTTTCTTCATTTACGTTTAATTTATATTTCATAAAGATTCAATACACTTTGTTATTGTTTACTATTATATGTCATCCAATATGCACAATTATTTTATTTATGGAGGGTAGATTCTATAATTTTGACACAGATGATCTTTGCAGATGATTAACAAGTAATCTAATAGATACGTATTACAGCTGACGATCGACATGGATACTTTGTTTTCTGGGTGTTTGTGTTGCCAGTAGTGGTGTATAATTTGCCATGCTACTTTATATTTAATTCTGTGTTGTGTACATTAACGTTATCTCTTCATCTTTATTAACTATTTTATAATTTTTGTTTATACCTTGCTTGTACGCTTGGAAGTTTGTAAATTCTAACTTCTTTCATTGCAACTGGTGGGTACGTTAAATGGTATTAACATATTTCATCTTTATTTCATTTTGTAATTTTATTATTATAATAATAGTTATAATTATTTTATTTTTCTATAGTATTTTATTTTTTATTTTTTATATTATTTTATTATTATCATCATTATTATATTATTGATTTAAAGGTTTAATTTATATAGAAATTGATTTTTATCTATTTATACCTTAATAATATATATATATATTTTTAATATCTATTCCTGCTATTATTATTATTATTATTATTTTTACGTTATTGTATTATATTTATATATATTGTTTTATTATTTATTATTTATTTTTTATTATTTTTATATACCTACATTTATTATATATATTTTTTCTCTTTTATTTATTTATCATTTTTTTTTCTTTTTTTATGTCTTTCTTTGATGATAGTGACGCATTTTTATCGCTATCGTCTGCTTCCGAAGGCTCAAGTAACAATGACAGTTATTATAGCATACCCTCTTTGAGCGACACGTTAAACTCTTGTTTTGAAAACACTCCCAAGAATTTTAATTTAGTCCACATAAACGCACAGAGTATTCCTGCTCATTATCCAGATTTATTGTCATCTTTTGGTAATAAATATATACACGCTATCCTAGTTTCCGAGTCTTGGCTCAAACCTTGTTTGCCTTCTATTTCCTTTTCCATACCGGGATTTCACTTGATCCGTAATGACCGCATTGGTCGGACAGGTGGAGGGGTTGCCATATATCTTCGCTCTCATATTCCTTTTACCATCATAGATACTTCACAACCTCAGGCCGGTGGAGCTGAGCATCTTTTTGTTGAAGTGAATCTGTCACACACAAAACTCCTACTCGGTGTTTTTTATAGCCCATGTCTTACTGTAGACTATTTCACCTCGCTTGAATTGTTACTTCAACAGTTTAGTCCTTTATATAGTCATACGGTAATCATGGGTGATTTTAACACCTGTCTGCTCAAAAACGATCACCGGTCTTCCCGGCTAAAAACTCTAATTAATGGTTCAAATCTTCATATCTTACCTTTGCTTGCTACTCATACTTTACCAAATTGTATTCCTTCTCTTTTAGATCTAATTATTGTTTCTTCCATTGACCATGTTGAAAAACATGGTCAATGTGCTGCTGATGCTTTTTCTTACCACGATTTATTATATCTATCCTACAAAATCAAACCTCCTAAGCTTAAATCAAGAATTCTTCTGCAGCGTAGTTTTGGTGGAATGGATGTGGAACAACTGCGGAGGGATGCAGCTGAGATTGATTGGACTGCGGTTTACGATGCAGGTACAATTGACAGCCAGGTAGCTGTTTTCAGCTCTCTGCTTACACAACTTTACGATATTCACGCACCCATTCGACCAGTAAGAATAAAACATCTACCTGCCCCATGGATTACACCCGAAATTAAAAAATTGCAGGAAAAAAAAGTTCGTGCTAAGTCGCGGTACAGACTGAATAACAGTGAGGCTAATAGAGAGGTATACGTAAAGGCTCGGAATCACTGTAATAGGGTGTGTAGAGATGCACATCGTCGCCATATCCACAAATCTGTCATCGAAGAAGAAGATTCCAGCAAAGTCTGGAATTTTCTTAAATCACTTGGAATTGGCAAAGCGCGTCTAGATAACAGTTCTCAAAATCTTAATCTTGACGAGTTAAATCTCCACTTCTCTTCGTCTGTTGCCATAGATAGTGCAACTAAAGCCCATACAAGAAATCAACTTTCAGCTTTGTCAGTTCCTGATTCTCCCATTTTCTTTCTTGATCAGCTTTCTGAATGTGATGTTAAGAAGAATATTTTAGCAATAACTTCAAATTCCGTTGGTTCTGATAGCATTAGTCGGAAAATGATCCTTCCTCTCCTTGATATACTAACACCGATAATTACATCCATTTTTAATACTTCCATCTCTACCTGCACTTTCCCATCAATGTGGAAAGATGCTGAAATTGTACCTCTCCCAAAAAAAGCTAATCCGTCGTCCTTATCCGAATATCGTCCTATTTCCATCCTCCCTTTTCTGTCCAAAGCACTCGAACGGCTTGTGCATCAACAGCTCAGCAGTTTCCTTTTAAAACACCGTCTGTTGAATCCTATGCAATCCGGTTTTCGCCCAGGTCACAGTACGACTACTGCGCTTGTAAAAATAACGGATGATATACGATCAAATATGGAAAACCAACAGGTCACGGTATTAACGTTACTCGATTTTAGTAACGCCTTTAATACCGTGGACTTTGATATACTATGTGATATTTTACGTTCTCTTAACATATCTCCTGAGGTTGCTGATTGGTTTCTTAGTTACTTGCAGGGTCGCCGGCAGCGAGTTAAATTGAATGACTCATACTCCAATTGGTCAATGGTCAATACCGGTGTCCCGCAAGGTGGCGTGCTCTCCCCTCTTTTGTTTTCAATATTTATAAATTCTATCTGTAATGTAATATCTTCTTTCTACCACCTCTATGCAGATGATCTCCAGATATACTCTCACTCCACTGTTCATAACTTATCTCAGTGTGTATCGCGTATAAACAATGACCTTTTAGCCATTGGTAAGTGGAGTAAAGCCTATGGCCTAAATATTAATCCAAATAAAACGAAAGCTATTATTATAGGAAGCTCCAGACTGCTCAGCCGCATTGATAAATCTGAGCTATCTCCTGTTACATTTAATGGATTCACCATTCCATATAGCGAAAGCGTGAGAAATTTAGGTGTTATCTTTGACCAACATCTCTCTTGGGGTCCTCAAATATGTGAAATTAGTCGCAGACTGTTCGCTTCGGTTGGGTCTCTCCGCAGATTGCGTAATCTTCTGCCCATTCCTACTAAAATTGCTCTTGCACATAGTCTCCTATTACCAATTCTTGATTATGCTGATACTTGCTATCTTGACATTACAGAGGAGCAGCTTAATAAGCTTGAGCGCATTCAGAATGTATGTATAAGATTTATCTTTGGACTACGCAAATATGACCATATTTCGGAATTTCGCAAAAAACTCAAGTGGCTCCCAATTCGCCTTCGCAGGAATACTCATATTCTTACCCTACTTTACTCCATTTTATTTAATCCCTTTACCCCTTCCTATCTGAAAGAACGTTTCAAATTCCTTGGTGATTCTCACGAACGCTGTCTTCGTTCTGACAGTAATTTTCTTCTTGAAATTCCTTCTCACTCCTCTTCCTTTTATGACAAATCTTTTACAGTTCAAGCCTCTCGCTTATGGAATACCTTGCCCTTGAATATCAGACGTGTACAAACACCTGCACTTTTTAAAAAGACTGTTTGGAAGCATTTTCTTCAAACTCAACAATAAACAAGTAATTCATAATTATAATGTATACATATATGTATTTACATGTATGTCTGCATGTACGTGGGTATATATGTCAGTATGTATGTATGTATTTATGTATCTATTTATGTATGTATGTATGTATTTATGTATCTATTTATGTATGTAGGTATGTATGTATGTATATGTTTAATTATTTGAATATTTATAACAAATTTGTAGTAACTTGTACACCTATGCTGACGCTAGACCATTTCCTTTGCCCTAAGGTTGCCTGGAAGAGATCGCTTTTTAGCGATAAGGCCGCCCTTTGTACCTAATGAATATATTGTCAATATTTTCTTTCTTTCTTTGATATGTATTATTTCTGTTTTTGGTGTACAATAAAGTGTATTATTATTATTATTATTATTATATTAGAATAAAAGAAAGTTATCACACGTTTACATATAAAACACCAAAACATACAAAAAGGCACATTTTAAAATTAAGTATAATTATAATGAAATGTTACCTAGTTTCATTTTGATTTTTTTTTTTTGTTATAAGAGGGCTGGTGCATTTTTTGCCCAGAGAATCAGCATAGCGATTCCACAGGAACATGCTGCCAGCATTCTTGGCACCTTTTCACGCGGACATTATTTATACTGCGTCTTTCTGTAAATATTTCTTGCTTAAGTTGTGAATTGTAAGTGTGGATAATATTGTAAAATTTCGGAATAAAGATAATTATATGAGGTCGGTAGAAAAGTAAATAAATGTCAAAATGAAAGAAATCTAAATAAACAATAATAAATACAATCGACGCGTTAGCGCAACGGTCACAGCAATGTTGGCGCCTGTTGTGCTAGCGGTTGCGGGTTCGATCGCCGCGCATGGCATATGCCATGCGCGGCGATCTTACCCGCAATATATTTGTATTGACCATACAGATGTTTGCCTTGGTCTGGGCGTTTGTGCTTGCGTGTATTCTGTGTGTTTTCAGACCCCCGACACAGGAATAAGTATTAGTGGGGCCGTTGAGTGTGAGGCGTTTATTTATTAAAAAAAATATAAAGAATTATTATTTATTATAATAATTACCTGCTATGTCAAGTATAAAGGTACTTAAATGTGACGACACGTATCTGTCTAATATAGTTTGTACAGACACAAAACTAGTCAGTAGCCCAATTTCAGCTACACATACACAGAAGACTAAAATTTCGCATGCTTATTTTGAAACTGTGTCTTGCAATTCCTTATTAAATATAGTACTTATTCTAAAATTTCAGAGTACTTGCGAGCCAATTCTCGACAACCTTGACAGAGTTCGCAACAAGAAAGGATCTATAGCTGTACATGAGTTAAGGGAGGGTATGAGACACACTATGCAAAATAAGTGTGGCGTGTTTAGGGACGAAAAGCTGCTTACTGAAGGTACATTTTAATAAACTTTCGATTGTAGTGAGAACCTACGATTACTATTTGAATGATGTTTGAAATTGACGTAGATTGTTTATTGCATTTATGATAAATCGTTAGATTAAACAAGAGCACAAACTTATAATATAAAAAAAATGAATTAAAGTGATTTCATATCAAAACTGAATATCTTTTTTTGAATAGTTGATACTACTTTGTCATTTTGAGACACGATTTCATATTTGATTCCTCTTATACTAAATACATAACTGTAACTACTATTTATAAAAGGCACTCATTGTGAGCATGAGAAACTCGAAGACACTTTTGATGCCTGAAAATATATAGTCGTATTTATAAAGTCACTTTTCATATAATGAACTTTATACATTTCAGCCAGTACCGAAATACAAAAATGGTATAAGTCGTTTGATGACGTCCGCGTAACAGATCATCGACTCAACTGGAATTCTGATTTAATCGAAGCTCTGGAACTTCAAAACATGCTTCAAACTGCTGTGCAGGTTGTTGCGTGTGCTCTCAATCGCAAGGAGAGTCGAGGGGCGCACTTCAGAGATGACTTCCCTAAACGAATAGATGAAATGGATTATAGCAAACCGACTAAAGGACAGGTTTGCAAACATTATTTTATTGCATAATAATAAATAATCTATACATATAATAAAATGGTAGGAAAGTCAAAACTGTACATTAAATTTTTTTTAAAAGAATATTTGGGGTGTGATCTACAATCGATACCGAAGCCAAAAATATAATTTTTAGAATTTTTGTCTGTTTGTCTGTATGTATGTCCGGGATAAACTCAAAAAGAACTGCATGGATTTACTTTAAATTTGGCACGAATATTATTAAGAAGTCGGGTCAACATATAGGCTACATATTATCACGCTATCACCTACGGGGAACGAGCAGTGAACATTTATTTCTTCAACGCATTCTGTAACAACGTGTAATCTAATGACGCATATTTGAATGTTGTTGTTATTATGTTAATAACCATGCTATAAGCTAGCTTCATACTATAAATAAAGACATTCTGTAGTATATTTAGTATCAGCATTGCACCCGTGCGAAGCCAGGGCGGGTCGCTAGTAATAAATAAATATCAACACAATACACACACGGTCGTCTATTCCTAAAGTAAGCAACTTAATGCTTGTGGTATAGGTAGCAGTCGATTGGTATAGCTACTTATATTTTTTTTTCGATAAACATACTTATAAATAATACATATATGAAAATATAAATAAATATTTATATTACACCCAGACTCGGGGTGGGAATCGAACCCACAATCCTCGGAGCAGAAAGCAGGGTCACTATCCTACATTATATTTTAGTTATTTGTTTCTTAATGTTTTTCGTAGTTCACAAACGACAAACTGTAAATACATTTGTATTTTAACTACATCGTAGTTCTCTATTTTGTAGTTTCACTCGTTTTCAACTCATTTATTTATTCAACCGCTTGATACTTACAGATTTACGTTTCACTCTGAAGGGACTTCTCAAAGATTTGTAAATACTGAACTAATAGGCTTTTATAATTAAGTATACTTTATCATCATCATCATCATCATCATTCCAGCCTATTGCAGTCCACTGCGGGACATAGGCCTCCACAAGTTCGCGCCAAAAATGTGTGAACTCATGTGTGTTGCCCATAGTCACCACGCTGGGCAGGCGGGTTGGTAACCGCAGGGCTGGCTTTGTCGCACCTAAGACGCTGCTGCCCGTCTTCGGCCTGTGTGTTTCAAAGCCAGCGGTTAGATGGTTATCCCGCCATTGGTCGGCTTCTTAAGTTCCAAGGTGGTAGTGGAACCTTGTTATCCCTTAGTCACCTCTTACGACACCCACGGAAAGAGAGGGGGTGGCTATATTCTTTGGTGCCATAGCCACACAGCACAGTATACTCTATAATGCACAATAATCTTGTAATTTCAAACATGACCCAAAACGTGCTAAACTCATATTTGTATTTTTTTTTTTGTAAATAATATTAACATACATTTTTATCTTTCCCTATGATAGGCCAGAAAAGAAGGCAAAGTCAATGCTTCCTAAGCCAACGTGTCAGTCCTGTAAAACCTAGTTATTTTTTTTTTAAATAGTAGTTATTAATATTACTATTTTATTATTTCAATAGACGGCAAAACCAATAGAGCAGCACTGGAGGAAACACAGCCTATCAACATTAGATTTGAAAAGTGGAAAAGTTTCTATAACATATCGACCCGTGATTGACAAGACATTGGATGATGAAGTGCAGACCATACCCCCAGTACCAAGAGTTTATTGATTTATATTTTAAAAGATTATATTATAGACTATTATGTTATTTTTAGTTTTTGCTGTAAAGGAAAAAATAAAAGTTTGTGAAATGTATATATATTTTTTTTCAATTTATTGGCCAATATGTAACAAATACATTACACTTTGCAATTTAAGTACCACGAAAGGCTCGTGGGTCTATCTGGGTACAGAGAGTCACTCAGTTAAAAAAGACATCTTAAGATATCTTCTTTAGCCGTCTATTCCTGCGATAAGCAACTTAATGCTTGTAACGGCCAACTTAATAGATACCTGTGTTTTTTTTTTTAATAAATGCATGTTTATTATCACCCCCAGATTCGGGGCTGGACTCGAACCCACACAAATGCACTGCATGGTTACTGCACACTGCGCAAAGGGACTACTTTTCATTTATTTTTTGTCTTCTAGTTCTCACATTCTCTCTCTTACTCTCTCCTAGGACAGAGAAATATTGTAAAATATTAATAAAAGCTTTCAAATTACATGGAAGCTCCATTATTCGATGTACCTGTGCCCACTTCGCTAGTAGTTATTGCAAACCCGCAAAGCTGGACCCCACAATCACGCGGGATTTATAAATTAGTGTTATATCTTTCAGATAATACGTCAAGAAATAAAATAAAAAACCATCTAATTGTAGAACACGACTGAAAACACACAATAAAACACTCATTTCTCACTTCAAATCTATATTTATTCATTCACAATACACACTTTCAACTACATTGAATAAGTTATCACACTAATCACTTATATGGCAAAATAATATATATGAATGTTTGTCTGTATATCTTTTAGAGAATCGTAAACTATGCCTGTGATCATGTCATGATGTTCAGCAAAGTGTTGCGCATGAGCCCACAAAGGTTTCTGAGTTGGTACGACAAAAACAAAAATAATAAAATGCGTAGCAACGCGCGCAGGGTGCAGCTAGTATTTTTAATAATTGTTAGAATTACAAAATTAAATTCTAACATAATATAAGTAACATAACATAAGTAGCAGCCGCTGTATTGGAGACAACACGTGAACGTTTACGAATGGAGCTACGAATGAGTTGCTGACTAAAGGTTTGAGTGTGTGTGTGTGTCAAATTATGTATATAAAACTTAGTTAAAGTTTTCAATTTGACACTTTTAATATAAAAAATTAAGCCTACATTAAATATTAACTAGAGGTTCAAAGATAAATTTTGCAAAAGTAACACAGATTTGATCACACACATTACGCACGTTACATTCCACTGCTGAACATAGAGCTTTTGCGAGTTAGCATATTCTTGACTATGAGTACCGATCGCTATTAGGCATCTATAATAACAACTGTGACGTTAGGTATGTATGATAACAACGTATTTGAATCTATGAATGTTTTGTATCCATTTAGGTATATGTTTTATTCACAAGATCATTTCGATTTTAAATTGGATTCTGATAGTACAATCGAAAATACAAAATATAAAATATAATACGATTTAGCCTGTAGCATCGCACTGATGGAAATAGGTTTTTCGTAATACTCCAGCCTCCACCGGTCATCTTACGTAGATCATCGATCCAGTGAGCCGGAGTGCCACACTGCGTTTGCCAGCAAGTGGTCTCCGCTTCAAGACACGTCTGCTCCAACGGTCATCGGTCCTGCGATCCAATTGCCCAGGTCACTGCCACTTGCTTATTCTTTGGCCTATGTCGGTTACTATTGTTCTCTCTTAATTACTTGATTTTAAGTTTGTGGACTAGTCTATGTAGGATGAAAAATAAAAAATAAATTCTATCAATTTGCTCTTGACTTAGCTTTGAGATACAAGACTACCATTAATGAGTTTGACTTTAAATACTTTCCGAGAGAAATGTAAATTTCTAATAAATAGCACGAAAAATTTATATAAATTTACATTTTGTCTTCATTTTTATAATTATGAATCCGATTTTTTCAACTTGGAATTATTTTTAAAGAGAACTCTGGTTATAAAAAGTTTTCAATTATTAATACTTACTTTTTTTTTTAATAATTTTTTTTTAATGTCTACAAAACCTAAAAACCACACGAAACCACTATAATACGTGAAATATGAAACAAAAAACCAATTGAGATACAAAATTTTTAACACGGTTATCTAAAGTAATAACGTTTATCACCATCTAAATATTTTGTATCGGGAGTAATGCCACCTCGACGATAGGAAGGAGTGACTTATCTCAAAAATACGAAGGCATTGTGGCTGGTCTTTTGTTATACGTAAAGAATCAGCCAGCGCATCGAAGGGGTGATAATCCCGCGCAGGCGACATGTAGCTCCGCCCAGGGGCGTTGCCAGGGACCACTCCACCCTGCCGTCTCCGACCACCGGACGAGACTTCGCTATTATCCTAGCTTCCTGTCCGCGAACGCTCGCTTGCTCCTCCGATATATCGATTTGTTTATTTTTTTACCGCGAGAGCAAGTCGAGTCCTTCCGGGTGTGACGTGTGTGTCCGGCGGCCGGCGTCGGAGGTATGAACGGTGACGGCGCCCCGGTATCCGTGTGATGCAGGTGATTCAAGGTAAGACATTACGGCCAGGTGTATACGTCAACAATTATCTTAATGAATTTTTCTATTTAATTTCGATTGTCTCCAACTCACGTTGCTTTATAGTGGCTAGCTGATTTTTATTATTTTTCGTATAAGACTTAGTTCCGACGGTCATCGTCTACCTTTATAATAAGTAAAATGAAAATACAATTGAAATAACTTAACCCAATAAACACAATTGCGTACTTTTGCTGTTTTTTGTTACAACAATTTTTATATTTTAATCCCCGTAAGTTTCAAGCAAAATAATACAATCCGACTTACATCTTTTATGTAATAACAGTAGGTATGTTATAATGTTAATCGTTATTATTATTTTTATCAGTCGTGCGCTGCTAATTTGTTAGTACATAAAAGGATTTCTGATGTCTTTCATAGCTATTTATTTGGCTATAATACGTGAAGCAAAAACTTTGTACCCCTTTTTACAAAAATTGCGCGGCTTGAGAAGTATGAAATTTCGCACACTTATAGTTTATATAGAGTATAATTGTGTTTGCTCGCAAACGAAAAAAAAACCGACTTCAATTACATCGACGAGTAATACAACGTAGATCGACGAAATAATAGTCAAGTAACAACGCATTATCAAAGATTACTCAAAAAGTAGTTATCAGATCTCGATGAAATTTAAATGTGACCACATGATAAACATCGGCTTTCGATTAAATTAAAAATCATTAAAATCGGTACACCTAATAAAAAGTTATTGCCGATTTTCAAGAAGTTCCCTCGATTTCTCTGGGATCCCATCATCAGATCCTGGTTTCCTTGTCATGGTACTAAACTAGGAATATCTTCTTTCCAACAAAAAAAGAATTATCAAAATCGGTACACCTAGTAAAAAGTTATTGCGGATTTTCAAGAGTTTCCCTCGATTTCTCTAGGATCCCATCATCAGATCCTAGTTTCCTTATCATGGTACTAAACTTGGGATATCTCCTTTCTAACAAAAAAAGAATTATTGGCAATTGGCACACAACACCTTTCGATTAAAAGAAAATTTGTCGAAATCGCTCCACCCAGTCAAAAGTTCTGATGTAACATACATAAAAAAAAAAAAAAAAAAAAAAACAGACGAATTGAGAACCTCCTCCTTTTTTGGAAGTCGGTTAAAAAGTAAAAGTTTAATCATGCAAAAAAAAAAACATTAAATCAGTAAAAAGAAAAACATATCACACACTACCTTGTGTTTGACACACACACACACGCATATATGCTCTTCTTTAATGTTTAAACTTACAATTTAAATTAATTATGGTCGAATTTCGACCACTGACCGTCCACTATATAATAATCCGTCAAACTTAACAGTCTAACATAAGTCATGGTATCTAAGGACCGTATGAAATTTAAGAGAAATTTAATTAAAAGATTTGGCATCTAAATCTCTTAAATTTAAAGATTTGGTACTAATTGCCCGGACAGACTTCGTTCTGTCAAAGTTAATAGTAATATATTTTTTTATTGTACTAAAGCCTTCCGTGGGCTTTACGGAATATAAAAAAATACGTTTCAGCCTATAATATCCCACTACTGGACACAGGCCTATTTCCCCGTGTAGGAGAAGAATCAGAGCTTAATCCACCACGCTGCTCCAATGCGGGTTCCCTACTATGAGTAATGATCGCTATCAGGTGTAGATGATAAAAACCGTGACCGACGGCTTAACGTGCTCTCAGGCACGGTGGGGAGACCCATAAGGACTTCACAAACATCCAGACCACGGCAAACCTGTATGGCCAGTAAAAATGCTTGTCATGTGTGGGGTCGAACCCACAACCGCCAGCGCAACAGGCACAACCCATGACTGTGACCGTTACACCAACGCGCTGTAAAAAATATAAATCAACCAAATTGGGCGAGCCATTCTCGAGTTATGCGCTTAGCAACATTCATTTTTATTTATATAGAAGTTATACATATATATGAATGCGAATTCCGATGCGACAATTTTCATTTAAGCTATTCTGTTATTTTTGTTATAGAGTTAAAAATACTGTAATGACGGATGTATAATAATGACGTTTTACACAGTGACGTGTTACACGTTATAGTTTTGTGTGCATTCGTAGATTTATATTGTAAAATAAGATCATCCCACCTTGAAACTACAACACTATCTAACAAACTTTTAGACTATTATAAAAATATTTAATTTTTGCTGTATATTTACGGCAGTAATAATATAGCCAGCCCCTCTCTTCCCGTGGGTGTCGTAAGAGGCGACTAAGGGATAACAGTTGTGGAACTGGAAAAGCCGACCGATGGCGGGATAGCCATCCAACTGCTGGCTTTGAAATACACAGACCGAAGACGGGCAGCAGCGTTTTCGGTGCGACAAAGCCAGTCCTGCGGTCACCAACCCGCCCAAGCTTGGTGACTATGGGCAAAAGACATGAGTTCACGCCATTTTTGGGGCGAGCTTGTAGAGGCCTGTGTCCAGCAGTGGACTGCAATAGGCTGAAATGATGATCATGATAAAAAATATTTAAGGAATCAAAGAACCTAGATGCTTAATAATTTAAACCACAATTCGAAATAGGTAGTTTTATAATAAATGCTCAAATTGTTTGCCACCTACTCTATTAGAGTTCTCAGTTCAGTTACAGGCTCTACATCTTTTTATGAACGACCTTTTTAATAGGCGCGAATACCTGCGCTCTCCAATTTCTCGTTCAGGTACCTCCTTACGGGCGTAGCGTAAACAATTTTCATAGCTGGCAACTCGAAAATCTAACCCTCTACCAATTCAAAATTAATTGTTGGACTGGAATATTGAATGGTCAAATTATTGAACGCGAGCGGTATCTCAAATTATGGATCGACCAATCCATAATTATTATACTTATTTAGTGTGAATTATTCGCACGGGTATAAGTAGTTGTTAAATAATTGCAAACTATAAGTTTTCGTTGGTGTATTCATCTTCTTTATCGTCAAAAGGTTCGTTCTGTGTCTGTCTACTCGTTTTTCTACTTCCAATATTGAATCCAGCTATCCCCGAATTTTTTTTAAAAATCCTCTCCGATCTAGATCATTTATTTGACTCTTTTATTTGATTTTTTTTTCTGGAAAAATTTGCCTATTAAAGGAGACGTGAACATCTCTGTTTTGAATAAAAAGTTATGAAAGAACAATATATTTTTGTAGCTTGTTGCTGTTAATATTTTTATAGGATAGTGATACGTAAGATTCGTACGTACGTGAGGACCGCCGATGATGGTTCGATTTTCACTTGGAGTGTATATTTGTGTTTATAAAAATATTTATTTCCGGCCTGGTTGTTAGTCCTTGTGTTAGTTGTTATTCTTAGGCTGTGTGGCTACGCCATTAAAGAATATAATCACCCCATTTCTTTCCGTGGGTGTCGTAACAGGCGGCTAAGGGATAACACAGTTCCACTACCTACCACCTTGGAACTTATAAAGCTGGCCGATGGCGGGATAACCATCCAACTGCTGGCTTTGAAATACACAGGACAGCAGCGTCTTCGGTGCGACAAAGCCAGCCCTGCGGTAACCAAGCCGCCTGCTCAGCGTGGTGACTATGGGTAACACACATACATGAGTTCACGCCATTTTTGGGCGAACTTGTGTAGGCCTGGGAGCTGTGCAACAGTGGACTGCAATTGGCTGAAATGATTATTGATGATGTTAGTCCTCGTGGGTTTCTCCACCACGCCTCAGAGAGCACGTTATGCTGTCGGTCTCAGTTGTTATCATATACACCTGATAACGATCATTACTAATAGTAGGAAATACATCCGCCGACCTGCATTGGATCAGTGTGGTAGATTAAGCTCTTATCCTTCTCCTACGTTGGGAAAACAGACATGTGCCCAGTAGTGGGATATTACAGGCTGAAGCGAAGATTCGTATACGTAAATGTTGTGTACATCTCAATCGTATGTTATATATTTTTTAAATATATGTTTGTATACAATAAAAAATAGATTTACAAGTATTGTATATATCTGCTTCAAGTGGTAGTCGTAATTGCGACCGTCACTGTAAATGGAATTCCTATCAACTCTACACTAGAATGATCGGCTGTCAATTTATATGATCGTACTTAATAAATTAATCATCAAGAAATTACAATATTTCTGGCATATTAACATTCATTAAATTTATATAATTTAACTAATTTCTATGAAAGTAGATTTGCTTAATAATATGTTTTTGGTCTTCGTTGAAACTGAGACATAACAACTACAATATAATAATAGAATAACAATAGAAATAAATAAAACAATAATAAAAACAAACGACACAAAATATTTTCGCCCAACATTAATTAAAAACTAAGATGCATATGGTAAACGGAACCGCATCATATATATACATATATATCTAATATATAAAATTCTTGTGTCGCGGTGTTTGTAGTTAAACTCCTCCGAAACGGCTTTACCGATTTTTATGAAATTTTGTGTGCATATCGGGTAGGTCTGAGAATCGAACAACATCTATTTTTCAAACCCCTAATTTGCAAGGGGGGGGGGTTAAGAGGGTTAATAAAATATTATGAAATTTCGTGTGCATATCGGGTAGGTCTGAGAATCGGCCAACATCTATTTATCATTCCCCTCAGTTATAAGAGGGGAGGGGGTTGAGAAGGTTAATAAAATATATGGCAAAACAACGTTTGGGGGTCAGCTACTATATATATATATATATATATATATATATATATATATACGCTATGGTTAAGATGTTTACCTTACAATTACTCCACATAAACTATATATCGTTTCATAGATAATGGTTTGCTCTACCGGCATCCACAACTAGAAATATTTATTTTTAACCACAACAAGAAAATATTTATTTTATTGATAAATTAATTAATAAAATTATATATATGACGGCTTTAATTTTGAAACAAAGTCAACATGATCGACGGTCGGTAATTTTATTTACTTATTTAATGCGAATTATTCGCACGGGTATAGTGTAGGGATTATTTAATTAATCTACTATTTGAGTATTACAAAGTACTTAACCTGTGAAAATCGGGTTTACGTGAATTTGGAAGAAAAACTTATTATTTATTTATTATTATTCTTCTATTCCGCCAGCCCATATTCGTAATAGATATATAATCTATACAAATAAATAAAATTGAAGTGTCTGTTTATGTAATATTAAAATAAAGGCTTTTTACTAAATGCATATAGATGTATACACGGTACATACACTCTGTCTGTTTGTTCAGGCTAATCTGAAACGGCTAAACTGATTTTGACGGGACTTTCTCTGGCAGATATTTGATATAATAAGGAGTAACTTAGGCTACTTTTATTTTAGAAATTTATTTATTTAATAACTCTGCGAACTGAACAATAACTTTATTGTTAAATTACACCTGGACGAAGTCGCGAGCACAGCTAGTTCTTATATATAAAATTCTCGTGTCACAATGTTAGTTACCATACTCCTCCGAAATCACTGGTCTGAGAATCGGTCGACATTTATTTTTCATATTCCAAAGCTATTGGGGGGGGGGGGGGGGGGGGATTAAGGGGCTTAATAACATACATGGTAAAACAACGTTTGCGAGGTCAGCTAGTAGACGTATAACATTTGAGAATAATTTGGCAGTAAATATCTCAATATTTTTGTATAAGTGCATTATTACCATTTTTGTACAAGAAACTAAAAAGAGCTTGAAATATTATTACAATTTTTACATAATAGCACTATATAAAGTGTTCGACTCCTAACTGGTTTTTAAATGGGGGGTTTTGTAGATGACATAGATCAAGTACCGCGTAAAAAAATATACCAATTTTTAAATTGTTAAGCGGAACGTGATTTATTATATTTACAGAACCCACCACGTTTCTTCAAGGGGGGGGGGGCTTTGAAGAAACGTAGTTAAGAGTCGAACAACCTGTATAACAAATGTAGTGTATTCGAACAATACATATGTAAGACAGTCGACAACAATAAAATTAATTAACCTGTGATTTATGCGAATATTATTCTACAACAATACAACGCTGACTTGAAGCACGGCTAAATTTATGCCTCTATGTTAATACAACTTGATACCAACTATAATGTATTCGTGTACGCAAATAATGTTAATGTTAACATTAACAATGAATCTTATTACGTACGTAGCAAGAGACATAATGCAATGAAAAATTTCAAACCAATTTACTAAAACACAATGGAAAACGTAGGACATGGCGTTATCTTTTTACTTTGAGTTGAAATATTTAAATATTTTATGATTGTAATAGTCACATATTGTGTGAGATATTTATTTTCTTTCAGTAATGTTATTATGTGTGTGACGTGTAAAACGAGGGCTTTGTAATATTTTACTTTTGGTTTATACGATAAATTTGACTTTTCATATTTTTATAGGAACACCGTTTCTGATATAGATGTTTGTTTCTGATATGATTTTCAAATAAGAATTTTATATTAGTGTACATTTAAGATTTTTTTACTTCAACATTAAACAAAGTCCGTAAATCAAAATAGAAAAAATAAAATATTAAACAATACAATGTGCCAGAACAATATTGTATTCTTTGTAAAACTATATTCGTTCATCTTTAGAAGAAGTAATGTATATATTAATACGTGAAACAAAAACTTAGTACCCCTTTTTACGAAAATTGCACGGACGGAGGAGCATGAAATTTCGCACACATAGTTTATATAGACAAGGATTGCAGAATGCTAATATTTTTTTTTAATTATGCATAAAAAATACATTAAATCAATTTAAAAAAACATTACACCCACAACCATTTATTTGACACACACGCGCATGCATATATACTCTTTTTTTTAATGTTCAAACCTCAGATGTTCAAACTTATAATTTAAATTAATTATGTTCGAATTTCGATCACTGGGCGATAACTAGTTGTATATATAAAAAAAAAAAAAAACAGTCCTTTATTTTGAGCCCGTTGAACTACTGAGTTACACCATGACCAATTAGATATATCATACCGTAACCTCACTGAACCTTTGTAGCGTTAAGGACACTAAAGACAAGTCATTCATTGAGACGTACCTAAAATGAAGTCCTACCGTACCTAAAGTGAAGTTTTGTAGCATATAGGGTTAGTTTAATCATGAAAAAATTCCATGAAAAGTCCAACGACCGCTGTCTAGTTCAAGGCACAGTGGATAGTACTAAGACACAGTCAGATATTCGACGTTCGTACAAACATAAATACGGATTCTGAAGAGATATCATATCCTTGACTGTCGGTAATAATCCAAAGCAAGAAAAGATTAAAAGCTAGTCCAGTTATATTAGGATTAAATAATTTGATATATAGGCTTGTAAATAATATTAACAAAGACGGATATGAAATTGAAGATTGTAAAACAACTTTAAAAATTTAAAACTTAATTTAAACGTATGCATACAATTCATTCAATCATAACGGTAAAAAATCATAACGGTAAAGGTAACGGAGCAAATCGCGAAATACATGTGGGTGAATCATCGAAAATATATATATATATATATATAAGAAAAAAAAAACCCTGAAAAATTTATCTAGAATATAAATTATACGTTGCGCTCTAAAGTATTTAGTAAATTATTCAAAAAATTATTATTGCTTACAGGAATATAACATGAGTTGATGAATGCTTTAGCTTTACGCGAGTGTGCCAAATGGATGCGTTCGGCGGTTGTTTATATTGCGTTATGATGCATTTTGTTAGCATTAACTTGATGTACAACTCTATTATCCGTAAAGCAGCTTTATTCATGCTTTTGTTTCTATGATATGATACACGTTTTAATTTTAATTATTTCATTCTGTGCTATCGATTATTGCACTGCTGCACTGCTATTAATATTAATAATGTTGTTATAAATGTTATAATACGAGTATAATAACTTAACTACACATAGGTATTTATAATTTACAAGTGACCCGCCAAGCACAGACTATGACGGACAAAAACTATCAGTGTTCCTCTAGTATATCATGAATTTTACCTATAAACCTTTCTCTGGAATCACTCTATTTATTAAAGAAAACCGCATCAAAATCTGTTGCGTAATTTTAGAGATCTAAGCATACAGACAGCGGGAAGCGACATCGTTTTATATTATGTTGTGATAATACAATATAATTCTAGTCAAATAAATCTATATCTGTGTGTAAAAGTGGCGAGAATGTTGGTACCATTTCCCCGTTGAATCGAAATACCTATTATCTCGGCAAGGAATGTACACACCCACGGTCACCAGTAGAGACTATGAGTCGTGGGGTCAGCAATAATTCATATCAACGTAACAAACATAGATGTAAAATTTATTCGTTGTTCTTTTAACTAGAACGTTTTTTTTTCCTTGTATGTAATTTGTTTGAATTTATAATATCTTAAAAATTAGTATATTGTAATAGAAAAATACCATCAGCGTCGGACCGCGACATAGCTTCCCGAGGCAGTCACAGGACTATCATCTGTAGTTATAAATAATAAATCGCCTGCAGGATAACCATATTTTAATGCATGGTGTTCAATAAAAATTAAAAATAAAAACGAATCACCAATATATTTTAATTATATTGTTCAAATTTATTTTTAATTGATTTATTTTAAGTTAGTTTATATTTTTGTTAATAATAAAGTGCTAATAGAATTAACGTTGATAGTTTTTTATTCCGGAAATTATTTCGGAAATTAACAGATTATTATTATTTTCTATATCAATAAAAATGAATCGCTAAATGTGCTGCTTAGCACTAAACTCAAGAACGGCTGCCGATTCTATTGCATTTCTCTTATATTCCATTTTATTCCGCCGATCTAGCCTATTTTTAAACATTCCAAATACTTTGTAGAAATTGAACGCATAAAATTGGATATTATCACAAAATTAAACTTTCAAAAAATTAAACTTCAACTTTTGGTGGTCAGCTAGTTATTAATAATGTTAACTTATCTGTGCAAAAATAAAATACTTGTCAAGTCCGTAAAGTTTCAAGTCACGAAATATGTGTAAGAAACCAATGAAGTATGCGCTGGAAGTAGTGCAAGTTTCCCTCGGTCTCCACTGTCCAGGCGATTTCTCGATCCATTGGTTTCATGATAAGTGACTCGTTGTATCTTAGTCTCTTTCTACTACTACATCGTATAGTTTATTGAATACAATTCATTACAACAGATTTGTATTTATTGTCTAATTTACTCGTAGTTGATTTAAATTTACGGACGCTAACATTTTTATTTTTATTTTTGTGTTAATTGCTTGCGATAATTATTGAACTGATTTTATAAGAATTTGTTTGTGTATTACATGTTGGTATATATTTTAAACTTGTTCTATGACAGATTTCAATAATATAAGTTATACTCGTAATTTTACATTCATTAATCGACTTTATAAAATTGATACCTACTCAATGCTCCAATGGTAATTTGTTGTTTTGATATTACAGGCTAAATCGTGGTGGGCAATTTGGCCTTTGGGTAATTATATAAAATAAAATAATAAAAAAACTTCTGAAGAATATACGCTGATATAGTTAGAAAGGTCTACCTATATAAAGTTTTCTCATAAATGACAATTCAGAAAGCATCAAATTGAACGGAAATAAGAATACGTTGAAGTGACTTGACAGACTTATTTTGTCGAATCAAAGCCAATGCGATTGTTGATTTTCAAAGAACTAAATTTTCGAAGAGTATTTCTTTTACGTACGTACGTGTATTTCTAGTACGTCATGTCACGTCAAACTTGAGCCTCTAACAAAATGCGTTGAAAATCTATACTATGACGAAGGTCGCATTATAAAATTCTAATAATTAGTTCCTGAGAACCTCGATCCGCCATGTTTTATTATTTGCTTGATGTATTGTTTTTAAGTTTTTGTACATAAATCTAGTCATGACAGTAACGAACATAAAAAAATACAATTTGATGCAGGTGCTAAGTTATGTTACGTTTGTTACGGCGAATTATTTATATATACTAGTGGTCGCCCAATGTTCAGAGTTCGATAATAATTAATTTAAAATTAAAAGTTTGACATTCAGTAAAGACAATAATAAGTATTGTAATGCGTAATTTAAAAAAAATACCATTTTGCTCTACTTCTCTATATAAACTACTAGCTGTGCCCGCGGCTTCGCCCGCGTTGAAATAAGTGTGTCACAAAGTTTTGCCGGCAAACTTCCAGTGAAACTTTCATCAAAATCGGCTTAGCCGTTCCGTAAACCTTCCTCTTGCCAATGGTGGAGCCCTCTCTACAATGGTGAAACCGCATGAAAATCCGTTCAGTAAATTTTGAGCGAATCGATCACATACACTTTTGGGGACTTTGTTTATAATACACTAACTGCCTGCGATTACGTCCTCGTGGTTATGAAGATATGTATTACTATTAAGATGTTTAACGCAAATTATTTTTTTATTTCAGTCACTTGAAATGCTTATCAAACTGAGTAACTTTTTAAAAGGCACAATTTAGTATAATTTAATAATTATTTTTATAAAACCTCTCTATACACCACATTTTTGGTTTTATTTTCAGGCTGTATATGTTTCATACAAACTATCAACCCCAATTAAACCCCCTTAGCGATGGAATATCGTAAAATCCGTTCTTAGCGGACGTCTACTAACTATAATCTACATCCCTGCCAAACTTTATCTTTGCCCAACCTGGATGGATAGACCATCCAGCGATTTTTATGTTCTCGTGATGAGTGATCCCTTCTCTTCTATATATATAGATTACGATGCATTATTAGGACACCTCCTCACCATCTATAGAGCATATATTTTTAATTTCAAGTCTCTTACTTCAAAAATATAGGACTTTCATACAAAAGTCCAACTCCTGTTTTACCCCCTTAGGGGTCGAGTTTCGTAAAATCCGTTCTTAGCGGATGTCTACGCCCTATAAGGAACCTACCTGCCGAATTTAAGTTTGTACTGTTATAGTTTCGGAGATTTCGTGGTGATTGAGTCAACCTACCATACCCCGTTTTAACCCCAAAAGGGAGTTGATTTCTAAAGATACATTATTTGGACACCTTCTCACCATCTATAGAGCATACATTTTAAATTTCAAGTCTCTTACTTCAAAAATATAGGACTTTCATACAAAATTCCAACCCCCGTTTTACACCCTTAGGGGTCGAGTTTCATAAAATCCGTTCTTACTGGATGTTCATGTCCTATAATGAGCCAACCTACCAAATTTCAAGTTTGTAGCTATTATAGTTTCGGAGATTTCGCGATGAGTGAGTCAGCATACCATCCCCCGTTTTAACCCCAAAAGGGAGTTGATTTCTAAAGATACATTATTTGGACACCTTTTCACCATCTACAGAGCTTACATTTTAAATTTCAAGTCTCTTACTTCAAAAACATAGGACTTTCATACAAACTTCCAACCCCCGTTTTACCCCCGTTTTACCCCCTTAGGGGTCGAGTTTCGTAAAATCCGTTCTCAGCGGATGTTTATGCCCTATAAAGAACCTACTTGCCGAATTTCAAGTTTGAACCTGTTACAGTTTCGGAGATTTCGTGATGAGTGAGTCAACCTACCATCCCCCGTTTTAACCTCAAAAGGGAGTTGATTTCTAAAAATACATTATTTGGACACCTTTTCACCATCTATAAAGCATACTTTTTAAATTTTAAGTCTCTTACTTCTAAAACATAGGACTTACATACAAACTTCCAACCCCTGATTTATCCCCTTAGGAGTCGAGTTTCGTAAAATCCATTCGTACCGGATGTTTATGTCCTATAAAGAGCCTACTTACCAAATTTCAAGTTTGTAGCTATTATAGTTTCGGAGATTTCGCGATGAGTGAGTCAGCCTACCATCCCCCGTTTTAACCGCAAAAAGGAGTTAATTTCTAAAGATACATTATTTGGACACCTTTTCACCATCTATAGAGCTTGCATTTTAAATTTCAAGTCTCTTACTTCAAAAACATAGGACTTTCATACAAACTTCCAACCCCCGTTTTACCCCCTTAGGGGTTGAGTTTCGTAAAATCCGTTCTTAGCGGATGCCTACGTCGTATAAGGAACCTACCTGCCAAATTTCAAGTTTGTAGGTGTTATAGTTTCGGAGATTTCGTGATGAGTGAGTGACCTTTCGCTTTTATATATATTATTATAGATAAGTGTGCGAAATTTCAGATTTCTCCTTCCACGCCATCTTCGTAAAAAGGGGTACTAAGTTTTTGCTTCACGTATTAATATATACATTACTTCTTCTAAAGATGAACGAATATAGTTTTACAAAGAATACAATATTGTTCTGGCACATTGTATTGTTTAATATTTTATTTTTTCTATTTTGATTTAGGGACTTTGCTTAATGTTGCAGTAATATATATTTTTTTGTAATTGTTTTCGTTTTTCATTTTGTTTTCATTTTTTTGTAAGAAAGTGCAGACTGAGGCTTATGCAGGTACCTTTTACTTAAGTATAAGCTTTTCTAACAGAGGACGGTGAAAGACTTTTTTAGGGCCACAAAGATGTTATCTACCTTTTATAGTTATTGTTACAAGAATTTCAAATAAAATCATGAAAACTCATTTTAAATATTTATGTTTCTTTAAGTATATAGTGAAATTTACTTCTTAATAATTTAGGATTCCTGTTAGATTAGGTAATATAATTAATATTGATATAATATTAATATTGTAAACAGAAAGCTTCAGTTTTTTATTTATTTGCCTCCTGTGACAAGTGATACATGTTGAAAAACATCATTTTACAGGAGAGCAAAAACAAGTTTAAAATTTTTGTTCTAGAACTATGTGGGTTTCAACTGGTGTACCTTCCCTTTAGATTTCGTATTTTTTGTTACCATTCGTCTATTCACATAATTTACGCTTCGGCCTGTAATATCCCACTACAGGGCATAGGCCTCTTTCCCCATGTAGGATAAGGATCAGAGCTTAATCCACCACGCTGCTCCAATGCAGGTTGGCGGATATATTCCCTACTATGAGTAACGATCGCTATCAGGTGTACATGATAACAACCGGGACCGACGCCTTAATGTGCTCTCCGAGGCACGGTGGGGAGACCCACAAGAACTGCACAAACACCCAGACCACGGCAAACACCTGTATGGCCAATACAAATGTTTGTCATGTGCCGGGATCGAACCCGCAACAGCCAGCGCAACAGGTACAATCCATGTTGCGCCAACGCGGCGTCACATAATTTACCTGAGTTTTAACAGTTTACGAAAGTTTTATGTTCAAAGGGATTTAACTCTAGTTACACCAATATTCACGAAATATATACTGAAAATTAAATGTGAAATTCAAAACAATCGCACTTTAACCACGAAGGGAAACGCACGAAAAATAGTGTTGAATGCTTAGAGTGATTGATTACTGACAAATTGATAATACGTGACAAATGTTAAGATTTGCGAATTTTTTAACATAGTTATATCATTTTGTACAAAAAATATATCCGTAAGTTAAGCTGATAGAAGAACGTAACTTTAACTAATCACACCGTTATAAAGGCAATAACTAGACTTATATTATATAATTAACACAGGAGGCACGGATTTATATTCTGCATAATTTATAGAGCAACATTATTTCCTTAATACAGTATGGAATGCATTAATTAGTGGTTTTCGTTAAACTCGAACTCAACAAAACAATGCGTATCATTTATTTCAAAGTTATTAGAGTTGTATAATTTTTCGTCTGACCGAATGCTGGGTTAATTATTTTTTCACAAATGAAAATGTTGTCTCCATAATATAAGGTAAGCATCAAAAACATCATATATCGAATTGCGTCAGGACAATGGAAATGTCAATGAAATCGAAAACGCAAGCGAAAACTACTATAACTTATGTGAATAAATATATATAAATTAGTGATAATAAAATAAAATAATAAAAATAAAATAAAAATAAATGATAATAAAATAAAATAATAAATAAAAATATATATAAATTAGTGAATATTAATTAAACATCTATAATTAACATACACATTGTATATTAGATCCAATCTCGGGTCAGGAATGGTTCCCGGAGTAGAGAAGAAGATCACTGCAACAGCGCCAACGGGATAATCAAAAAAAAAAAAATGCAGAAAATTGTAATGCAAACAAAATATCTATTATATAATTATCTACTTGAAATACCTATTATACAAATGCAATTTGAAGAGAGTCAAGAGCAAGAGTAAGGTGAAGGCCGGTAGACACGGCGGATGACGCTTTGTCGTATATAATAAGGTAATCCAGACATCCTGCGGTGAAGTGACCGCCTCGCTGATCGCCCACGCGTGTGCCAGAACCCGCTGACTTCGAAATACCGTTACATTTGTATAAACATACAGTAATAAACATACAGTATTAAACATACTTCATTGTCTAGAAAATATTATGATCGATTGTGAGATCTTATTAATATTTCACTAGCGACCCAGAACGGCTTCCTACGAGAACATACATTAGCGAAAGCGATCTTTTTGGCTAGGATACCTCACGATCGTCTCCAGAATCCTCTACCAAAGATCTGATGAATAGTTTCAGCACACTACAGAACAAGCACACGATCATTAATTTTTATATACATCAGTCAGTCAGTCAGTCAGTTAGTCAGTCAGTTCAGCCTATTGCAGTCCACTGCTGCTCCCCTAGTTCGCACCAGACATCCCGGTTTTCTGCAATCCTCATCCAGTCAATACCGGCAATCTTACGTAGATCGTCGGTACGAGCCGGAGGACGTCCCAATGTTTATATACATATATTTTACTAACTAAACCGGTGAATTTTATATACTATATAATATTCGCCTTATTACGTTTGAGTGTTTTTTTCATACTTTCACGTCATTATTGTATATTGATATTATTGGACAAAATTAAGATTTGTTCATTATGCTAAAAACTACTAACATTTTTTTTGATAACTTTTTAGATAGTCAGTTAGTTGGTAGTAACATCATTGTTTAGAAATTAAGTAAGAGAATATACTGTCAATATTTCAACTAAAACAGAACAGGAGAATTATCTTATACAGCTTGGAAAGTTTGCGTAACGCTGTGGTCAAATCGAGCAGCAAATATAAATTGGTTATACGACACATTTCCTTTACGCCGGATGCAATCAATTTGAATGCTATGGCGCACAGCGCAGGCGCATTACATACAGTCGTCGGAAGGACATCATCACGATATCATCACTATAACTATCGAAAAGATTTCTGAAACGGGACCAACAGCATTTTGTCCGCTACAGTTTTACAAACGTTGCCACAAAGTGATCGATATTCATACTAAAGTTACAATGTCCATACAAAGTGTTACAGTGTACAGTGAAAATAAAAAATCTACGATCAGGAAATTCGTGACGTAACTAAAATGCTTCTTTCATGTTTCGTTGAAATAGTAGGTACATGAAAAATTAGTGTAAGTAAGCCTTCCTTGGGACTTGTTGGTGAATTCATTGATATAGTCAAGTGGTATCACTGAAATGTGATACCACCTGTAAAACTTCACCACGGAAAAGAATAAGAAAGACGCAAAGCGACCAAAACGGAAGAGAATATCCGACATGAGGTGAGGAAACTTGTTTCTGTATGATGAAACTAGAAACTACAAAACTGCACTCAGTAAGATGTGAATCCTTCGTGGTTGGTTTCTAAAACCGACAAATTACAATATCACAATTGCCCAAATCAACAAGTAGTAGATATTGCCTCAATGTATTTTTTTTTATGTGCGGAGATCGAATCCGCAACCGTTAGCGCATGAGTCAGTTCCATCATCAATGCATCGATAAGATATTATTTTGCTAGGAAAAATATTTAACACTAAGTGCTATACTATCTTATCTATAAATCATAATATTTTTTGTGAAATTCGTTTTAGAAAATCGTATTAGAAAACATAAAAAAATAAATCAGTTTCTACCCAGTCTATTTCGAGCTGTTTTCGAGTTTCGCGATTAACACCACATTTAACGATTCGTTATTTCTATATAGAACTAGCTGACCCCGCAAACGTTGTTTTACCATTTATTTTATTAACCTTCTTAATCCCTCCCCCCTTATAACTGAGGGGAATGAAAAATAGAAATTGGCCGATACTCAGACCTACCCGATATGCACACAAAATTTCATAATATTTTATTATACCTACCCCTCCCCTCCCTTAAACTTAGAGGTACGAAAAATACATTTTGTTCGATTCTCAGACCTACCCAATATGCACACAAAATTTCATGAGAATCGGTCATGGCGTTTCGGAGGGGTTTAACTACAAACATCGATCGCAACACGAGAATTTTATATATTAGATTATAAATTACGCACATATTATTACTACTATAAATAATAACCTTTTAAGCTACAATCAAAATATAAATTAAAAATATTAGGTATCTGCTTACTCGTTACACGTATGTGTTATTTCTGAGTAATAAGGTACCAAGATCAGCTGGCTGAAGGTTATGTAATACAAAGCACAATACAAGTGTCAACTCGGGAGGTAAAATCGTTAAAATTAATTTTTACCTACTTCCAAGCGTAGCGGTTTTGACCAAAAAGATTGACTAATCAAAACTTTAATTATTTTTGTTAAATTATTTTGAAACTTAAAAAAGCTTGTTTGTTTACACAGACTAATTTTGATTTCAAAATTGCATTTCATGTAATGTCAAACACGTTACATACCAGACGTCTACAGATCCTCAATAAAACGTTTGCGCATACTCTCTTATGTATTCACTAACTATTGATATAATATTTTAGTCTGGTGCAACAAAATCATTTAACCGAACCATTGCAAAATATATTTGTTGTCATACGTAACTTGATTTTTAAATTGAAATATAGGTCGTCAAACAATGATTCAGAGAAACGGAACAGTAGTCATAAAAGTTAGGTCTCGTTACATTACGATAATTGCCAGATTTTGTTTGTATTCTTATTTTGTCGATCAAAATTCTTTGGGTATATAAATTCATAAGAACCAAACAAAATCAAATTACAAAATTTTTATTAACAGGTATTTGTCTTACAACAACCGACATTACTTGCTTTTCTAACGCAGCGTTGCCAACGCTTACAAGCTCAATTTGTAATTATATTAATGCAATGGTGGTAATTTGTTTTGTATGCGTTTGTTTGTATATGTAAATTTTTAGGGAAAAAAACAGACAAAGGTGTATTTATATATTTAATTAAATAATTGCATAACAATAATATGATTATCTATAAATTTAAATTTATAAATTAAAATTAAAGTATAATAAAAAAAATCAAGATTGTGTGTTGAAATCTATTTTGAACATTCATCCGTATGACTCGTAAACAGCAAAATAGTTCGTTTTAAGTATTATACTATATTTTACTAGGGATACATAGGGATTATAAATACAATACTGATATGAAAATGTCTTTTGTTTTATGCAATAGAACTAAAATGTATCGATTTATGGTAAAAAATAAGATATTATTGCTCTCAAATAAAATAATATTTGTAATTGTTTCAGGGTCGATATCCGTGGGCTGAAGTGTGCCACTGCACTCCGTGCTGGAGTCAAAGCGGCAATGTACGAGAGTAGCTGCTCCTATGGTGGAGCTCTTGAACTTAAGAGAAGCGCGTTAAAAGAGGACCCCTGGCCCACTACAGAATGGCCACCTTACCGCTTGCATCAATCCACATTCGAACAGCTAAAACAGAGTGTCGAAAAAGCCAAAGCTGCTTTGCAAGACAGATCAGGATTACTAGGAACGGCGACTGCATTCGGTGACTTTTATGGAGGTCAATTGGGGCAGGATACGACTACTACAAGCTTAGGTTTCGGCAGAACAACGAGGACAGATGACTCCATGATAACTTCGATAGACAAGAATAAAGGATTGGGTACGTCTTATTCTTTGTAGATTTATTAACCAACCACTTTTATTTACAAACATAGATTAATAAGGTTTTTTCAGTTCAAAACGAAAAATCGGCTCTTTTTCTTTAACTACTTTTTTATTTTTGACTTTTATACTTTTAACTTTTTTTTATTTACCAAACGACTTCAAAAAAAGGAGGAAGTTCTCAATTCGAGTGTACTTTTGATGCGTGGAGATTCTTTTTTTATTCGAATGTTTTTTCTTGTCGTGTTTTATAGTTTTTGAGTAATCCTTAATAATGTATATTGTACTGTAATCTAAGCTTATCCAATTAAATACACACAATGTTTGTGCTATTTCGAAAAACAAACAGGGACATCAGGACAAAACCAAAAACAGAATGGTCTCGTCCAAAAGGGGACGTATATCTTCTAATATATAAAATTCTCGTGTCGCGGTGTTTGTAGTTAAACTCCTCCGAAACAGCATGACCGATTCTCATGAAATTTTGTGTGCATATCGGGTAGGTCTGAGAATCGAAAAACATCTATTTTTCATCCCCCTAAATGTTAAGAGTAGTCCACCCGTAATTATTTTTTTAATTTTTAGATAAATTATTTATTTTTTATTTTATTATGATTTGGGGTTGAAGAATATATACAATCCTAAATTTTCACCCTTCTACCACCAACCCCTATTTTGAAATAGCGTTTAGCGTCAAGACAACGTTTGCTGAGTCAGCTAGTATTATTATGAAATACACAGGCCGAAGACGGGCAGCAGCGTCTTCGGTACAAGGCAACACACACAAGTTCACACCGTTTTTGGCGTGAACTTGTGAAGGCCTATGTCCAGCGATGGACTGCGATAGGCTGAAGTTATTAATATGTTTAACGTGATCATCTACATAATTTATGTAAATGGTAAAATTGTTTTCATATTTGATTTAATGATAGTGAACTGGTTTAACTTTTTTTAACAATTCTCACTAATTTAGGTAATAATACTTTTACGACTTTAATATTAATTCTTACTTTACAGAGCAAACGTAGGTAAAGGTACGTTAATAACAATAAATGTTAATATAAACGATAGAGAACCTTTTAGAAAACAATGAAATCTCTTCATGCGTAAATGGGTATTACAGAAACCAGAGACGTAAAGATTCAATATATCTGGCAACACTAGAAATAGGTGTTTATATACAATATAAATCGATTGTTTGCGGTGTCGTTCTACCAGTAACCTTAGAGGCACGAGATAGGGTTGTTTTTGCGGTGGGCGGTGGTTGAACTCTTTCAGATTAAGGCTAGGGAGGCTGTAGGTACAGGCAAGGTGGGGTCTTTCTTGTTCAGATTACAATCGCTGTCAAGGGAGCGAAATGGGGGCGTGTGAGATTTATCCAACGGTTGCTATGGCGACACGCCCGCCCACTCGCCCCGGCGGATCATCGTAGCCTTATAAATACTAGTTGGGAAAATAAAATTTTATTATCTCCGCTGAGTTCATTATTTCGAAACTTACCCGGGGGTGCGCTATCCCGTTTCCCGAGCCTTAACGAGGGAGGCGCTTGTGAGGAAATTTTTGCAGTCATATTTTTATCGGTGCATTTCAACTGTTCATATTCAAAGTACTGGTAGGCTTCTAAACGTATGATTTCTTTTACGTATTCAACTGAGATAATCTTTTCATATCATTCATATCGTTAGATCGATTTTCTAAGAAGACTTTCGGCCTTGTGTCATTTTACTATGATTGTACAAAAAACACACGCGTATTATCAATTTTATTTTTAAAATCTGAATTTATAAAACAAAGCCATTTGGTTTTAAATGTTACGTTAACATTCAAAATATTTTTGGAAGTAGAAGATATTACAATGAGATAGGTCGAAAGGTGAAAAAATGAAAAAGATGGTTGAAAATGAAAAAAAATGCTTGATAATGTAAGCTCTCCATTTTCTATATAAAATTTTGTTGAAACCATTAACCTTTTTTATCTTAAAACACTGTTGATGAATTTTGATTTTCTGGAAAAGCTTTTAAATTGTTGTGACTTACATCGTTCTTAATTATAAACGCATTTTGGGTGTTTTCTTAGACATATTAAATTTCTGTTACAGAATATCGAACTCAAAATATTTATATTTAGAAAAATAAATATTTTATAGATATCAGTAACTTAGAATCAATCGTTAGGTATATAATTATAAATAAGATCATCATACATTAATTATCGAAAGAAATATTGAAAAAAAAAACTACTAACCATTAAAATACTGCTTCGAATTGAAAAAATATTTTTGTGCTGAATAGTCCATTTCCCGAAGAAGCCTACGTACCTACCTATATCATGTTTTAGTACCTCCTGTTTCTCACATTAACGCGGGCGAAACCGCGGGTTACGGCTAGTAATGTATATTTCAAATACACTATTTTCTAACTCTTCATTACTGAAAACTCTCATATATAAATTCATTATTTCTGTCTCATATTTTTTTACACCGTCCCTTCTTCAAAAGTTACGGTTTGATAAATATTCAACTCGAGCCAAGAATAACAAACAAGAAAGCGACTGAGCGTAACCTATTAGCATAATATTCAAATAAGTGCAAAAATCCACGCGCCACTTTTAAAGTCCAACCCTAATCTTATAGTCATCAAGAGCTATGTATTAAAATTTATAAGCCCCAGAGGGCTAAGTTAAAGAGTTGTTAACACGAAAATGATTACAGTACGCCCTCACTCACTGAAAACGTACCGTACGATACGCGACTGCGTTGTATACATAATCTCGTACAATCGTCATCAATTATGATGCCGTACTTTAGATTGTATCGTGATAAAATATATTTCAATAAATCATGTTGCAACTGGCCTGATACGCGTATATTGATTTTTTAATGTTTATTGCGTAACGAAAGGGCTGGGGTCGGTTTTTTGTTTTGTAATTTATATTCATTAGAGAACAGGGCTTGCCCGATTCCGATGGCTAACTACACGTCGTTTGCGTATTCAAACTTATTTTAACTGTTTCTTTTAATTATACAAAAAACTATTACCAATAGAGCAGGTTTTAAAATTATTTTTCATTATCGAGTATAAAAACGTTAAGCGTTAAAAACAAATTAACACGGAATAACAGGGGAAGTTTTTTTACTAATAAGCAGCTTGTGTGTATAAAATACCTTATATTAGCGTCCTTAAACATCTAGATATTATATTATTTTATTAATAAAACTGGGTAGGCAAACAAGCGTACGGCTCACCTGATGGTAAGCGATTACCGTAGCTTATAGACAGACGCCTGCAACACCAGAAGCATCGCAAGTGTGTTGTTGAACCTATCCCCAATCCCCCCCAGGAACTCTGGTCAGCTTATTTACCAACAGGAACACAACACTGCTTGAAAACCGTATTATTTTGTTGTAGTCTTCTGTAAGGTACTACCCCAGTCGGGCTGTTCCATATTTTGAGCAGGGAATTTCCTGTTGTGCTCTACCTCAGTTAAAAATAATAAATATAGGTATATGGAAAGACAAGTTTGTAGCCAAAGGCGGTTTTATAGTAAAATACGCCATCGTAAATTTATCCCAAATGCCCCACATCGGTACAATATTAAATATATTTTAAGTTCCTACTCAATTTTATATCATTCTTAGAAAGTACCAAGTGTAAATTTACAATTAGAACAAAAAAAAAAGTTCAAATAATACACGTTTATTTAAAATGCAGGGGTGCACAAAACCAAACAGATTATTAAACATTAACACCACTAAGCCAATAAAGTCATCCGCAAAACGAAAACTCTCACAGAAAACCCTTGAATTACCCCTACAAACAAACAATTATTGTACAATCAATGGGCACTCGCGCGTGAAGTATAAATCAGGAATGATAATAGGTCAGATTGAGTGACATCATTTTTAGTTCCATATTTTAACAATAGATGGCGCGCGTAGACGATGCGCGCGCGCATCTATCCGTTTGTTATGTCAGCTATTTCATGGGAACCGTGGCGGGGACAATGAACACTTAATTGTGCGAAAGAAACACCAGTAATGATGCTCCGTTCCCCTCGCTGGCGAGATTTATGCGTTCTGCTCGACCCATCGGGTGCCTCAGCATATTTATACAATAAATAAATAATTCCAAAACATATTGCGCCGAGCAATTCGGATTCGGAATGATGCGTTAACTTTTTGTAAGCGTGGGAGAGTTTGGATTACTTTTTTTTTTTTAAAGAAATTAATAATTTATTTATTTTAAATTTTCGCTTTGTTTTTAATTTAATAAATAAATGAATATATATATATATATATATATATATATATATATATACCAGTCTGCTATCACCTATATCACAGGCATTAAGTTGCTTACTTTAGGAACAGATGACCGTGTGTTTATGTTGTAAATATTTATTTAATAATTTTCACAGGTAAACTTATGATTTATGAGAATCTACTTATCGACTCTTTAACTGAAATATCTCAAATTCGTCTTTCAGGTTCAGAAAAGCTATCTGGGGGATTATCTAAAGGGTACACGACCTCGTCAACTCTGTCTGATACGCTGAGGGCAACAAAATGTTCAGGTGAGTGATAATATAAGAAATATCAGAATATTCAACAATATATATGTGTACTAACTATGAAGACATAAATTCTAAGATTACTGAACCGATTTTAATGATAACAGTTAGCGATGACGAGTAAACCCGCTTACGCTGTGTGATTACGGCAGTAAAGAATATAGCCACCCCCTCTCTTCCCGTGGGTGTCGTAAGAGGCGACTAAGGGATAAAACAGTTCTACTACCACCTTGGAACTTATAAAACCGACCGATGGCGGCATAACCACCCAACTGCTGGCTTTGAAATACACAGGCCGAAGATGGGCAGCAGCGTCTTCGGTCGTAACCGCCTGCCCAGCGTTGTGACTATGGGCAAAACATGAGTTCGCGCCATTTTTGGCACAAGCTTGTGGAGGTCTATGTCCACTTTTCTTAATTTTAAAATTTAGGTACAAAATTTTACTAAGACTACCCTCGCGCTACCGTAAAATTTCATACAAAGTAAAAATTTTATTATTAGTTATCTACTGTTGAAGCAAAATAGAGTACCTAATAGATCACTTGTGAACAATGTTGGTTCGTAAAAGTAGGTAGTAAAAACAGTTTAGATATAATTTATGTAGGTACAAAATATCACAAATCATACATATATCGTATATACTTAAGAGGTATGTATAACTTACATGTAATATCTATTGCAATATAACTATAACTAGGTGATATATTTTTTACTAGCTGTACCCGCGACTTCGTCCGTGTGGAGTTAAACAAAAAAGTTATTGTTCAGTTCGCAGAGTTATAAAATAAATAAATTTGTAAAATAAATATAGCCTCAGATACTCCTTATTACATCAGCTATCTGCCAGAGAAAGTCCCTTCAAAATCGGTCGAGCCGTTTCAGAGATTAGCCGGAACAAACAGACAGACAGAATTTTTTTATAAAAAATGTCATTTTGGTATATGTACCGTGTACATGTGCATTCAGTATTATAAAAAAGTTTTTTTTTTATATTACAAACAGACACTCCAATTTTATTTATTAATATAGATGTAAAACCTCTCCCTTCTAGTTATCTAACGTTGTGACTTCTCTCCTATTAATGCTGATACGCTTTGCCGAACTTGGTATTCCAAATAGTGACACCAAGACATTATTTATAGCGTTCATGTTTTTTCAGCCGACTTCTAAAAAAGGAGGATGTTCTCAATTCTATTTTTTTACTATATTTTCTATCTTACTTCAGAACATTTGACTGGGTTGACCGATTTCGATGATTTTTTTAAACCATGTTTTTTTTTATAAAGTTATGTCCACAGGCTTATAGTGCCCATGCTTTTGTCATTTCGATTTTTATTTTTGTTAGTGATCGTTTAGTTGGTACACTACTGCAGCTTACATTAAGAGAACTAATAATTCTATCTTAGTATCCCTAATGCAGACGTGAGTCCACCGACCAAAATTATGCTAACTTAATTTAAATCATATGTTAGTACGTGTCATTTGATCTCATTTAAATTTAATGGAAATCTAACAAGTACTTACTAATAAACTAAATCTAACAGTTACTTGACTGTTTGTTATCAACCTACATTGTATTATACCGCTATCTTTTCACTTGGTATAGCGATTTTGATGATTTCTATTTTAATCGAAAGGTAATGTTTATCTTGTAGTCCCATTTTGAATTTAATCGAATTCTGATGACTACTTTTTGACAACGCGTATTTACTTGACAATTTTTTCGTCTACTTACGTTGTATTCTATGTCGATGTAACTATTGATAACTAATTGTCTGTAGTAATAATGGGTTGAGTGGTAAGCAGCCTATGTATCTCTTTGGATATTTAGCTGTGTAGGTATGTATAGAGTTTGATAGTAGGGTAGTGTCATTAGTAGTGTAGTAGTGAAAACAAAACTACTTATTACTACTACCTATTATAATGAAAAGCTTAGTAGATTATCAAAATAATTTTGTCAAATATCATTCTAATCTGTACTCCAAAATAATAATTATAGTGGATTTACGCTTATGCTTCAGCCCATAATATCCAACTTCTGGTCATAGGACTATTTCCCCGTGTAGGAGCAGGATCAGAGCTTAAATCACCACGCTGCTGCATTACTGCGGGTTGACGGATATATCCCTACTATGAGTAACGATCGCTATCAGGTGTAAATGATAACAACCAGGACTGGCAGCTTAACGTGGCCTCCGAGGCACGGTGGGGAGACCCACAAGGACTCACAACCAGACCGGTAATTAATATTTGTATAAGCACAAATATCCACTCCGAGCGGGAATCGAACCTGCGACCGTCGGTGTTTAGGCGCCGCCAACACAGCACACGAACCATTACACCAGAGCAGTCGTAGAAGGTAGGTATATTGAGTTATTTTGTAAGAACAAAATATTCGACAAATTAGACATGAACAATTCTCGAAAAACTTATCAAATACCTTTAAAATATTGTATCTGACTTGTAGCGTGATGAAGTACCCAAAGATCAAAGATTTTAAAATTGTTAAGATATGAAATTACGCAAAACGAATTGCCACAATTACAGTCGGTAAGTTAAACTGGCAAACGGAGCGTGAACTCAAAGGATAGGTTAGACAATTAAAAGTTATCTGAGCACTGTCAAAGGAGCTGTTATCTTGCTCAGTAGGGTGGTTAAATGGTATGTATTTGATACTTGGTAATGTTTTGTCCTTGGTAACAGTCTTAAAACGTACTCGTATATGTATATTACTAGAGCGACTCGTGACTTCATCTGCTCTGCTTATAATGTTTGTATAAAAAGAAGATTTAATTAGGATTAATAATACGGTAATAAGTTTACTTCTAAGTAATATTTGGGATGAAACTTATGGGAAATCGATCCATACAGTAGAATCTAATGATGATGATACAGTATTCCTATACAGTCATAAAATTTATTCTTTTAAATTTAATTCATTTTTCTTGAATATCTCTTTCCGTTTCTTACTAATTTCTTATGCTTGGTGTGTAGATTGTCGCCTTCTTAATCGGAACATATGATTTTAATTAAAATTGTTATAAAAGATGACATTCCGAAAGCGTAAAGACAGCAAACGAACTTTACAAAATACAAAATATAACGATTCTATTCCGTGAAATGGCACTTTATTATTTTTTCCACCCTACGTTAGTCGTGAAAATAATAGGTGTCTAAAGGCGAAAGGATTTGTGGATTCTCTCTCCTGTAAAAAAAAACACACACACACAAAAGCAAATGTACGTTTATAAAAAGATCAGTGCAAGTACTGCATACGAAGGACCTGTACCTAATACAAAACATGCTTATATCACATTAATTACGATCGAGTTAAAGCGTCTTAAGTACAAATTTCTTGTGCAGTGATCCTTTAATTTTAATATTTATTTTCATTATTTGTCGTTGTTAGCTGATGCTAGTCACTAAGATTCTAAAGTGCGCCCAGTAACGAAACCAAATGACGAATCAACATATGAATATTGGAGGTATTAGATGACCAATTTATTGGCAACCTTATTTAACTTACACAAAACTCTTTTTTACAAATTTAAAAATTATAGTATAACTAGCTGACCCCGTAAACACTGTTTTGCCATATATGTTAGTAACCCCCTTAATCTTAAGGGAGGGGGCTAATAATTTAAGGATATAAAAAATAGATGTTGGCCAATTCTCAGACCTACCCGATATGCACACAAAATGTTATAAAGTTCGGTCCAGCCATTTTGAAGGAGTATGATAACTAGCATTGTGACACGGAAATTTTATATAAGAAAGATTTATACACTAGAACTACATTCATTGAAAAATAGTGTTCTAATAATTACTATTGGTCCTTCAGACCCGTAACTAAATACTGCCACGCGTCATCACATGTGCTTAATACAAGTGTTCTCAAATCTCGAGTGCACTTTATGATTCAACTCTATTCCTTATTGGTCTATGGCTCCTAATTATACTTATCATTTAATTTTAGGAAAATGAGAAGTGTTGCTAATGTTTTTAGATAGCTTGACATTTCAACAAGAGATAAGAAAGAATACTAAAGTTTAATTGATTGTAATTCTCAAATACATCTATATTTATTGTTGCTACCAATATTTATCTAATAAAAGCGGATATTCTAAATTAAGTTTTAATATTTCATATTGAGAGTACCACATTATCAAATAACAAACACTCCGGGTAATGATCATGTTTTAATAATACGAAAAGTACTTTGATATAAGGGGTCTAATGGATACCACCACCCGTAGCGAATGGTTGCGCGTGTTTCAAATGTTGCCAAATCTGCGGTGACAAGCGTGCATCGTACTGATTTTTTCTCATAGGGACACAAAAGACACACACCGACATTTAAGGGTTCACTTAATTCACTAATTGTCGTTGCGCTTCCTGATTTGATCTACACTCGTAAATTTAAATAATTTGATGTCTAAGTTTAAGCTAGGCACAAATATAATATAAAGTTCAAAAAGACTACTAAGAAATAAGTTTCTAAAAAAGAAGGTCTTAAAAAAGAGATCTGAATCGTAACCAACTTATGTCATCCGAACTTTGGAAAAGGTACTTTTTGTACAGTTAAATTATAATTTTTGTAAAGGTAACCTGTAATTCATAGCAACTGATCATTTGACAGACAGAAGCCCCTTGCCCAGTCAATCAAACTGCGGGTCGATTACACTAGTCGAGGCCGCTAACTGGGTGGGAGGAGCTGTGTCTAATTTGACTCGAGTACGCATTAACCACGCTGCAGCTAATGGTGATTCTCTCGTGAGAAAACAAACTAATTCTGTCTCTATTTATCTATGTGAATATTATGAATATAACCGATTTGTATGTTTGTATTTGATAAACTATGTATTTAAAAAGTTATTAAAATTATGTTAGTAATTATATTAGATTAGCCATAAAATGGATAATATTTAATATAATAAACAATGCAATCAATAAAATTAATACAACAATAAATTATTTTAAAAATTGGTAACTTAGATATAAAACTAGTAGCTAAAGAATCAGCAGCCGAACTACAAAATACCTGCGCATTAGCAGTCAGCACCCTATACCTAAGTTTCCTATTCTTTTTTAAGTTATATAATATTATACCTACCTGATGTATGGTACACAAACTATGTTTTTTCCAGAATGTGATTAAAATTGATTCCATATTTGCAGGAATGCAATAATACTCAAAAAGTTCGTATTATAACATAGCATTAGTTAAAAATATATCATTGTTACTGTGGTTTTGAATGTTCTTCGCTAATAAATATAATTTATAAAAATATACAGAAACCTTTAACAGAACCTTTAAAATTTCATCAGTTCAAAACCAATATAGGTAGTCAAAATGTTTTTTTTTATACTTGCCTGATTTCTAAAATTGTTTTAACAGTAATAAGAATGTTTAATCAGAAGCTTAGGTTTATAAGACATTACATAATGAAGGATACGAGAGTTGGACAGTGAATACAACACACAGGTGAAATCGCACTAGCATTCTAGTAAAATATAAAGTGAAGAAATAAACAACCATAGTCGAGTATAGCTTATAAACTAACGGCATTGATCCCTTTAACCCTCGCCAAGTCGGCTTTATTGCCCGAGACAGAGTTAACAAAATTAATGGCTAAAATTTCTACACCCGAAATGAATACATCGGAGGGATAGTGAATAAATCAATGTTACGTTGCATTTTGGACGATTCCGCTTCGATGTTTTGGTCTTAGTTAGAAATTAAGGCAATTAGAAAGACTCATTTTTTACAGCAAAACGTTTGTAGTATATTCTGTTTGTAGACTGCCAGCTAACTATATCTATTTATTTGTTTATAGCAAGTGCTAGGATTTTATATGTTTGAACGGATGAATCACAAGCATTTGTCTCCATGATACATATTTTATAAAAAGAACTTATTAGTATCCCGTCAGCGCGTATAACTAGTAAATACAAAGATAGATAAATAACTTAACATAAACACATTTACTTCACTAAATTTATATAAGTCAAGCTACCCGCTACGTCTCATAACTGGGGCCGAAGAGGGAAAAGTGGCACGCGTCACTCACCGGAAGCGAGAGACGAGCGCGTGCGCCGATTCTAATGTTCAATGGAACGTACGGAGGCGCACTTGAAACATTTTTATTGTAACCAGCGCCGGGGGCCGCTATCATTGTTAGTCCCCACAATTCGAAGAACCAAATATGAAAAAAAAAATGTTTGTAGGCTAGAATATAATTGATTTAAATTTAAATTTTAGTTACAATGGTTATTTTATATATCAGTAGTTTTGCGGTAAAGTAAAGAATTTTATACTAATTCTATATATATAATATATATATATAGAATTAATATAAAATATATATTATAAGTGGTCAGACTACGTATGCTGGTTACACATACACATAGTATAATTATCGTGGTATAACGTCTCATATGTAAAATATATTACTTTTTTAAGACTAAATTTTCTTTTAAATATGAATAATAAAGTCAACAGTGATCTTTAAATTCAAGGTAGCTTATACATTTTGTTAACAGAGTAATTTACTCCAAAGATATTCATAAACAATCAAATACGTACTTAGTCTTATTGCAAATTTTAAAATTGTATGTTATGTATTATATATCTTTTATAGTAACTGCGAAAGTAAAATATTGTACTCAACTTTTTTTTTAAGAAAACCTCCTTTTTATTCTAATACATGTCGCAACTCTGACAGACGTAACAGAAAAATATATCATAAGATCTATTATATTGTGTGTTACATAGTGTTAATTTAAATTGGTTATACAACCCATATTAGTTAAAATGTAAGTTTTAGTAACAGACTCATTATCAATAATACCTTAAATTTAAAATGTCAAACGTTTCTTATTATTTAAAATGGCTCAAAATCAAAGAACAAATACAAAATACCCTAGCGGAAGACGAACGTTTACAGGAGTTAGCATCAGCATTTGTCGGAATAAAACCACAAGGAACCGCAGTTGAAATTGTTGCTAGAGTTTATTGTAAATTTTGTGAATTATACAATAACTTGTGTGATTGTTACGATCAAATGGAACAAGTACAAAGACGACCTTACATACGAAAATTAATTGATGCAATTTCTTGTCGCATACTCGAATTGAAGTCAACGCTGGAGGAAGTGGAGGTTTTTGAATTTACGTACCCTGATAATGCTTTGCTACAATTGATTATGGTACCTCAGGATATTGAAATACTTTGTCCGTTTCATTATCCATTTGAAATGAGACAGGAAGAAATGCAGTACATTGCTAATCAAATCTTGGCTGGTAATCGGTTAGGTGATCCAACTCCAACACCTTCGGAAATTGAACGTCGAGAACAAGAAAAGTTAGAAGAAGAAGAGAGATTACGTGAAGAAAAGGAAGCGGAAATCAAAAGAAAATTGGCCATGGGTGAAGAAATCGTATCTATACCAGAGTCTGAACATTTGTCGGCTGAAGAGTTAGAAGAATTAAGATTTCAACAAGAGTATACTGGTCATATTTTAAATATTCAACGAATGGAACGCTCTAGGTTTACTGTACGAGAAAGGACTCATATTTTTAATAAGGATAATGACTTATATCTTGAACTTGCGGGTCTAAAAAAACCACCAGCAAGTGAAGAGTTGCGAATAAAAGCAGCATCACTTATTCAGAACATTTATAGACGATTTATGGAAATCAAACGAGAAAATATAAAGAATAATATGCGTAAAGATAAACTTAACATGATTATACCATCATGGTTACCCCCTTCTGCAAAAGAACAACTAAAAAATGTTAAAGAAATTAGACGAAACTTTAGATATAAATATTATGAAAATTGGGTTCAGGAAAACTTTAAGGAAAGTAGTCGTGCACTTAAACTTAGAGAAGGAGACATAATGGAAGATATTTCGACAGAAATTCGTCAATGGTTTCATGATTGGTACAATCAGGTTCGTATTTTTGATGAATTCCCTTTTCCAGAAGAAGGTGGGTCCATATTAATAGTGAAAGGAGAAACTTTTACTATAGATGAATACATAGAATGGCGTACTGAAGAAGAAAAAAGACTAAAAGCAGAAGGAGGTGCACAAAAAACTAAAGAACAGATAAAAGCTGAAAAACTTGCTGCTCGTGAAGAAGAAAAAAGATTAAAATTAGAAGCTAAAATAAGAGAAGAAAAACGTTTACTTGATTATAAGAAGGCCAGACTTAATCCTGATAATGATCCAGGTGTTTATATTTCTGTTGGTGAAAATGCAAACCAAGTGCACGAAGCTTGGAATGAATATCAAAATCAATGGAAGGATTTAGATACGAGAGATGCTTCACTCGATGTCATGAGAGGTTATATAAAGTCGCTTATTATTGAAAATGTGTATCAAGACTTACAATTCAAACTGAGACCGATTGTAGATGAACTCATGAGATTAGAATTGAATATGCTCAAAAATTCTTTGAAAATTGATTACCAAGCAGCTGGAATTGCCAAGCCTCCACAAAGCAGAAAAAGAAAGAAACCGAAAAAAGTTAAGCCACCAAAGCCAGATAAAGTTTCACCAGCTGCTATGTTTCAAGCTTTAGTCGATGAAGGAATTATAAAAAAATATCCACATACTACATTTGATGATTACTGGGGAGACAGAAATTATGCTGCAGCAGATACTCGTGCTATACTCTGGACACCAAACTTCCCACCGCCATGCTTAGGGGACGTTAAGGAACAAGTAAGATTGCGATGTGTTTTGACACTCGGATCCGACTGCCCAAATTCCGTTCGAACACAACTGTTTGTAGGACCCAAGGGTTCGGGTAAAAAAACCTTGATCTATGCAGTCGCGACAGAAACGAATTCTATCCTCATAGACTTATCGCCAATGAATGTGTACGATAAATTTCCTGGACCAAAAAATTTGAAGACTATGTTCACATACATTAATAGAATAAGTAGACTCATGCAACCTTCTATAATACTCGTTGACAATGCCGATAAAATTTTCTGTAAAAAGGTGGCGAAAGAAGATAGAAGCTTCGATCCTAAACGTCTCCAGAGAGATTTTTTCAAAGAAATAATTAAACCTATAAACCCTAGCGAAGATAAAATCTTAATTCTGGGTACAGCTACAGAACCATGGTTAGCGAAAAATGCACAGATGTATAAAGTTTTTCCTTCGATAATCCTTATGCCGAGGACTGATTATAGCAGTATATCATATATTCTAACTAAAACACTCATGCAATATCATGGAATAAATCGTGAGTTCAATGTACATTGCGTCGCACAGGTTTTAAGAGGATATGATATACACACTATAAGAAAAGCCATAGAAACCTTGTTAGATGGTACACGTATCGCACAACTATACCACAAACCGCTTCAGCCAGAGGAAATAACCAACGCTGTTGTGGGTTTCGAAGGTGCTGTTTATACAGATTTGGTGGCTTATGATATGTATAAACAGTGGTACGAGTCATATTCACCGTGGGGTAAAAAGTACATCGATTATATGCAGATGTTAGACTCACAGCTCGCTTATAAATTGAAGGCAGATAAAAAGAAAAAGTAATATTTAGATTATATTATGAAATCCCTACTAATTATCCACAACTTAGTGTCACTGTAACAATTTTCCATTCTTTTTTATAAAATTTTGCAGCTGATCGACTGATAATAGTTAAATTTACTAATATGTTCAAATAAATAAATCTTAAATAAAACGGAAAAAAGTTTTCACTAAGAAAATTCCTTTATTCAATTTGGGATAAAATATTAACACGTTATTTACTTTTATTTCTATATATATTCTACTTTATACCTTTTTAAATAGGTTTGTAAAAAAAATAACATTTGACAATTTAAAAAATAATAGGTATTCATCGCGTTAATCAATAGAAACATTTGTCTCCCGTTACAAGAAACACTGTCCTTTGAATTCGACCCTTGATCCAACAGTCAAGCAAAAATTTCTTAAGGTGTTGATCTTTTATCTTATTTGGTACTACATATTTACTACATTATTTGTCTTCATTTTTTTATCATCTCTTTGTCCATGTAAGGGCTTTATGTTTATTAACATTTTTATTCACCACTTCCTTTTTAAAATATACTAAAAAACAAAGCCTTATAGTAATTTGTTTCTATAAATTAAAAAAGAACTCTTAATGACAGCACATTCACAAAGGGCGCTTTCTAAGCGAAATTTCCCTTAAACAACTTTCAAAGAAAAGGAAATGAAGCAGGATAAAGTTCTCACTACATACGATAGAGGGCATTATACCGATGTCATTGTACCAGTGAACTTTCGTCATAAATAGTTTTTACATACGCCACTAGATGGCGAGTTATTTTTGTAAAATGATATTTAGGAAATCTAAATATTAGTAGGTGTAGAAAATATTAATTACACAAATAGTATTTTAATGCAATAATTATATTTAATTATTAATATATTTTTTTTAGTAATAGTTATTTTTATGCCTTACATTTAACTTATTTTTAAGCTAGTTTCTATATTTATTTGTCGTCATATATTTTATAGTCATATATATTTTTTACTTTACCTATATACCATTTACATATATAACTGACAGATCATTATTTTTCGTATGCCTAACGTGACCGTTTTATTTTTGGTTCAAAACGGAACATCGTTTCTTTTGGCTCAAATCGGAATATCAGTTTTCTTTTTACTAGTAGCTTGTACTGTAGTTGTAGTTGTTGTAGATGGCAGCATAAGAGCACATAGCTAAAAACAGTTCGCTGAAAGTATCATGCAACTCCTATTTCATTTGAGGTGACCATACCTAACTATAATATACGTCAACATAAAAACAATGAATTAAAAACACAGTTTTACTACGCTTACACGCTTAAATTATCAAAGCTTAAACATTTTTAAAAATGTTTTAAAAATTGTTTGTACAAATACTACTTACCTATCTCTTAGATTCTCTTAGATATGTGATCTATCGGTATATTGTTTCTATGTGCCTATTTTATTTATTTTTATTTTATTTTATTTATTCAGAAAAACTTACAACTATACATACAAAATAGAAATAGGTACAATTTAAAACTAGAAAGAGTGCTAGATTATTTAACAGTATTGAGAGTAAAACAAAATTAAGCTAAGGATGGTTAGAGAACTTAGCTTAGCTGGATAATTAAACTGCTTAGATATCATAAGCTATCGGAAGAGAAATATTTGAACGCACTTTTTTTGAAGTCGGTTAAAAGTTAAAGACGTCGACCGATTTGAAGGACTTCTTTTTTGTTGAGTCTGTAATATAATAATTTTTGAAACAATGTTTTTATGAAAAAAAATTTGAAAAATATGTTTCAAAATCAGAAACTCATAATTTTTTTTTGATTGAACTAATATTTATAAAAATCGCGAATGTTCTTCCTAATCCTCTTTATTTGCAAAGAGTATTTCTTATTTACTTTATATTTTTTTCAATTAAATATTGTATGAAGCCGAGATAGGGATGAAGAAATTATACTTATTAGAAATATTTATACTCTGTTTTTATTTTTGTCTGTTTTTTTTACCGATCATACGTAAAATCTGCTGCACAAAATTAAACTTAACAGTTGTGATCGACCACACGACAGAAGTAAAACTTCTTTTTAAACTTTTGTGTACTAGATATACGACACGTAACTGGCTATGAGATAAAGGGAGAAAGTAAATATGTGCTCGGACCTTTCTCTCCGTTTGCCACGTATGATCACACTTTTCGTAACGCTCTTGTCAAGCATTCACCAGCTTACTCCCCAAGTCAAGCGTGCATAAAGAAGACTTCAAAAACATTTCCGAGTAGAAATTTTTCCACGTTCCTTAGCAGGACCGGACCGGGCATGCCCGACCGGATAAGGTTTGTAACGCAGAAGATCCGGTGAGACCTGATCAGGTGAGATGAGATTTCCTCATCTCATCCTGGTCCTGGTAGAGTATGCCCGGTCCGATCCTTTTAAAAAACACAAATTTATATTCTTGAAAACATTGTTTAACAAAAAAAAAGCGAATTGATATTATAAATATGTTACTTAAAATAATTATTGTGATATTTATTTCCGTTTATTTTTACCAATTATTATTTATTTTTGTTAGTACTTTAACTATCAATTATTTTTATTTATTTTTATATTATTTATTAACTATTATTATTAATTAAATTTTATTTAATAACTTCTAATAATTAACTACTTTCTACTACTTAAGACTGCTCCACTGTGTAAAAATAGACTCCCTGCTAGACTGTCCTAATAACTGTATATGTATATATACTAAGTGCGGCTTAAAAACATCTATAGCGCGATTCAAGCTCAGTTCACGTAATTTCATTCAGGTTATCCTGATCTGGACCAGACCTGGTCCTGATGCAGTTATGCCTTACCATACTTGATTTTTTTTTATATTAGGCTATTCTTATCTGAATCGGACCAGGTCCTGATCCAGGACCTGGTCCGATTAGTTCCGATTAGATTAGATATCCAGTATGTCTTACCATACTTGATTATATTTTACATCAGGCTATCCTTGTCTGGACCGGACCTCATGATAAACATCGGCTTTCGATTAAATTAAAAATTATCAAAATCGGTACACCGGTATCGGTACATCGGTACAGTAAAAAGTTATATGCGGATTTTCGAGTTTCCGTCGATTTCTCTGGGATCCCATCATCAGATCTTGGTTTCCTTATCACGCTGCCACACTTGGCATATCTCTTTTTCAACAAAGAAAAAGAATTATCAAAATCGGTTCATAAACGACGAAGTTATCCCCGAACATACATTAAAATATATATATATATATATATACAGTCGAATTGAGTAGCCTCCTCCTTTTTTTAAGGTCGGTTAAAAATAATATATAATTTATGTGGAGTAATTGTGAGATTTTTTTCTAAAAAGGGAGGCAAAGATTTTAAACCTTAGCGTATTAATACATATGATGATGCTGATTTATGTTTTATTTACTATTCGCGGACCCAGCGGACGCTGTCAAGTCTTCCGAACTGTCTATCGAATAAAATTTAAGTAATCAGTAGATATGATTTCTTCAATTTTACATTTTATTTTTCTGCGTAATTTTCTTAATTATCACTTCCACAAAGTATCAGATAACCTTAAAAAAATTTCGATTCGCTCCAGCCGATCTCAAGCTTTAGGGTTAGCAATATACATAGCGCTTTATTTTAATTTATATAGATATTCTTTTTTCATATAATTATAATAAGAATAATATTACGTACTTGATTTTGAATATCACAACTACATCTATAGCATAGTATTCTTAATTTTACCAAACCAAAAGAAAAATGTCTCATATGCGTATATATCTTAAACGCATAAAGGCACGTCAAAGGTAGTTTTAATCACATTATCAGCTGGTAGGTTAGTGGTAGGAAGACATAGAGGGTCCATTGTAGTTGCGGATTCGGAAGCCCCCTCTCCTTCCCCTCTACGGAAATGGCGGCGGGGAGCGGAGACAGCGTCGTCCGGAGGTGAACCCGACGGTAGGTGCAAGTCTGTAGTCCGAGCTACGACCCACTTTCAGGAATTACGTATTAACACTAACCGAGTAACTTGAATGATGATTGCTGCTTACAAGCCTAACCGTCGAAGAACAGTACATTTAATACTGACTTGTGAAGGTTTGAAATCGATATAGGTATTTTCAACATTCGTTACAACAAGTCAGTTTTACCCACTACAAATTAATGCGAGGTAATGCAACGAATTCAGGTCCCACTTCTGGGCAAGGTTAAGGCTTAAGAGTCACAATCACGTTGATTAAGCTCTGAACCTGCGACGACGACCTCGTTAGTTTTCTTGTATGTAAAATATTACTATGGAGTGACGTAGTCCTTATGGACTAAAACTCCTTAAATAAAGAAAATAGGAGCTATGAACCTTTTTGATGTGTAGGTACTTATATATTTAAAATACCAATGTCTAAAGAATTCGTTTCACTAAGCTAAATCTAGACGAGTGAAGGGCCTTAGGAGACGTTTGTGTACTTCGTACCGTCTCTCTCGTAAACTAATTAAAACTGAAAAGTTTTTCAATAAACCACTTCGTATCTTTAGTAGTCTACTGAGAGGAGAAATGTTTCTTGTACGAACGTCATCTTCATTCTCTATGAATATCATTGTTGAATTTACTTGCTTCAAAAGATGTGGTATTATTTAATTAAGTTATTCCAATCTATATAAGTTAAAAATTAAACATCCACCAAATTCGATAATTTTATTTTGTGTTCATTACGGCCAGGACAAGTAAAAATAAATTAAAAGTAAAAAAACCTTTTTAAAAAACAAGCGTTTATTTGAATGCGCTAAAATGAAAAAAATAAATTTTTACTTTAAAACTTTTACTATCTACGTATAGAGTCATTACATAATTTATATGAAATATACTATAAATATTTATTTTATATTTTATATTTAGTGTCAGCATTGCACTCGTGCGAAGCCAGGACGGATCGGATGCGGTGCTTTTTGAGTTTATCCCGGACATACATACAGACAAACAGACAAAAATTCTAAAAACTATATTTTTGGCTTCGGTATCGATTGTAGATCACACCTCAAGTATTCTTTTAAAAAAATATTCAATGTATAGTTTTGACTTTCTTACCATTTTATTATATGTATAGATATATATGTTTTGATTCAGACATGTCATTAAATAATATATTATAATTAATTTTATCTCTGTTACTGTTTAGAAATATTTTATCACTAGACAGTCGATTCACCCGATGTCACCCGTACAATTTCACCCGGGCTGAATTTTGATTTCCGGCGGACATTTAATACTCACACAGCATCGTAGTTAGCTTATCGTAATACCTATTTATTATTCCTTTTCTCAATACCAGAATTTAATCAACGAATTTTTAAAGTAAAGAAAAAAGAAAAACAACAATCCCGCAAATACAAATCCGTCGCTGAATTCAGATAAAAAAAATCTGATAGGCGCTTTCCTTATAAAATTCTTAAAGCAAGTAATCTAATCAGACGGTCACAATCGAGTTTATTTGTCTTCAAGAATGAAAATAAAAAAATCATCACGAAACAACCTTTTGCGCCGCGATAAAATGTTATAGAGGCACTTTTTAAACATTTTATATTTGTTATTATCAATTGAATACGTGAATACATATATTTTAAAACAATATTTTCTTTATTAAGTTTGTTTTTATCTATTATTATTATTTATATAATACTGGATTACGTCAAAAAAGTATACACATTAAAATATTTTAAAAGTATTCCGAAAATAAACTAGGAAATGTTTATATGTTTATATCAGTATTTTGACATAATCTCCATAATTTGATGAGAAACTTTTAATAATAGAGCAAATAACACATAATTAGATTTAACAAATTTTCTACTAACATCGTCGAAATCACATCATTTATAAGGGTAAAGATATTAAATATATCTTTTCATTTTTTAAATTATTTAAATTTTTAGTTACATTTTTACTTAATTTTGAATTTTTTATTTTATTTTTTTTATTGTGTTTGTTGTATGTCTGTAAGACATGACATTTATTTGAGACTCCTCAAATAAATGTCTTTCTTTCTTTTTTTCAAATATAAGTATTACATAAAACTAAAAAATCCTATCTTAAAACATTTTACGTAACTGTAACACACGTACACGCTTATAGTACAAAATTAGACAAATGAAAGATATTATTAAATTTTGTTAGCTACTTCATGCTTATTAATTGTACACCACAAATTCATAATATACATACATTAGAAATAGTTTAAAGATGGTTACAAATCATGTAGTACAATGGATTATGGCTTAATAACCCATTTCGGTAAGTTTTTAGATTAAGAGCCGTCGAATCATCTAAGCTCAAAATTAGATCGTTTATTTTTATTTATTTAACAATTTTTAGACGTACAAATTTATATACAAAATATATTTGTCATGGAGACTCACGTATAATGGGTGTGCTTAACCCTATAAGAGATGTCTTCCAGCACACTTTAGTTTAGTTTATCGACATAATTTCGTTCCAAAAAAAAAATTACCCTAACCTATCTAACTTCAAAATGACGGCTCTTAATCTAAAAAAGACTAGCCGCCATTTCTTCCAGACAATACAAAATTAACATAATTAATAATTAAAAAGTTGATTTACAATAAACAAGTGACATAATACAGGTTTCGATAATCTCATAGTACTAACAAAGCGTTAACTAGTTTATTAAGACGTGTCTGCCACACGTATGAAAATTCCGTTTAATTTGGACCGACCCCGCCCTCATCCCTGCGCCCTCCGCCACCTCTCTACGTTCTAAGCTCATTTCCTCTGTGCCGCCTGCTTGAATTAATTTTAAATTAACTTCGGATAAAGCGAAGATCTGCCGGAGTAAATATAAACATAATGTTTGTTTGATAGGCATCATTTGGGAATTAATAAATTAGATCAAAAATAATTTCGTTATCATATTCAATTAATTAATTATTAATTAATTTAAGTTTATGAATAATTTATTAATTGCTTTTGAAGTATTTTAATGCTCATTTTAGTTATTTTTCGTTATTTTTAATTACAAAAAACTAAATTTAGACATCTGAATCATATACAACATTTTAATACATCAGATTGGTCTTATCGATGCATTGGATTCACTATTACTGCGGTTGAGCGCTGCATCGTTAGAACCTAGCGAGTTCCTCCGACTTTTCCAGGTCGTTTGTTTAACCGATGAGAAGTCGTCACTAATACTTCGGGACATCGAAAACTACTAGTCTTTCAACTCATGATAAAATTATGTATCAGTGAGCAGCCATTGCTACTTCCTCTTTGAAATGCATTAAAATATATGTGTCACCTTATTCTGTACAGATCAGCTTCTATGGATTCTATGAATCATTTCATTTCAGAATCAATCGTGTATTAATATACGTTGAGCACTGCTATTTTCATCCGTATCCTCTGCACTATAGTGCACTCTATTTTATGGTATTGATACAACAAAGGCTTCTCCTCCTTCGGAAAAGGAGCGTTGGAGCCTTGGTGTTGTATTTATATCAGTATAAAACCTGAATACTTTTTAATGCAATGAATATGAATGCAAACATATTAAGATTTATTTATTTTTTGTTACACGAAGATTGAAAATATACATCTAATTGAATATATAGAGCCTATTTCACTCAATAGGTTCCAGTGCTATACAAATTTTAAAACAAACATTTTAAGCTTACTTAAATTGCATAAGACTCGCATTACAAAAATCATAAATATTTATTTTAAACAACCATAGACACAAATGTAAATTTTTGAGTGTCTGCAATGACAGTTTGAGTAAACCTGCGTAACAGATGAACAGCGGTAATTGAGTAAGACTTCCCTTGGCAATTGTTTCGATACTATATAAAAATTAACACCAAAAGCAGATATATAACTCTCTTAATATTTACTTTTAATTGTTCTGTAACATTAGATATACATAAAGACATTTTTGTCTTGCGTATTTAACCCCCCCTTACTGCAAGTAGCGGCAACACCGCGGAAGTACGCGGCGTGGCAACGTCGCTACTGCATCGATCACGCCGCCACGCAAACGTACCGATATAAAATACACAACACACACTAACGCAACTTTATTCACGCCTCGAGGTGTTCAGGTCACGTTTAATCATAATAGGACCTCCGGATTGTTTTGACTAATTGCCTTTTCAATTCAGTTTAGTATTTTATTTTAAAGTTTTTATCGGCGTTTTTTGTTATTTATTTAAAATAAATTTGTAACTATACACGTGTAACTTAAAAAAAATAGACCTAAGTATATCTTCCAGTCAACGTTATACGACAACTAAGGGTACTTTTTTTATTTTATAATTATAAATAGAATCACATTATTGTTCTTCAAATATATACTTTTGCATTTTTTCAATTTAATAGGGAATAAGAAACCTAATACCACAGACTTAAAATTGTACGAATGAAAACGGTTTTCTACTTTCAGACGCTATTTTATTTTATACTAAGGCTTTCACAGACTTTAATCGAAGTTCGAAACGGTCTGTCAAAGAGACGATGTTTTCATTACGCTGTTTTTTTTTCAAGAGAGCGTTTTTTAATTTCGCCGTCACGGTTGCAAAGAATGTCTAGAAATGATTGGTCGTTGTATTGAATAAGACTATGCAGTTATGTATAAATACATAAATATACATGGAAGAAATACGCATTGGACGTTATTTTCATTTCTAAAAACGCTGATACCAAAACTGACTATAATTATCTTAGCGAGAATCGTAATAATATAGAGTTCATACACACTATAGTTGATATCTCTTCGCCATCGTTTTATTCATAATGAGGAAAATTTAATCATAGAATACGATAACAGCCTGTCTTTTACAATAGTTGATCTGTGTATTCACACTTATTATAGACCGCCGCATTTCAACACAATCCTTGTTTTTTTTTATACAACTTTGTCGACAAACAAGGTGTACAATGGTAAGCGATTACCGTAGCTTATAGACGCCTGCAAAACCAGAAGCATCGCAAGTGCGTTGGCGACCGTATCCCAATCCTCCCCAGGAGCTCTGGTCACCTTGCTCACCGACAGGAACACAACACTGCTTAAAAGAAGTATTATTTAGCTATTTCCTGATTTTTTTTTATGTCACTAGGTCGGCAAACAAGCGTACGGCTCACCTGATGGTAAGCGATTACCGTAGCTTATAGACACCTGCAACACCAGAAGCATCGCAAGCGCGTTGCCGACCCAATCCCCAATCCCCCCAGGAGCTCTGGTCACCTTACTCACCAACAGGAACACAATACTGCTTGAAAACAGTATTATTTAGCTGTGATCTTCTGTAAGGTCGAGGTACTACCCCAATCGGGCTGCTCCATATTTTGAGCAGGAAATTCCTGCTGTGCCCTACCTCAGTTAAAAAATGATATGCCCTACTATATTCAGATAAAATCATAAAGCTATATTTTTAATCCGATTACAATCACTGATTTTCTATGCAGCATTTTAAGTTTAATATACTTAGAAGAAAACTATTTTATTTGTCCGTGAATCAGCTGGTTACGATGATTTTATTACACTGTTTTCTTATATTCCCCAAATTTGTGCTTTTTATTATTTTGTTTTAGTTTAATCGATACAAACCTATTAAATAAAAATAATGTTGCACAAAAAAGTATTTTAATTTGATTAAAAAAGAATTGTACAATAATAGTATCAAAATGTAGTATTCATTCGACCAAACTTTACCAAGTTCATATTTGGGGAAATGCCGTGATGAATGGTACTTGTAATACTGTTTCGCATTAAACGCCATGCAAACAGCTGAGGGGGCTCCAAGTTTACGAGCTCTCGAAGTGTAACCTTATCTGTATCGCCTACGTGACCGCGTTACAAAATTTTACATACATTCCGTCAAAAATCGTCTCAACGTCATACATACAACATAAATCTATACAAAATAATATAATTGGAGTGTCTTTTTGTAATATTAAAATAAAGGCTTTTTACTGAATGCATAAGAGTGTATACACGGTACATATACCAAAATAACTTTTCACAATTTTTGTCTGTCTGTATGTTTGTCTGTTTGTTCCGGCTAATCTCTGAAACGGCTGCACCGATTTTGACGGGACCTTCACTGACAGATAGCTGATGTAATAAGGAGTAGCTCAGGCTACTTTTATTTTAGAAATTTATTTATTTTACACCTCTGCGAACTGAACAATAATTTTTTGTTAAATTCCACGCGGACAAAGTCGCGGGAACAGCTAGTCGTTAATAAAAAACTTAAATTTTAAATGTCATCACGTTTAAATGTCAAATAGATGTCATGAACACATTCATTTATCGTCATATAAACAATGAAAAATCCTAAAATGAAATAAAAAATACAAATTTCAATATGAAAGCCGACTGAGTGCGGACAATACGTCTATAATTCCACCAATTATATGGACAATAATTAAGATACGAGGGGCCAGTAGAGCAATTTATAGAAAAATAAAACGGTAGATTTTTATTGCCCGAATGTCCAAACGCGGAATAAAAACAATGTGTCGCCGTGGAACAGTTGAAAGCCTACAATGCATTGAGTGAATATTCTGGAGCTATATTGGAAACCACAGCAGAAAATCACTGTTAAAAATTATATTGTTTCATTTCAATTATTATTTGTTCATTGATTAATTGCTGTTGTTTTTACTTTTATATGAGTAAGTATTGTTTTGTACTTCTAATTTCGAAATGACAATAATCGTGTTAGATAAAACTGATAGTGTATAAACAAAGTTCAGTTATTATCTGTTATGCCTAAACAACAATATCTTACAAAAGGAGCACGAACAAAGAAATTGTTGAAAAAGCGTCGTATTGACAAATTATGTAAAATAGTGGTCGTCCAGAGATCGAAATTCGACCACAGTTAAAAATTTAAACTAAATAAAACCAAAAGAATAATGAAAATGAAGAACCTTTTTAAAAAATATCAATTTGACTACAGACTTTGACAATCAACAAAAGAGTAAAGAGTATAAGCGTGTGTGTGTCAAATACATGGTAGTGTATGTAATGTTTTTTTTTTTATCTATTTAATTTATTTTTATGCATAACTTTAAAAAATATTAGCATTCTGCACTCCTTCTCTATAAAACTATAAGTGTGCGAAATGTCATACTCCTCCGTCCGCGCAATTTTCGTAAAAAAGGAGTACAAAGTTTTAGCTTCACGTATTAATATATAGATAAGCGTAGCATTAAAATGTCGTCAACGATTTACGAAAGCTTGAAGTATACAATTAATTTCCCAATTATTAGCATTTATTTATTTAAAAAATATGTAAAATATTTCAATTTCATATAAGCTAAGAAGAAGAGAAGAAGTTAAGTTAAATTGGCTACGTTAGTATTGCTCAATGATAAAAATAGAACGAGTTAAGGTCTATACTAGGCATAATTTTTAAATTCGCATTTTGTTTATTTTGCATGGTATTAGTTCTTAAAAAAGATCTTTAGACGTATAGCTGACAATAGTTCTTCTCATTATAAAATAAATGAGAGGGTTCTATTATAGGCTTCTACAAGAACATTTTATATAGGTGAAAGTAATATAAAGTATACCTTACGATGAGTAGATATATACAATTAGTTTCATCGATTAAAACAATTTCCATCGCAAAATTCCGTGAAAGCTTTCTTGTGAATAAAAACAAACAAAAAAAAAAGATTTATAATCCTTTTCTATTATTTAAACCTTCAAATAATAATTTAATAAAAACTTAATAATTAATTTCAGTGAAAAATATAACAATCACGTTGATGTCGTTAACATATGAAAAGCGATTTCTTTGAGAACCTATCGTGATTTAAACTGAGTAACTTCTATAACACATCGAGTGTAAAATTGCTTCGAAATTATAAACGCTATGCCAACTTCGATTTTCCTCTGTCGCGAGGCAGCGCAATATCGCGAAAAAAAAAAGAACTGAAAGCGACACAAAGCATTCAATTTTCGCCAAACCATCGTCGGATAAGCTCACTAACAGGCTGTCGCGGCCCACAAAGCGCAGTGATTACCAGCGCCGTCGAAGCGCCTCGTCATTATCTCCCTCCCCCCCTCCCTGTTTATTTTTCTCTGATAAAGATTAGCCAGAGTGTTTCGCTATTGGCGGGGCGTGTTGCGAGGGTGCGAGAGGCGGACCGGGGCGGCGTTAAGGGTCGCTCCGCCTACGACAGCGGAACTTACGGGCGCGCTGATAGAGTGTCGGTAGCGCCATGTGTAACGCACGTCTCGATATGATGCGCCCGTCGACTTGATCGCGCCATGCTCGACATCAAAGGATCCGCCGACTACCTCAGTCGGTCGGGCACGTTTACCAACTTCTCGATGCTGTTCGCTGGTGAATATGCTATTTTATTTGTGATTGTGGTGTGAAGTGGCTTCGGTGTTTGTGTACAGGTTTTCTGTATATTTGCATAGATATCTATTTTTAATGTACATGCGTTTCGTTTCGTAAGTACATTGTATTTTTCAAATAGTGAAATGTGTCTTTGCTAGCTTATGACATATTTCTAACACATGCCTGTGTTATTTATTAGAAACATTATTTTTAATTAAGTTATATATAATAGGTTAGGAACAGTTGGTCGATATAGACTTCATACATCCTTGAAAACAACGAATTTTTGTGCTTTGTTCAAAATTTCTTCTATTGTACAGTGCTTTGTATACCGGTATATAAATTGATATAGTTTCAGGCGTACTCATGTAATCTAATGCGTATATTTGTTCGAATGCGTCATTGAAGATTAACATTCCTATTTTTAAGTATTGTTTAAAGAGTACATTTTTGGAACGAAGTTCCTTACGGCGGGCTTGACATTTGGCTGGGCGACTGAATTAAAAAAAAAGGATTATTAAAACCGTAAGAAAAATATATAACGGAAGTGACGTAATATCAGTCACACGACTGTATAATATGACCTTTGTAAAACTAAAATATTACTAGTAAACTTTAAAAAAAAAAATTATTTATGTAATTTTATACTGTCGACAAAAATAAATAAAGACACGTTTTTTTATTTCACTTAATAGTTTGAATTATTATTATTATTTTGTTGATTTATTTTATTTTACGGTATTTGTTATGTTCTAAAATACTAAATCTCCTAAATACTTTTATGTACTTAATTAAAAAACAATCAACAAAAAAAAAATCAAGAACTACAAAATATATATAAAGTTCATCATTTTTTTTTTACAATCTAGAACCTTAATAAGTATTTTTGCACAAGATTGACATACGAGTATTTGGCGACGCATACGGTGCCACGTGTTTGCTTAGTGCTCTGTTCCTTTGAGCTTAAGCTACACTTTCACGTGTTGTTATACAGCCTATAACCTATAATCTTCTTTAATCAACAACCTTTTGATGATTTTTTTTTTTATTTAATCGCTAGTCTCTGAAATTAATCTTTAAAATGTATAGTAAACAAACACTATTATTTTAAAAAGTCAGGAATGAAATTAGAAACCTCTGCATACTTAGGAAGTTTTGACGAGCTTTACTACTACTATTCGATTAAATCTAATATATAAAATTCTCGTGTCGCGGTGATTGTAGTTAAACTCCTCCGAAACGGCTTGACCGATTCTCATGAAATTTAGTGTGCATATCGGGTAGGTCTGAGAATCGGCCAACATTTATTTTTCATTCCCCTAAGTTATAGGAGGGGGGGGAGGATTGAGAAGGTTAATAAAATATATGGCAAAACAACGTTTGCGAGGTCAGCTAGTCGTAATTATGAGCAATTATATTTTCTTTCTATAAAACTGACTGTCTTTAAGTGTAAGTTACACTTACCTACAGACAGTCCTACCGTGAAATTTAGTTATATTACTTCAAACTTTTTTGGGCTTTCGAAAAAATTTAAAACGTAGTTGTCATAAAATAATTTTTGCAATTTTTGTACTAATACTTCCTTAAATTAGTTACTTTGTACTTGTATTATTTTTTTGTTTTAAATATTTTGCCGCTCTTTCAAATGACAATTTAGCACGTATTACGTTTCATAACTTTAGGTATAATTTAAAAAACGAAGTTACAAACATGATTTCCAATCTATTCTTAACACATTTATAAAAATCTTTATCATTGCGAAAGGTCGATAAGAATGCAATTCAAAGTTAATATTATCATTACATTCATCGTAGTCTTTCTCTTACGTTGATTTAAATGTATTGTCAGTTGTGACCCAATATTGGTCATCATTCGGCGATACCGCGAACCATAATATATATATATATATATATATAAGAATCATATGTTATTTTTGGAATTTACTGCTTAAGAAACGATACAAGGCGCGCAGTATGAAAAATATGCGAGGAATCAAAACGTGTGAAACAACGAAAAACAGTTTCGCGGAGAGCCACGCTTAGAGTTACCCTTTACAGTTTGAAGTTTTTTATGTAGGACTAGCTGTGCCCGCGACTTCGTCCGCGTGGAATTTCACAAAAAAAGTTTTTGTTCAGTTCGCAGAATTGTAAAAAAAATTCTAAAATAAAAGTAGCCTGAGTTACTCCTTATTACATTAGCTATCTGCCAGAGAATGTCCCGTCAAAATCGGTTTAGCCGTTTCAGAGATTAGCCCTAACAAACAGACAGACAGACAGGCAAAAATTATAAAAAATGCTATTTTGGTCTATGTATCGTGTATATATCCATATGCATTTAGTAAAAAGTGGTTATTTCAATATTACAAACTGACACTCCAATTTTATATACTCGTATTTGTAAGGAAGTAGTCATAGATAGAGTAAGCGTATAATAGTTTACCAGCATTTAACTTATCGATACGAATAGCAGCAATTAGTTTTGATTTTAGAGTTTAATTATTTTAAGGTAAGTGTAGATAATTTGATCCCTTTAATAGGACATTTAACCGCCTCCAAAAATGGAGGAGGTTACTCAATTCGACCGGATATATATATATTTTTTTATGTATGTTCGGGGATAACTTCGTCGTCTATAAACCGATTTTGATAATTATTTTTTTGTTGGAAAGGAAATATCCCAAGTATGATACCATGATAAGAAAACCAGGATCTGATGATGGAATCCCAGAGAAAACGAGGGAAACACTCGAAAATCGTCTTGATGACTAGCGCGTTTGTTAATTTTATTCGTCTACTTGCGTTGTATTATTTGTCTATGTAACTGAACTCGGTTTTTATCGTTTGCGAGCAAACACAATTATAATTTTTAAATATCACAGTAATCATTTTTGAGGAGTTAATTCCAAGCACGGGCCGGAACTGACACACAATTTTTAATAAATGCCTTTCAATGGTCAATGCTTCGGTAGGATGTGATTCTTGGATCCGGAATCTGGATATATACCTACACAGCTCATGCCACGCTATCGTGATATACAATGACAAATCGCTATTGTGATACAGACAAACATATATAATATTACTATAGATATTCGTTCTAGTGCACAGCGTATTGATTTCACACATCGAATATGATTAGACAAGGATGCCATGAAGAATCCTACTTACAAATGGAAAAGCTTCAGAGGACTGATAGATTTTTTTTAATCTCTCACACAAAAAGTAATAAGCTTATTGTATTGAAACTTGGTACGAAAATAGTCATAATACATGAGTTACTTTTTATTTTGTTATTTTTGCATTATCGGATATAACGTGGGTGAAAACGCTACCCGCAACTATCACCTAAATAAACTAAACCACGGTACACGCACTGGCATATATTCACATCAACAGAAATTAGAAATACTTTTCTGGATATTTTTCTATAAAGGAATCAAAAGACATATCAGTCAGTTGAGCCAATTGCAGTCCACTGCTGGACATAGGCCTCGCCAAGTTCGCGCCAGACATCCCGGTTTTCCGCAATCCTCATCCAGCCTACACCAGCAATCTTACGTAGACCGTCGGTCCAATATATCAAAAAGACATATGCTACCAATTAATTCTTTTGATGACTTATAATATGTCTGTAACTATAAATACTGCAGCGTTAACATGACACAATAGTGTGAAGTATCGTACGCACACAAATTGTCGTACGAATATGGTCTTTTTCTAAAAGTCACTTTGCTGGAACTAGTAGAATCGAATATTGAATATTTCGGATTGCGTTATAAAACTCATTTTTTTATTTTTTGAGCTATTAAAAATGTGTCATGATAATTCATCTTTTTTGACACTAGGAATTATTTCTTTCTTCATCTCTCCAAAGTGAATTTCGGATTGCCAAGTAAGTTTCTAATATTGACTTGAATCGTGTCAAGTTTCATTAAATATCTGCAGAGTTTCCAGATAGACATAGAATAATGAAAAATGAATTACGCCTATCGCTTTAATAAAAAATCTTCAATCTGTAGACAACCTTTTACAGTTTTATTATTAGTTCAAAACATATCATGAACTTTGTATTAAAAGGAGGAAAAAGTAACTATTTTTGATTTTTGTTTCCCGATCTTATGTTACCGAATAAAGCCAAACATTGTTCTGAATCTGTTTAGCCAAAACAAATTTGCGCGGCCATGTCCTATTGCAATCGATTCAGTAGTTTTTTTTTTTTTAAATAAACATTTTATACTCATCTTCATATTTTACCTAATAAATTTTGGCATTTTACAAGCACATATAGCATAGAAATTAATAACTATATAAGTTTTAACATAATATAGTTACACTTAGTTTTATTTATCGATTTAATAATAAAGTTCCCTAAAATTTTATCAAACATAAATCTAGTATTTGATCGACAATATATCACGAAGTATTTATATAATCCTTCCATATATACTCGTAAAATAATATATTTATATTCAAAATCGTATTCGGAATCAAATCTCTTTATTCTAGTAAGCTTTAGAAGAATTTGTATCATGTCACATTGTGCTATTATATTATCATTTGAGAAAACGTACCGATTTTTAATAAATTACTATTCGTTCAACATTGATAAAATTATTTAAAATAAGGGGCATTTTGTTCCCTGTACGTACTAAATTAAACCTATTTGATATCCAAATCAGCAAAGAAAAGCAACCAAAAAACTCCAAAAACTCTATTATAAACAATTTCTTATACATACACATACACAAATACGCATTCAAATGATTATACCACTTAAAAAAACACGTATTCAAAAGTGAAGTGACAAAATGCATACGAACAAGCGTTAATATGCCCATTTACAGTTTCAAGATTCCTTTAAAACTTGCCACTCTACCCCACGGCTTATAGCACTTCCAAAGGACGTAATGATAGCGGAATAGCTTCATCCTTTAATCACCGTCTCTTGTCGCATAGTCTACTTCGCAGCCATGACGGGTACAGAGGGTTTTAGTATAAATAGCACGTGTTCGAAATGTTTTTGACTGACAATTTATTTGTTTGAAATTTTGAAGAAGATTATTTTTTACGTTTTTGAAAGACCTTGAAAAGTCAACGTATTGTCCCTACTTATAAACGCATAACGTATATTTTGACAAACCTTTCTTTGTTACAGTTAATGGAAGTGGTATAAATAATCAAATAAACAGGTTTAAATCATTACTTACTAGCCTATTACACTGCTTCGTACATTATAATTTAATGACAGCGATGTTGACTGTTTGGTTTTCTGACGGCTATGTGCATGTGCAGTCGTGTAATTAAATGATCGGACAGATATTTTTTTATCACTTATTACGACTTAATATCTTTTCGGCGTATATATTTTTTTAAATACATATTTTAAGTAATCTTTATATTACTTATGATTATCATGAACAAAGTTTATTAGCAACTTATAATATAATAATAATAATTAGATAAATAACATTAAACTAAAAAACCTTAAGTATATATATATACATAATATAATAATTAAAAAATATTATTAAAAGGAGTCCCTTTAGGCAAGGTTCCGAAGATACTGGCAGCGTTCCCCCTTTGAATAGCTAGACTAATTCTTTGTCCGAAGTAGCTGCCAGCTCTTCGGTCTCCTGTGACGTCGAATAACCTTTTCGATATTTCCTTAAAAAGGGTTATAGCACTAGGACCCCACGGACCAAGGGTCTCGACACCGAATGGGACAAAATCATATTCGGAGCCTAGACCCCTGTATTTGTCTGCTTTTGTTTTTTCCGCCGCTTCACAAGCCGCACCAGCTCTGTTGTTGGTTCCATGTAGATGGGAAGGGGCCAGCGTGTCTGAACAGGTTGCATCCCATACCAGCACCCGGCCCATCTTCCATGGAATCAAATTCATACCGTCCGGTCTCTTGCCATCGTCTCTTGCAATACCAGTCGGCTCAAGTAGACTTGGCACGTTGACGGTGGCAAGGGACCGGCGTATGATATCGTTAAGTGCGGCATGTCTCGAGAAGCGGCCTGCACTTTTTAGGCATGACAGACCGTGATGTCCTAGCTTATCGACATCACTGCCACAGGGACATTTATGAGGACCGCAGACCGGAACCCCAAGCCGTAGACAGGTTGCGATTCGGAGCGTGTCAGGCTCAAGAAATGTTCCTGTATTTGTCGAAGGGTACGCGTGAAGCCAGTAGCCGGCCTCATGCGTACCCACGGCCAAAAGCCTAGCACGCGCCGAGCCTGTACTACAACTTAAAAGATTTTCATAAGTCAATTTGCAGTTTTAAGTAATTGTGTAAATATGTTTATTGTTACTTCCGTCTTCAACAAATTTTTGGTAGTAAATTTGTCCAAATGAATAAGCAACTTGTTACCCTTCGAAATATTTATTATTTATTTTACGAAATATGTATTATTATAAGTAGATTTTTTTGTTTTTTCTCACTATATTATATAATTTATTATTTTTTATTATCTATCTATATAGAATTTATTATTACACATTTTATTATCTCTATTATTCATATGTGTGTAAAATGTTATTTTGGTATACGTACAGTGTATACATTCATGTGTATTTAATAAAAAGCGGTTCTTTTAATATGACAAACAGACACTCCAATTTTATTTATTTGTATAGATTATCTACGCTTATTAAATTATGACACAAAATAATTTGATAAAAATGTTAATGAATTCAATTCAAACATTAATGAATTAACTAAAATACTGGCAATTGTAGGTTTTAATTATTGACTAAAACAAATTAATCAAGATTTTTTAGGCTTTCTTACACAAACGTCAAAACAATATTACTAAGATTCCTCTGTATCTCCATTCGTCTATTTCTTATTGAAATTACAATTTACCTACAAAAGCTAGTTTTATTGTCAATATAAATTAAAAAATTATAAGTTTTATAAATGTAAGAAAGTAGTGCACATCTTCGCACTAATTTCTTTACTTACTTTTGCTCTTTTTAAACAAAAATGGTGTTAAATATTATAAGGCGACATAGAACTCTTGTACTTAATAGATTTTCTTAATCATTTATTCAGCAAAACAAGATTTACTACCTATATTTAAGATTACGTAAACGTAGAAATTCGTAGCCTGACTCACGTAGCAATAGTGCGTAGCTGTGTCTACACACATTCGTAGTACAGTACTTATAGCAGTATTACGTACATTCAGCAGCTAATAACATACATAACAATAATTTTTGTATATATAATAACAACAATGGTTTTTGGCTGTTGCACTGGTAGTTGCGGGTTCGATCTCCGCACTGCATATAAAATTTAGATACAAAAATTCCTTGTTACTTTTTTCTTTTCAACAGTTAATATTTTGTTTAATATATATGGTACAAATGTAATATTAATATCTATATATTAATTGAAACTAGTCGATATGTGCGGTTTTACACGCTTTAAAAGTGACGGTTACTACTCTGCTTATTGTATACTAGCTGACCCGGCGAACCTCGTATCGCCTAACACAAACTTTATCGTATGGTATTAAAGTTCAAATTGACTTTTAAGTATTATCACAAATCTTTTGTATGGGAGTATAGAAAAGTGTTGTTTTTAGATTTTTTCAGGAATTTTTAATTTTTTTTTTTTAGAATTTTTCTCTCCGTAAGAACCATCCTCGTACTTCAAGGAATATTAAAAAAAAAGAATTAGCGAAATCGGTCCAACCGTTCTCGAGTTTTGCGCTTAGCAACACATTCAGCGACTCATTTTTATATTATAGAGATATGTCATAATAAGATGTATGTGTGAAGTAACAGACAGCCCAACAAAATTGTCAAACGTGAATTCGACATTTATAGCCACAATAAAGTCAAAAGATGTCGATGCTAAGTTTTTTTTTTGTATTCATTTACGATTCAACTAGGCCGAAACATTTCTAGAAGGCAGCTAAAGGAGAATTCAGTTGGGCTGGGCGGTGTTTGGCAGGGATCGCCGAGTCTTAACTTCGAAGACTTTGGAAAACTTGATGACAAGTCTTCGATGAATGCGTCCGGCCTATTTTGACATCGGTGCTCAGACGTAGACACTGATAGTCCACAAGTTTAAAGTCGCTCAACGTGCTATGGAGCCGGTTATACTTAGGGTCTCTCTCAAAAATAGGGTCAGAAATGAGACTATCTGTGAGGGAACAAAAGTAATCTGTAGAATCAGCATATTGGACAAGCAGTAAGCTCAACTCAAGCAACTCAGCAAGGTCAACTTTGTGGCAGGACCGATGGGTGACGGAGCAGACGTGTCTTATAGTGGAGACCGCGTGTTGGGAAATACAGTGTGGGACATCGTTGGACCGACGATCAACGTAAAATCGCCGGTGAAGGCTGGATGAGGATTGTGGAGAACCGGGATGTTTGGCGGGAACTTGGGGACGCATGTGTACAGCAGTGGACTGCGATAGGGTGAAGCGAGCGAACGAGCGATTTATACAAAACAACTTCATTACTATTTTATTGCTGTTGCTTATAAAGTAATAAACTTTACTTCTCGACGGAGTATCAGGATGGCGATGCGTTAATATTTTTGATGTAATGATAATTATTAATAAAAGTAAACTGTATTATTCATATAACGCCCAACTAAGTTAGTTGCTTCGACCAATAACACCAATGCGTCACCAACTCGACGAAACTTAGAAAAAACATTTTGTAAGGTATACTTCTATGTGTACAGTATGAACACGAATGTCATAATATGGTGAAGATTTTAAACGCCACATAATTAGGAAATGAGCTCCTCTTTTTGTTGGTGGAAGATTGAAGTTTGATACCCTGCGGTGTTCCTTTGTGGTTTGTTTAGTTTTGTCCAATAATCTTCCGGTTTTTTTAAATAAACATATCACTTAAAAATCGTATATATACCAAATCAGTCATAACTTCATTTCTTTTTTATATACAACTAGGTAAGCGATTACCGAAGCCTATAGATGCCTGCAACACTACAACCATCGCAAGTATGTTGGCGACCCTACCATCAGTCGCCCCAAGGAGCTTTGGTAGCCTTACTCACACAGGAACACAACACTGCTTGTAAACGGTATTATTTACCTGCGGTCTTCAAAATTATTTATTTAAGTATGTTTAAAATACTCTTCAATTAATTCATAGTTAACGTAAAGCTACAACAAATTTGAAAAGAAACACAGTTATAGCTATTTGCACCGATTTTAAATGGTTGACGACAGAGTGGAGTCGCTTTGCGCAACATGCAGAGGTCGCAAACATTTTAGGTAGCGATTCCTTGAGATGCATACTCATACGACATTTTTTTCTATTTTATACTAGCTGTGCCACCAACTTCGCCTACGTGTAATTTAACTAAACTAAAATATAAGTAGCCTAAGTTACTCCTTATTACATCAACTATCTGCCAGTTAAAGTCCCGCCAAAATCTGTCCAGCCGTTTTAGGGACTAGCCGGAACAAACAGACAGACAGACAGACATTATAAAAAACGGTTATTTTGGTATATGTACTATGTATACATACAAATTAATTTGGTAAAAAGCGGTTATTTTTAACCGACTTCCAAAAAAGGATCTACGTTGTATTACTCGTCGATGTAATTGAAATCGGTTTTTTTTCGTTTGCGAGCAAACACAATTATAATATTACAAACAGACACTCCAATTTTATTTATTTGTACAGATGTAAGTAAGATAAATGTCTACAAGGTAGACACTAATACGAGTACATACACAATAAACAGTACAAAATCGGCAGTACAAATCGACTTCAATCAAATATGCAGCTTTCCAATTTCTTTGTATTAATGATATTTTTTTTTTCAGATGCATCATACAAAAGCACGTGGTCTACACATGCAACGTCACAGGGTACGCAAGGTGAGCATTTATATAATAACTGAAATATAAATAAATAATAAATAATTTTATAAAGCAGATAGGTACCTACGAATGTGCTTCTACAAATGGTTTTTGCTCCTAATCTTCGAATTATATATTCATGTATATTCATATTCTTTTATAGCACACTAGCTTCTACCCGCGACTTCGTCCGCGTGGACTCCGTTCCTATTTGTCTTAGCGTGATGATATATAGTTTATAACCTGCCTCAATAAACGGGCTAACTAACACTGAAACAATTTTTCAAATCGGACCAGTAGTTGCTGAGATTAGCATGTTTAAGCAAACAAACAAACTCTTCAGATTTATAATTTTAGTATAGTGGACACATAATAATGCTCCTCTATAAATATTTACGTACTGTCTTCTACGAATACATTAATATACGATTTTTTTTCAATATTAGATCGATAAATCCAAAGGTAAACTCGTAGGTCACATGTCTAAGAAAAGTAACGTCTGATGACGGCTAGTTTTATTACTTACTAGCGACCCGCCCCGGCTTCGCACGGGTGCAATGCTGATACTAAATATACTACAGAATGTCTTTATTTATAGTGTGAAGCTAGCTTATAGCATGGTTATTAACATAATAACAATAACATTCAAATATTTGTCGTTAGATTAGGTACACGTTGTTACAGATTGCGTTGAAGAAATAAAGGTTCACTGCTCGTTCCCGGTGGGTGATAGCATGATGATATGTAGCCTATATGTTGACCCGACTTCTTAATAATATTCGTGCCAAATTTAAAGTAAATCCGTGCAGTACTTTTTGAGTTTATCCCGGACATACATACAGACAAACAGACAAAAATTCTAAAAAGTATATCTTTGGCTTCGGTATCCATTGTAAATCACACCCAACATATAAACAACAATATACAAATATTCTTTTAAAAAAATATTCAATGTACAATTTTGACTTTCCTACCATTTTATTATATGGATAGATTAATTTTTTTTCTAACGTATCTAACACACACATGCACTTATATTATAAAAGGTAATGCATATAAAATCTATAAATTAATAAAAAAAAATGTAATAAAATTATAAACACATACCTACTTGTATGAAAGAAAGGCCCCGCTCTAACTAAGTTAAAATAAATTAATACACAGAAAATATAATTAACATGTAAACATTAGGTACATGTACGCGCTGAGTTACGTCAGTAAGAATTCGATTGCGTGCTAATATTCTGTGTTGTAATATTTCGTTACTGTAAATTTTTTACGCCTCAAAATCAAAACAGAGGGGATCTAAAACGAAACGCTGGCCCGATCGACGAGCGCGGGTCCGCCACGCGCCGTATTCTGTACTACAATACAAACTTAATTCTTTGATTGACATTTACAATATTTCCGTAAGTGACGCAATATGATGATTATCATTATACTCGAAATATAGGGAGGCATTATCTTCGCACGCTTCACTGACACGGTCCCTTATTGCGTTGAAAATTTCTTGACTTTCGAGCTACGAAATTGTTGAAATAGACCTAGAGATACGTTTTTTGTTAATATAACTCGAAATGTACACGTGTTCCTCAATATATTTTAAAATAATTATAAAGATAAATTATAAGATAAAGTTTACATATTGCATTTATGTGCAAAATTGTTCAACTGGTTTTAATTTTATAAATTTAGTAGGTACGTATACAAATAAATTATTTAAACAAAATCAAGTTAAAATGTTTATGTATCGATCAATGACTTATTAGCTTATGATTAATAGAGTGTCGATGACATAGACCAAATCCAAGTCGATATAATGAAGAGTTGTCGACGTCGCGTCGCCGCGTCGTCGCGTCGACCCGTGACGACTTAATGCCCCCGGACAATAGTTACAAACGATTTAGGCTCACCCCAGGGAGCTATTATATTCGACGCTATTATCGAAACACTCAATAATATGCATGCGATAAAAATAGTTATTATCTAAATATATATTCTTGCAAATTAGAGCTTACAATAAACTCTTTAAATTTGTTATCAAAATATCTTGACCAAGTTGATAAAATTGTATAATTATTTCTATAATCAATTATTAAGTAGGTATCAAAGAACAGTAAAATTTCCATTTCGCATAAAGCACAAAAATGTTTTAATTACAACAAATTATCTTTTTCTAGGACATTGATAGTATATAAAAAGGTAGTGTTCAAATTAATCGTGTTAATTATTTCCATTCGTTTAGTTTTCGATAAAACAATAATCCCTACATATCGAACGCTCTTTGAATAATACATTCAAGTTAACCTCCGAGCCTGCGTCCCTCGAGACCATTTCAAAATGAATTATAAATAAGCTGGCTACAACTTTATTTAAACTAAACGATATTCATTAGGCGAGATTTGTGAGGCGACGCCCCTAATAACTCCCTTAATTCGGAATACTTATTAATACCGCTCATTAGTCGAATACATTTTTAAAATTTCTTTACACTTACATAATAAATGAAATTTTTTTGCTTTACGTCCAAATTTGCATAAATTGCATTACACTTTCTTCTCTATTTTGAGTAGATAGAGATTGTTTTTATTGTTTTATGATATTCTTGCTAGCTTAAGAATAACGTCGATGTAAAACTAAATCAAGCGCTAGAGTTTAATAAAAAAAAATGACGTATTAATAAAACGTGTCACGGTATGTACGAAATAAGAATTTGCAAGCGGAGACTTAAAAAATAAACCGATATTTTAAACCAGGGTGCGCTGAAAGGAGACGAAGCTAGCGGCGGCTTCGAAAATTAACTGAGAGTGGCATTTACCCACCGTTCTCCATCCTCTTCTATTGTACGTGATTTATAATGAGTGTGGAAGAGATGGATTAAAGAGGAAAACTTGCTTTAGGAGAGGGAAACCATAAGCGCCCTATTGTTTTGCGTGCCTTGAAGCGAAAACGAGAGCTATACCTATCTAAGTGTATATTATTAGACGGATGATGTGATTTAAAATGGAAATCGTAATATTTTCATCGCTTTCGGTTGAGATTATACTTGTAATGTTATATTTAATATTTAAAAGATTCGTTCTAATAATAATTATTATTAAATCGTCAAGTGGGTATATTCTTTTTTTAATTCTAGACACACTACATTCCAACTCAGAAAGACATGTAATAAATCATGAAAATTAGTAATTACTACTATTAGTCGTTCTTATTAATGCAATTTCCAACTACTATAACTAAGTTCAAAATTTAACGGAACTTCACAACCACCAACCGACTCATCTCCGTCCTGTCTTCACCATTCTACGTGACATTAGCAAAATAATCTATGCTAACACGGCACAATTACACATGACATGTAAACAAGAACTGAATGTAGTTGAATGTTGATAACCTATTTGTTAGTTTGTTTTTTAAAGGTTTGTTTGGTTGATCAAGGTACGGGTTGAAACAAAGATACGCCTAAACTATTTAATAGATTCTATGATTAGCATTTAGATTCAAGAAAAATAATAAAATGAACAATAAAATATATACATTTCTTATTCCTCCTTCTCAAAATCTGGAGCAGCCCATCTGGGGAAGTACCTCTCAACCTAACAGAAGATCACAGCGAAATAGAACTTTTCTCAAGAAGTGTTGTGTTTTTGTGGTACGTAAGGTACGACATAGGACACGTATAGGCTACGATGACCGTATACCATCATGTGGGCCGTACGCTTGTTTGCCGACCTTGTCGTAAAAAAAGCATAAATAAAAAATAAATAAACAAAAAATTGAAATAAGGTTTTGTCATTGTGAATTAGAGCTATTGAAAAAAAAGTGTTACTGAAAAAAAAATCGTTGATCTTAGGATAATTTTGATAGGTAATTCTATCAAAATTATCCATACAAATATTATAACGAAAAGGTTTTGATCTTTATAATTAATTTGTGAACTGAAAGAAACAGCATAAAATTCGATCGAAACCGTTATTCAATACACTTGATTTCAAGCCATGAGATGTAAATGTTTATTTTATTCCATAATAATTAATACATTCATTATTTGATCTTGCGGTAATTTTAACAAAGCTTGCTACATTTACTTTGTTATACCTCGGGGTATTTCTATTAACATTTTTTCCGATAAATTTTATCACTGTTTAAGTATAATAATTGCTAATGATTTAATCAATTACATGCAATAGTACATTATTATGTTTTCAATTTCGTTTTCAATTCCTTTTTTTTTATCTTATAATTGAAGGTGTTTGGTCACGAGTGATCATGTCACCCCTATAGGATTTAATTCTTATTTATACTTTTGTTTCATTACTTATCATTACATAGTATTAAACAAGGTCACTTCCCGCTGTCTGTATCCTTAGGTCTTTAAAACTACGCAACGGATTTTGATTCGGTTTTCTTTAGTAAATAGAATAATTCCAAAGGAAGGTTTATATGTATAATACATTCATAATATAGTAGAAGATCATTGATAGTTTTTGCAACCATGCGAAGCTGGGTTGGGTCGCTAGTTTTTAATCTAACAGTAATTAATCCGATAATTATAATTTAATTTTGTAAGCAAATAATATTTGAAAGTGTTAACCCATTCAATTGTATGGCTCATTGATTAAGACTAACTTTATTTTAATTATTTTATAACTAGCTGCCCGGACAGACTTCGTTCTGTCAAAATTTAATAGTAAAAATTACTTTTTTTTTGTATTAAAGCCTTTCTCCTGGCTTCCTTTCCCGGGCATTAAGGGTCGAACCATTCTCGATTTATGCGCTTAGCAACATTCATTTTTATTTATATAATATTATCATTGTTTGTTATTGTAATTTTTACGTACACGTGTTTGATTCAATAGAATCAGCGTAAAACCGATAATAAGGATAACGCTTAGTTTTTACGATATGCTGTGCATGATGCATCAATCTTCTTGGTATTAAATAAATGAAGGAAATTGGGTCGATAGTCTTGACTGAATGGATGAATGGTCATACATCTCGGTACCTCGATATATCGTCAGTCGATATGACATCTCTGCAGATAATTATAAGAATAACATCATACATGTGGCGTACTATATGTACGTAAAACAAAATTGTACATGATTACACACATCACTTTTTTTCTCTTACTCTTACGCTCCTTTGATTCAATACTCTTAACTTAATATGGCATATTTAATTTTTTTTACATATCAAAATCAAAATCGAAATTAAGTTTATTAAAATAGGCTTCAAAAGCAACTTTGAATCGTCATCTTACAAAATTAAATTTTAACTATCGTTGACGACACGTTGGCGCAACGGTAACAGCACTAGTTTGTGGCTGTTACACTGGTAGTTGCGGGTTCAATCCCCGCACATTACAAAATTTGTATTGGCCATAGGTATATGTTTGCCGTGGTCTGGGTGTTTGTGCAGTTCTTGTAGGTCACAGCACCGTGCCTCAGAGAGTACCTTAAGCAGTCGGTCCCGGTTGTTATCATGTACACCTGATAGCGATCGTATTGTACTGTACCTACTGATCGTATTGTACTGTGTGAATACGGTACTAAAGAATATAGCCACCCCCCTCTCATCCCGTGGGTGTCGTAGGAGGCGACTAAGAGACAACACAGTTCCACTACCATCTTGAAACTTAAAAAGCTGACCGGTGGCGGGATAACCATCTAACTGCTGGCTTTGAAATACACAGGCCGAAGACGGGCAGTAGCGTCTTCGGTGCGATAAAGCCAGTACTGCGGTCACCAACCCGCCTGCCCAGCGTGGTGACCATGGGCAAAACACATGAGTTCACGTTATTTTTGTCGTAAACTTGTGGAAGCCTATGTCCAGCAGTGGACTGTATAGGCTGTAATGATGAATGATGATATACTCGTAGTAGGGAATATATCCGCCAACCCGTATTGGAGCCGTGTGGTGAATTAAGCTCTGATCCTTCTCCTACATGGGCAAGGAGACCTATGCCCAGCAGTGGGATATTACAAGCTGAAGCGTATCGTTAAAAGTAAAGTGGTAGCTTCATCTTTCTCTTCATCAGTAGTGGGTCGATTCGGAATGTAGATTCTGCAGAGAAGAATCGACAAGAAACTCTGCAGTTACTCTTTTTTAAAAAATACCTGTGTTTTAACATGACATTTATATGATGTTAACTTATCAATACATATATTAAAAACTAGCCGACCCCGCAAACGCTGGTTTGCTATATATGTTATTAACCCCCCCTAATCCCCCCCCCCTATAACTTAAGGGTATGAAAAATAAATGTTGGCCGAATCTCAGACCTACCCGATATGCACACAAAATTTCATAAAAATCGATCCAGCCGTTTCGGAGGAGTATAGTAACTAACATTGTGACACGAGAATTTTATATAGAAGACTAGCTGACGCCGCACACGTTGTTTTGCCAGATATGATATTAACCCTCTTTGTCCCCCCCTATAACATAGGGGTATAAAAAATAGATGTTGGCTGATTCTCAGACTTACCCGATATGCACACAAAATTTTATAAAAATCGGTCCAGCCTTTTCGAAGGTGTATGTTAACTAACATTGTGACACGAGAATTTTATAAATAAGATGTAACGGATCGCTGTCTGTACATGGAAGGCATATGAGAAAAAATATTATTGGGACCTTTATCAACGCAAATAGCACCCAAAACGATGCTTGTTAGAATTTTTGTCTGTTCGTCTGTTTGTTTGTGCATTTGTGCACGCTAATCGCAGAGACGACTTATCCGATTTAGATATGGTTTCACTACTGCACTAATATACTATGGTAAGCTTGACTTAACACTTAGTGTTTGTTTCATGTCAATCTATTCATAAATAAAAAAGTTATGCCAATTTAAAGAATCACATTGAACATGTAAGTACCCTAATGTTTATAGTTCAAAATAAATATATATCTTTTATATATCCACAAAATTATGTCCAAAGTCACTATTCCACGCGGACGAAGTCGTGGGCAGAGCTAGTTACTTATAAACTTTTGACGTGAGATTAAAATTCGTATGTTATTAAGTAATATTTGTAAAGAATCATTTTTATTGTTAAAAAAATACCCTACAATCTATAATACCGTGATTTCTACGATTTTCAAGTAAAGAAAGACACAAGTATCGTGTTTCGTATGATCGATGCCGGCGGCGATAGTGCTGTGATGAACAAACAACGGGGAATAGTGGCGCTTTTATAGTCTCCTCTGATATGTACATGTGTATATTAACTAAAAAAATCCTATATCTCAGAATTATTTTCGACACTACACCTAAACAAAAGAAGAATGAACGAAGTGTTTTTAATGTTAAATATAAGAAAGGATTTTGTTTAAAAAATAACAATAGTTTATTAAACATTATGCATATTATTTTGTTTTGAATAAATTATAGATATATAAATTATTGTTTTATAAAATATCACACACTTCAGCCTGTAATATCCCACTGCCGGGCATTGGCCCCTTTTCCCATGTAGAAAAAGGATTAGAGCTTAATCCACCACGCTGCTCTAGTGTGGGTTGGCGGATATATTCCCTATGTATCGATCGCTATCAGGTGTACATAACAACAACAGGACCGACGGCTTAACGTGCTCTCGAGGCACGGTGGCAAGACCGCACAAAACACCCAGACCAGGACAAACATCTGTATGACCAATAAAAATGTTTGTCATGTGCGGGGATCGAATCCGCAACCGACAGCGCAACTGTCACAAACTAGTGCTGTGATCGTTGCGCTATATATAAAATATCACATATAAAATATCACATTTATATCAATAGCAGGAAAAATAAATGTAAATATTTAAAAAACGTCAAAAATATTGTAAGCTCAGCTCAGCTCAGCCTATTGCAGTCCACTGCTGGACATAGGCCTCCCCAAGTTCGCGCCAAACATCCCGGTTTTCCGCAATCTTCATCCAGCCTACACCGGCAATCTTACGTAGATCGTCGGTCCAACGGGCTGGAGGACGTCCCACACTGCGTTTGCCAAGACGCGGTCTCCACTCCAGGACCCGTCTACTCCAATATATATTGTATAAATAATAATATTGTAAGCCGCTCGCTATTATTTTTATTTTCTTTTTTGTACTCACAGTGCATCAACATTAAAAGTGTATAAACGTAAGCATGTCGCGAATTAATTTAATTTTAATGTTGCACAAGTTTTTTAGATGACTTACAGCTGAAATGTTAAATATTATAACGATATAGAACAGTTGAAATTGTTTAGAACTATAGCAATGAAAACGATACATAAAGATGGTCAATTCTTACTGTTGCATTCATTTTTGCCTTTTATTTGAACTTTATTTATACACAGTATTCTATAAACTATTGTTAATACCAAGATTTTTATATAGATTTGTGACAATATACAGATTTGCTATACTAGTGGTCGCGCAGTAGTCGAAATACGATCATAATTAAAAAATTTAAATAAAAAAATAAAATAATGAAAATAAAGAACCTTTTTTACATTTTTCAATTTGACTACACTCTAACAATCAAGAAAAGAGAATAATATGCGTGTGTGTGTCAAATACACGGTAGTGTATGTAATTTTTTTTATTGATTTAATATATTTTATTCATAATTAAAAAAAAATAGTATTCTGCACTCCTCTATATAAACTATAAGTCCTCCTAAGTAAGTAAGTATTCCTCCGTCCGTGCAATTTTCGTAAAAAGGGTTACAAAGTTTTTGCTTCACGTATAATATACATATAGATAGAAGACAAAAATTCAAAACTTTTTAGTACATCTCGAGAAAATGTTCCCTAACAATGTCACTATCAGCACCCTAAAAATCAAAGAGCCGTGGAACATGGAATCAAAAATATACCCGAAATCAAAAGGAGTTTCCACAATGTTGCTCTAACACTAACAACGCGTGAAATTCTATTGAGAGCTTCAAAGAGACTATAATCCTTGATCTGTGCCAGACAATCCAAAATAAAGCCTGGGTTATTGTTCGTAAGGTATAATATGGGTTGTCATATGCATAAATCGCTCCAGGCACTGTCAACCCCCTGGAACAAATAGGCAATATTATCTACAAAGATCGCCCCGGGACCGCTGATGAGGTGGTCCCGTTAATTATCAAACAAATTATTTTACGGCTGGCACTTGTTGTGCAATCTATTAATTTTTGTCGAAATTCGTGCAAATTTTGCAAATACAAATGAATGGCGATATTTTCGTAAAAAATTACGTGTCAAAAATTATAAATTAAACATTTTAAAAGAAGAGTCGGACATTTCATACGAGTACACACGGCCACAGCTCATGCATGATGTACTCTTGTCTGTAGTACTCGTATATTCTCTTAACATATATTCATAAGTTCGTAACTTCGTCAGTAGCAATTGAAAGTCCAGACTAGGCTGATGCACATGTTGTTATTCCGCAACATGGTGCCTTGTGTCAACTGCTTTTTTTCGTATTTATCTTAAACACCTAAATTGAATGAAATGTGTAGGAAATTATTTACAGTCATCGGTTCACTTTACTGGTTTCTATATTTTCTTCTTGCGACTAGCTCGTTAGCGCAGTTTGTTGTGGCCACAAATCACCCATCTAGTGGCTCTGCTTTTTGCTCCGGGAATTGTGGGATCGATTCCCGCCCTAGTCTGGGTCTAATTATATTTATCAAACAAAATATTTTTAGCTATATCAGTCGGCTGCTATATATAACACAAGCATTGAGTTGCTTACCGCAGGAGCAGACGACTTTGTGTGCATGTTACAAGATATTTACTTATTTATTATTTTTCTAAAGTAAAATTATGTTAGTACAATCACTTACCATGATGATGATCATTAAGAAATTCTAGTATTAATGACTCTGGGCTTAGTATCACGTATTGTTGAGGTTAAATCGCCACAACCTATCGTAACCAGAATTGCTTAATAAGCGTACCGTAATAACTCACAATTGAACTAGTTCTATATTTATTTCACGTAAATTTCCTTTGTTGCTTTGAGAAAGTAAACAACCACAACTTAAAACTAATATAATTGTGTTTGCTCGCAAACGAAAAAAAAAAACCGACTTCAATTCCATAAACAAGTAATACAACGTAAGTTGACGAAAAAAATTAACAAACGGAATTGTCGTCACTACGATTTTCGAGAGTTTCCCTCGATTTCTCGATATCTCCTTTCCAACAAAAAAAAAATGAATTATCAAAATCGGTTCATAAATGACGAAGTTATCCCCGAACATACATTTAAAAAATGTAGATATATATATATATACGGTCGAATTGAGTAACCTCCTCCATTTTTGAAGACGGTTAAAATTCTGTATATTATGTTATGTTTATATTAGGAAATGCTATCTCGATCTTGCTTAATCTCTTTCTAGTAATATCTCGTTATTATTTTGTGAGATCAAATCTTGATACATTTTATAATAATATTACTGATAATCTCATTAGATTCATTGAAGTGCTGTTTCTAAAAATATTTACACTTTATACTTTTTATCAAAGCTTAAGCTGCTTCGTGGATAAACAAGGATTAACAAAATAATTTTAACGAAAATGGAAATAAATAGGCGTTAAAGTGTGATTACTCTGATTCTAAATAACTCTGATTTGACATTGTGTGTTACACAGTTATAATAAAATAAAATAAAATAAAAAAAAAAAATAAAAAATAAAAATAAAAAAGCCTTTTATTCCATGCTTTTGCGTTACACAGTTATAACGTGCACTTATTTTGTATATTTCTTTGCAGGATATGGCAGCAATTCGCTATCGGCTATGTCGAAATCTACATTAGACGCTCACACACATCTGCGTCAACCAGGTCAGTTACACGACTATTGTTATTTTTCTTATCGAAGTACTTGAAACAAAGAAAGGAAAGGAATATGCTATTTCCCAGAATTTAGGATATCAAGAGCTCCCAAAAATCTTTACATGACCAAATATGCGTTACAGGATTTGTGTTAATTTACAAAGATTTTTTTAAAAACATTTTATTAAACTGCGTTCGACTCAGCTACAGTAGAGCTGATTTGTATATGAAATTTATTTTACTTTATAAATACTATAGTGCCTTACGTCTCAATTTGTTTTCATTGTTACCTATATAAATGATCATATCTTAAGAGAGACTGGCTTTAACAAAGTATTTGAGTTGAGAAGTAACATTATGCCATTTTTTTAAGCCGTTTTTCGTCGTTACAGAAATAATAATACCAATGTAATTGTGTTATTTACACTAATTATAGTTACAAAATAAAACACTGAAAAGTTTGCGCAAAATGTTAAAGAAGGATTGTTTAACGAACTAAAATATTTCTTTCATACATTTGCAATGTCCTGGATAAACACTCAGACTGTTTATTGACCACGGTCAGTTACCCAGGGAACACATTTATTTGTTCCTCGGCCCTCGGAACCGCCGTGTTCAAACATATTCTTTTAAGGGTAACACGATCACAAAAGGTCATTCAAATAAATATTTTTTGATATAGCTTTGAAAACGTATGATCTTTTGACCGCATTGATTTTATTAAAATTTGATATATACTATAAGCATTTTATGAAAAACTCAATAATATTAGAACATTTACTTGTTTACTTAAAAATCAAGTACTACAAACAACTACTATCTGGGGGCTAGTTTTTGTAATGTTAATTTCATTAAACTTGTTTTTAAATAAATAAAAAAGTTAATAAAAATCTGTCAATTTTTTTACTAAATCTGCAAGCAAGTATACAGTAGACATCTTGTAGGTAGGAGGCCATTTTACTTGAAACCAAGCGTGACAGCCGTCAGTTCTCCATTTCATTAGACAATGCCGCGCGTTTGCGCGTGTCAGCCGCGTGACTCTTGACACCGGCCGGGTCGGATTACATGCGGCCAGGCTATGGGGATCATGGCTTTTATTTATACCTCCCCCGCACATGGCAAAACATTAAACATATTTTATATTGTGACACACAATATCGCAACTTTATTTCAACGTTGTTTTTCTTTTCACGAGGATAAAAAACTTTAATCATCATAAAAATTTGACAGAATAATATTTTCACATTGTGGTATAGAAGCTTTATATAAGGTTTTTTAATCTCAATGAAAATTGATTATGATTTATACATGTATGTCAGTCAGACAGTCAGTCAGTTCAGCCTATTGCAGTCCACTGCTGGACATAGGCCGCCCCAAGTTCGCGCCAGACATCCCGGTTTTCCACAATCCTCATCCAGCCTACACCGACAACCTTACGTAGATAGTCAGTCTAACGGACCGGAGGACGTCCCACACTGCGTTTGTCAAGTCGCAGTCTCCATTCCAGGACCCGTCTGCTCCAACGGTCATCGGTCCTGCGACATAGATGACCAGCCCGCTGCCACTTCAACTTGCTAATTCTGTAGGCTATGTCGGTTATTTACCAAGAGGATATGGAAACTTGTACGCCGAGACCTCCGCTGCTGAAATACGAGAGAAATTGCTACTCTGATTGAGCAGAATAGGGGGTCCAAAGTTTTCCAAAGACCACTGGGTAGAAGCTTTCTCGCGAAGCTTAAAACAGCGGATGGCAGAACCGTTTGCTGTCACCCTCAGATCCGAGAAGAGGTTGAGAATTTTTATGGACAGCTGTACTCGTCGAGCACACGTAAGCCTGCGACTTGGGACACCGAAGATCCACGGGCACCATTGTTGCGTCATTATTCGGAGTATATCCCGGACTTCGAAGAAGATGAGATTAGTGCAGCGCTCGAGCAGCTTAAAAACGGAAGGGCCTTGGGGGATAATGGACTTACCACTGAGTTCCTTTAAGCCGCAGGGAAACTTGCATTAAAAGCCTTGGCAAGACTCTTTGACGCCGTCATCCATCCAGGAGTGTGGTGGGGCTGTTCTTTAAGAGAGGCGATAAGTCTCTGCTGAAGAATTACAGACCGATCTTACTTCTGAGCCACATCTATAAGCCATTTTTGAGGGTTGTTACGAATCATCTCGCCAGAATACTCGACGAATTCCATCCACCAGAGCAGGCTGGGTTTCGAAATGGCTACAGCACCGTAGACCACATCCAAACTGTTCGGCAGATTATTCAAAAGACAGAAGAATATAATCAGCCGCTGTGTATGGCATTTGTGGACTACGAGAAAGCCTTCGACTCTGTCGAGACCTGGGCTATCTTGGACTCTCTGCAGAGATGTCATATCGAGTGGCGATTTATCGAGATACTGAGATGTATGTACAACGCGGCGACGATGACCGTTCATGTCCAGGACCAGAGAACAAGACCTATTTACGTCCGGCGTGGGGTAAGACAGGGAGATGTAATATCACCGAAACTGTTTACCACTGCGCTGAAGGATGTCTTTAAGACCTTGGGTTGGGAAAACGAGGCATCAACGTCAACGGTGAATACATCTCTAACCTTCGTTTCGCTGACGATATCGTCATCTTTGCGGAGACATCTGATAAGCTAGGCCAAATGTTAGCCGGCCTAAACGAGTCCTCCCGACGTGTCGGTCTCTGTATGAACTTGTAAAAAATGAAAGTTATGTTTAACAACTAAGTCATACCAAGACCGGTATCGGTAGATGGTACCCTTCTCGAAGTTGTTCAGGATCATATTTACCTAGGCCATAATATCCAACTAGGCCGCGACAACTTCGAGAAGGAGGCCGATAGGAGAATTCGTTGGGCTGGGTGGTGTTTGGCAGTCTTCAACGAGTCTTCACTACGAAGATTCCGCAGTGCTGAAGTGCTGAATAAGTCTTCGAGCAATGTGTCCTGCCTGTGTTAACATATGGAGCCGAGACGTCGACACTGACGAAAGGACTGGTCCACAAGCTTAGAGTCGCTCAAGGTGCAAGGAACGGGCTATGCTTGGGGTTTCTCTCAACGATTGGATTAGAAATGAGACTACCCGCTAGAGATGTATGTACTCGTACCTACTTAAAAAGTGACCAATAAAAAAAAATATTTTAATCGTGATCAAATTTAATGAAATTCTCAGAAATTCGTTTTATTTTTATATTCAAATGTCAAAAAATATGAAGAATTATATAAATTAAGTAAAAATTTTAGTAACAATTACCTATATTTAATACACAAGTATCAAATTACGTAGTACTTGGTTAATGAACACTATGTGTAGGTACATAAGATCAACGATTATAGTGATGCATTGATTTAGAATCGACGGATAAGTAATGGTTTTATGTAAATGTTCCCATTTAATACCGTCGAGTAAACATAAAGCCAGGCGCCTGAGTCTACTATTCACAAGACACTAAATCAATCACGCGACGTTCCAGCACGCAACTGCGTTTTACACGAAAACAACTAGCAACTACATATCTCAAGAGCATTTTAACTGACTTTAAAAATAAGGGCGTTGTACTATTAAGGAAAAAGTATTTTGTATGTATGTACCCCGATATATTCGTCGTTTCTATAATTAAAATTCGTATTTCTTAATCACGTGCAAGTATATCGTAGTTGATTATCAAGTAACATTGAGTTATGGAGAGGATTTTATTTTTTAATAAATATCAGCTACCTCTAGTTCCTATATGGAGAGCGAGGCCTTTGCCTAGCAGTGGGAATTTATAATTTAATCAAAAAATTCATTCAAAATATTGTTAGTGCTGGTAGTCGTTGCGTCGCTAAATCATTGTTCTACTTACTATTGTACCACATTTTTCCATCTTTTGAAACATCTCTTATATAATTATTAAAAAAAAAAATAGTTATAAAATATTGTTTTATAAATATTTCAATTGATTGTAATTCAAATAAAATATATAACACTAGCTGTGCTCGCAACTTCGTCCGTGTGGAATTTAAAAAAAAGTTAATGTTCAATTCGCAGAGTAATTATAAAATAAATAAATTTATAAAATAAAAGTATCGTAAATTACTCCTTATTACATCAGCTATTTGCCAGTGAAAGTCTCATCAAAATCGGTCCAGCCGCTTCAGAGATTAACCGGAACAAACAGACAGACAAAAATTGTAAAAAATGTTATTTTGGTTACTTTAATGTTACAAACAGACACTTCAATTTTATTTATTTGTATAGATAAACGCGCTTCGAAATTCATTTTAATTACATTCGATACATGTCAAACAGCTCTGATACAAATGAAATTTATTTGTTGACATTTCTGTTTGTTTACAGACACCCAGATTGCAAACCCAAATCAAAAACTGCTATGTATTGTTGTCACGTTATTTACATTCGTAAAGGTATAACAAACACGAAATAGTCAATTTAATTAAATACATAACAATATAAGGTAGCAAAACAACAGCAACAATTTTAAGCCGCCTTCGAGCTAAAAGCCATTAATAGCCATTTATAGTGACGTAACAATAATTTCGTCACGCGAGATGCGTTCCCTGACGTGCGTTTAATTGTGCTTCAATAAAACAATGTTATTACAAAGTGTTTGCTCGACGTTTGATCGGTCCCACCCAAAGACAAACCGCGCTGCTCAAACAAGCTCAGCAAACAGGGGAGAGATATAAAAAGCGAATAAATAGACTAAATTACACAACATTTTTTCTTTATAAGAAATCATTAAAAATTCTATACAATACTTGACTTTTCTCGTGGTTTTATTATCTATTTGATATGAAGCATTATAAACCAATTAATAAAAATTAAAAAGGTACACTACTGTATGATAAAGGTAAAATTTGAAAATAAAAAATAACCAATTAATAACATAAATAAGTTTAAAAATCGTCATCAATTTATAAACTAAAATGTTTTATTTTTATTATAAAAGTGTAATCCAATTTTTCGCGGTCACGCTATTTGAGAACGATTCATAGACTTTTTTTTTTCATTTATTTTATACATTAAGGAAGGTTCATACGGTAAAAGCGTTTTAAAAATTGCACAAAAATTTATAAAATTCCATTTATAAAATTCAAATTTATAAACGTTTGACAGTTCGAAAACCAAAACAACGTCTGTTTATTCCGCTAGTATGTATTTCAAGGAACGTTTTTTTAATAAATATTTTTTTTATAAATATTTTCTAACTTTAATCTTCAAAACTTTTCGCTTTAAAATCAGTAACAAAACTTATATTCTTAACTCTTTAACTTTCATATTTTAACTCATAAATCGTCCAAATTTAATTTATTTGTAAGTTATAATTAATACCAAGGAATTGAGTTAAATTGAGCTTATAGTAGTAATATTATGAAATATTTATTCCACAGTGATAATCGTTATATTATAATCAGTGTTTTTAGAGGATCACAACTTTGAATTGGCAACACTGCTTTATTTGACAACCCATTTAACAGCTGATATTTGCTTTCTGTTTAGTTTTGGTTTGACTGTTATCTCCACCGCACCGATCAATCTCCTTCGTGTATTCTTCACTCTACGTGACATTGACAGAATCAACTGTGCTCCACTAGCACAACTGAAACCCATTAAACCAATCAATCAATTACTTTGGTTTGACATTTTACTATGGATAGACGTACAACAGCGCAACGCTTGCAAATTTTTGAAATTTTTTATCAAAATAATGATTCTGTTCGTGAAACTTATCGCTCACTTCGTCAATTTTAAGGCGTATATAATCTACCCTCAGAACAGCTAATTCGAATAAAAATCGAGCGTCTTAGAACCAAGTTTACTGTTTATGATAATGTGCATCCTGTGAGATGTCAAACTGTTCGAACTGAAGAAGATGTAGCCGTTGTGCAGGAAAGCATTGAAAAAGACCAGAATTAATCAATTCATCACCGTTCTCAGCAACTGGGTTTATGTCATTTCACTTTGTGGAAGATTTTATGAAAGGATCTTGGCTTAAAAATTTTCAAAAATCAACTTGTGTATGAATTAAATGCAAAACAACATCGTATGCACCGCCAATTCGGCGAATGGGTTGAAGCACAAACTGATATTGATATTGATTTTCCATTCAAAATTTTTTTTCTGATGAAGCCCATTTTTAGTGCGTAAATAAGCAGAATTGTCGCATTTTGAGTGAGGATAATCCACAAGCTTTTATCGGACTACTATTACATCCACAGAAAATTACTGATCGGTGCGCGTTGTAAGCTAGCGGAGTAATTGGTCCATATGGTCTTAAAAACCAATTGTGATCAGAATGTTACTGTCAATGTTAAACGGTATAGGGACATTTTAGAAATTTTTTCCTACCTCAATTAGCTGGCATTAATCTTGCTGACATGTGGTTCCAACAAGAACGGAGCCACATGCCACACAGCACGCGTTACAATTGATTTACTCAAAGAAATTTTTGAGGAAAGAATAATTTTCCGAAATGGTTCAATTACTCGGCCACCAAGACCGTGTGCTTTGAACCCTTTGGATTATTATTATTTTTTTACTATTTAATAAAATAGGAGTTTTTTTTTTCACACAGTGACCACGTCACTTCCATCGTTCTTAAGTAAACCAAACATGTCTCTTTAAATATATTAGGACTAATTTATAAACATTTTTTGCCTCTTCGGAAGTTGAAGAAGCCATGATACTTTTAAATACCCCCAAATTATATTGGATTATTTCTACTTTGGAGTTATGTAAAGTCATTTCGCACACATACACACAGTCTACATCGATAAACCAGACAATTGAACACCAAGTAATCTATATGCATTCGAACGATTATTGGCGAAATACGGTCGCAAATGCTGCGAAAAGTTTGTGAAAATTGTTGTTCCAGATAACGCCGTATACGCAACAGCCGTGTCGGTCACATGGCCGAAATCATATTCAAACATTAATTTCATAAAATTTTGTATGCAATAAAGCCCGTTTCAGTATATTAAAAATATATTTCTTTGTTTTTTTTTTAACTTGTGTAACTTTAAAAAAACACAAGTACTTTTGCATTTTTCATAGAAAAAATGTTAAATTGACTAATATTTTGTAATTCTTAATTCAATTAAATTCAATCACAGTGTTCGTATGATGCAAAGATATAAACAATAGAAATAAAAATTAAAGAAAAGTCTTTTCATCTAAAATCATACCTAAACAATCAAAAGAAATTACCAACCAATAATCGTAAGTCTTAACAAATAGAAACGTCAAATTTTATCTACGGGGTGAACTTTATTGAATCCGAGATTGGGGCTGAAATTGCAATCAAATGGCTAATAGTAGGGTCTCTCTGCTGGACCTAACGGGACATGTATCCATACTCCTTAAAGACATAAAAATAAAGGCTATAACGAGAAATATACTCTTTCTAGTCGTATAAGAAATTCTTCCCTATTTCGGCAGCACGTTAATGCAATGAAATGGAGTAATTATCCATTTATTATCATTTTATTGCTTTCGTAGACGTTCTTCTTTTGTCTTAGGAAATATATGTTATTCTGGAGAATTCCAGATAATTGTAAGATTTCGTAAATTGAAAAAGTACGTACCTTATTGTTTTAAACAAGATGGGATGTTAATATTTTGATTTTTTCGATATGTTTTAACTATATTTTTACTATATCATTTTTAATGTTTAATTGAACTAGACCTTTGGCTAGTGTTATTGATCGACGGGTGTCTGTGGCGTCATAATTGGAATACAAATTTCTTCTTTGACGGCGAGGCCACGTCGGGAGGGTCGTGATTTGGTCTTTTGTGCGTCACGCATTAACTCCTTCGAGCCTCTGGCTACACCCTACTCTATGGGTGTCTCGTCAGTCTAATATCCACCTTATTTGCGTACAAGAAGGCACGAATCTGTATGTCGTTACGCATGATCAACGATTTTAGATTTACGGTTAACGTAATAAGAACTGTTTCGAGTTTGTAAAAAAACACATCAAAGCTGGCAGTTTTATATAATTATTAAAAATTGTACTTTATCTTCTTTCAATAGAGTCTAAAATCGTTTTCTTCAAATAACGGTGGTAGAAAGATTAGTGTTGGTAATGGGTGCGTAATTACAGTAGAAAAGCGGACATTACGAGGTTCATTTGGCGAGCAGCGATAGTTCGAAGGGGTTCCGAGTGCTTTGGGAATTAGCCTCGCACTGATTTCATTTAACTGCAAACATCGTACGTGACACTAGAGCCTCTTTCCAACCACTCGTCAGTGATCCGAGCAATTAAGAAAGCGTTCAGAGCATCACTTTTTATTTTATTATTAACTGTAACAAATAGTTGTAACAATTACGAAAAAGGAGATTGAAACTATAATGAAGTAGTACTAACACGTTCTAATTTTTGTAGCTTAACTTACCTAAGGTTTTCTTTGACAAGAAACCTCTCTAACAAAATCATTTGAGTTATTCTCTAACAAAATCATTGAGCTTATTATTTATTATTGAGTTTGAGTATATGACCTAAAATAATAACTAATTCCTAAATTGTTTATAAATCATGCGAATCGAGAAGAATACCACGTTACCTCTAATGCGTTTCCCCGAGATCGTTCTATTTCGGCGGTAGCTCAATAAATTTCATATGAAGGGTGGTTTGTTTGCCGGGTATTGTTGACCATCGCGGGAGAGCGACAGAGCGCTCTTGTCAACACCGCGGGCGACACATATTGTGCGAATCGTAAAAAATATGTACGAAAATTCCAACCCAATTCTTTTTCATTTTAACATATTTGTTATTTTAACATACATACGACCAAAGTTATTTTTGCAATTCGCGAATCAAATTTTTCTCATCTGTCTGAGATTACTAATACTTCTACAGTAACTTATTTATATTAAGATTATTAATAAATATAGAATTACTTATTTTTGAATTATTTATAACAGGATTCACGACCACGCCTGAAATTCGATTTCCAATCAGACGAATATGAAATCATATCTCAAAACAATCACGCAACAATTCGGGACAGAGGTGCCTCGTCCTACCAATCAGTTGCAAATGGAAAATGTAATCGTATTTCGACAATTCTATTTGGTGCAATCATAACTTCGCTTAACGTTCAGGTGAAAAACGTCTGCTGGGGCTATTCGAGTAATTTGTTCCACCGGGAATGTAATTCAGAAAAAATAACTTATTGCACATAAATTATAGTTTTATTAATTTTTATATAATAATAAATATTTATTAAAAGTATACTAACTTTATTGTACGTTGACGGTTTCAGATTATATCATTATTATTATAATATTGAAATAAAATTTGAAACTATACACAGACATATTCACTGATTCACATAATCAATCGAAAGTTTCTGAATTTGACTGTATTTTCTTATATGTGTTACCTCATATCTTTTTACTGGCTGCTAGTGTCAAGTGATTCCATTTAAATTTTATCGAGATAACTATAGCATATTTAATTGATTATTTTTACAATTACTTATGTATAACTGGTCAATTTAAATTGAAGTCAGTCTTTTTTTGTTTGCTAACTAACGCAATTATTTTACATTTTTTTGAATAAAACACTAAATTTAACGGTAGAAATTTATAATAATACAAAGTAAAGTAACCGATCATATCATAATTTCAACGTAAGTTACGTATATAAAGAAAACAACAACAAATAATATCACTTTAATCACACATACGAAATCTTCTCTATTTGCAATCGATAAAATTAATAAATAAAAAATAAAAAGTTTTTTAAAAGCCAAGCTTTTATTTTTTAATAGGCTGGAATAAAATGTCCTTTAAAACTTTTAATCTACAATATATCATTACACAATGTATATGCTATAAAAGCTTGCCGCAGGATTTACCAACATATGTTGATAAACAAGGAAATTAAATAAGTTGATCTGATTGATTGTAATTTTTAAAATTTTTGAACTAAGTAAATACGAAGACTTAATCTCTAAGATTATTTCAAATAAAAGCTTATCTTTTAAAATATTTTTTAATTTTAAAATAATTTTTAGCTATCGCTGGATAGTTTTTCAGTCTTTTATTCTCAGCAAAACCTTTCCTTTGATACCCACGATGTAGAAAAGCAAAAAGACTTTATCCGTTATCTTTATACGCTATATTGGATCTAGAGAAACCTCACTTTATTTTTCGAATTACTTCCAGTAAAAACTTTCATTTGGTATCCATATTGTACATTAAAAATAGCTACTCCACCATCTTGGTTTTTCCGCCATGATGGATTTAGAATGACGTCATATAGCCATGCATTATCATCCAAACGAAATGTGTACATACATACATGTGTATCATACATTACAAGTTAACTAAAGCTTAAAAAATTCTCACAATTTTTTTAATATCATACAAAAAAAATTTTTTTTTGTATTATTGTTACATATTCAGTAAAACGAACTAAAATAAAATATAAAAATTCCTTGTTTAAAAGAACCCTAAAAAGCTATTCAGATAAGCTAGTAGCAAATTGTTCAATGGTAACCAATTTCATTGAATGAATTTCAACCTTTTGTCGAATCGAAGTGAGTTAGACAATAACCTTTTTTAGCTATTTGAATATTTTCTATTCTGGCTAAACACAAATAAAATAGAATTATATTAATGAAAATAGAATATATTATATTTTGGCGACTCATTTTTATGTAACTAGATAATAGATAATTATAAACCGTTTTGATAGATTTTTAATTACAAGGATTTTCAATTTATTGTCATTTTTCTGGGACCTATTTATTTACTTTCAATTATATTAATTCATAGAAAATAGTAAATATGTTTTTTTCCCTTAATTTCCTAATATTAAAATAAAAATACAAAAGATCTTTAGATAGTATCTATACTAATATTATAAAGAGTAAAGAAAGAAACTTCTGAATCGATTTGAAACATTATTTCCTTGTTGGGACACTTTTCGCGGTTGACATAGGCTATCAAAAAAAAAAAAAAAAAAATTGATAAAAAACAAAAAATAATTTTGAAATTTTCGTTAAATATCCGTACGAAGCCAGGGCGGGATGATAGTTAACTATAAGTTAATTTCAAATAATCATGTGGTGTTTTAAAGTATCAGCTATAAAGACAATCGTTTCCAATTTAACTATAAGCTCCCCTTAGTCATGTTGAAGTGGCTTTTTATCTGATATACTGATATAATAACTTAGGACCACGTTATCTTTCCAACACAAATTTTATTCAATTACATTTGAATTTACAACTAACTAAGGGCCTATTTAACATAATATAGTTTCAGATAGTTATCTGGCGTGTAACAGTATTTCAAAGATAAAAGTGTTTGAGATATTATTTCTGTTTCATCATCCAACTCTACTTTTGTTACACACAAACAAACACACATACACACGAAAGTATTCATGGAAGCCTTTTGGACTGCTCAGCGTACTAGCAACCTGCTACATGGTCTTGTATTGTTAATTTTACACCTGCACTACGTATCAAAAAGCCAGTCTGTAAGCGGTCCACTTCTGGGCAAAGCCCTTTTTCCTTATGGAAAATACATGCGACACGAGGGAGTGTGATTGAAGAGCAATTCATCACACTGCTCTACTACGAGTTGGCATTCCTTACAACGAGTAACGATAACTAACGGCTGTCTATGATAACAACCTCAAATGACGGCTTTACGTACCCGCCGACATACTGTGGGGAGACCACATGGACATGCACCTAGTCCAAAAACACAAAAATAAAATAATTATACAACTAGGTATCTGCCTCGAATGGGAATCGCCATCGCCGCTACCGCGTTTGTCGGCTACACGTACCACTACATCCATGCGGCTTTCATATTACGACTAGCTGCACCATGCGCGCGTTGCTACGCCTTTTTTTTGGTCGCACCAACTCAGAAACCTCTGTGGGCTCATGCACACCACTTTGCTGAAGATCGTGACATGAACAAATGCATAGTTTACGATACTATAAAGGTTATACAGACAAACATTCATTTAGATTAAAAACCTATAAAAAATAAGCGGTACCTACACTTTGGACTTCTGATTAAATAGTTATCAAATAGTTCGCACCTGGAACTTATATGCGTTTGTCTCTAAAGGTTTGTGTATCACTTTAAATAATACAAATATACGCATATAAGCGCTTATACAACGTTTGAGTTCTAGCAACACAGGCTCGTTGGGAAATATAACCCGAGCCCCAACACAAGTAGTCATTTATCATAATCATCTCGATTAGATCGCGCCTCGCCCTACAGGGGCGTCGAACTACCCTCCATTTAACACTTATTTTCAAAATTTTTTTATGCAAAACATGTCTTTTGTAACTGCTTAGTCACCTATGTTGTTATTCATCATTTTTTTGTCTGAATACAGTGGTATTTAAGTTATTTTAAACGTCAATTACTTTTGAAATTCTCGTTATTTTGTTTACACAAATTTAATTTTGACGACAATAAAATATAGGATTTTTTTTGTGTACTAATATTTCATAATTATCTCCAATAACAAATAAATTAAAGATTGCGATTTATAGATCACAATCAACCTCTTTAGAAATTTTAGTACTTAAATTTAAAAATTTAACATAAATACATGCCCAAGTCTGCAATCTCACTTTTCTCTGTCTTCTCTAAGTATCGTTTCTTATAATGAAGTAGGACACTAATCTATATATATGTATAAATGAATGTTTGTCCGTATGTCCGAATGAAAAAAAAATAAAAAAAATAAAAAGAGTAGTATCGCGCGTAGCACATACCTAGTCTATACAAATAAATAAAATTTGAGTGTCTGTTTGTAATATTATAATAACCGCTTTTTATAATACTGCATGCATATGTATACACGGTACATATACCAAAATAACATTTTTTACAATTTTTGTCTATCTGTTTGTTCCGGTTAATCTCTGAAACGGTTGGACCGAATTTGACGGGACTTTCACTGGCAGATAGCTGATGTAATATGGAGTAACTTTTAAAGACTACTTTTATTTAAGAAAATTATTTATTTTATAACTCTGCGAACTAAATAATAACTTTTTTGAAAATTCCACGTGGACGAAGTCACGGGCACAGCTTGTATTATAATAAAATTTGAAGTGCTTTTTTCTAGATAATGAAACTGTAATTTGTGAGACGGTGTTTTATAACATACAAGTGTTATCAACGTACAAACATAATTATATGAGAATAGTCTCACAAATATCTCCAATTATTTCGAAAAAAAATCTTCTACTGCTCTCTTAAGTTTGGAAATTGAAATGACAAAAAAGAAAACAATAAATCACTCTAATATTTATTTATATGCTATTGAAATTAATGAAAGTTTAAAATGCTTTTTGATAACAAGTCCAACTGAAGCTCCTCCTGTATAGTTATTACTTACAAACCATTTTTTATTGTTTGCTGTTTAAATTAGAATTTCAAAACAACTGCATTGCGCATTTGGCATTGTTTATTTGGAATACAGGTTATTTTGAAATTCTCATTGGCTATTTATGTTTTCATGTGTTAAGAATTTCAGACGTACGACACCTCGACCATATAGTGTGACCAAACTATACTCGATTTAATTTATTGAGTTTTATAATAGATAATTAAGAAGCAAAAGCGTTTTAATTTCTAAATAAATAGACAATTATATCTATCTTTATAACTAGCCCATTGGTGCACTTTGTATTGGCCCTGCTTTTTGCTCCGGGGAATGTGGGTTTGATTCCCACCAGTCTGGGTGTATTATTTATATTTATTTACTAGCTATGCCCGTAACTTCGTCCGTGTGGAATTCAACAAAAAAGTTATTGTTCAGTTCGCAGACTTATAATATAAAGAAATTTCTAAAATAAAAGCCGCCTAAGTTGCTCCTTATTACATCAGTTATCTGCCAGTGAAAATCCCGTCAAAATCGGTCCAGCCGTTTCAGAGATTAGCCGGAGCAAACAAACAGACAGATAGACAAACAAAAATTATAAAAAAATGTTATATTGGTATATGTACCGTGTAAACACACATATGAATTGAGTAAGAAGCGTTTATTTTAATATTACAGACACTCCAATTGTATTTATTTGTATGGATGTACCTCTATCAAGAAACACACATGTGTGAGAGTGCGATAAATATGTTTATAGACACAGTCGTCTCTTCCTTAGTTTGAGAACGTAGGGTCTGTGTTGTAGGTAACAACTGACTGACATATACATATTTCTTAGAGCACGTTAAAGTTTCGGTCCTAGTTGTTATCATAGACATCAGATAGCAATCGTTACTCATAGCAGAGAAAATATTTGCTAACCCGCAATAACTCGCAGTGGAGCATCATGGTGGCTGAAGCTATATACCCTACGTGGAGAAAGAAGCCTATTCTCAGCAGTGGGATGTTATGAGCTGAATCAATAATGTACATACATACATATCACACGCATACTCTTAGTATATGTAAAAACCATCCTCGTGTCGTTGATTTGTTTCCTTACGAATTGTTTATAATAATTGTTTGCTGGCAAACGAAAAAAACCGACTTCAATTACATCGACAAGTTAAGTCATAAGACATAGTCAAGTAAATACACATTTTCAAAGATTACTTCAAAAGTTGTAATCAGATCTCGATGAAATTTTAATTTGACCACATGATAATCATCAGCTTTCGATTAAATTAAAAATCATCTAAATCGGTATACCCAGTAATAAGTAATGCGGATTTTCAAGGGTTTCCCTCGATTTCTCTGGGATCCTATCATCAGATCCTGTTGTCCTTGTCATGATACCACACCTGGATTATCTCCTTTCAAACAAAAAATAATTAAAAAATCGGTTCATAAACGACGAAGTTATCCCCGAATATACATAAAAATGTATATATATATATATATATATATATATATATACGGTCGAATTGGGTAACCTCCTCCTTTTTTGACGTCGGTTAGAAAAGAAAAAAACACTAATATTAAAGTTATTAACGGCAATTAATGTTTTGTAATAAAAATTTATTAAAGTATTCGCTCGTATTTTTATAAAGGTTGTGGGTGGTAGAACTCAAAGTTAAAGTTCATAGGCATATTTAATTTATGGTATAAGAAAAACTCGTGTATTTGATACCTATTAATCGTGTTAAGCATCAAAATAAAGACGGTTCCTTGACAGTAGTAGAGCGGTAGTCTGCTGTTGTAAAACTGGAATTTCAATGGTACATAACCCTTCATTATAATGCACTGAAGGCGCTGATTAATTGTATTTTTCTTCGCCAAAAGCTAGAAATGAAAAAATACTTAAAACTTGTAATGAGTTGTGTAATTTAGACTAGTCCGGTCCGCAGTGTAGTGACCCTGTTTTCCGCTGCGAGGATTGTGGATTCGGTTCGGGGTAACGCTAATATTAATAAAATATAGCGAAAGATATTATGTTGTTATAAGAATTATGTTAATAATACAGATTTGTCACTAGAATATCTATGTTGTGTGAGCGCCGTTCAGCTGAACACTTCACTTCTTGATGATGTCATATTTGTATCAACGCATTGGTTTTATCGTGTGGTCCAATGTGTAAAATTTGTAAGGAGCTGGTCCAAGTTGACAAAATAATATTGTGGCGTTTATTATCATCAGGAAGTTCGCCACAGGTATATTCTTATAAATAAAATTCTCGTGTCACCTGTGTTAGTTACCATACTCCTCCGAAACGGCTAGACCGATTTTTATGAAATTTTGTGTTCGTATCGGGTAGGTCTGAGAATCGGTCAAAATCTATTATTCATACCCCTAAGTTATAAGGGGGGGGGAGGGGGAGATTAAGGGGGTTAATCTTAATATATATAAATCTCGTGTCACAATGTTTGTCCTCAATGGATTCCTAAACTACTTAACCGATTTTAGTCAAATTTGCACACCGTGTGCAGTTTGATCCAACTTAAAAGATAGGCTATATTTTATTTTGATATATTATGTTATTATTATATTTCAGAAAAAAATAAGGTGATACGAAGTTCGCCAGGTCAGCTAGTAACATATATGGCAAAACAACGTTTGCAGGGTCAGCTAGTTTTAATAAATTATATGCCCAATTGTCCATACTGTATACTTACATATATATAAGTGAGCTGAGTTGATTGCCATGTCGGTAAAGTTAAGTTCACTGATTTACGAAAGAATTGCCTAGAGGTTGCATCCGGTGTACACCAGCCGAACTTGTAAATGTGTTGTAGTGTATCTGAAATAAATACCTACTTTATCAAGTGTAGTACATTTATATATGGATTATTTACAAGTAGATATAAACAAGAATATCAGTCAATTAGTCAGTCAGTTCAGCGTATTGCAGTCTACTGCTGGACATTCGGCCTCTCCAAGTTCGCGCATTCCACAATTCTCATCCAGCCCACACCGGCAATCTTACGTAGATCGTCGGTCCAACAGGCCGAAGGACGTCCTACGCAGCGTTTGCCAAGACGCGGTCTCCACTCCAGGACCCACAAAATTAGCAAGTTGAAGTGGCAGTGGTCATCTGTGTCGCAGAATCGATGGCCGTTGGAGCAAACAAGAATATGTATAACCAAAATATAAAGTGTACATTTTACTAACATAGTAATAATCTTCTTCATCTGTATTCTGTACCCGGAATTCCAAGCCTGACTAAGTAGTGGATGTCAAAAGGAACTAAGTGCGAACGAACTATTAAAGAAAAACGAACTTCCATAAAATCACCTTTATTAAGTCCCATTTGAAAGTTCTAGCTGTACCTCATGGTTTTGCAGTTTACAGTCTTAATTCCAAAGTAATAATAAATAAATAATAAATATGTATACACACACATACATACACGATCGTCTGTTCCTAAAGTAAGCAACTTAATGCTTATGATATAGGTGACAGCCGATTGATGTAGGTACATTTCTTTCGATAAACATACATATATTAATAAATATATATATTACACCCAGACTCAGGGTGGAAATCGAACCCACAACCCCCGAAGCAGAAAGCAGGGTCACTACAAACTGTGCCAACGGGCTAGTCATAAGTAATCTTATGTTGAGTAAACAGCTTAACTTAGTAATTTCTCTAATTATTTCCACAAATTTTCGATTTAGAGCTGGGGCGATACACAAGGAAATCATCTGCAAAACAAATCAAGTACATACCTCTAGGTAATAACGAGTCTAGCTTGTCTATCTCAGTTTGTGTAAGACCCGATGGTCCTTGACGAGAGTACATTGCTTGATTAGCAGGTATCGCCTTCCAAGCATCGCTTCCGACTTTAAATAATGCTGAAATATATTTTCTTCATAATAATGTAATATATTAAGTAATCTTATACTATTAAACGAGCAATTCTTGTATATATATATCTATATAATCTGAATCTCGGAAACGGCTCCAACGATTTTCATGAAATTTAGTATGCAGGGGATTACGGGGGAGATAAATAAACCTAGCTAGGATTCATTTTTAGAAAATGTCGTTTTATCCCTGTTTTAAGGCAATGAAAAAATGGCTACAATATCGTTAGAATAAGAAAGTAAATTTCGCATTTGTCAATAAAGTTGTAATAGCTCAGGGGAAATCGGCCGATCGCGCTCGGCCGAAAAGATCATGGTTCGAATCCTCCAGTTTTCCAGATCGATTATCGTTTTTTTTTTCTTTTTTTTTTTCTAAAAAAAATAAAATCGAAAAATATTAATCATATTTTATCAATATGTAATTCGTATTTAAATATGATTTTCAAAAAACACGATTTACTAAAAATACCGAGCTAAGCTCGGTCACCCAGGTCCTTTATTATTAATACTAATACAAGCTGGTATCCGCTTAAGATAATTCTCCGTCTGTTCTAGAAAATATAAGTTATCTGTGGAAACTAATTTCCTTTATATCCTAAATATCATCATTTTTTTTAATGAAAATATAATAAGTAATTTAAACATATACAATATTAGTAGTTAATTCATTATAAATCTATTATAACTTTTAAATTAAATGAATTTAGTTTTTAATATAATTTTTTTTGTGTGACACTCTCTAGGTGAATACATGTATAATAACAAACTCTTATGATACGATTAAAAGAGACGTGATAAGGGAGAGACGAGAGACAGAGATTTCCGGCGTAGGCTAGATGAGTACTGCGGATAACCGGGATGTCTGGCGCGAACTTGGGAATGGTCAGCAGTAGACTGCAATAGGCTAAAATGACTGACTGACTGACTGGCTGATTAAAATCTGACTGTCAGTAATAATAAACTATCGCAGTATTTTTGTATTTTCTCTTTTTAATGATCATATAAAGTATAATATATATGCCGCGTTGGCGCAACGGTCACAGCACTGGTTTGTGGCTGTTGCGCTGGCGGTTGCAGGTTCGATCCCCGCACATGACAAATATTTGTATTGGTCATACAGATGTTTGCCGTGGTCTGGGTGTTTATGCAGTCCTTGGGTCTCCCCATCGTGCTTCGGAGAGCACGTTAAGCCGATGGTCCCAGTTATTATCATGTACACCTGATAGCGATCGTTACTCATAGTAGGGAATATCCGCCATCCCGCATTGGAGCAGCGTGGTGGATTAAGCTCTGATCCTTCTCCTACCTATGGGCCTATGCCCAATAGTGGGACATTACAGGCTGAAGCGTTTATATATAGAATATAAGTTACTAAACGTACCACATAAATTGAAAAACATATTTATAAAAGTAATATTTATTGAATAACCCAGCACGTTTGGCCATCAAATAAAATATGTAAAAATATGTATCATCTTACCGAGGCCCAACAGTATGAAAAAATAGTAACCATTCATTTTATTTTTTAAATCAATTTAAGTTAAGTACAAAACCAACCTCTTTGGGTAGATTAACATAATTAAATTTAACTTGTTTGTTGAAATGTACACGGTGTGTTTTGTTTTCCTTGGTATTTTGTAAACAACATACCGGCGAAGCGTGAGACGTAATATCGGTTCAATTTATAACATACAACAAATATACCGAATAAAAAAAACATATTTTTAGCTATGTAAACCTATATCATATTGTCCGAGGTTAATCTTGAATTTGACTAACTTTAAATTATTTGATGCTATAAACATTTTGTGTCTATAGCCATTATGGCAGTAAGAATATATACTATATGTATATATATAGTAACACCCCCACTCTCCCCGTGGGTGTCGTTAGAGGCGACTAAGGGATAACACCTTAGCTTAAAAAGCCGATCGATGGCGGGATAACCATCTAACCGCTAGGTTTGAAATACACAGGCCGAAGACGGGCAGCAGCGTCTTCGGTGCGACAACCCTGCGGTCACCTACCTGCCTGCCCAGCGTGGTAACTATGGGCAAAACACATGATTTCTCGAACTTGTGGAGGCCTATGTCCAGCAGTGCTGAAATGATGATGATGATGATGAAGATAACCATTGTGATATACATTCTGTACCCTTTTCTAGTCTATATAATTATAGAATACTGTACTGTGTATTGTTGTTATTTAAAAAAATTAGGAATTAAGAGAAGGAAAGAATGTGCTTACTTTCAATTTGGCTGACTGTGCCCATGTTCACGCATTGTCAGGATCATGGTACATTATTCAGGGACTAACAACATGATGCCTTCAGAATAGTAAAATTTATAAATCAAAAATACCTTTTTTGCGAAACATTTGATTTTAATTTTTTCTACTAAAAAAAACCAGTATTGTACATTTTATTTTTATTTTTATTTTTATATAGTTATCATAAATAAAAAAGGGTTTATATATTATTTTATGTGGCGTTAAATATTCTTTAATTAAGTATTTATTTCATAAAGCCAGTTCAGGTATTTTTGAAGACATTGAAGATTTTTAACCGACCCATTTTCTTTGCGGTCCAGTTTATTTAGTGTTTTACTTTAATTATTAAATAATTAATTAATTAAGAAATAATTCCGGGATAAATAGTAGCTTATATGTTGCTTCATAATCTCCTCTATCTTGTAGTAAAAACTCCATAAAAATCGGTTCTGCCGTTCCGAAGATTAGCGCGGACAGATAGATTTTTTTTTAAATCGATATGTTTTAATGTCGTGTGATGAACTAAATGCATTTGATTAAACATAGGTAGGTACTTTGGAATCACAGACAGAGACTTCAATTCTATTTATATAAGTATATATAGAAGTGTTTTAAAAACAATCAATACGTAAATACAAAACAAATGCTACAATATTTCTTTAACAGTCATCTATTCTATATCATTTTTACAATTTGTCGGTCTCCTGAGATCAGAAGAATGGTTAATTATATACATCAAATCACCATTTTGTTTCTCTTCGGTAAATATATAAGAATTGCAATTGATATAATACATCTTTTTTTTATAAAAGTTTATTAAAATGATGGAAACCAATTTAGATTTCTTTTTTTTTATACAGTTAGTCATAATTATTGCTGGCAGTATTTCACACCACTGAACGCTTTAACTTTAACAGGCTCTCCGCCAGATCAAGGTAAAAAGAACACGATTTATAGATTCAAGACGTTCTAATATTAAACTTTTATTCTTAATTTCTAATGTCATTGTAATATGAACTAAAAAAATTTAGACAATAATAGTAAGTGCATTTAATTAAAATAAATTGTAACACACACTGTTGTTAGCTTTTCATGTTTTTGTTTTTGTAAGTAACAGTCCTATTCAAACGTGGCTTTATAAAGTAAATATTTTTCAATAATAAATATTTCTCAAAAATATCCATTTTAGAAACAATTCACAGTGAATACACTTTTGGCCATTGCAAACGACCTGGTAACAAGTTCTATGCGCACGTACATAAAGATCATATGGATGTTTTAGGAAAGTTAATAATAAGGGTGAGTCCTTTAAATTATTTTGAAAGTAGGTATTAGGTAGTTTTTAAAAATATTTTCATAATAATATAATTTAATTTGAATAATATAATTCAATTTGAATATGAATTTTAAATTTCATAAAATTATAATTTATTATTTCAGATTTATTAAATTCATACGATTTTTTTTTTTTGTTAAGTTCATCTATCAACCATGATACGTATTAATGATTAATTAAGAACAATTAGACTGACAGATGTCGTCCTGTTTTGCGAAATGTAAAACACTTGTAATTAAAATTAATTACAATTAAATTGAAGTACTTTTTGAAGTAAAACTTCTTTACGCACACTTGACTTGGGGAGTAAGCTGGTGAATGCGTGACGTGAACGTTACGAAAAGTGTGATCGGACGAGGCGAACAGAAGTTAACAGGGAGATATAAGTTAGCGAAGATAGAAAGAGAGAGAATTACGTTTCGTCTATTACTGTAGGAACTAAAGAAGTTTTACTTCGTCGTGTGGTGTAAAGCCTATTCGTTTTTTTTTAGTTTACCGTACTTTAACATAGTAGATTTTTTTTTCAATCCTCTCGAGTTTTGCGTATTTCATTTAGTAATACATATATATACTTCTTAATTATTCACAGGGATGGCTGGATATACCAAGGATGCCAACGTGCATTGTGATAAGAGCCACCGCGTATGAAACAGACTTATTCCGGAGTACGGCATATAACTTTCAGATATGTGTACCGCGCATAACATATTGTCACACGCAAAAGCGTTACAAATATTACTATTACGAGTGGTACTTGCCCTTCGATATGGTGGGTGGTATGAATTGGGATCTATATTTCTTCGGACCCGATAGCTTATTTTGGCAATAATAGATACACCAAAATATATATTTTTTTTCTTTTTTTTTTGTTATATTTCTAAATAGGTTTTACTTTTTTATTTATAAAGTTTTGTTTAAGAGAAATATAATATATATCAAAATGTTTATTAAATATTTAAACCGTATTTTAAAATTTTTATATTTTTCTATTATTTTACTATTATTTTTAGTTTTAGTTACCAAATGGTATCTACCATTATATAGCAAACATTTAATTATACTGCTGGCTTATAACAATCCAAAATTCATTAGAAATTAAACATAGGCATTATCGAAACAGCTTTGTAGTAAAGTAATCAATACAATCACGTCCAAACAACGGTTTATCAAATATATTTTTTACTTTCCTCGGTGCGACTCCCTTTTCATAGTTTGAAACACGAATCAAAAAACCATTTATGGTATATTCAAATCTATTAGTCGTAGGGTCGATTCGTCATAGCTCCTTGCTTTATAGCCCAACAGTAACACGAGTGCCATTAACAATTACTTTATTATAATATTAACAAAGCCGCGAACAGTAGTTAGGGGACGCTTTTGTTTCAATTTCATTGTGTAACTATCGCTAGAGATACTTAATATTTAGATACAGGCTAATTTGGGTCTTATCTTGACGTAACTGTGGTCAATTCCGCTTATAACAGTTTCAAACATTCGACCATCGTTCCGTATAGTAGGTACTTGAGAATTATTACGATAATTTGCATAGACGCGACGAGTTTTACGAAATGGGTCCCATGAATGGAAACGAATGGAAACGTAATTTTTATTGCTATTAACTGCTTAAATTTGGTCAGTTTGGTATATACTGGAATCGGAAAGGTAGATTCATAACAATTTCCGACAAAAATAGATGTTATACTGTCGAGATAGGCTTTTAGAAGTTAACTATGATCAATAAATTGTCGCTTACAAATAACCTTTTTTTTTGCTCCAAACATTACTGATTCTTATAAAATAATAAAGAATGAAAGACACATTTTCTTTACAAAAATACATATACTTATGCTATATATATATATATATATATATATTTTTTTTTTTTTTTTGAAATATTGATTTAATTATTACGAATAACAGTTTGAGATATTCCGAATACGTTTTTATTCGCGATATTGCAACACCTTGAACCTCATTCTCTTATTTTTATTACCTTTACTTCTTGTATCTCAATTATTCTCTTTTTATCTTTGTCTCGTAACCCTAAAACAACGAACCATGAAACACTTACCTAGTTTTACATCACTTCAGCCTATCGCAGTCCACTGGCATATAGGCCTCCACAAGGTCGCTCCAAAAATAGCGTGAACTCGTATATGTTGCCCATAATCACCACGCTTGGCAGGCGGATTGGTGACTGCAAGGCTGGCTTTGTCGTACCAAAGACGCTGATGCCCGTCTTCGGCCTGTATATTTCAAAGCCAGCAGTTGGATGGTTATCCCGCCATTGGTCGGATTTATAAGTTCCAAGGTTGTAATGGAACTGTGTTATCCCTTAATCGCCTCTTACGACACCCACTGGAAGAGAGGAGGTGGATATATTATTATGAATCTGTGTTTTGTTCCCTCTGTTCAGTGAGTTAACCCGATCCCAAGACGTTAGTCGTAGAGCTGGCAGAGGCGACATACAGGTGCAGTACGCACGCGCACGCACGCACGCACGCGCACGCGCGCACGTGCGCCCACACACTCACACTCACTTGCAGAGAGGCACACATCACCAATCATCAACACTACTGCTTTAGACGTCGGGGTATAAAATACAGTGTATAAATATATTATTTGTTATTCATATACAATGACACTGATGTACACACACACACACACACACACACAAACGCGCGCGTGCGCGCACTCAAACACACACACACTCGCCATTTTTTGCCTTAGTTCTTGTACGTTCCAATCAAATAAACTTTAATTTTCTTTAAATTATAAACTTTAAATGCATTGTTTTTGTTTAAACTAACGGAATCGTATTAAACTAATGGAAGGGACTGGACCCCACGACACAGGGAATCCTAGTGTGGGACCAGAGACATATTGTTCTTTTTGTGACTAAATATTACTGATGTGTTAATGTTACGTACTAACGTTTGAAGAAATAAAGATTTATTATTATTTATTATTTATATTCTTTACTGCCGTAGCTACACAGCTTAGTATCTAGTTTTACATGACATCGACGAAATAAGATCTCAGAACGTCAGCGCTCACAGTATAAATAGAACAATCCTTACACGGTATTCATTATGCATTATGGCATCTCTACAATACAAGCGCAATATGTTCTAGATTACATAGCAGAACTATTCAATGATGTAAAACAGTTTGAAACAAGTTTTATTTTGGCGCAGCACTCATGGGTCATATCAGGTTGAAGTCTCCAAACAAATGTTTGTCCTTTTTTTGTATTTCCAAACCCTAGATAAAACAGAAAGTTATGCCCGTTGACTGTGAAGTGTTTATTTATTATTTATTTATTTACTAGCTGTGCCCACGACTTTGTCCGCGTGGAATTTAACAAAATAGTTATTGCTCGGTTCGCACAGTAAAAATGAAAAAAAAAAAATTCAAATAAAGTAGCCTAAGTTACTCCTTATTACATCAGGTATCTGCCAGTGAAAGGCACAGACAGACAAAAATTATAAAAATGTTATTTTAGTATATGTATCTACCGTGTATACATACATATCATTGGCCTAAGTCCGTCTATTGCAGACGATTTAGACAGTGTCAGACAGTCACTGTGTTGCCTAGGACACTCTTCAGGAAAACGCAGAGTTGCCTAAGCTCTGCGCTACCCTCTCGACCTCACTGGCTAGGCCCACAGTAACGACGAGTCGACACGTGTGGATCCAGTTCGACTGCAGGAGTCTTTCGAATTTTAGAGCTATGCCAGGAATACTTGACGGGGACCCCGTTCCGGGTTTCAAATGAAGTTTTTCTTCTCCATGACCCTGATGATTTTGAGCCAGGTTTTTCCCTTGGTCGCCTTTTACGACCCCCACGGGAAGAAAGGGGGCGGTGCTATTCTACTCGGCCGACACTACACAGCATATACATACATATGAATTAAGTAAAAAGCGGTTTTTTAATATTACGAATAGACACTCCAATTTTATTTATTTGTATAGATTTTGAAATGAAACTGAATTTCAATACTACTGCATTAAAAAAAAATAGATTTGTCTGTTGACATTATAATATGAAACTAAAACTGTTAAATTGATATAATTGTTTCATTATTAGAAAATTAGATTAATTGAAACCAGAACATGCTATTATATCACGCCACATCTTGTAATATTCTTAATAAAACAACTATTTAAATAACAACGTGGGGGCAATAATTGTAAGTACCTAGTTGGGAGAATTGTGATCAATTCACCATAATTTTTGATACACTTTCTAAAAATAAAGTTCTTTCTAAAAGTAAATAAAATGCCAACTAAACTCACATGTTGTTCATTTTTCGACGTACAACTTGAGGCTGATAAGTCCAAATTAGAAAGGGAACAAACGAAGATATAAAATTAAGAATCTTAAATATGTCATAATATGGAACTAAGCAGGTGAAAACGAGAGGAATATCTAGTATAAGTACAAATCCACCATGCAACTGTGTAAAATATTCCACAAACTCGATTTAATGTTCACTCTTATATACTTTTCACAAATATAGTCCTTAATACTATATTTACAAAGATTGAAATAGATACAATGCATTATCTACAGTACACAGTACAATCGGTAGCCAACATTATCTATGCTAATTCTGACGGCTGCACGTCGGGTTCATTAAGGCTGCTTTAAATGCAATCTATGTACTATATCTATTTTTTTCGGCATTGTTGTTGAGCCGTTGTCATGACAACAGATATCTTTACAGTCTAGGCAAGTAACATAACATCAACAATTGCGAGGATATACTGTATTCAGAAAGATTACAACTATCGACTTTTATTAAGAGATTAATTTGTCTGCCTTTACAAGTATTTCAGATTTGTTCGTCATTGATGTATTCTAAAAGGGATGAAATTATTTTTTAAATATATTTACCATTAGAAATCTACATTATACAAACGTAGATTATAAAACGTCAAAATATTAATACAGAAATTATATATAAAACACCAATCTATGAATCATCATAGTAACTGACAATCTCAAATTTCGAGTCTAAATGTACAAGCGGATGTGAAAGCGGAGTTCCAAAACTAAAACTTAATACATTTTGTGATATTTTTGACATTACTTTTATAAAAAAATATAATAGAAATAGATTGATAATTTCATCATTGTCATTATAATCATCCATGGAATATTACGAAAAACTATTTTATAAAGTAGTATAATTTTTTCCTCGGTAAAGAATAACATGAATTTAGTGAAACCTAATTCACGATTTACTTCAAGCGCCCTTCCTTATAGAACAAATCTCATCAAACATGGGCAAATGTTGACCAAATTCTCATACCGATAATCTATCAGATCTCATAGACTCTCATAACCCTGTATGAGAATTTGGTCTGCATTTGTCCATGTTTTATGAGATTTTTTCCATAGGGTTATGACATTCTATTGCTTAGTTATTACTAAGTCTTGTGTGTTTTTACAGATCCCTACCAGATGTTTGGACCAACAAGCAGTCGTCTAGCTAATTCAGGTATTACATTAAATTCTTGTTTCAACGAAGGTATGTAAAGACAATAACCATCTCATTTCTTTTTGTTAATTGTTTAGTAAATTAAAAGTTAAAAAAATACGTAAATGCACTAAAAATAATAATATAAATTTTTCGTTTGAAACTTATACTATCAACCAATAATTTCCTTACACAATTTAAATTATATAAAGGTTTCAGTAGGTAAGTGCCTAGTTTAAAAATGTTAAAAATTAGTAAAAATCAGATCAATTTATTTAATTTACTTGTATATCTACGAAAAAATGCAGTCGAATTGAGAACCTCCTCCTTTTTTGGAAGTCAGTTAGTAAATCTCGCGACATGCTTTGTGCCACAAATGTTCCGCCGTCTATATTATCTAGATTACATTATTTGGATAATTTTAGAAATAGTAGATAGCCAGTTTCTATACAAGCTTTTATCAAAGACTAAAGGATATTTATCTGCCATATCATATTATTTCAGTACCTGTAGATAGCAAGAGTAAATAGCTAATACTAGATTACTCCTAGTCAATACTGAGTTCGGTATTAGTCAATACTGAGGTCAGTAAACAGTCCTAATTGACTTTACGTGCAAATAATACTAGTTACTGTTGATAACCGGTCAGTATAGCTTCATGTGGGAACATAGAGGTCACGAAATTGTGTTGTATGTTATCTGTCTACGATCGACCCTTTGTTGGAAAGTCAAAATGTTAATGGGCTAACAACGCTTGTCGTAGGGTCACGGCATTAATAGCTAGGGCTACTTAAATTAACCAACTTAGATCAGATTTAAGCAAATATCCTGAATGTACATATTACATTTATTTAGCTGGACTTCGTATCGCCGTGTTATTTCTTTTTTATTATGATATGTTGGTTTTATTTTATCAGGCTTTATCTGGACAACACTGGAACACAAAAAAATATATAATTATGGCTATCCAATTTGCTGCAGGAAATATACGGCTACGTTTAAATTTTAAAGCGTTCAATAGTTATTTTAAAGTTACATTATGTGAAACACAACTAAATATTTATATCTAGAATCACAACATTTTTTTACGTTTTAAAATACCTCGCAACGTAAAAAGCAGCTGCGCTTGATTTTACAACCCTATTATATTTAAAAACGAATTAAAATAACACAACAAATTAAAATAAATTACCTTGGTCGGCTTTACGCCTGTAAATCAAAGCATATAATTACGTTACATTACAATATCGTGGGCAAGTGTGTTCGTGAGATACTTGGCACGTGGCAGCAACCCTAAGCTGTAACGTAGGTTCACACGCCCTCACCTGTGACCGGAGTCAAATGATACGATGAATAAGTCATACCTACTTAATTTTGTCGCTACAATAAAACATGGGGTTTTTATTGAATACAGATTTATATGATAAAATAATATCTAATAACACTTTGAGATAGGTTTCTACATGGAAGGTATAAAAATAAATATTATCACTAGTTGTTGGTTTAGTCGAAACTTTATAAGGAAAAAAAGAAACAAAATAATGAATTAATATGTAATTAAATAGGTATAAAGAGTTTGAAAATAAGTTTACTATTGAAGTAGAACTTGTTTACGCACGCTTGACTTGGGGAGTAAGCTGGTGAGTGTGTGACGATAGCGTAACGAAAAGTGTGATCGAGCGACGTGAACGGAGTAAGAGGTGCGAGCAAACATTTTCTTTCTCTCTTTCTCTCATAGCCAGTCACACTTCGTATATCTAAGACACAGTGCAGGCCTATTGTGTAGAAGTTTTACGTCAGTCGTGTGGTCTAAAGCAGACTCTTTTTTTTATTGTTATTGATTTTAAATAAAAATTGTTACATATACATGTGTCTTTTTTTAATTAAAATAATGAAAATATAGTTACACCCTATTCTTAGAGCTATCAAAGAAAACTGATAGCGCATAAATAAGTATCTGATTAAAATATTTTATCTTTTCTTTGGAATCATAATGCCATTGTTTAGTGAAAAGACAAAAATTCTTTACAATAACTATCAAATAAGATGTTTCTTCTTCTTCAAGTTAAAATGGCTTTCAATAGTGCCATGAGCATAGATGATTTCGCCAATGTCACGTAGAAATCAAATAAGATCTCAATAGTCTGAAAATGATTCAGTTCACCTGATCTTTTCATCTAGACAATTAAATCAGGACTAAACGACAGACCCAGAGAATAGGCGCAGAAGATAGACAAAGGACCAGAGCATTGTGAAAGAAAATCTAAAACATTTTATTTATCAGCATTCAGCTATTGAATATGAAGTAATTGTATTGTATCTGTGGAAGATAGATATCAGTCAATATAACGGCACCCAATTTATCACTCAGTTTATCTGAAGTGTAGCGACAATTTTGAAGTTAAAATTAAGTAATTATAGAATGCTCATAAAGAGAGCTGCAAATAGGCACAGCATAAAACAGTCAAGAGAAACGTAGGTGCGATAAATAATTTTCAAAAGCTAAAAGTAATTAAGTTACATATTAAGAAATGAGTGATAGCACAAACATGCCACTGAGGTTTACTTCATAGAAACGATTCCCGTGATATTTAAAAATTTTAATCTTAAAAAATTATAACTGAGGTACACCGGCCACAGCTGGTAATTTTCTAGTCAATATATGGAGCGGTCCGACTGGAGTAGTACCTTGACCTTACAGAAGATCACGGCTAAATAATACTGATCGAGAGCAGTGTTGTGTTCCTGGTGGTGAGTAAGGTGACCTGAGCTCCTGGGGGGAATCGGGGATAAGCTCGGCAACGCGCTTGCAATGCTCCTGGTGTTTCAGACGTATATAAGCTAAGAGAATCGCTTATCATCAGGTGAGCCGTACACTTGTTTGCTGATCTAGCTATATATTATAAAAAATAGAAAAGAAACAAATTTTAATTAATAAAATAACAAAACTCTAACATCAAAATATGAATAAACATTTGCCATTCGTATCAGTACGGTAATGCTGGTATATCACAATTCTAACTTACATTCACAGCTAAAATCGCTGTAAAATGTCACAGTCAGCCTCACTAAGCGTCAGCGTCATTGAACGTCAGTGTCAGTTGTGTCACAATATTTTACTTCCCACGTTTCTTTTTATCACGGGCGCCATATCGTTTCTTAAGGAGTTAATTCTAAAAAGCAAAAAAGTAGCAAATTGAAAATATATAGTATGTGAATCCACTTTTGCAGCTTAAGTTTTTGTTGTGGATCATTGCGTCGACGACGATTAATTGCGAGTCGTAAAATCGATGAGGCATAACAGACAATGCCTCAAGCTTTCCCAGCGAGGCGAGAGGCGAGCACAAACGTTGTGACTTCTACATAATCGATTGAGTATAAATCACAGGGATGCCACGCTCGTGTGAGCCGGCCAATTCGCTAGTGGTGTGTGTAGGGTGAGCAAAATAAAGAAAAAATAAATTCTGCTATTTTTTTTGTGAAAGCAAATAATTACAGTTATTAGACAACAATAACAAAATAATTATGATAATAGTAAATAATTATAAAAAATATGTATTTTTTATTTTGTATTGCTGGTAAATCGTTTTACTTAATACGTCAATCGTATAAATATTTTTTTGACAACGGTATTTGGTTCCAGTCGGCCGCATTCGGCTCAAGTCGTGCGTAATCGTAACACAGCCGCCCAATATCGCAACATGTGGGAACGACTCTGCCTGTTATACCTTTGGATATATTTATATGTTTGTGGTTTAACGAAAATTCATAATCGAAGAAAATATAGATGAAAAAAATATATTGAAGTAAATCGATCTAGCATAAATATTACCTAAAAATATAGTTACTAGGTAATTACATTTTTTTTACAATTATCTGTTTTCGTACAACACCGTCATCAACATAGTACCTACCGTCACAAGATAATCTTTTATATACATAAAAAGTAATTTTTAAGAGCTTCACTCGTTCACATAGTGCACCATTCTATTTTATTATAAATGTTTGTTACGAGAATTATATGTACATGATATTTAAAATATCGTTCGCCGAATGACCTAACTAAATCTGACAAAAACTCATCAATCTCTCTTTACAAAATAATATCTAAAACATTAGTAGACTTTTTTTCTTTCTATTCTGTACCATAGTGGAGCGCCTAGGGCGTTAAAAACATGTCAACCTCGGATTACCTTTACAGTAAATGAAATTTTATAATTCAAAGTGGAATGTTTAGCTGATAATAATTACAAATAAGTTTACGTCTATTAAAAAATAGTGATCTCGATTTAAAAAAAAAATGAAAACATTATAATAGTTTAAATGATACAATACTTCATAATATTATGCTGTAAATCATTTTTCCATAGCCTAATATTAGACAGTAATTAGGAAAAAGAAATAAATGAAGCAAAATGAAAGAAGGAAAAAAAACGTTCATGAAATCATTTGTTTTCTTGAACAATTTCAACAAACCCCCTCTCTTTCCGTGGGTGTCGTAAGCGGCAACTAAGAGATAACACAGTTCGACTACCACATTGGAACTTATAATGTCGACCGATGGCGGGATAACCATCCAACTGCTAGCTTTCAAATACACAGGCCGAAGATGGGCAGCAGCGTCTTCGGTTCGACAAAGCCAGCCCTGCGGTCACCGACCCGGCTGGCTGCCCAGCGTAGTGACTACATCAAAAAACATTAGTTCGCGCCATACGCCACATAATGTTTGGCGCGTACTTGGAGAGGTCCAGCAGTGGACTGCGATGCGCGATGCACAAATTATCACATTTTAATATAGTTTTATTTTAAATAATAAAAAAACAAAAGCACAAAAATGTTTCGGTAAACTTTACACTTTATAGTATAAAAAAGAAAAACCCCCTCAACCATTTCAATTCATTCACTGTAACAAAAGTCTGAGGTCAATACCCCCAGACACTCCACTACTAGTTAAGTGAAGCTTTTGTAAGCTATCCAAATAAAATAAAATATCTTTTAAGTAAGATAAAATATTTTAAAATTTAAGAAATTGTAAAATAGAATATTATTACTATTTTTAATAAGTTAAGCTTTATGAGAACAACAAATTTATTAATAATTTCAGGTTTCTATGTATAAGATTAAGGGAAACATTTTATAAAAATTGTATAATAGGGTGCGGCATTACAACCCGCTTTATTGCTCCGTAATAGCAGGGTAGCTCCGTAATAATAGTATTTGATAGTAACATCTAAAATAAGAATAATTATTGATATATTTTCCTACGGAATAACTAGCTTCTGACCACGACATCGTCTGTATAGGGTTCAGAACTAAGCCAAAGTAATAATTCTAAAAGCCAATTAAATGTAGCCTGTGAATTTAATCTCTTAAACTTGATTTAGCAAGTAAAGTCAAAGCAAATGATTTAAACATAGTATTTGTAAAATAACTGATGTTTATTCAAATAATAAAAAAAGATTTCTTTCGCGGTTGCAAGTTTTGTCCGTAATTTCGGTACAAAACGTTCCCTGTGGCCTAGTCCATAGATTGGACTAAGTCATGTCAATTTGAATTTAAGGACATCGAGTAGTGGCAGCGCGATACTCGTTTGTCATACACGAAGAAGCGAACAAAGCAAAATAACGACTTTTTTTCCAGAATGAATATTTGATTTGCTATTATACATATTACACTACAAATAATTTCGTTAAATATCTGGAGCGCTTAAAATTTGCATGTTTCGATTTTGTTACGTGTTGATACAATTATTATATTATTATAATAAAAATGTTTCCTAGGGTCCGGACAAATCCAACTATGGCAGTTCCTTCTAGAGCTCCTAAGCGACTCCAGTAACGCCGGATGCATCACATGGGAGGGGACGAACGGGGAGTTTAAGTTAACAGACCCAGACGAAGTGGCCAGGAGGTGGGGAGAACGTAAATCCAAGCCGAACATGAACTACGATAAACTTAGCCGAGCTTTGAGGTAAAAAATTCAAAATAATCGTATCATACGGATGGACGTTGGTACGGACTTGTCTCACTATAGACAAGCCAGAAATGCGCCGCTTTGCGATTTCATGGGTACCCATTCTGCTGAGCGAAACTTTTGCGAGTCTTCTTAATTACATATTATACTTTTGTTATTAATTGTATATTAAAGTATGTAGTGTTTTAAATTTCTTATTTAATATTGTTCCTCTTGTACAGATACTACTACGACAAGAATATAATGACGAAGGTACACGGTAAACGATATGCATACAAGTTCGATTTCCAAGGACTCGCTGCGGCCACGCAACCTGCGGCCAGCGATCCCGCTTATAAATATCAAAGCGATTTATTTATGAGCTCGTATCACCACTCGGCCAAGCTTTCCTCTTTCATGGCTCCACACGCAGCCATGCCAACATCGACAGGTAATTAAATTATTCCAGTTCATATCCTGTGTAATCGATTGAAAAGCGTTGCGATTTTGGCATAAACAAATAAACCACAAGGTTACAAAACGATATTTTAAAATACTTTTACATGGAAGGAAATATTTAAAAGAATCATTTTTTAGGAATAAAATCAAAAATAAATGTGTATCTAAGTCGGCTGTTATCTAAAACTGCCTTTACCAAAATTGTCTTTTAGGAATAGTCGCCTACGAAGTTTAAAAATGGCCATTTTACCGAAACTGATCAAAATTGATTGACATCCTTAACACACTAACAGCTTGCACTAGAAACCAAACTTAATTGCACTAGAAACCATAAACCTTATAAATTATAAGAATTTTTATTTAATAAAGAACGAATAATTTTGGTTTACATCTGACAACTTTAAAATCCATCGACTGTAAGCGGCATACGGATTCTTAGAGTAGTATAAATAGTCCTGTATTAGTTAATATCATTCACCCTTCAATCGCAGCAGAGTGTAATCTGCATCGAATGCTAATGTACACTTACTGAACAAATATTGCCTTACTGCTTCAACTTGGATGTCAGCGCCATGAACCGCTTCATGCTCTTGACTTAATGGAATAAACATTCATTTTCTCAGCTTTTCTCTGGTACATGTAACAGGTTCAAATAGTTTTTTTTTTTATCACAGTAACATTAAGATTTTAAAAGTATGTTTATACATATATTTAAAGTATTTTGATTACACCGTTAAGTAAAAAAATAATATATTAAATATTATACAGAAATCTAAGTCTACGAAATGGTCTACGAATGTAACAAACACGTTGCTCTATGTAGTCTATGGTAACAAATAACGAAGTAGTGGGATGTGTTTACATTTTTTTTTTTTTTAATAATAAAATAGGATCTTCAATTAAACAATCTTTTCAAGTAATTAAATCATACAGACGTTTTGTAACCTTGTAAAATGCTTTGCGACGATCGCGAAATATTGCCACTGCGAATTTATTTATTATAACAAGTTTTGAGGTTTTGTATACCTAATTATCAAGTAATTATTACATGTCCATGTATGACTCTTAATAAAAAATACTATAAAACTAGAAAAAATACCATTCGTTAATAAATATAATTGGTAACTAATAGTATATTGTCGGAACATTTTGCTATATAATTTTTCGAGTATTTACTCACAAACACATTTCACCCATTGCAACTTATATTAACTTAGGTTAGCAAACTTTGTTTCAGCGTCAATATTCCCGTCAGCGTCATGGAGTAACTGGGGAGGTGGTGGAGGCAACCTCTACTCCCCCCACTCAATGGCTCCTCCCCACGTGACGTCACACCTTGGCTCCTACCCGCACTACGCATGACCGGCCTACTATAACCATGAAACGACATATGACATTGTTTGACTCGAACTTACCAGTCGATTCTGAAAACTATTCGTTTTATTTTATTAGGCGTAATTGGATTGTATCTCTACAAAGTATTTTATATCATATGCACTCAAAAAAAGAGACGGCATTAGTTCCTTTTCTATGGAACAAATTGGTAACTTATTTTTAGAAAATAATATTTAACAGTAATTTAATGAAAATAAGTATCAATAACACTTTTTATAAGCCGTACTGTTCAACTGAATCTCAGGGTATTTGAAAAGCCATTTTAATTTGTTAACAATCACATATTTTAATTTATTAACAATCTAATTTTTTAATTTATTTATTAATTAAAGTATACATAATTAATTTATAACTTGACGCGTATGTCTGTAGATGTGGAGCGTCACTAGTCTTTTATCAAAGAATGTAAATAATAGATACTCATTAAATAAGTAGAACTATGTTATTTATTTAGGATATCAAGTATAAAAATTTTATTCATCATATAACCTTATCAAATATAAGGATTCCTTATGACATTTTAAGCGATATTGCATTCTTAACATTAGCAATCAAAATTACAACTTTTGTATGAATATATTATATTTATAATCAAAGCCATTACCAAACCGAGAATCGATTCTGTAATCAGTATGGCAAAATTACATAACTGTGACTCAGTTATAATTAATAAAGCTAAAGATTTCAACGAATAAAATGCATATTAATTACATTTATCATCGAAAATTTTTGGTTGAAACCTAATACGAATTTATAATAGTTTATTCATTTTAAATCAAACAAATACCTTCTGTAAATTCTACGAGTATAATACAGTTACTGATACAGATAAATCGTGATAATCATTGCAGTATTATTTGTATAATTTTAAAATAAGTTTGTGTATGTAATATGGTGATAATAATTTTCAAAATTGATTTTGATATTAAAATTATTGCTTCTAGGAGATGATAATTGTAATTCCATAATATTTTAAGCCTCCTTTATACTTTTTTTAAGTTTATTGTTGTTAAAATAAAGTCACTGTTATACTCAACGTGGTAATTATAATAGAGTATCAACATAGCGATCATTAGTATTGTAAAAGTTATTTTCGTTTGCCGATATTATCAAACAGAGTAGTCGTATAAGTATAATGTGTTATAACGGATAAATTACTCATTTTGAGATTGGCGATGAAAACACCGTTGTTAATATTATTTTAATGAATAAATTGTAAAGTCTCCAAGTCGTATTATAACTAAACTTCTACATAATGTAAAAGGAAAAATGCCATGATAAAGACATACATATGTATGTATAATTGAATGGTATAATGATGAAAGTGTAAAATATTTTTATTACTTTGTGAGAGTTTTTCTTCTTCCCTCTTTACAAATTCTATTATCGCATGTAATAATGGAGGGTCAGAAGCCAACTTGTGGGAATTGCGACAATTCAATTCTTCGTGCGTTGTTTGCGTGACAATGAACTGGAGAAGGTGCGCGTAATATTCCAACGGTCTCCAAGGGATTGTATATAAGTAGGTATTATTTTAAAAGTGCAATCGTATAATTATCGATAAAATGTAGAAAATATAATGATTAAATTAAATTATTTTCTGTTGTATATTTTGATTAATTTATAAAACATTTTGCTTTACTTTTAATTGACCTAAAATATATTTATACATTCCTTTTTTCGATTATATTTAGAATGATAATTACTAGTTTGTAAAGTTTTTAAAAACCATTGATTTATATTTATCATTCCGAGTCAACTTTTCTCTGAGATATAAAACAATATTTAATTAAATATAATGTAATTGATAATGTTTAGTTACCTTACTTGTGATCTTATACGTAATGTGCCGGTGATTTTTATTTAAAAAAGTTTTATTTACATAATTAATAATTTATTATTACTTTATTTTAAATTTTATTCAAATGCATGTGTCGGAATAACGAATCCGTTTAGTCGTAGTACCATTGTATAGATGTTATTGTATTTGGAAATGAATAAAACAAATGAAAAATATGTAATTTGTTTATTACACCTTTATAACGGCATGATGAATTTTTTTTTTCAGACACTACAAGATATACCTAAATAATGGTTCCAGCAACATTAAGTATTTTACATTTGTACGTATATGGCCTATGTTCATCTAAACAAAACACTGAAATTTTATTATACAACTACATCGGCAAACAAGCGCACAACTCACCTGATGGTAAGCGATTACCGTAACTTATACACGCCTGCAACACCAGAAGCATCGCAAGTACGTGCTTAAGCTACGGTCACTTTACTCACCACAAGACCACAACACTGCTTGAAAGCAGTATTATTTAGCTGTGATCTTCTGTAAGCTCGAGGTTCTTCCCCAGTCGGGCTGCTCCAGATTTTGAGTATTATATTTCCTGCTGTACCCTCCTAGCTCAGTAAAAATTGTGTTATTGTGTAAAAGGAGATTTTCTATAGAACACCCTACAGTTTATCAGATCTATTCATACCACACTCACTCAATTCAGCCTATGGTAGTCCACTGCTGGACATAAGCCTCCCCAAGTTCGCCCAAGACATCCCGGTTTTCCGCAATCCTCATCCAGCCTACACTAGCAATCTTACGTAGATCGTCGGTCCAGCTCGGCAGATTTTGACGGGACGTTCACTGCAGGCAGTTAGCTGATGTAGTAAGGAGTACTTTTAATTTATAAATTTATTTATTTTATAACTCTGCGAACTGAACTATAATAACTTATTTATTACATTTCACGCGGACGAAGTCGCGGGTACAGCTAGTTAAGAGCCATTTCACAATTTTACGCTCTGCAAGTTTAGGTAAATTTGGTCGCATCGCGCGAGTCGTACGAGCCGCGCGATCTTTGTGCTAGTACGTATAGTGTGACAACCAAAAGACCATCGTGATCATTTTCTGATGTATAATAAAAATTATAACTATGGTATAAAATGTTTTTTACATAATTAATTTGTTAAAAATGTCAAGTATGTTATATAACAACAGTCAATAAATTTAAAATAAAATAAAAAAAATCAATTTTATGAAACAATTTTTTAAAATTGATTTAGTTTTTTCAGTTTACGAATGAATCTAATATTTACGATATGAATAAAAAAGCATTTAATGACATCGACACCGACAAACATATTAATTAACAAATAACAAGACAAACAGATTGAAATGCCTATTTGTATTGATAGTGTGAGAAAAGAAAATTAAATTATACATTTGTTTACAGAAATTATCATTATATTATTTTACAGTCATTTTCGTAATATGTTTATTTTATTTATATTTTATTATGAAAGTATCAAATGCGTTTTATCCGCTATAACAACAGGCGCTTGGCGCGTGTGAGCGAAAGAGACGGCTGCGCAGAATTTGACGTGGACCTTACCTCTAAGAGCGCTAGCGCTCGACTGATTTACCGGGCTTGATGCGTGGCAATATATACTATCTTTTTATTATTTAATATAAAATGTATTAAAAATAATTACATCTTTTAATTATTTTTTTTGTATTCCTTAATGATGTAAGTTTACTTTGATGAAGATAGTTCGTAAAAATTTCTTAGTTTTCTAAGAGAAATATCGCTTTTAAAATTGTACTTATTTGGAAAATATTCGTAACTTTAAATTTTTTTTATCGTTTAATAGAGATACAAATGGAATAAAAATATATGATAGTGTGCGACAAAATTATATTCCACATATTATGATATTTTTTTAAAATGGTTTCAACGTAGAGGTTATTGAAAAGTAGGACTTCAAAGTATACATTGCGACCGTTTACCCAGGGAGGAGGCTGATGAAAAGGTTAATAATTTTATACACATAATATAAATCAAAATTCTGATCTGACTATGGACTACAACAAAGGTTGCTCTATTATATTTCAAGAATATAAATTACATTATTGCATCCAACACTGAGATTAACGACGTCAAAATATTACAATTTCGCGGATTGTTACCGATTTTTGTGAAATGGCTCTTAATAATAATCTGTTAAATATTTCTAGTTTTACCATTTAAATTAAAAATTGGGCTTCTATTACATTCAAATCTTATATTACGAATAAATAATAATAAATCAATTAAAATAATATTCGTAACTAACTGCAGAATTACTTTCTGAGGTTGATATTTCCGAGTTTGAATTATAAGAAAGTACTAAAAAAAATCTTTAACTAACATCTCTCACTGTATTCAAAGGTAAGTAGAATGTATTGTACCTGCTCACAGACTGGTTTAAAAAAGATTGAGTAGGTACTTTTTCACTTATACTGACATTCTATTTAAATATGTTTTATATTGATCTTAAACAGGAGCAACTTTGTAAGTTGGACTCAAGAATAGCTTTTTTTCCCATATTTGCAACTAATTTTACTCTATGAATATAACCTTTTAAGTTTTTAGTAACTTATTCTTCGATCTGTGGAAAAATACTTGGAAAAATATATGTTTATTAATTTTGTTTTGAAAACAATCAAAGAATATGATCTTATTAGTGGTATACTGGTGTAGGTAAATGAAGGTACTAGATAACCGCAACCCAGAAAGATTATATTGTGACAGTGTTGTACTTAAAAAAAAAATCTATGTAATTTACTATTTTATTACATGTATAGATTATAAAATGATTGTTATAATTGTACAAAAAAAAATGAAAATAATGATAAAACGTATATGTATATACGGTGATTTTTTTTTCTATTAAAACATATTAAGACTCTTTATACAAAATGATTGAGTAAAAAAATAACATATCTGACAGTTGTTAATCTCAATTTTCTTTTTAAACTAAACGATCGTGAAGTTGAAATAAATATATTGAATATGCAACGAATGAACTATATTCTTGGCGTGATACGTCCTCGACACCTTTTTAACAAATCCAATTGTTATACAAAGGACGTAAATGATATAAAGAATAAAAAATTCTATCATTCCGATGAGCCGACACAACCATTTGATAATTTACCTTTTAGAGTCAGCAACAGGTAAATAACTTGTTTACTACATCTAAATAGGGTAATAGAACAAGTTAAAAATATGTTTTAAGGAATGACATAGCAGGAAATATACTGCTCAAAATTTGAAGCAGACTGACTGAGGAAGCATCTACTTGAAGCTTACAGAAGATAGCCAAATAATACTGCTTCAAGTAGTCTTGTGTTCTTGTCGTCAGTAAGGTGTTCAGAGCTCCTGGGAGCTTTGGGGGTAGGTTCGGCAACGCGTTTACGACACTCTTAGTGTTGCTGGAGTCCACAATCTACGGTAACCGTTTACCACAGTTTTTAACAGGGGTCATATACTTGTTTGCCACTCTGGTAGATTAAGAAAAATCTAACAATGAGAATAACCTGATGATGACCATCAGATCCAGATCTCCTTTTTATGGAAACCTATCTATCTATACATACCCACTGATACAGATAAATTACTGTAATTCGTAAAATGTATCATAAAACGTTCAACTAATTTCGTCATACATACTATCCTGTCTATATATTATATTCTATCCTATATATACCTACTATTCTATCTTCTATCCTATCATCTACTTTCGATCTGAGCAATGAACGCAGCCATATATATATGTAAGTATGTATGATTACACACACATTTATTTTTGTATACATTTTTGGGTCGTATACAAATGTTCTTATAAATGTTATGAATAGTACTTTATTGTCTTTCTTTGACTTGGTATTTTGAATAATACTTTTTTGTAAAAGATCTAAATATAAACAATAATTAAAGACTATTGGGTATAGAATTAAACAGAGAGTACTTCAAACTTTGAAGTCTTTCAATTTCAGCGGTGTAGCTCTTTGTCGCATCTCCCCAACTTTTCTTAAAGAAACAACTTGTCTTTATAGCAACATACTATTTATGGTCTATGTCGAGCTATGGAAATGGTAAAATAGTCTCAAATACCATCTCCTTTGTCCTCATCTTTATTTTGTACTTTCCCAGGAATGAGTCGAGCAAGTCAACTTCATCCATAGGCTGATTGTAGTTACGTACAATTTGTAAAGTCAAAGTCGATAAGTATATATTTCTTTTGTTTTTTACAAAACCTTCTTACTTTTTGAGTAGGGTATTTTCCTACAAAAGATGAAGACAGCACCACTGGTTTGTTATCATACCACATAACTGTGACAATATCTGTGCCATTTACATTGCCTACCCATTTCTCCGAATATCCTCTTTTCTTTTTGCTACTTTCTAGATCTTCCAATGATGGTATTTGTATAGATTTTCCTTGTCGTCCTTTGTTCACGGTTTCCATAAAATATATTCCTTCATTTGCAAGATGCGTAATCAATTCAGGGCATGTGCAGTAATTATCAAAGAATAACTTGTAAATCCTTGGGAATAGGCCAAGTCAGGCTCATTAGGAAGCCTCAGATCTGAATTATTCTCCATTACAATGTATATTTTGAAGTCGTACACAAATCCTCGATCATCACATAGCACCAACAGTTTAAACCCCCATTTTTGAGGCTTATTAGGTAGATATTGGCGCAGCATTTTAGAGGCTTTAGTAGCGCATATCTGCTCATCTACTGACAATGCTTCTCGTTTGGGCATAGATTGACTTTTTTTGAGCATTTCTAATAGAAACTGATTTTATGGAAACGATCGTGTCCTGCAGTACCTGCTGGCGGCTGAATGGTGTTGTCATTGTAGTGTAGATATTGCCGATTTTGTTCAAACTGGTTTACTGACATGATATTTCTTATTAATGGCAAACGTAATTCAGATTCCCAGTCCATTCGATTATGCGGCAGTGAGGCAATGCTCATTAGCAGACGATATCTATGTACTTTTTCAGCTCTGTAACGCTTATAGAAAAGGGCTTTGGTGGGTTTTTTGTACACTTAGCTTGCGCATTTCTTCTACGATATGGCTTAGAATATCATCATCAAAGAAGTACAAGAAATAATGCAAAGCAGTTTCAAGTTCAGTAATCGGTGGCTCTAGATCGGTTTGCCCACAAAACTCATGGTTTGTTGGATGGAAAACTTTTTTTTCCAGATGTCGCTATTTTCTAGCGACGGATGCAGCAAGTGTAGGAACAGCATCTTTTGGTGCGCAGTAGACGCAGAAGATACAACTGTTAATTGACGTGTTCGTGAAGTAGTTGATCTGGATGTACTTGGAAAAGCAGGAATTGAACCACTGGGATTTGATATATGCTGCTGCATATCACAACCATAGGACCCTGATAATGGTGCAGCGGGTTTATACCTGTTCGATGAAACAAATTGCTCTTCATCATCCGTATCACTAAACGTTTCACAAAGTTTGTTGACGGTAGATCGAATAACGGCAATGTCATCGTCACTTTCACCGCCTGAGGAGTTTATGTCAACTTCACTGTCTAATGGTATTGTCAAATATTTTTTGATTTGAGCGCTGGATACGGTTTTCTTCGCCATTATTTAAAAAAAAAAAAAACAACATCACACCATCACATTAATAAACATACCTAAAATATGATCATCACTGCATGCCGTGACACATCGGGTAGGTACATACAGTAATTGTGAAAATTTAGTAACAAAACACGGCCAAATCAAAAAAATATAGGTACCTGCTTATATTTGTTTAGTTCACAGATATTTCGACATAAAAACAATTTATCCACTGTTGCAGTCCGTAAACAACTATTATCTATAATATAAAAATGAGTCGCTGAATGTGTTGCTAAGCGCAAAACTCGAGAACGGTTGGACCGATTTCGCTAATTCTTTTTTTAAAATATTCCTTGAAGTACGAGGATGGTTCTTACGGAGAGAAAAAATCAAAAAGAAAAAAAAATTCCTGAAAAAGTCTAAAAACAACACTTTTCTATACTCCCATACAAAAGATTTGTGATAATACTTAAAAGTCAATTTGAACTTTAATACCATACGATAAAGTTTGTGTTAGACGATACGAAGTTCGCCTGGTCAGCTAGTTTATTATATTTTCAAATTGAATACGCACGGTGCGCGGCTAACGTTCAAAATTTTCAATTGAATGACTGACTGAGCGAGATAGTACTGCCATCTAATTTCAATGAATGCACTAAATGGGTGCCATTGATTGTTGTCACTTTCTTTGCGTTATCATAGATATTGCTACTTGGTTCAAATCCGAAAAAACACCAATTTTATTGGTTGTCCCACATAAGGGACTGAATGCAGTCTAGGGTTAATTCTTGCTAGTAAATAATCTAATTTTATTACAATAATCGATTGTTTCATTGTTTCAGATATACTTTAACTTTAGTCTTTTCCATATTATTTGGTGTAGGTTTATGGGCGCCTTTTCTCATTGTTTGGTACTCAATGGCTAAGAGGACTATGTGAATTATTGCAATCACTTATTATTTAAAAAAATGAAATACAGAAAATATATTCTTTGTGATGTTTTTTTTTTCATTTTTCTTGCGAACTATGTGAACCGATAGTAGTAGTATAAAAAGGTAACCTTACCTTTTTATTAGAACCTTTTTATTAGAAGTCTATTGCCTAATTTTACCTGTATAATAAAAAGTGTACATAATTTACTTAAAATACATGGTCTTGGACGTTTTTGTGCATTCTGCGACATCTAGTGACTAGCACGTCTATCGTTACGGTTACATTAGAAATGTGACGGTCAAAATTAAGTTTCAGATATGCACTGCTTGTGCTGCCATCTCGAGAAATTTCTATCAACCGACTATTCACAATATAACGTTCTTATTTATTTGTACTATTAATTTATATAGTTTCAAACCATACCAATATGCAATGTATCATTTTATAAAAAATAACAATTTCACCTTTAATAATGTAAAAATATAATGACCACATTGAATGATTGAACAAATTAACAGACAAGCTTTTTCTTATCTGTAGAATTCAGTAGACCGTATACCCAATGACCTTAATCACTTCACTTCAGGACCATAGATGAACGATAGGTACTGTATTTTACTTCAGTACCACAGAGCACGATACTAATTCAGTACTTCTCACGGTCCTATCACTTAGTAGAAAGGAAACTAGAGTGGGCTGCATAGCGAGGAATAGTTACTGACATTAACAATAGATGGCGGTATTGTAAAAAAATAGAATTTAAAAAATATTGTCATTTGTTTTTTTACACTGGTAGCACTAAATCAGTGTGTCTGATGATCATTTCTCTCTACGCAAAATACTAACTATCTCTCGATTAACTGTGCACGTTTATTTTATTTCTAATACAAAATTACAAATTTAAAAAATTATAAAAATAAATTAATAAAAAAGACAGATTCTAACATTTATTTTACTTTCTATGTTATTAATAATAAGCTCTGTGCTGTTATAATTATAACCACAGAGTACTTTGTATATATATAAGAAAATTATAACGGAACGCGATGCGCCGGCGCCATGACAGTTGTATTTTTTTTACTTCTGTTTGTTTGTGATCTTGCGACGGTTTGTGTTTTGTGCTTTTCTAGCGATTCTCTTGATTATTTCGACAACTTTGGCTTCTGTTTTGGACTCTGGAATCTCTGTTATACTTTTTGACTACCGCACACCAATTTGGACTTCGATTTGCTTTTCGTTTTGGATTTTTGACTTGGCTTGAGTGGTTGTGCCACTATGGCGCAGAAAAGATGCTGTGTTCGTGATTGTTTTGCTGCACGTACGTATAATACAATATAAACGCTGTTTATACCTCTAAAGGAGACTAAATATATTAATGTGTATTTTTGTTTTAGGTGCAGACAATGTTATATTACATTCTTTCCCAAACCCCGATACGGATGCGGAAAGATTCCGAACGTGGTGCTACGCAATTGGAGGAAATATACTAGTTTTAGATGATCAGTTTATACACGCAAACCGAAAAGTGTGCCATAAACATTTTGAAACAAAATACCATACTAGGAGCTCAAGATTAAGTGCAAATGCCGTCCCCACTTTACAATTAAAACGTAAGTTTATTCAGCTCTGTCCTTGTAGGGTTAATAAATATTGTAACTTACAAAAGTCTAAAATGTATATGTAACACAACTATTAATGTTTTAATTTATTTGTAAGGTTAAAATTATGTGTTTTATTTTACAGCAGCTGCATCATCCCGTGAAAGACATATGTCAGACATTACTAATATAATTAGTAATAATTCAACATCTGCCGAACTTTCCACAGGTATGAGCAAGTCAGTTATATGGATGGCAAAAATTAAATAAGTTGTTATTAGGGCTCTGTGCCAAAGGGTGCAAAGATGACCTCATTACTAAGCCTACAATGTCTGTCTGTCTAACTTATAAAGGGCTGTCTCTTGAACTGTAACTTATAATGTCTAATGTGACATAGATGCTTAAGCCACTAGAATATCTACTGAATTTCCACATTTTATTAGTTCATATCTTAACATATCCATGGTAAGCTATGAATGCTGCTTTAGGTGAAATAACCTGTTTTCTGTTTTTTTAATACAAATATATATTGATCGAGCTTTGTACATATATTGTTATGTGCTCTTTCCAAGGACAAAGATAATTCACTGTTAAACTAAGAAATGAAACTGTTACATTTATTCACATTACTAAGATAATTACTCAATTTATTTATCACGGAATTGCATTCAATTGTGAAATTGACAAAAAATGAGTTCAATTCTTCAGATTTATTATCAGGGTGAGTTAGAAAATTTTGTGTAATAGTATAGTAATTATTTTAATAATTGTATCTTGCTTCAACAGGACCATCTGCTGTAGAACCATCATCCACCAGAGACTATCGAATATTTGCAAAAGCTTCCACATCCAAAAAAATTGGTAAGTCCATCAATTTCAATGCAATACTCTGGCAAAAAATCTGCCAAGATCTCAAAAAACTGGCTGTAAGCTGTGCAATTTTTATGATTAACTATCCAGTCACAGTTATCTCTAAGTTCAATTTCAATTAATACTAAATAATGGATATCCTTATTATGTTTTCCTTTCAGTAGAGAGATTTTAAATTTTCATATTTACATCCTTTTTTATGTAGCTTACAACAATCCTACAGCAGGGCACAGGCCTCCTCTCTTAAATTTTTAATAAGCATTCTTTATGTCATTTCAGATTCTACTCTGCCGGAGCAGATGTCAGCACCAGAAGGCATGTCTCAAAAACCAAGAACTGCAAAGACCAGTAAAGGTACATTGCACAGTATATTGCATGTAATATTTGTGTTTATGTATTCCATGTATAAGTATTCAAAGCAAACTTGGGTATGACTTGACAATGAAAATAATTTCAAAATATTTATAGAGGAAGCAAACAATAATTTTTTATAAGTTTGTGCTAGTCAATAATATTATTGTTCTTTTTTATTCTGCCTACCTGTTGTACTGGAAAGTATTAATAAGAAATATTTTGATATACAGATAAAACTTTATTATTATTTTTGTTTTAGTAAAATACATTGCAAACTTGAAAAAGACCATAAAAAAATTGAGAAATAAGAATGATAACTATGCAACAAGGTTAAAGAAAGCCTTGAAAATGTCCGAAAATACAACTTTTCAGAAGTGCTTACAAAAATTTACGACACTTGCGGCATTGTTTACTGTTATGCAGTTTCGGGAGATATCTAAGGAAAAAATGGGAAGGAGGTTTACAAAAGAGGAGAAGATTATGGCACTCAGCTTATATAAACAGGGGCCAAAAGCTTACAGATGGCTAAGTAAAATTTTCATTTTACCATCCCCTGTGACTTTAAGTCGTGTTGTTTCCGGAGCAGATATAAGACCTGGAATAAATAAGAAGATTTTTGCACAACTCAGGAAACAGACACAGAGTATGAAGCAAAGTGAAAAGTTGTGCATGGTCTTGTTTGATGAAATAGCAATAACACCACACTTTGACCTTGACAGAAAAAGAGATTCAATTAGTGGATTTGTAACAAATGGCATATATACAAAACGGAATATAGCAGACCATGCCCTGGTTTTTATGTTGCGAGGTGTTATAAAAAATTACAAGCAACCAATTGCTTATACATTTTGTAGAGGGACAACACCTAAAGAAGAATTAAAAATGTTATTGAAAAACATAATAACAGAACTGCAGGAATGTGGCTTTAAAGTAGTGGCAACAGTGTGTGACCAGGGTTGTACGAATGTGAGCACTATAAATAGCCTAATAGAAGAAACACGAGTTGACTACATAAAAAAGGATAAGGCTCTGAACAAACAAATATTTGAAGTAAATGGAGAGGAAGTGATTCCGCTCTTTGACCCGCCTCATCTAATAAAAGGCATTCGAAATAATTTATTAAGAAAAAATTTGAAATGTACAATTGACAACAAGGAGAAAATTGCAAAATGGGACCATGTTATAAATCTGCATGAGGAAAACCCAGCTTACAAGGGGATTAAATTAATAAAAAATTTAACAGAGGCACATGTAGACCCGAAAAAAATTCCAAAAATGAAAGTTAAAATGGCAACCCAAATCTTTAGTAAAACTGTTGCAACTAATATGGGATACCTAGCTGGTGAGTCATATATTTTACTAATACTTAAAACCCCAGTTACTTGTACACTACAATCTACAGTTAGCAAGGACCTTTTGTAAAAAGGTCAATGTATGCATGTAAACGTTGATGCAGTTGATTGTAACAACACAGAATTTGCCTCTGTAGGGTTCTCCCACAAATAAAACATGCGGCCCTCTTATTGTCAACCTCAATATTGTTTTACAATTATAATTAAATAATTCATTTATAATTAAATAATTATAATTAAATAATTTCTTATATAATATAATTATATAAGAAAAATTTAACATAAATTGTTAGTCAAAAGGCCTTGAACTTATTATTATTATTATTAATAATACTTTATTGCACAAAAGTAAATTAAATGGCAATGTGGCAAACTTAATGCCATAGGCATTTTCTGCCAGTCAACTACAGAAGGTGAAGGAAATTATTGGCATTTCAACTAAGGTGTCTGGCAGTAATCAACATTTCCTTACATCTGAAAGTCTATTCAATACCTGTCTACTACATAGCTACACTTCTAAAGCTTCTTCCTCACAAAGAATTATAAAATGTATTTTTTTTTCTGTATTTCAGATAAAGGAATACTTCCACTGGAGTGTAAAGATACTGCAGATGTCTTGTTATTTTTTGATCAACTCTTCGATTCCCTGAATGGAAGTTACAAAAACTCAAAGAAAAGGCATGGAAAGTTACTTTTAAGAGCAGTAACACCGAAATCGGAGCACAGTAAGCTGTGGGCAAAGGCAAAACAAGTTTTAAAAACTATAAAATTTGTCAACAAAGAAGGAAGGGAAGGTAGTGTACCATCAGTAACCAACTGGATTCGTACCATAGAAAATATAGAGTTACTCAAAAACAGGCTATTTAAACTAAAGATTAAGTCAATTTGGATGAGGCATTTCAACCAGGATCCTCTTGAAAATTTTTTTGGCTGCATACGTTCCCATGGCTTCAGAAACATCTCTCCAACACCATATGCCTTTGAATCGGCTTTTACGAGCTTGTTAATAAACAATTTGTCTAGCAATCACTCAGTAGGGGCAAATTGTGAACAAGACGATTGTGAAGTTTTTAAATTATCTTTTTGCTTTCTGCAAAAAGATGATTATATTCAAGATCCAATTCTTATTGATTATGATGACATTGATTGTGAAATTATTGATTTTACCGTAAAAAAGAGTGATAATAGAATATTTAGTCAGCTCAGTTACGTAACTGGGTACATATTAAAAAAAGCCAAACAAAAAGTTATAAAAAATTGTGAGCTATGCAAAGAGGTGCTGTTTTCTGGTCATGGGAATGATTACATACAACTTAGAGAGTTTGACACAACTAGGTCACTTACCTACCCTTCTGAGGCAATTATAAAAATATTTTCTGAAATCCAGGATGTGGCAAATTATATTTTACAAAACAAAAGTAATTTAAGTAATATAAAATGTTATTTAAAAACACTTTTGTATACGAAAATTGATTTTAGCTGTTGTTCTTGCCCGGCCCACAAAAATGAATTAACAGAATTCTTTTTTGAACTGTGCTCTAGATTTTTTATTTTCAACTGGTGTCGGGATATTAATAAATTGTTAAACGGCACCAGTGCACTATCTGTCAACACCCAAGACGAAATAAAGAAACTCGCCTGTGAATACAGAAAAAAAATCAATAAAAACCGCAAATAATATTTCTGTATTTTATTCCTTCTACCTATAAGCCAGCTTTGTTCATCATGTTACTTGTTATAAAGGTTCATACATTTTGGTAAAGGAAACTCCACAGCTTTTTTACAAATAACATGTTACGTGGAGAATTTAAAATCACATTATTCATTAACATTGATCTAAATCCATCCATCTATATCGTTTAGGTGTAGTTATACGTATATATATAAAACTCCTTAGTTCTCGACATTAACACGAGATGTCGCTATGTCGGCTAGGCGACTGATGACTCTATTAGTATTGTGCTCTGTGGTACTTCTTGTCCTTGTCAGCTTGCGGCCATGTTAGTGTTATTGACGTGAAAACGGCGATTTTGGTTTTTAATTATATTTTGTTTTATTTATTTTTTTGGGATGTAATAAAAAATTTGAATAAAAAATAAATAAATATATTTGCTTATTATTCGAAAATGATAAAGTCATACAGTAGGTAGTTCATTCTAGTCAGACGCCACACCTGCAGCTTCTCCGGTGATTTCAAAGATGTCTCAATATTCTCTTTATTTTGTCGGTAAAAATAAATTCAAGAAAATCTAAGATGAAAATAATATATAACGAGTGCTAACTTCAACTTTTAAGTCAGTAAAATATTTGTGAAACGAGTGAACGTAAAAAATGGAACTTTTGTTTATATTGTGTCTCGTGTCTTTTGGGCTGGCTTACGATAAAGGTAAATATATTATTTTTCAATTATAATTCATAAAATAAAAGTTTATAAATTATGAGTAAAATTTTATTTTGAAAAACCTGTAAATAAACATGCGTTTAAAGGCCTTGTTTATTTTTAGCGTCGTTCTACGGTGCCAGCTATATATCGTACCCGCTTCAAGAAGCGAAGGGAGTCACAGATATAAGCTTCAGATTTCGTACTCACTTATCCGATGCCCTTTTACTACTTGCCGCAGGCAAAACAGACTATTGTATGGTGTGTTAAATTTCTATACATATACATGCATGTGCTTGTCAATATTTTTAAATATAGGTATATGTTATATAAAGAGTTAATAAGTAATAAAATATATAGGATAAAGCTTAAATAAAGCTTAAAGTAATAATAATTACACTGCTTATTAGAAAATATTACATATAAAAAAATAAACAATATTTAAGATAAATATGTATTTTTAGATTCGTCTTGAAAGTGGTAGATTAAAACTTCATATAAATCTCGGTGCTGGTGAAAGTGAGTTGTCATCTTCAAAGGGCATATATCTTAACAACACTCAGTGGCATCATGTCAGCATCATAAGAAGAGAAGCTAACCTGACTATGAAGGTATTTACACATATACAAAACTGATGTATTATTTAGTTGACTTAAGTATAGAATAATTCCAGAAAACTGTTGTGGCAAACAAGCGTACCACCAGGCGGTAAGCGGTTACCATAGCCTATTGATGCCTGCAACATCAAAAACAAAGCAAGTGCGTCAATCCTCCTCCTGACCCTTCCGAGGAGCTGTGACGACCTTTAGGGGAGGGTCAGGGGTCAGGGTAGAGTAATGACTCCCCACAAGAACACTAGACTACTTCAGAGAAGTATTTAGCTGTGATCTTCTGTAAGGTTGAGGTACTTTCCTAGATGGGCTGATCTGTTTTGAGTATGATAATTCCTACTGCGCACTGCTGCAATGAAAAGGCATAAGCTACATTAGCCTGTTCTGGGCCTTATAATAATGAATGTGAACATATTATATCAGTTTTTAAGCTTTTGCGGTCACTATGTTGACTTTAACATGTTGCCAGTGATTATAGCAATTTGCAATGTCCCTGAAATAATAAAAATCTCAAAATGACTAAATCCCATTATGTATTAATTCTAAACTGATTATTTCCATACAAATTAATTTTAATCCCGTTGTGATGTTCCCACTTCCATTAACTCATTCATGCAAATATAATTGATCTATAGAAGGTTACAACCATTACTAAGCTACTGCAATTGAATTAATAAATACTAAACTTATATCGATCTATACATATACTACATGGTAACTGACTAATCTCTATTTTTATATATTTTTTTTTTTAGAAAAACATTGTTTTTTTATGAGTCATAGTAATGTAGTGTGTCTGTTTCTCTATGTGTTAGAGAGATACCTACCATCATTATTCGAGGATGACATGCAAAATCTGCCATGCAAAAGTGAATGCCATTTTTTTTTTCATATATTTGATTTGATTCCCAATTTTAATTCCATATCAATACACAGTTAAGAAGTGAACTTATTTATATATGTAATAAAATAGTTATGAAATTATTTTGATCATAATATAAGCTATACAAAGCCAGGGATGTCAGCTAGTATTTAATAAATATTTAATTGGGACTTACACTTTGATATTGGTTCAAAATGTCTAAATACAGTAACAATGGGTAGGAAGGGGGCTGTGCTCATTATGTGGGTGCTTTATCACAAAATCAATAGTCGAATATCATAGAAACGATGAATGAAGTTATAAAAAAATAAATAAATTTGAGAAAAAGTAACTTCTGATAGAATTTGCTTGTTAACAGAAGCTTAACAAGCAATTTGTAGAGAAGACGACCCAATATAGAGCTATAATGAGATGGTTACCTAATCAGTATTATATAAAATACTAGTGACCCGCCCCGGCATCGCACGGGTGTAATGCTGATACTAAATATACTACAGAATGTCTTTATTTATAGTGTGAAGCTAGCTTATGACATGGTTATTAACATAATAACAACAACATTCAAATATGCGTCGTTAGATTACACGTTTTTACAGAATTCGGTGAAGAAATAAAGGTTCACTGCTCGTTCCACGTAGATGTTGACCCGAATTCAAATAATATTCGTGCCAAATTTGAAGTAAATCCATGCAGTACTTTTTGACAAAAATTCTAAAAACTATATTTTTGGCTTCGGTATCGATTGTAGATCACAAGTATTTTTTTAAAAAAATATTCAATGTACAGTTTTGACTTTCCTACCATTTTATTATATGTATAGAAAAACAAATAAATTTAAGAAAAAGTAACTTCTGATAGAATTTGCTTGTTAACAGAAGCTTAACAAGCAATTTGTAGAGAAGACGACCCAATATAGAGCTATAATGAGATGGTTACCTAATCATTATTATATAAAATATGATTATTTATGTTATATATTATTTTCTTGTTTATTATGATAAACAGATCTTTTGCAAAATAACTTGTTCTTTTTCCAAAGATATATGCAAATTTAGTTTTTGATAAAAATAAGAACTTAATAACTGTAGTGTAGATACTTAGTTCTCTAAATAATTGCCAGATGTATGGCCAACAGCTCAGTGTAAGGCGGTTAGCGAGAGCTATCAAATTTACATACGAGTATACATACATGTAGATAGACCTACACAATGTTCGTGCCTGTAGCGTCTTATATATGATTACTGATTATGAACCCAGCTAAATCTGTAAATGTTATTACTTGTTTGTAGTTAAACTCCTCTGAAACGGCTTGACCGATTCTCATGAAATTTTGTGTGCATATCGGGTAGGTCTGAGAATCGAACAACATCTATTTTTCATCCCCCTAAATGTTAAGGGTAGTCCACCCCTAATTCTTTTTTTTTTTGAAAAATTATTTTTTTTATTATGATTTGGCATTGAAAAATACATACAATCGTAACTTTTCACCCCTTTACCGCCAACCCCTATTTTTAAATAGCGTTTAGCGGCAAGAAAACGTTTGCCGAGTCAGCTTGTATTATAATAATAATTTGTTGTAGCTAATATAAATAGTAATGGTTATTATAATTCTTGTTCTTCTTATTCAATTTTTAATACAGGTGCATTGCAATTACTCTATCATTTTTAATGTTAACCTCACATTTCTCCACAAACATTACCTGACAGTTTCGTTTTGTACTTTTTAACCAAAAAGTGTATAATCGTGTTTTAATGCTGCTCTATTATGTTACTTTATTTATAGCTTACATTCTTATGCATACTATTGTTATTTATAGATTGAATAAAGTTGAATTGATTTCTTGTTTATTTGTATTTCCATATTATTATTATGCATACTGTATCTAATCTAATACCTTTAAACAAGCAATTCTTGTATATATATACATATATACGACCAAGGTTTAAACCCGCATGTGTCCAGATCGATCTTTTTTCCCTTTTTTTTCTAATTGTATTCGTGATTTTTTTTTTTTTAATAACTAGTTCATATTTCTTATTAGTATGTCGGTAAGATCGAAAAATATTATTCATATTTTATCAATATGTATTTCGTATTTAAATATAATTCCCAAATTTTTTTTGGACATTAAAAAAACAAAATACCGAGCTAAGCTCGGTCACCCAGGTACTTCACATTTCATTTTAGGTTTCTTTTTGTATTTACATTCATTGCTCTGTATTGACATAGTTGTCTCTGGTAAATTAAATCTATACATATAATAAAAATGTAGCGGATAGCTGTATGTACATGGAAGATATATGGGAAGAAATATTATTGGGACCTTTATAAACGCCAATAGCACCCAAAACAATGATCGTTAGAATTTTTGTCTGCTTCTCTGTGCGTTTGTGTACACTAATCTCAGAAACGGCTTCTCCGATTTAGATGTAGTTTTCACTAATATATTGTAGTAAGCTTCACTTAACATTTCGTGTTTGTTTCATGTTAATATGTTCAAAAATAAAAAGTTATGCCAATTTAAAGAATTACAATGAACATGTAAATACCCAAAACGCAGACGAATTCGCAGGTATATGTATATAAGTACATATATTAGGAATTCAAATGACAAACAGTATAATGGTATTGTTTTGCATATAAGTCATCCCGTGATACTCGTGTGTTATCCAGTCTACTGGACAGGCCCAGTATTCCTTTATAGCATTCGTGTCACAAATCAATGAATTCGGAGTATTTGCTTTTGACAGTTTTAATATTCCACAAATTTAACAGATTACCATGATATTCAAAAACTTTAAAGTACATCAGTGTATTTTTTTATTTACTCGTATAATATTTATTTATTTTGCTCGTCCGGTTAAAATAATGCTCTCATGATTCTTCCGAACGGCTGCCATCGACGAACGGATTTGTATGATACTCGTATAATCAATTTTTTTTCTTTTTTTTTTTGTAAAAAAAAAAAATAGGTTTCCTATCTATACTCAGTTTCCTTTTTCTAGATATTTTCATCAAAAAAGTATACGTACTTTAAAGGATAGCCGAATAAATTTTATTATGCTTTAAGTGTGTATACGTTTTTTTGAAATTAAATGTTTTTGACGTGACAACGTCTAATAAATCGATGAACGCCGGCTGCATGCACGAAAAAGGATGACTCGTGCCGTTACGCTTATTGTACGGTTACTCCGCATCTATCTCTCTTCCACGCGATTGGCCTATCCGTCCGAAGTTGGTCCGAAGAGATGTTTTGTTATGACGTTGTCACGTTAAACTATAGTTCGTAAACCAACTTTACAGACAACCAATTTTTTTTTAAGTCTTTTTAAACATCGGCTTATAATATATTTAAAAAATAATAATAATAATAAAAACATTGAAAGAAATTTGAAAATATACTCGTACTAGCTGTGCCCGCGACTTCGTCTGCATGGAATAGTGGCTTGGGACAGCATTTTTTGAAAATTATAATAATTACATTTTTTGGTTTATTTTAAACATCAGAATAGCTCTAATATTTTTTCTCTTGTTGCAAACTTATAACACATTTCACATAAATCGTACACATTTCCATACAAACTTTCATTCTCTATTCCTTATTGATATTTTACACCCTTGGGGGTACATTTTTACAAACTTTGAATGTCATATTTATATATCACTACATAGTATAAAACAAAGTCGCTTTCTCTGTCCCTGCACATGTATGTACGCTTAGATCTTTAAAACTACGCAACGGATTTTGATGCGGTTTTTTTTAATAGATAGATTGATTCAAGAGGATTGTTTATATGTATAATAACATCCATTAAATAGTGGAGAAATACTGTTATTTTTGAGTTTTCTAATGTTATGTCGTAAATAATTAATTTTTTTTCGCTTAAATTGCAAACGCAGGCTGAACCCTACGAGATTTATCAAAATAATGTACGAAGTATTGTACACATTGAAAAGGTCTACAGAAAACTCCGCGATGGTATATACCTGTCTTTTATGGATATCCCACAATAACATTTTTTTGTCACTTACTTTTTACGACAAATAATGGCTAATTTTCGAAGCGATTTTAACCAATACAGCATTAATCCTTATCCAATTAAATACCTTAAATATGTTTTTTATTTAATATAGATCTATATGGCCCTTTACAGCATATGATTTAAATGAATATTTTCGAAGATATTACAGATTTAAAAATCGTGGTACGTAGCGTTTGCGGCGGTTCCGGCCGGCTTTTACTCTAAGTTAACGCGTGCGGGCCACGGGCAGTAATGAATAAATCAAAACTACTGGATCGATTTTAATCATTTTTTCAGTGAATGACATAGGCTATAATTATATTTTATACCCGTGCGAAGCCGGAGCGGGTCGCTAGTTTTATATATATACCGAATCAACAGCCTAAAAATAAGTTGCAAACTTCTAGCTCTAAAAATGTTCCATACAACTTTTCATCCCCACCTTTTAACCCCTTACACCTTACAACCTTTTCGGATTAAAAAGTAGCCTTTCAGGCTCAAAACTATCCGTGTACCAAATGTCATTTAAATCGGTGCAGTAGTTTTGGCGTGAAAGCGCGACAGATAGACAGAATTACTTTTTAATTTATAATATTAGTAGGGATTATAATCTCGATATATCGAATATAGGTTTGATTAACATTTTTTCTTATTAGGAATCAATAAGTATCGTTATTTTATATTACTTTTTTTAAATAACTTCATTTTGCTCTAATAGAAAATATGTAAGAGTAAAATATTACAAAAACAATTTTGTGATGGACCTGATAATATAATAGTATATCAGTCATCAATTTAATAAACGGAGACTATGTAATTTAAGGCTACAAAAATGTACGAAACAAATTATTTTTAATTTTGCTCCTGTTGTTTTTGTAAAGTTATTTCAGTTATCTGATAGTATACAGCTTTTAATATAAAAAATCAATTATAAATTCTGATTTATCTGACATATTAGATTGATTAAACCTCATATGACAGCCATCTGAAAAAAAAATATTAATAATTAATAATTGTTGCACAAAAATTGTTCATATATACAAAACTTAAAGTAATTTAAATAATAAAATTATTTTAGAATAAGTCTTCTAAAACAATTAATATATCGATGCAACAATTATATTTATAAAAAAATACTTACGGTTTTCTACACTGGGGTACGGGGGCACCCCACATCGCTTTTAGACACGTCCGCTCAGTGCAACTGTATCACTGCACTAATGAATCGAAAGCATTCAACACTAAACTAAAATACACGAATGCCCAAATCTATGGGTTTTATACAAACAGAAATAATTATAAAACAAACCGCTTTGGGGTACTCTAGCACCCCATGTAAATGTAATGTAATGTGGTTTAAGGTAAATTTTTAATTATAGTCGAATTTCGACCTCTAGGCGACCACTAGTTTTTATAAATACCCACTATTTCTCATGATTATTATGTTTGTATGACACTCATTTCGGGTATAATTAAAATAGGTAATAAAAATAATATGTAGCAATGAAAGAAATGATAATTATGCGACACTTTTCGTCTTCACTCTTCTATTTTTCGTTGCGCTTATGTATATGAAGTTAAATTCGAAAATTCAATATTTATAATAAAATTCAAGCTAATCTACGTCGTGCAATATATATAATCCTAATTGTAAAATAGACGTATACGTTCTGTAAACTCACAAGGCATCATGTTTCAAAGACGGTGTTTGGTTTGAGTTAGAAAAGTAAACAACATAAAAGGACACATCAAAGGCGGATCTCTCGTCTACCACTTAGCAGTTACTCGCGAATCGGTGACAGTTACTACTTTGCCTAAAATCGCAGTGTTACTCGTCACGAATTCGCAAATGAAATGAGAAAAAATTAACTAACGAACATTAATTTTTAATTATTGACTTTTTTAATGCTTGCATATCAGTTTCATTTCGTAGATGCTTAAATAACTTGATAGGTTTTAATGCAATTATGAATTAATAATTTTCGTTGTAATTTGATGACGGGGACTATAATAGGATTTATTATTATGACACCTCCTTATAAAAGAAAGGAAAACATTCTGCACTAAAAACAAATATATGAAATTAAATCTAATTGAAATACTTAATTCCGAATAAGTACTTTTATCTTTATTTATAATACATACCTACCTACTTACTACTACCATCAAAACTTTTGCACCTTATACCTACTTGAAGCTCGTGTAGTTGTGTTGATTTTACTTACAGTTCCATTGATGTAAGTAGGGAAATGTGTGTAATAATTTTATTTATATTATACAGAAATTAGCGTGTTCAGCAAAAAAAAAGTACAAGAAACTTCTCAGATTTAATAATAATTCCTTATCTCTAAAGAAAATACCTACTATAGAAGAGAAGGATCAGAGCTTAATCCACCGCTGCTCCCATGCTTTTTGCCGGATATATTGCCTACCTATGAGTACCGATCGCTATCAGGTGTACATGATAACAACCGGGATCGACGGCTTAATGTGCTCTCCGAGGCACGGTGGTGTGACCCAAAAAAGGACTGTAGAAACACCCAGACCACGGCACACATCTGCATAGCCAATACAAGTATTTGTCATGGCATCGAACCCGCAACAGCCACAAACCAGTGCTGTGACCGTTGCGCCAACGAGTCGTCAAAGATTTATATTATTTTTAACTGACTTCCAAAAAAGGAGGAGGTTCTCAATCCGATGGTATTTTTTTATGTATGTTAATTCAGAACTTGACTGGGTGGACCGATTTCGACTTTTTTTTTACTCGATAGGTGGTGCGTGTCATTTGGTCCCATTTAAATTTATTTGATATCCAACAACTACTTTTCGAGTATCTAATAATGCGTTATTACTTGACATTTTTTTCCGTCGACCTACGTTGTATTATACCGCATAAATTTTTATTGGGTATACCGATTTTGTTGATTTATAATTCAATCGAAAATGTTTATGATGATCGATGATGTTTATCATGTGGTCACATTTAAATTCCATCGAGATCTAATAACAAGTTTTTGAGTAATTTTTGATAACACCTATTTACTTGACTATTTTTTCGTCTACTTACGTTTTATAACTTGTCGATGTAATTGAAGTCGGTTTTTTTTCGTTTGCCAGCAAACACAATTATTTCGTCTACCTACGTTGTATTACTTGTCGATGTAATTAAAGTCGTTTTTTTTTACGTTGGCGGGCAAATACAATTATTTTTTATAAAACATTTAATTAGTCTAAAGTGGTACAATAGATCCGAAACATATAATTTGTGGCCGAACTAGAATGCATGTAGGTACATCAAGTGTCAGCGTCGTAGCCCCCGGATAATTTACACAGAATTAGGATTTTAGTATGACCTAATTTATTAATTAACTAGCTGTGTCCGCGACTTTGCCCGTGTGGAATTTAACGAAATAGTTATTCTTCAGTTCGGAGAGTTATAGAATAAAAATAAAAATTTTAAAATAATACATCCGCTTTCTGTCAGTGAAAGTCCCCATCAAAATAGGTCCAGCCATTTCAGAAATTAACTGGAACAAACAGACATACATACAGACAAAAATTATAAAAAAAGTTATTTTGTTACATGTATATTGAATTTATTCAAAAGCGATTATTTTAATATACAAACAGACACACCAATTTTATTTATTTGTATAGATTAATTAGACGTCATTTATAGAGTTTATGCTCTATACTAACATGAACTAACTTAATTTATTGCATAATGTTTTATTTTATAATTATAGTCAGTAAAATATCATTTTAGGGTGCAAATTAAAAAAAAGTTATTATTTGCTGGATTTTTTATACTACAAAAAAGTAAGTTTTGCTAAAGCACTCGTATTTTTTATCTTTTTATATGTCTCTCATTTGCACTCCTGTAGACAGTTTATATATTCTGTTTGCCTACTGTGTGCTGCAGCGCGGTGTATTAATATATCGTTTCTGGATATTACAGTTTTTTAATGATAAAATTAATATTAAATTGAGTTCCGCACTTTTAAAGTTTCTTAATTATAAATTACCAAATATATCAAAGTATAGCTAAAATAGCAGTCTATTTATACAATAGTTTATTAATACCTTCCGATTAAACGTGGAATATCATTACAGTGACAGACGTGATAACTGTCTGTGGCTCGTTCAAACGTTGTTCATAAAATTTCAGTTTAAATTGGACCTATCTAATTACGTTTAACTGAAAAGGAACATGAAAATTGTTTTAAATCATACGAACGCGAAACGTACAAAAATTCGTTTTGATTATCAAGCAATTTAAACATTGGTTTAAAATTCTATAAGCATGTGCAGTTAAATTTCATCAAAGAGATTGATAATGGTGCCCTTATTCTAGTAACTAATCAATAATCTATTCATGTTGCACCTATCGGAGGCTCACAAGCTAATTAAGTGCAATAAACAGAATCAAGATTAACTTACATCTGAACTAAGGAATTAGTGCTGGCAAACCCAGCACGTGTAATTTACTTCAATGGGCAAAATTTACATAACGTTCGTTAGACATTGTTTATCTTCACGACATTTTTATTTCAGTGACAGTATTAAAGCGGTACTTGGTAAAATGTATTGAAGTGTGTACGCTCTGATATGAGTCAGTCGAGCCAAACGGCTGATTATGTTATTGACTTTGACTCATTATTTTTAGGTTGACGACAACGTTGTGAAGAAGAAGCTGCCGGGACGCTTCTTTGAACTAAACATACACTTTGGTATATTTCTCGGAGGACAAGGTGACTTTTCCGAACTGTTTCTTGGTCACATGGAAAATTTCCGAGGATGCATGGAAGATGTATGTAAAACACTTATTAATAAATACATCACGTTTGAAATGAAACATATTGTATTATTAGCGGGTTGCCTACAGCAAAGTTAGGAGATAAACATTATGTGCACTTGAATCTTACTCATTTCTTACATGTTAAATTGTACCATCTATAAATACAACAGCAACATACTACAGTCTTATGTATATGTATATGTATTTGTGTATATTAGTTAATTTGTTTTGATTTTTGGATACTATACTTAAAAAAAGATTGTAATATGCAACAATGTATTTTCTATTTGTATATTGTTTAGGTATATTACAACGGTGTCAAGATAATCGAAAAAGCTCGCAGCCGAAGTGGCTCAGTGCACGTCGAAGGCGTCACGTGGAACTGTGCCCCGGAGTTCGACGCGGACATCAACGCTGACATCAGTTTTATAGACGAGGGGGCTTATTTAATCCTTCCAAGGATTAATTCAAGAGCAGGAGGAAGGTGGGCTTTTATTGAAAACATTTCATGTTTTATAAAACTTACAGCATTTCCGTTTATTTACATGACTGATTTTTTTATAGACGACTCTTCTGGCGTAACGTTAAATATATTTTTCCTTCAGACGTACCGTCTTGGATACTTTATTGTGAGTCTCTACCGAAGAGCACGTTAAGTTCGCCTCGTTTATTACGACCATCTTGATAATAATTCTTTGCTTGAAATGATTCTAGTCTAAATGTTAACAAATGAAGATATCAGATAGCAGACGCTCGTGGAGTAATCAATAACCTGCCCGATCTAGATAAGCTTGAATGCAATTTAATAATAATAGCTATATGTTGGAAACTTGTACGTTTATTTTTCATACAATTTAAATTAAGTAGGTATATAAAACTGGCGTGTATTTATACAGCTTTATTTGAATTTTATTGTTATATGCAGCTAATGTTACTAAACTTTTTTTTAACTTTTTTATTCAAAAAAAAAAAAAATCTTTCACCATACCTAAACATTAGCTGCATCTCATGGTTTCGTCGGGATTTGGGATAAAGAGTAGAATATGTCGCTGGCCCCGGGCAATAAAGCGGTATACGCCAGTTACACCCTTTTTAATGTTATTTAATTTTTGGCTTCTCTGAGTATCAATCTATCACTCTTATTTTTTTCAGTTTTTTTTATTAATATTTCGTTAGAATAAATGACAATAACCGTTTTATTGCATGGATAATTCTCTTACGATTAAGCTATGTATTATTGCATTACTCTAAGAAAAATACCACAAAAAACCGGTGAACATCTTTACAGTAATTGTTAATGATCTTGCAATTAAAATAGTATCATCTATGAAAAGTATTATACATTTTTTTAATTATTTCATTAAAAAATTATACGATTTGTTTTAAAAAAATTATTTTTAAAAGCTTAAGTTGGTAAAAAAAATAGCTTTCATTTGACATTTTGAACGTCTGTTTTGGATCACTGTACACTGCACTATAAACAAATTAGCTTCTTTTATTTCTCCTGTAAAATTTGATTTTTGATATTACCGCTTTATTGCCCGGGGACAGCGATGTGTTAGTGCTGCACTTTTTGCATCAAAGAGCCATCCATCTATCATCATAAACTATCGCATTTATTCATAATATTAGTAGGATATTCTTAAAATATGTACCAGTTCAATGCCAAAAATAAATTTATATTTCGTATAACTTAACCTAAGCTTTTTTCTTAGGCGAAGGTTACAAAAGGTTTTTTTTTTTCTTTTATTAGATGGCAAATAGAGTTCAAAACAATAACGCCAAACGCGATGGTACTATACAATGCTGGCGGCGGTCGAGGTTCTGATTTCTTAGCCGTGGAGATATTGGAAGGAGTTGTGAGAGTGAAGATGGCTAGGGGACAAATAGTACACACTGAACGCGTCAACGATGGACAGTGGCACAAGATGCATCTGTTGTTCAACCCTTCGCTCATCGAGGTGAGTACGCATTAGCACACTACACTTACACGTGGTAATTGTTTTCGTTTTTAGGATTGCGTAGCGAAAAGGTTAAAATTTAATTTGTCTATCTTTGTTGTATATTTATAAACGCTATTGGTAGACATTTTGTATTATTTACTTATTTATATATTTTTTTGACCACACATACATAATAAACAATACTTAAATATAGTTACAGATTGTGTATTACAATTGACATACTTATGTCCATATTTCTTCCAGTCAACCCAAGTTTAACATATGTTATGGTCGCGATGACTAATAGTAATTTTAACTCGATGTCAATAATTTATATCAGCGCTTTGGCGCAGCAGTCACATCTCTGACTAGTGCGCTGCGGTCGCGGGTTCGATCCCAACTTTTGACATGTTTTATAGAGCACATACAAATGTTTTCCGTGGTCTGGGATTTTGTCTTTTTATTGTGTGTGTTTCTTAACTCCTGATAGACGAGTAAATATTGTTACTGGGGATCGTGAATGTGAGGTGTTTTATTTTTTTTATTTATTAACATTAAGCTATTTGCAGTTTTAAATATTATGCTATAATACAGAACCCTCTAACCGAAGTCACTCTCGACCGGCTTATATGCTATATTTTTCAATTGGATGATTTAAAAGTTTTCCAAGAATTTATTGCTTTGTGACTGAACGAACAACTGTTCACATAGTTTTAATTTTATGTTAGTAGCTATGGCTTTTTATTCTATAAGTGAAACGCTTCGCTTTGTATTTGCATTGCGAACTTTAATCTGTATGCTTTTTAAAAGTTGAACAACTAGCGTAATGAAATTAATTTAATACATATAAGTACATATATACTTGTATTAGTCTATTATATATAATAATAATATATAAGATTGATTCGGGATAAATGCAGTCGCATAGCTATTGACCTTATTTTTATTCAAGCGTGCAATTAGGTCGAGTCGAATGTTGTAATGCCTCTGATTGAACGGTCTTATGAAGAGACCGCGGTAACGTCAGAGGTATCAAATGACTTATATATTACATTAAGAAGTTTAACTTTGAATATAGCACTAGTTAGGCGCTTACATTCGTTCTGGCAATCCGTTCTTGTTTATATAGAATAAGATTTTAAATGCAGTGACTTCATAATATACATTTCTATTACCGTCAACCGCATAACATATTATATTGAGGCAACCGGTACAGCGAACACGATTTTATTGAAATATTTTATTATAAGCGAGCGACGTTATGAAAAATAGCTCAATGGCGAACTGTTATAGTATTTTAAAATTATGATTTTTATCGGCTTTCACGCGGGATGCCTTTATTAAACGAGATGGGGGAGCGTAGCTGTTATTATATTACGATGTGTTTTATTTTATAACATTAATGTTAAAAGTGTTACAATTTTATTAAATATGTAACGTGTTTAACAAAGTTATATGTGTATACACAAAGTTTGTTCGTAAAAAGGGAAACTTAATGCCTGAGGGTATGATAACAGCCGAGACCAACACGCTTATGTTTACGTGGGTATTACGCACATTCGGGTACATTGGGTGTATTCAACCAGACTCGATCCGGGAATCGAACCCACTCCCCTGATGCGTCATACAGGATCACTGGTTACTGCGAGAACAGGCCAAACATCAAAAAGTTCCTCTTCATAGTTTTTTTTTTATTTTTATTTTTGTATAAACAAGTAGATAGTTACTGAAACAGCGGTAGCTATTCCAAACTGGAACTTAGAGGCCGTTGTCATGGCCGAGGCCATGTCATATATATATATATATTAGCTTATCCCGCAAAAGTTGTTTTGCCAAATATGTCATTAACCCCTTAACCCCCCGCCCCCTATACATTAGTGGAATGCAAAATAAATGTCGGTCGATTTACAGACCTACCTGATATGCACACAAAATTTCATAAAAATCGGTTCAGCCGTTTCGGAGGAGTATTGTAACTAACACTGTGACACGAGACATATATTAGATATGGTTGTTTGGAAAACATCCTTTGAGACTGTCCAAATTTCCTTAGATATATAGTTTTTTTGTTTGGCAATGTCTGGGCTTTGATTTATATTAAAAAAGATCTTAGACGTGATATTTGTCTCTCAGTGAATATAGAATACTGAACTTGTAAGATCCCACTGATGGGTAAAAGCCTCTTTTAACCGACTTCCAAAAAAGGAGGAGGTTCTAAATTCGACTGTATTTTTTTTTATGTATGTTACATCAGAACTTTTGACCGGATAGACCGATTTCGACAAATTTTGTTTTAATCGAAAGGTGGTGTGTGCCAATTGGTCCCATTTAAATTTATTCCACATAAAAGGCCTAAGGGCTGAGCTGCTCCACTACGAGTTACGCAATAAATAATTTCCCTACCACGACAAACGATCAATATGAGATGACTATGATAACAACCGGGTGCAACAACTTAACGTGTTCTCCGAGACGAGGTGGGGAGATCCTCAAGAAAATACGTCTAGATCAGAAACAAATATTAGTGAAAAAACAAACAACACGATACTTATTTGTTTACACAAAACTGTTTAAAACAATATAATTTTACTATGAATTGTGTGAATGAAAATGCGATTGCGAATTAATCGGACCAATATGATGTTACCTTTAGTGCTGTAGATAAATCTGACTTTGAATTTGATATTGACTTTTTTCAATAAGCTGAGTGACATAAATAATAAATTTTAGATTTTATTATCTGGATAAATATCTTACGAAATAGTATATTTCATTACAAAGGTGGAAAGGCTGTCATTGCAAAGAGTTCCGACAAATGTCTACCTGAGCCGAGGCACAGCCGAAGGCGAGGGTTGACAGTCGGAAGAAGTTGCAATGACGGTTCCGCACGTGTACTGAACGACTATTTTTAATACAGTTGCGAAAAAATGAAGCAATTTAATAAAACAATAAAAAGAAAATTTCTGAAAAATGGCGCCAACCGTAGACTATAAGCAGTTTTTTTTCTTCACCCATTCTGGTAGGTAAAGGAAACTATGCCCATACAGCCAAGTCTTCAGTAGAAGTTTTTTATTGATATGAAATGAAAATGAAATTTAATGAAATGAAATGAAACCTAACCAAACTTATTCAATCAAATCATTAAATCTGATATTGAAACAAATTAGTAGCTTCTTTTTAGAAATATACGTATTTGCATGAATCATAAAAACTTCTATGATTTTTTTTAGTAAAAACTTCATGGTTGGCTTTTCTTTTTAATAGACATTATTTTGACAGTTGGGAAAGAGAACGCACTAGTTCGGGAAAGGTAAAAAAAAAGCACGAGTATGTAATAGCCCACATCCCGAACGCTATACCTCCCTGCAATACGCCACTTTTTGAGCAACTGTATTAAAAATGTTTTTGAAAGTTTGTAAGAATGTGTGGATCGTTGTTACTCTTTCACGCTAAACTACTGAACTGATTGTAATGAAAGTTGGTATGTACGTGCATGATGACGCGTTGGCACAACGGTCACGGTACTTCGATTCCTGCACGTGAAAAATATTTGTATTGGACATACGGAAATTTGTCGTGGTCTGGGTGTTAGTGCAGTCCTTGTGGGTCTCCCCCTGTACCTCGGAGAGCACGTTAAGCCGTCGCCGTCGGTCCCGGTTGTTATCATGTACACCTGGTAGCGATCGTTATTCTCATATATCCTTCAAATCGCATTGGAGCAGCCTGGTGGATTAAGCTCTGATCCTTCTCCTAACTAAAACACTACCTTGTGATTGGACATACCTACGATGACGTCCAAAATTCCGTGCAAACTTCATTCCGAAAAGGTTATCGTGTCTTAGATAATATTTATATTCCGGCAGTATATACTATAAAATGTATAACCAACCTCTTTGTTTAGCGATTTTATTCTAAAAGAAGGTTCTTAGTACAAGGTAACTTTGGAAAGGTTATTATAATAATAATGGCGGTACAACGGCATGTATTTTTTTTTAATATAATTAGGTCGGCAAACAAGCGTACGGCTCACCTGATGGTAAGCGATTACCGCAGCTTATAGACGCCTGCAACACCAGAAGCATCGCAAGCGCGTTGCCGACCCTACCCTCAATTCCCCCCAGCTCTGGGTTACCTTACTCACCAACAGGAACACAACACTGCTTGAAATCAGTATTATTTAGCTGTGATCTTCTGTAAGGTTGAGTTACTACCCCAGTTGGGCTACTCCATATTTTAAGCAGGGAATTTACTGCTGTGCCCTACGTCTATTGTAATAACAAAAATAAAAGCACTATATAGATGCAAATTGCCTATAGCTTTTCTAGTCTTAAAGTATTTATACAAAAAAGCCACCATGTCATTTGTCACTAGTCCTTACATACAAAAATACTACGACAATAAAGCAGCGACAGCAAGAAGTACAAAGAGATGAGATCTTCCTAAAACCGTTTACATTCGCTTTGAAAGGGGTCTCTTTTTAATTTTGTTTGCATTCAAACGAAAAATAACCGAGTAAAATACGTTGAGAAAAAAATATCAATTAAATACGGATTATTAAGGATTACTAAAGAGTACTCGTTACATTTCAATCAAATTAAAATGGAACCATATTACAAGCGTAAGCAAGTAATGATTAAGAGTAAGTTAATAATGATTTTCTCAATCAGTCGACTTTAAAAGTATCATGAACAAAACGTATATTATTAACCGACTTCCAAAAAAGAAGGAGGTTCTCAATTCGATTGTATTTATTTTTTTGTTCGTATGTTACTTCAGACCTTTTGACTGGGTGTATCGGTACGATTTCGATAAAATGTTTTTTTAATCGAAAGGTGGTGCGTGTCATTTGGTCCCATTTAAATTTATTTGAGATATAACAATTACTTTTCGAATTATATCGAATAATGCGTTTTTACTGGAATATTTTTTCATCGATCTACGTTGTATTATACCGCATAACTTTTTACTATGAGTACAGATTTTGGTGATTTTTAATTTAATCGAAAGCTGATGTTTATCATGTGGTCACATTTAAATTTCATCGATATCTGATTACAACTTTTTGAGTAATCTTTGATAACGCGAATTTACTTGACTATTTTTTCGTCTACCAAGGTTGTATTACTTGTCGATGTAATTGAAGTCGGTTTTTTTTCGTTTGCGAGCAAACACAATTATATATATTTATTAATGAAGGCATATTACAGGCTGAAGCGAAGACAAATTGATATATTGATGGTGATTACTTTCGATTAGGTCCTAATTGTATGTGTGTTGGTCAAAATAGACATTTTTAAAAATAATGATTTCGACAGAGCTTAGTTTTGGTAGACTTTGGGTAAGCCAATAGAAAAAAAGCTGAAGTGCGAAAAAGTCGCTATAGTGTCGGTAACATGTGTGTTAAAAATACTATTTAAGCTCAACGATCGATAGTTGCATTTTTTTTTCAGTAAAGATCCAGGCGGTAAATTTTTGGTAGACTTGAGTCACATTCACGTTACGCCAATAGTTGAGATAATATTTCATTTGTTTAACCTTACAATTCTCAACAAACTGTCATAAAGGAGGTTAACGTTGTTAAAACACGGCTGTGCGTGGAAAATAATAAGAGATACCTAACAATGAACCGCCGAATAGTTGATGATGACGACGAAACAATGAAATTAATTGTTAGATTTACGTAAACTAATTTATAAACAATGCAGTATGCAAATTCAAGTTTGTTACCGTCTGAAAATTTCGTTCGCTTTAACAATAAACTGAAATGTTTAACATGAAAGTATATCTAAAGTTTTCGCTACGTGTGCACGGAACGAAGGATTATAACTTCAGCGACTTTCAATTTTAGTGTTTCGGGCTTGTGTTAAATTTACTCGAATTTCGGTGTGTTTCTTTGTCTCACTACCAAATTTTAACGACTATTCAGATATACTAATTGTGGCTATCATTACACACCCTCGTACTTTCATGCTGATTACCTGTTGTTTCTGCCTCACATCCTTTTTACGCGGGGAGCGTTTATCGTCTTAACTATTATTACAATAGGTTTGGGAAAAAATATTTTTACATTTTCTAGCAAAAATTTGTTATAAAATCTTTTTATTGTATTATTTGTAAGTGGTTAGTTTTGATACCATATAAAGGTGACATTTTAAAAATAAACTGTGTTTTAGTCCAAAATTAGTTACATGTTGCATAAAATACAGCGTCACTAAGTCCACTCATTTTTATCAACTATTAATCCTGCACCGAATAATAAGCTTTATCTATTACCTATTATTTTTTTATGAAAACTAAATTTATGCTGATACAATTCCAAAATTGTTTGTGGGATTTTATTATACATGCGAATACCATAACCTAGTGTTATAAATAAAATGTTTGAATAAAACGTGCTTTACTTGTTTTGACCGAAACGGAAGTGATATATTTAAATTAATGTTAGTTACATACACAGAGTACAATAATGGCGCAGACTGGACAAAACCTACCGACTAATTATATCAATTAGCATAGATAAATTATAAATGGCAACAGTAGTAATTTGAGTAGTCACAAATTAACACCCAGAAAGGAGACGTTTACTTTGCGCAGTCGGAAACTTAGGAGTTACAATTTTGTTATTCCGTCTCGTGTTTACAATGCGATTATTACTATTTATTTCAAAACAATGAATATTTTGATAAATATAAATAATATTGTTACAATTATGTATATTCACACATTATTCTATTAAGCCGTCAGTTCTGGTTTTTATCATGTACACCGTATACTAGGCTACTCATAGTAGAGAATATATCCGCCAACCCGCATTGGAGCAGCGGGGGATTAAGCTCTGATCCTTCTCCTACATGGGGAAAGAGGCTTATACCCAGCAGTGGGATATTACAGGCTAAAGAGACCATCTTCCTGGACACGTAGGCCACATCCGTGTCGAAAGCCAACTTGTCGCCGATAATAATTCCCGATAGCTGGATTTCCGTTAACACTCCAATGTCGACCCCATCCACGGCAAAGCGAGGGGTGTTGAACTTCTGTTTGGGCGCTTACATCGTGCCGTAAAATTTATTTGACGAAAAGTCAGCTTGTTTTTGATACCCTACTGTCTGACATACTCGAATGCGGCACTTTTCTCAATCTTTTGGGCTGAGTCACCGACGACCGCCAACACCTCGTCGTCTACGACCACGTATGCATATGCAGCCTCCAACCCTTTCATCAAAGGATCAAGCAAAATATATTACCGAATTAGGCTCCTGATGGATCCCTGCAGGCTGCCCACGTGCAAAGTATTTTAAAATGAAATACCTTTAAAATGTACTTAAGGACACACTTACTCTTCAGCCTATCGCAGTCCACTGCTGGACTTAGGCCTCCACAAGTACGCGCCAAAAATGGCGTGAACTCATGTGTGTTGCCCATAGTCACCACGCTGGGCAGGCGGGTTGGTTACCGCAGCGTTGGCTTTGTCGCACCAAAGACGCTGCTGTCAGTCTTCGGCCTGTGTATTTCAAAGCTTAGAAGTTGGATGGTTATCCCGCGCCATCGGTCGGCTTTTTAGTTCCAATGTGGTAGTGGAACTGTGTTATCCCTTAGTCGGCTCTTACGACACCCACGGGAAGAAGGGGAGGTGGCAATATTCTTTATTACCGTAGCCACACAGCATCACTTACACACACAGCACTTCGAATTATTATTTTGGCTTAATTCTGAACCTTATGCAGATGATGTCGTGGTCAGCAGCTAGTTATTTCGTAGGAAAATATATCAATAATTATTCTTATTTTTGATGTTACTATCAAATACAGCTACCCTGTTATTACGGAGCAATAAAGCGGGTTGTAATGCCGCACCCTGTTATGCAATTTGTATAAAATGTTTCCCTTAATCTTATACATAGAAACCTGAAATTATTAAACAAATCTGTTGTTCTTATAAAGCTAACTTAAAAATAGTAATAATATTCTATATATCTTATAGAAGCTTAACCATAATCAGTAGTACAATCGCTAACAAGTTGATAAGAAAAGTTTCATGAAAATATAATGAGTTTTTCCTTTAATACTTCAAAATAATTAAATATTTACTTAATAAAATATTAATTAATCCTCTATAGAAGTTCTACGAACTCGCATCGTAAACAACGTCGAGTATATTTTTTTTTTATTTGGAAATATGGAAGTGTTTTAATTGAGTTTAGAAGCCAATTATAGTGAAATACTTTCAATCTTATAGACTATATATAGCTAAATTATAGCTTAAATTAAAGTACGTCTTAACTTTGATTTGAAATCTTTAAAATGTATCATTTTATATTGATACCTTCACTTTACAAAAAAAAACTTAACTATTTGAGTAGCCCGTTGCTTCTATTGGGTGTGACCTGGTTTTCGTTTCATGGTTGTTGATCTGCGTAGTCTTGGTAAACTAATTATTTGTATCATGTACATGTACTAAAAATATATATCATTCGGCTGTTACCTACTAACACGGGCATTAAGTTGACTACCTTCATCATTACAGCCTATACAGTCCACTGCTGGACATAGGCCTCCACAAGTTTACGCCAAAAATAACGTGAACTCATGTGTTTTGCTCATAGTCACCACGCTGGGCAGGCGGGTTGGTGACCGCAGTACTGGCTTTGTCGCGCCGAAGACGCTGCTGCCCGTCTTCGGCTTGTATATCTCAAAGCCAGCAGTTGGATGGTTATCCAGCCATCGGTCGCCTTATTAAGTTCCAAGGTAGTAGTGGAACTGTGTTATCCCTTAGTCGCCTCTTACGACACCCCATGAAGAGAGGAGGTGGCTATATTCTTTAGTACCGTAGCCACACAGTACCTTAAAAACTACTTGACTTGACTTGTTGACTACCTTAAAAACAGACAACGGTGGGTGTTTCACATAAAAAACTACTTCCAAGCGAAAAGTAAAGTTAAAGTTTTTCATATTAAATTCTATGAAAAACTAGTTTTAAAAAGTTTTGATGTCGAGTTGAACGAAAGCGTTAGTTTCTTTTCACATTAAATATTCATGCGAAATGCGAATTTGAAATGTTATGCAGATTGCCGAGACTGAACTTTATTGAAATACGTAATCAATTGAACGAATAAACGGAGCAAATGATCACGTAAAAGCTGTATGAATCTCAATAGCTGAGGATATTATCAAATATTCGCTTTTTTTGTAATAAACATTTTTGCAGATTTAAATATGCTTGGCGTTTTACCTGACTGCTCAGATATTTATACACAGATAATGCTTATCAATGTGTATTTGTTTACTCGAACTCGTGTTTTATTATACTTTTATGATCGTCTATTTCATTAGTCGATTATTGAATGAGTGTCTAGGGGAACAAATTCAACTGTTGCACCTTTTTTTATTGTGAGCCCAGTATTAGTCTAATCATATTCGGTACTGTTTTCAAAATGTTTATTTTCTATAAACGTTATATTATTTCTTTCTTCTGTTATTGAAATAAATAAAATTAAATATATGTATATTGATTGTTATAAATTTTATAAAATTTCTTTCAGCTTTCAATCGATAATATAGCAATGAGCACACGGATAGAAAGCGGCGGCACGAGATACTTAGATCTATCAGACTCCTTCTATCTCGGGGGAATAGAGACTGAGAAAAGACAGCGAGCCTTCTCGAAAGGCATCAAGGCCGCGGACTCTAGCATCATGGTGAGTTTAATAAAATAAAAAATTAAGGTAGGTCACAGTTGGAAACATCTCAATCGAACCTTATAGGATATCACAACAAGGTATATATATAGCTATGGTAGGTACAACATAACAAAAAAATATAAGTATATATACAATGGATTTCATACTAATATCCTTTTGGTAGATTAATCGCTTGGCTTAAACTTGCTCTTTCGGGAATATATTTTTATATTTCTTGAGTTTTGAAGTAAAACTTCTTTACTTGACTTGGAGTAATCTGGTGAATTCGTGACGAGAGCGTTACGAAGAGTATGATGAAGTTGAGAGGGAGATATAAGTTGGTGGAGCTTAAGAAGTTTTACTTCAGTCGTGCGGTCTAAAGCACACTCGTTTTTTTTTTTTTTTTTTTTTTGTATATTATTTCGTTTACTTAAAAAATGTTATAGAATCGAGTAACGATTCATAGGAATTAAGCGGAAACAATAAACTCGAGTAACAACACGACCAGTTTTAAATTTGAAAAGCCAAAGTATACTTATAGTTTGTTATTTATCACCAGTAATCGTGTCATTTGTTGAGACAATATCATCGATTAGTAAAAAGAATCATAAAAGATAAAATATCGCATTTATAGCTTTTTTTAGTCCATCTCAAATTTTACTCCATGATAAACCTTAAAAAAACGCTCGATTATTTTTGATACTGATTTCCACGAAACGTCCTTAGGGTTGCATCAGACCGATCGAAGTCGACGATAAGATATACGGTCTGCCGAACGCCGTAGTATCGTACGGCGTTAGTCCCAGATGCGTGTGGTGGTACCCTTGCCACGCCGGACCGAGTCCCCCTTGCATACCGCGGGCAACTTGCGAACAACACGGCGTCGACCACTTCACTTGCAAGTGCGACTCCGACTTGTGTATAAATCCCGACTACGCCGAGAAATATAAGGTAATAACGCCTCTATTGATATAGCATTAAGGTGTAATTTCTAATCAGTGTTTTCTAAAAAAGGACGTTGTAAGTCAAGTGAAAGAGTTCAATGACCCCCATGTTCATATAATGTATCGATAGCCGTTTTGCAAGCGATATTAGTTTAGTGTACATGTTAAATCATCGTTTCAATATATTATCCCCTTAGATTTAATCTTACAGCCGTGCCTAAAAGCGTGGAACACTCTTGAATATATGTTTATGTCATTAATCATATGAGATATAATTTATTAATGAAATATAATTATAATTCATGAAGTATATGTTTGCAACGAGTGGCTAAGTAACTAAGACTTTAGTTGATTGAAAACTGCTTAGGAATAAGTTTAAGTATACTTGGGTACCCGCAGGAATCGTTCGTTATTATTCGTATAACGTAATAAAAAATATGCTTTTCCCGTTTAAAAAAAAAAAAAAACTATTATGTAAACAATGTTAAATCCCACATACTCGTAAAAATATAACCATCCCATGTTTCACTACGTGCTAAACCTAGAAATATGATTTCAATAGTTATATACTATTATCCAGAAATATCATTTAATTATACAAAATGAACAATATGCACTTAAAATCGAATACTGCTCATGTTGTTGTTGTAGTGCAACAATGTGATATTGTTGTTTTTCGATTAGAACTCAATTTATTCTTTTTTAACCGACTTCCAAAAAAAGAGGAGGTTCTCAATTCGACTGTATTTTTTTTTTATGTATGTTACCTCAGAACTTTTGACCGTGTGGACCGATTTCGACAATTTTTTTTTAATCGAAAGGTGGTGTGTGTCAATTGGTCCCATTTAAATTTATTTGAGATCTAACAACTACTTATCGAGCTATATCTAATAATGCGTTTTTACTTGACGCTTTTTTCGTCGACCTACATTGTATTATACCGCATAACTTTCTACTGGCTGTACCGATTTTCATAATTCTTTTTTTGTTGGAGAGGAGATATCCCTAGTTAAGGAAACCAGGATCTGATGATGGGATCCTAGAGAAATCGAGAGAAACTCTTGAAAATCCGCAATAACTTTTTACCGGGTGTACCGATTTTAATAATTTTTAATTTAATCGAAAGCTGATGTTTGTCATGTGGTTACATATAAATTTTATTGAGATCTGATAACTACTTTTTGAGTAATCTTTGATAACGCGTAGTTACTTGACTATTTTTTCGTCGATCTACGTTGTATTACTCGTCGATGTAATTGAAGTCGGTTTTTTTTTCGTTTGCGAGCAAACACAATTATATTTTTTATAAATTAAAACTACCAATATTTTGACAAATCAATAGATTTTGCCGGATCGTTTGTTTACAGGATAAATCAGCAGTTAGAAAAACAAACGATGAATTCATAAAATTAACGAGATATCGTGCCAATCAGTAAAAACGCCTTTTGTATGTAGAATTTAGTTTTTGTTTGGGTTATTATTAAAATTAGGTTAAACCTAATATATTATCTAATAAAACTTTATTTTTCCAGAAAAATGCCATTCACTTAAAAGCGTAACAGTGTATCTTATGTAAAATTTATAACAGACCGAAATGATAATATTGAATTTATTTTAATACTAGCTGACCCGGCGAACTTCGTATCGCCTAACAGTCGATCCTTTAATTTTATTAATTTTTTTTTTTAGAATTTTTCTCTCCGTAAGAACCATCCTCGTACTTCAAGGAATATTTTAAAAAAAGAATTAGCGAAATCGGTCGAACAGTTCTCGAGTTTTGCGCTTAGCAACACATTCAGCGACTCATTTTTATATTATAGATAGTAGTATGTAGGCGCGATCTATAATATATGTATGGCCACACTCCGCGTACATTGTATCGCGCTGTACATATTAAATTTATCAAAGTATGCTTAATTCCTCTTATTAAGATCGATCTTAGCACTTATCACAACACAGGACGCGAATAGAGCCTTATTTTTAAATTATATATTTATTATTTTTAACTTTATTCTATCAAATAAAAGCTTAAAGATTACAGATATTTTCCCAGCACGAGACTGAGAAATAATAACAATTTCTCTTTAAAATAGGTTAAAGATAATACGATTAGTAAATCGTACCAGATCTCGCATTCGTCTTGCAAATCCTTTGACAATATGATGTAAAACAGTCATATTGCAAGTAATATTCTTTAAAAATAAATAAATTAATATCTACACAATACACAGACGGTCGTCTGTTCCTAAAGTAAGCAACTTAATGCTTGTGTTATAGGTAATAGCCGACTGCTATAGCTACATTTTTTTTTCGATCAACATACTTATAAATAATACATATAAAAATATTTTTAAATAAATATTTATATTACACTCAGACTCGGGGTGGGAATCGAATCCACAACCATCGGAGCAGAAAGCAGGGTCACTACAAACTGCGCCAACGGACTAGTTAATGAATGTAATATATTGTACGTAATTATAGAACAAAAAGAGTGAAAGAGTGAAAGATGATCTGTGGATAAATGCAGGATGATCGACTCGTAATTACGTTTCTTCAAATAGCGGGTTCTGTAGGTGTAACAGATCACGTTTCGCTGTTAATAATAAGAAAACCTAGCCCATCCTTAATTTGTAGTTCAATACACACGACCATATGTCCAAATTTTAAGGAGATTGAATAAGGTATATTGAAACTATCATACAAAACGTCGTTTCAAGACTTCCTAAATGCTCTGGTATAAAGTTAGAGATTTACAAATCAGTCTGTACTACGATTGAATCGTTCCGCATGATACCTTTCGTGAGCGAGTAATCGCGGCTTTAACTTACAATAAAAAACATTCTGTGAGAAAAATAATTCGTTTCCATATGCGATTCTTTAGTTGTATACGGCAGTTTGTATTGATATCTCTATCGACGTTTTTTAGGACTAAAAAGATAGTATAGGGTGGTTATGCACAGGTACGTTGCCAGGGTAACTCGTATATTAATACAAATCAAAATTTAATAATTGTGTTTGCTAGCAAACGAAAGACCCGACCGATTTCAAATACATCGACAAGATATACAACATAAGTAGACGAAAAAAAAATAACAAACGCATTAGTCGCCACTACGATTTTCGAAGTTTCCCCTCGATTTTCTGCGATGCCATCATCAGATCCTGGTGCCAACCTTGGGATATCTCCTTCAACAAAAAAAGAATCAGTAAAATCGATTCAAAAAACACATTTAAAAAAATATACGGTCGGAATGAGCAACCTCCTTTTTTGAAGTAGGTTGAAAAGGGCTAGGATTTTTTTCCACGCGGAACGTGAACTATTACGTCTACAGAACGTTCCATTTGAAGGAACGTAGCTAAGAGTCTAACAACTTATATCTATACCTACATATAATAAAATAGTAGGAAAGTCACAACTGTACATTGAATATTTTTTAAAAGAATACTTGGGGTGTGATCTACTATCGATACCGAAGCCAAAAATATAGTTTTTAGAATTTTGGTCTGTTTGTCTGTATATGTCCGGGATAAACTCAAAAAGTACCGCATGGATTTACTTCAAATTTGCCACGAATATTATTAAGAAGTCGGGTCAACATATAGGCTACATATTATCACGCTATCACCTACGTGGAACGAGCAGTGAACCTTTATTTCTTCAACGCATTCTGTAATAACGTGTAATCTAACGACTCATATTCGAATGTTGTTGTTATTATGTTAATAACCATGCTATAAGCTGGCTTCATACTATAAACAAAGACATACAGAATGTCTTATATGTCTTAAAATGAAGTATATTTAGTATCAGCATTGCACCCGTGCGAAGCCGGGGCGGGTTCGCTAGTAAATTATATTTTCATATGAGATATAACCATTGTAGATCATCTAAATGTGGTACTCAATATTGCACATAAAAACGCTATACTAATTATGGTTTTCAGGTGTTTTCGAAGTCAAGCAGTGAATTAGAGCTAGTAGCTCTCTACCCACTATCCGTGCAAGAAGGTGGAGTAGCAGTGATCACAACTCAGAATATTGACGTGGTGTTAGATCACCATAAATATGGTGTTAGACCTTCTGGGGTGCTATTACACGTCGCCCAATCTCCTCAACACGGCAGGATTGCCGTGGACTTGTCCTTGAGGAACTTACCTCAGTATACTAATTACGTTGAAGGAGAAAAGTCCAAACAGTTTTTCACGCTTCTGGATCTTTCTAGAGATAAGGTATGCTCATTGTGTTTTATTGTAAAAAAGTATGTATGTAAATATAATGTCACATACATGTTATTTGATATAGACAGTTTTACGACCACTGACACGTGTGTCTTATGTATTATGTATACACATGTATTAGTATATCATTAATATTAAATTTAAGTTTTTTTTTTTTGTATTCTAAACCTAATATATAATTTATACAGCACAATGTATATATTTTAATATTAAATGTGTAATTAGGTTTCGTACTTAACTTATAAATTTTAGTGCATTGAGTTTTTGAAGTTATACTTCTTGTGGCTCGTTATGGAAGAATGGTGAGAGGAAATTTGATTGAATTTGAGATGGAAATTTTTACGATACGCGCGCACACCAGTACAAAAAAACCGACACTGAAGTTAGCTAGTCAACGAAGAACTTAGCAACGTGAAGTTAGTTAGCCGATCAAGTATAACTTCTTACGTGTGTACATAAGTACACACACTTTTTTAACATTTCTCAAGCCATCGAGATGTGATAACTTTAAATTTAATTGTTACATAGATTTCAATGTTTAAAAAAAAAAAAAACAAAAAAATCTATTTTTAAAGAATTCGTTTTTATGTAAAAAAAAACATTTTTTTTTTAATCATTATGTTAAGTTACGCAACCTCAATACTAATAATAAACTAATTGCCTCATAGGTCCGCTACGTACACGACGGATCAGAAAACCATCAAGACGCAATAGTACTCGAAATGGAGCTAATACCGGAAACTAAGTTCACTCTACCGAGCTACTTGCAAGGTCGTAACACTTTCGTCCTCCACGTGAACATAACACCCGTAAACGATCCACCCGTACTCAACCTCCTACCCGGGAAAGTCTTGAGACTCACTCAGGTATATTTATATATATTATTTGTATATTTTGATAGGTATCATATTAGTTTCTTGCACGAATCATTGAAATTTAATATTAATCGTAATTTCGTAGTGCATTAACAGTGCATTTGTATGTAATTTTACAGTCTACGTTTTCTTTCTTCATAAAAGTAGCATAAAATCTATTCTTTACGTTATTAGTAAAATACGTACTTTACTAACATATTTCTTGTTTTTACACTGTTTTGTCAAGACATTGTTGAATTATCTAAATCAAATCATCAAAACCAAAATAAATTCAATTACTGAAGCATCAAATAAGGACGCAATGAATAATAAGCAACTCTTTCAATCAAATACATTTTGCAACATCGAAATACGAAGATATTTTCAATATCAGTATTAACCTAAATATGTGCAACAATTATTAGTACTTAAATTTTTTTCGAGTTGCCATAATAGTCATAATTTGCAGTCATTTTGTCATAATCTATCTATCTATAATCGGCCATATATGAGTTCCAAGTTAATTACTACCCGCTTCAAGCTAAAATTACATTGTTAACAAGCACTATATATAGCCTGCTCTCTTTAATAACTTCTAAATTGATTTGTTGTTTGTTTTGATAACACTATTTTTTTTTTCTAATATTTAACGCTAGTTTAACATTTAGATAAAAATGTACATGTGACGTTTTAGAGCATGAACGTCGTCATCAAATCATTTATCCGCTAAGTAATTTTGTATATTTTTATTTGTTTTCAGAGCTCGGTGCGTTTCCATTATTTATTTATTTTTGAGTTGCTTATGAATAGTTGCATGCTTTAATGGCACGAAACAAATAACCCGTGATAAAATATGTAAAGTGAGTATAACTTTGTCAATGTTAAAATAATGTAAATTTCTAAAACATTAAATAGAAATAACCTTTGTTGCACTCAGTATCTGGTGCTGATTCACAAAATAACATATAATTTAAAAAAAAGAGTGTAAATATTATAAATGTAATTATTTACAGTTAAATATGAATTGAGTTATAAAGAAATAAATAACTAATTATGAAATTTTTGTCAGAAAAATATAAGTTTGTTTCTGAAAAAAGAGAAAATATTCACTATATTTGTAGTATTTTTTTTTTTTTTTTTTTGTAGTAAATCACTAATCGTATCTATTTTTGTTATATTTAAATGTTGAAAATGTTTGGTCATTCATCTATATTACTACAAATAATATAAGGTTAAAAAAATGCAAGTATTCTGATTTAATTTGTCAACTTTGTGTTGTAATAATGATAGTGAGTACCGATTCTTACATTGAAGATTTTTTACACTTTGATAAAAAGAAACTAATCGACATATCCAAGAAATAAATTTTATATCTACTATTTTTCTTTATTTTAAGAAAAAACCACTCATAAATTCGTAGCGTTGTGTTTTTAATATGATGTACTAAAACGTGTTAATTTTATTAAAATTTGCTTAAAAAATGTCGCCATTATCGAAATGTTTTTCGTTTGAAGTGTCTCTGTATACCTACTTTAAACTGTATCAGCATGATATTGTCCAAAGATGAAGAAAATTGTACATGAATTGCAATAACAATATGCTTCGAATGATTGTGAATTAATTTTTGTTTCGGTCAAAACCAGTATTATTCATTATACAAAAGGAATAAACAACAAAATAATGTTAATATTTAGTCGTGGAAAAGTTTCTTCATATATTATAAAGAAATTCAAGGTAAGATTTTACAAAATTAATTTACATTAATTATAATATATACATATGTATCAATATGTTGCAATGAGCAAATAAAGAAATGAATAAATCATAAACACATACATAAATATAATATGTTATGGAAACAAACATTAACGTAACATCACAACAACTACTGAATTCTACTCGAAAAGATAATCATGAAGAAAATAGTTCTACGTTTATCACGGAAGAAAGAATATAAGGAAAAATTTGAATTTCACGTTATAATGGAGAAACAATGTGTTGACGGTTCACGTGATTCCAGTTTCGATCCAGTACTGGACATACATACTTGGTCTGAATCGTCACTGGATTCATGTGGAACGGCACTAGCTTCTGAAGAAGACGAAGAAATCTAGACTCCAAGGAATTTATACGATGTTTACCGATCTACTATTTGCACTTAGCTCCTTGTTATATATCATTAGTGTCTTATTTGCTGGTTATAGTAATAAATAAACATATAATATATCATATCGTTGTAAATATATAAAAAAAAAATTATATTTAACTTTAGTTTACTCGTAATTTTAATCCCTATATATAATAATAAATACTATTAACATTCGATTGAATGAAATTAATATCTTATTTATAAACGTGGTTTTGCTTCTATTGGCGTCCTTATTGTTATTTATATTGTTTATTGTTAACTATCTCCGACATAATTGAATGATTTACAAAAAACCTGGCAGTTCAATTACTTGTTTCCTTTTCAAATGTCTCGGTACATATAAAAAAAAAAAAAAAAAAAAACGTTATTTTTAAAAATATATTTTAAGCCACAACTACAGATTCAATATTTGCAGCAATATAATGGCAATTATTTTTAAGCGTTGCGACTCTGAAAATTAAAGTTGTCTATTCTTTTCAATATTTTATACACATTGTGATTAAGAATACTGGTAACAAAATTGTACTTCTAAAGTTTTCATACTCTTAATTTGTTACTAAGCTACCTACTACTCGTTATCATCGTTGTCGTCTTTTTATTGAGTTAGGGGAACATTTAGTCATTAGTATTCTGAAATATGATTAACGATTATAGAAATTTGTGAAATTATTATTTATATTGTTCAATTGCATTTGATGGGTATACATGAAAGACCAAAACATTTTTAAAAAATATTTCAATATTAAAAAGTTATCAATGAAACTTAGAAAATAAGTTTAATTTTTTTTTTTCTTACTTTATAATACTTATAATTAATACTATTGTATATTGAATTGTAACATTATTGTAATTTTAAAGGGGACAAGAAAAGTTATCACATCAGATATACTAAAAGCCGAGGACCCAGATACGCTGCCAGAAGATCTGCTTTATACAGTTTTACATGGAAAGAATGAAGCGAACAGGTATATGTTTCCGTATAGAAGATATGTATATATCAAGCGACTTATACGTCACAAGAAACGTAGACCATACTTACTAATACTTACGTTTCTTTAAAAAAAAATTTTTAATTTACAACTAGGTTGACAAACAAACGTACGGCTCACCTGATGGTAAGCGATTACCGTAGCTTATAGACGCCTGCAACAGCAGAAGCATCGCAAGCGCGCAACCGACCCTATCCCCAACCAAGTCTGGTCACCTTACTCACCAGCAGGAACACATTACTGCTTGAAATCAGTATTATTTAGCTGTGGCCTTCTGTAAAGTCGAGATACTACCTCAGTTGGGTTAAAGATAATAGAAATAAATTGTAAAGAGCTTGACGAAGTTAAAAAAATATAATATATATATTTAACTTATATTAATATATATATTTAACTTCTTTAAATCTTACTGTGTGATACTTAGGAAACTATTTATAATATAATCTCTCAATCAATTAACATCCGTACTTTAAGTGCTCATTGAAGTTTATTTCATTTTGGCTGTTTACTTTTATCTACAATATTTTTTATTTTATTTTTTTGATATATTTTTACAGTGGTCACATTGAAATGTCAGGTCAACCGGTGGATTCGTTCACACAAAAGGACGTCGACTCCGGAGTGATATCATACGTTCATGGGACTAGCAATGAGAAGCAACTGAACAAAACTTCCCTCCGTCTTACTTTACAAGTAAGTTTTTGCTCTGATATATATCTGCCATATAGCCCGCATATTACTCGCAGTAATAGTTTGTGTCCGGCGCGATATGTAACGTGATCTTTTATAGCATTCTACAAATGAATAATTTGTTAATCGGTCGGTTAAAACCAATTATAGTGGAAATTAGTAATAGTTTAAAATTAATGTGTTACCTAAGAATAGTGCTAGAGAATAAAGAAAGATAAATGTTTATTTCTTTTATTAATGCGAAGATGAGGATCAGAGCTTAATCCACCACGCTGCTCCAATGCGGGTTGGCGAATGTATTCCCTACTATGAGTAACGATCGCTATCAGGTGTACATGATAACAACCGTGACCGACGGCTTAACGTGCTCTCCGAGGCACGGTGGGGAGAGCCACAAGGACTGCACAAACACCCAGACCACGGCAAACACCTGTATGGCCAATACAAATATTTGCTATGTGCAGGGATCCAACCCGCAACCGCCAGCGCAACAGTCATAAACCAGTGCTGTGACCTTTGCGCCAACGCGTCGACTTGACTAACTATAGTTACCTATGTTTCATATATATTTTCTACACAACTTTCTCAATAAGTCTCTTAATTTTTTAATTAATTCCTAAGTCGATAAGAGCCTGTTTCACCGGTTGCTGATAAAGTTATCTGACATATAAAGGGTGTCCAACAAAATAAAATGTTTGAGACATTTATCATTTTCACTATCTCATAAATTCTTCATTTCACCAACACTATCTAAACTTGTCAGATACTCGTAAATTGTAATTCTAAAAACTGTTGCTATAAGTTGAAGAGAAAAAATACTAGCATAAGTTTGAAATAAATATTATCAGCCATAGGTTAAACAAGATCTAAGTATATTAAAAAATACCATATTAATATTAACAATTTTTCAGGTATCAGACGGTATTGAGACGAGCGGTCCGGGTGTCCTTCGTATATCGATAGTACCTCTACAAGTTCGTTTAGTAAACAACACCGGCTTGTATCTCGTTCATAATTCGTACGCTTTCATCTCTGCTGATAATTTGACGTTCACGACCAACGCAGATGAGACTAATGTTCACGTGAAGTAAGTTGTTTTGTTCTTAAAAAAATATGTTCTACAGTACCCGGCGATAAATATTGATCGACCTTTAGCAAAAGAATCAGCTAATTACGACTTCGTTGAGCGTTATGGCCCAAGATCCTACACCAACAGACCTTTCTTATTTTCTGACAGAATGTATACAATTTAGTCTATTAGTGAGTACAGTGAACATAATACATAACCGCTTGCTGAGGCCTATGCCCAATTTTTTTTTTAATATTAGCTGCTAAATTTACGTCAAAATTTTACTAACTTTAATTATTTTCATATGGTTACGGTCACCAACCCGCCTGCCCAGCGTGGTGACTATGGGCAAAACACATGAGTTCACGTTATTTTTGGCGTGAACTTGTGGAGGCCTATGTCCAGCAGTGGACTGTATAGGCTGTAATGATGATGATGATGATATGGTTAAAAATAAGAAAGATCAGAGCGGCTTGGGATCTTACTCTGTTATATCTTTCAGTCGAAATACGAACAGTCCTATATCTGATTTGCACGTATTGATATTTATTTTTATTCTTTGTACACCAAATTTTTTTCATATAAGAGCTATCTTTACGTTGGGTAAAAAAAAAGTGTATGTTCATTAAATGTATTTATTATTTACTAGATAATCAGTCACGCATATCTAAACGAAATTGCTTTTTTGGTCTCCCTCTTTTCAGAGTACTGAACTTAATTGCAGTAGAATGTGATTCAGTACTGACTTCGCTTATCATATTGTTCAAAGTTCTTCTAGAAATTCCTGTGCTATTTGCAACTCCCTCTTAAACATTCTTAAATAATTACTTATATTTACATCTTCATTTTTTATTTTAAATCTGCGGGAAAAAAATTGTTCGAAATTTCAGTAAAAAAAATGATTTCTCATAAGTGACTTTGAAAAGGTTTCCCTCATTTTCCTAAAGATGCCATAGCATTATTTAAATTTTGAGGTGTTAACAACTCTGTATGTATTTTGAACTGAGTGCCTAGTGCGAATTTGTTTAATCCGTCTCGCAATAACGGGCGTCAATTTTAACTTCATTTTGTATGGAAAATTCGGCATTTCAACCTAGTTTTCGCGTTTGCTGCTAGATGACTCTGTATCGATTGTATCGTATACTATTCTTTATCGTCTAGGCTGCAGTGTTTAAATTCCCATGCAAAATAATCTTCACGTATAAACGCGTTTCTCTCATATTTATGTGATTAAAACTCGCACTAGGCACTCAGGATGCGACACGCACTTGAACAACGGCCGACAAAACGTCACATAGGTATTGTGTGCCATAGACAACGCTCTACGAAACTGATAGTTGTCGTTTCTTTCCAAAGGTCGATATTTATCATCGGGCACTATATTTTTCTAATAGGCCAGGACGAAACTGTCACATAGTTTAATTCTTATTTCAATAGTAATTGGCCATTAGCGCCATTACCCCTATTTTATGGTCCAAGCTTGTGAATTTGATTTTCGCCCTAATTCCGGCGAATAATATCTATTTACCTAGTGCTATATCATTATGTGTAAAATTTATCAGAAACATCATAAGGTCATGTCAGCTGGCTGTTATCTAAAACCTATTTGCCTATCTTAGGAAAATACAAACATGTTTGTATTTTAAACATAAAAATAAAGAAATAAACAGAAAAAATGAATATAAATATATACTGATTGTTTTAAACAGTGACTTCGATACATATCTTTATTTGCTAATTGTTTTTTTTTTTTTTTTTAGATACGACATTGTGAAACCACCGCAGTTTGGTGTCGTAGAACGACTCAGAGTTTTAGACAGTACTTGGCAAACTGTCGATTCATTCACCAGTGAGATGATCAATTTCGGACGAGTTCGATACATGCATATTCTTGGTAATCCGGCACACGATGAATTTAAGGTAAGCACGTAACGCAGTTAGATACTTTGGTCACCCGAACAGAACCTCACGCACCACCCTATCATCAGGGTGACGGCTCTGTTCAGAAGAATTTTTTGCGCCGACTATAAAATAGGTAGGCACAAAAAACTGCCACATTCCAAATGTTTTTGACAGAACGAGGTCCGCTAGTAGGTAATCCGCTAGTAGGTATAATAACAGAAAATAACTTGTTGAAATCTGTATAATAATAATGTGTCTAAAAATGTGTTGGTAAAGATCAAAAGTCGAGGACGATTAGACCAATTTGGCTATTTTTTTTCTCACATAAGTAATACTTTGTAGAGGGCTCGAAGAACTTCGGATAACGAAATGATTAGTAAAAATTCACGTTTGACAATTTGCAAGACGACCTCACGTTAGTTTTCTTTATATGTTGTTTGCAATAAAAATGTGTAGAAAATAATTGTTACAAAGAAAAGTACGCTCCGGCAAAAGTAATAAAGAAAGATAAGAAAAGTGATGCAATCAAATTTTACTTGTATATAATTATTTAAATAATAATTACTCAACAATGGATCATATGTTTAAACATATGATCAATTGTTGAGTAGCCCTGGTCGGAGTCTTAATAGTAAGTGATGAATGTTGTTGAGAAAGGAGGCGTCTATTGGGTTAACTAATATGTAATAAATTATGTTTAAGAGCTGAAATATTCTAGTGTATTTTTTAACCAAACAGGCTTAAATTAATTCGGCTCTGTTGATTTATATTTTACTGGCCGGGATAAGAATATTTCTTTAAAATAAACCACGTGTTTTGCGACGAAAAGAAAACATTGTGTGGTTTTTGTTTTCATATTATATTCTGATACTTTTATTTTCCAATATTTACTACTTTATATTATCTTGTCAACAGTTCAAAGCATCCGTGGGAACGGTACGAACGAATACGTTATACGATTTTCGATTAACATTTATCAAACTCGAATTATATCAATCGACAAACGAGGAATTAGTTTTAAATAATACAAGAGAGGCTTTCATATCGTCTCAACACCTAAGATTTAAAACCAAGCCGTTGTCACTGCCTGCCGATCGAATTTTGTTTACCGTACTCAAACCACCGAAGTACGGTATCTTACACCTTTCATCTGGGAAACATCACTTACAAATGCATAGCACATTCTCTCAACAAGATATAGATTCAGATTTACTATGGTATAGATTACATAGACGAGCGTATTCTCATATACAAGACGAGTTTACATTCGTAGTAGGAGCGACGGAGTGTGATAATATAACCGGAGTAATGACAATTAGACATTTACCCGGATCGTCCGTATCCGATCATTTATCCGGCCGCGTTCATACGACATTGGAGAGGTTGCAAGTAATCGAAGGTTCTAGAATGGTAATACCGGCGACTCATCTCAATTTCCGAACGGATGTGGTCACGAATTTAGTGTTTAATATCACACATTTGCCAAAACATGGTAAGATTGAAGTGATCAGTGATAACTTGAAAATAGTTAGAGATAACACTACATACTTCACTTTACAAGAATTGAACTCGGATAGAGTGTATTACGCCCACGATGACTCTGAGAGTAGGCACGATTCGTTTCATTTCATGGCTTTAAGTCCAGAACCCGAGGACTTCCAATACGTTGGAGTATTTCATATTGACATTATATTGAAAAATGACAACAGCCCTGTGCGAGCAAACGAAAAAGTTTTCCACATAGTTCACGGTGGAGCAAGATTGATAACAGCTAGAGATTTGAGTTATACCGACGCTGATTTGGACACTAAGCCCTCGGACATAATCTATACAGTACAAAGATTTACCAAAGATCCTCCTAATGGAGGTATATTTAGAGCCGATAACCCATCAGAACAAATAGCACAGTTCACGCAAGACGATATCAACAAGAATCTAGTGCTGTTCAAACACCAAGGCAAAGAATATGGTAAAATGGCTTTCTGGATATCTGATGGATTGTTCGATGTTAATGGTAATTTGGAAATACAGGCATCCCCGCCTTTTATACGGATGTATCCAACTAATGGTTCGATAGTTGAAAACGGTAAAGCTGTGGTTATAACCACCAGAGACATGCAGGTAAGTTACTATATGCAACTAAATTGAATATAAAATTAGATATAACCAGTCCCGCAACAGCTTGGAATACGTGCAATTTACTGATAAAAAAAAAAATTAGAAATGCTTTAAGTATCTATTTATAGTGTCCAGTTATTAAGGTTTATTATTTATTATTTATTTTACACTTTATTGTACACCAAACAAATAAAATAAACAAGTAATTCGTAGGAAAAAAAATGTACAAAAGGCGGCCTTATTGCTTAAAAGCAATCTCTTCTAGGCAACCTTAGAGCAAAGGAGATGATATATTGACTGTGTAGGTGTACAGTTTAATTTTGGGCTTAAGGTTGTGAGTTATCTGTTATTTCCAATTTGTTACTATAAGTAAATACAAGAGGTGTCAAATCGATAGATACGTATTTTATTTCGAGATTTTTCTACCAGAATTTGGAACACTACTCGTAGTTTTTTCAAAAATTTCCGTCAGTTAATCACAATCGTATATAGAAAAAAAAAACCATATTATAGTTTCTAGAAAACAATATGTAATATGTTTAATGATAATCGAATTATTTTTACGTAAAGGTGGACACGAATATGAATTGCCTAGAAGAGGACATCCACTACGATATAACGCAAGAACCCAAGCACGGGTCTATAGAAGTCGGTGAAGGTCAGGGTGTGACCAGCTTCACACAACTCGATATAGCTGCAGCTAGAGTGTCATATCGACACAGGGAGCCGAAGACACTAACTGACGCATTTAGGTACGGGTTCCATTGTCCTTTTTTATAAACAACTAGGTCGGGAAATACGCGTACGGCTCACCTGATGGTAAGCGATTACCGTAGCTTATAGAAGCATTGCAAGCGCGTTGCCGACCCTACCCTCAATTCCCCCCAGCTCTGGTTACTTTTGCTCACCAACAGGAACACAACACTGCTTGAAAACAGTATTATTTAGCTGTGATCTTCTGTAAGGTCAAGTAAGGTGTCTCTTTATATCTTCGAATTTCCAGAACTACTACGTCAAATAAACAATTATAGGTTTAGAGGAGTAATCCCACTCGGTGGCATATATTTTGCATGATATAAAAAACACGATTACTTGGGTTTATGGTAAATAAATAAATAAAAAACTTATGTAATTACTTATTTTAAAGTTTAATTCGACTAGCCCGTTGGCGCAGTTTGTAGTTACCCTGCTTTATGCTCATTGTGGGTTCGATTCCCAACCCCGAGTCTTAAGTGTTTGATGTATGTATGTATGAAAAACATAGCTGTACCAGTCGGCTGTTACCTATATCACAAGGATTAAGTTGCTTACCGACCTTGTGTGTATGTTGTAGATATAAAAAAAGTGACTTGCCAAGATTTTAAGATAAAGGATGAATTAAAAATTAAGCTGTTCTTAAAATCCTTTATAGTAGTAGTTTAGTTAGTATTTATCTTTATAAGCAGTCTGATGTTAAAACAAAATACAAAATAGTTTATATAAAATTATAAAATATTATCTAATTTTTTTTTTGTACAGGTTTAAAGTAATGTGTTTAGAAGCTTGGGGTGAGGGAATATATCCAATAAAGATCTTTCCCTCAAGTTACTGGGAACCACTGAAGGTCGCTACTAATAAGCCGCTTATTATCGAGGAGTCGACTAGTGTGAACATTACAAAAGATACTCTAGAAGTAAGAACTTTTATAGATAATAACTTTTAATTTATTAAGCGGAATGATATCTGCCTATGTATATAAAAATGTACTATTAGCCGATACCCTATTTCATTTGCTCACAGAAATACTTCAGAATAGTTTCACCAAAATTATTCGTCTTTATACTTAAGTTTATTACCCCCTCTCTTCCCGTGGGTGTCGTAAGAGTCGACTAAGGGATAACACAGTTCCACTACTACCTTGGAACTTATAAAGCCGACCGATGGCGGGATAACCATCCAACTGTTGGTTTTGAAATACACAGGCCGAAGACGGGCAGCAGCGTCTTCGGGGCGACAAAGCCAGTACTGCGGTCACCAACCCGCCTGCCCAGCGTGGTGACTATGGGCAAACCACATGAGGAGGAACTTGTGGAGGCCTATGTCCTGCAGTGGACTGCAATAGGCTGAAATGATGATGATAATGATGATGACTTAAGTTTATAAATATAAGTTTATATAAAATCAAATGAATTTAAAATTGGAACACGTTAGCAAAAGCTTGATGTATTTAACACTATCCACAAGATAGGATATTGTTTTATGGGTCAGTTGATATGCATGTAATTGTGTCAATATTATTGTAAAATTTTATTCGATTTTCAGGTAATGCACCCTCAAATCGAACCAGCGAACATAGTTTACCGAGTAACAGAAGGCCCGTATCACGGCTGGCTAGAAATTACTACCACACCAGGCACAATAGAAATGGAAAATTACAACGAAGAGCCCGTGCACACGAAAGTGTTTGATCAATCAATAATTAACTCTAATCGACTTGTTTACGTGCAATCAGGAGTTAATCGAACGAGAGATAGAATTAAAATGGATGTTACGAATGGAATCGTTTGGCTGAGAGATATTGAACTAATAGTTATTATAATACCTGAACATTTTTACGTAGAGCCAACAAATTTAACAGTAGTAGAGGGCGCTTCAGTGAGCATTAAACAGGACTTGTTTAAAATTGTAACAGAGTATTATAGAGGGAAAGTTGTGTCCTACAAGGTTATACAAAAGCCGAAGTTTGGTAAAATCGTCATGGGAGATCAAGATTTAACATTACTGCCCGTACTTAAGCTCAATTCAGGAAATATAATGGTATGTTATTATATTCACTCTAGTTACTATGTTTACGTTTAATTTAGACCCCAAAAGGTCCTGGTTGTTATCGTGTACACTTGATAGCAATCGTTAGTCATAGTAGGGAATCAATCCGCCAATCCGCATTAAGAAGGATTAACTACTTAATAAATGAATAAGTTTTATTTTTATTAAAATTTCTTCACATTTTAGTTAAAAGCTGTATTCTGTAACATTTGACGTGAAATATGTTGCTTCTAAAACATGGCTATAATTACAATTATTTTTTAGTTGTTAATATAAATTTAAAGTACATAGTTTCAAGTTTTATTTATTCAATATATTTTTAAAATTTTATTGAGGCAGGGCACAGCTGGGAATTCCCTGTTCAAAATGTGGAGCAGCCTGACTGTTATAGTACCTTACAGAAGATTACAGCAAAATAATACTGTTTTCAAGCAGTGTTGTGTATCTGTTGGTGAGTAAGGTGACCACCAGAGCTTCCGGGGGGAATATATATATAGGGTCGGCGTTGGTTTGATGTTGCAGACGTCTATAAGCTAATGGTAATCGCTTACCATCAGGTGAGCCGTACGCTTGTTTGCCGACCTAGTTATATATATTAAAATAAAATATAATTTTATATGAATTAAAATAAATAACTCTTTAATCTTCTATATAAAATTCTCGTGTCACAATGTTAGTTAAAATACTCCTCCTAAACGGCTCCCTTTTATTACATTTTGTGTGCTTATTGGGTAGGTCTGAAAATCGGCCTACATCTATTTTTCATACACCTAAAGATATAAGGGGGAGGATTAGAGAGGTTAATAACATATTTGGCTATCAACGTTTGCGGGGTCAGCTAGTAAAATTATATTCCCTTATTTCTAACCACTAACTTTATTCCGCAGTATGTAAACGACGGTACAGAAGAATCTTTAGACTCGATCAGACTGACCGCCGTGACAGAAGGAGGAAAGGAAAGCGAGCCTTTCCAAGTAATGGTCAATATCGTGCCCGTAAATGATGAACCACCAATTGTTGCTGCGAACACAGGTCTCTGTGTCTGGGAAGGTGGCACTTTCGTTTTCACCAGGAATGAATTATGTAAGTAGCTTTAGCAACTTCGAGAGACTTAAACTTATTTTTACAACCGATCGAACAGAAATCGTCAATGTCTAATCATGTCTCAAGTGTTTCTAGGCTGTCTTAGGACTTTTCTCTTTCTATACTCTCAATCAGCATAAAACGTAAATAGATTTAGCAAGAAATTCTGTCATATTCAAAAAGGCACATACGAACCTAAAATAAAAAATTAAAAAAAAAACAAAGTTTTGTGTCTTTGATACTTTTGATACATAGTTTTTAATACCTTGACATAAGCAGCTACCAATTTTCTAGTAACACCTTATTTTTTCACCAGATGTCAATGATATAGACACGCCACTAACAAACGTGACTATAAGGGTGGTTGATATTGTATCCGGTTATATTGCTATGAAAGGAGACCTGGAGAATCCGGTCGATCACTTCACACAAGCGGACATTGATAATAGACAAGTGATTTTCGTTCATAAAAGTAAGTAGAAAACGTTTGTTTTCGTAGAATAATAATGTATAAATAAATATTCATATGGTATATTAATTAAATAATTATAAATTTGAGTATAGATTGTCGATAAATTAAATTAATTTTATTTATTTTTCGGTTATTCGGTGTTACGTCATAATTATAATTTAATATTTACTATATATTGATGGATAACTTTAGTGTAAAAGTGTTAAAAAATATAAAGTACCTACAATATTTATACTCATTTTAAAGCTTTTATATTTAATTATCATAATAAATTTGATTGTGAATAACTTTAATTAGTTATATTTTAGTGTATATTAAAATCAATTTCTCACTGAAACTGTTATTTTCCAGATGGTTCAAAAGGCAAAATGATATTCAACGTCACAGATGGTCTCCACGAATTGTCTAAAATAACATTTTTGATTACAACAAAGTCGGTCAACTTGAAGTTAGTCCGGAAGCACACGCTACGAGTTTTCCCACTAATGAGAGAGCCCCTCAATAACTATCATTTAATGGCGAAATGTTCGGATCTCACAAGGAATATTGTGTATAAAATCGAAAGAGCGCCTACTTTGGGAAGGCTTATAATGTTAAACGGAGAAAATCATCACCGTTCCATCAAACAGTTCACACAACATGACATTAACAACACACTGGTGTATTACGAACACACACATCCATTCTCCGATCTTTATACAAACGATTCATTCATATTCACCGTTGAAGCGGCTCTAGCGAAACCAATAACCGATCAAATATTTAACATAGATGTGTCTGTATCTTCGGGCGGTCTCGCTAAATACGTGTACATTCCTGTAACGAAAGTCCAGGAAGGCGATAAAGTACCTCTAATAGTTAATGTAACTAATGTTATTACGTATTTGGAAACTCAAGCTGGGGTGAGAGCGCCTCAAATAGAAGCCCAGTGGTCCCAACCAGCCCATGGGGAGCTACAACCATTCTTATCATCACTAACACAGGCCCAGTTAGAAGGCGGCGTTGTAACTTACAAACACGATGACACGGACACTGTTCAGGATAAAATCGACATGGCACTCTACTTACTACCCGATTATGTCCTACTTTGCAACGTAACTATTCCAATTCAAATAGTACCGGTAAATGATCAACCGTTTCGACTTTTGACGGACACACCCCAAATACAAGTTGTTCAGGGAGAGAATTATACGTTAACAAAGAAGGATTTGTTCACTGAAGACGCTGACACTGGGCCTTCTGGAATCTTGTACGACATAATAAGTGGTCCGACGCAAGGAAGGCTCGTTATAATTGAGAAGAATCAAACCATCGACGAGGCGCAATCCATAAATAAATTCACTCAAGAGGATATAAACAATGGTAGAATTATATACGAGCATTCTGGTTTACTACAAACAGCTACTTTCTATTTTCGAGTGTGGGATGGCCAGTTCAAACCGACTTACACTGTTTTTACAATCGACGTTATTCCTGTTATACTAAACGCCACGTCGCTACATCCAATCTATCTCCAGCAAGGTTCCAATGTCGCCTCTGTGACTACCGAACAAATATACGTCGAAACGAACGCAAAGACATACAAAGTTTGGTATAACATAACTAGACAACCCATACACGGAATGGTTTATCTCGGAAGAAACCCAGTCACGTACTTCTCTCACAAAGATCTAATGGACAAAGTTGTTATTTATATGCAGAATGATATGACAGTTGCTAATGATAGTTTCGACCTTGTCGCATACGTGCATAATAGTAATTCGACTTTGCCATTTAGAATAGACGTCATCGTTCAACCTTTAATGATTTTAAGAGATTTGAAGGTAGACGAAGAAAAAGTGAAATTAACTTTAAAAAATTTAGATGCAACCGAGTTAGCTAAGCTTACAGCGAGCGATCCAGTTTATACGATAATTCGTAAGCCTAAATATGGGACTATAAAGAAAATTATTAGAAGTTCTGGGGAAAAGACAAGTGCGCGTGAGAGAGAAGTGGCATACTTCACACACGAGGATGTCAAAGCTGGCGTCATATACTTTGTTGCGAAGAAAAAAATCAATACTTTGAACGGAATAGAAGATAATTTTAAATTTTTACTAGCAGCTACAATATTCCAGCCGGCGGGTGGTAGTGTTAAAATATTCTTTGGAAATGGACAGAAGAAAAATCTACCTGGACCCAATGACCCCGAGAGTCATGAAGGTGTACTGGTGAGTTTAAATTTATTTGATATTTATGAACTAAATTATTAATTGACATTTTAAAAGATTAAGAACACAGTATCAATGTAGTTTTGTATATTAACACAAACAAGCATATTTGTTCCTTACGCTAACAGTATAAATATATTTGCATTTTTATGATACTTACTTGTAGGTTTAGTAATAACTGTATCGCCTCTATAAGTTTTGGTGGGCTTTTTTCTAGGTTATATCGTTCTAAAATAGTGAAAAAGAAAAACAAAATTTAAATTTCTTCTATTTCTATTTTAGAATATTTAACAAAATGGAATTTTTTACCAGGTATCGAATGGTGAATCGTCTTATTACATGATGATAGTAATGGCGTTGCTCGGCGTTGTACTTGCGATCCTAGTGATATTTGGATTAATCAAATGTCGCAGATATCTCATGAGAGATCAAAACGCTCTAGCCAAAATACACGGACAGAGCCAGGGGGCAGTGGCTCCCATACCATTACCGCGACCGCCAGATCATTTAATGCCTTCGCCTTCACAAGCGACGCCGCCTATAAAACGGTTAGTTGACTTACTAATACATTTATTAGCACCCGCTTTAATCGAAAAATTTATATTCATTCGAAACAGTGTAAATCAATTTTTTTTTATTTGTAAGTACATGAGTGATAGCAGATGCCAATACCAAACACTTAACTGAGGTAGGGCACAGTAGGGAATTTCCTGCTCGAAATATGGAGCAGCCCAACTGGGGTAGTACCTCGACCTTACAGAAGAGTACAGTTAAATAGCGCTGTTCTCAAGTCACTACTCGCACAACTACTATACAACACTTTGTATGCCTGTGATGAGTAAACCAGACCACCTGAAGAGGGTTAGGGTTTGGGACTGCCCTTGCGATGCTCCCAGTGTTGCAGGCGTCTATAAGCTAAGTTAACCGCTTACCATCAGCTGCGAAGTCGTATGAAAAACAAGTAAAACGTACGAAACGTAACTCTCTCTTTCTATCTTCACTAACTCCCATCTCCCTCTCATCTTCCGTTCGCCTCGCCCGATCACACTTTTCGTAACGCTCTCGTCACGCATTCACCAGCTTACTCCCCAAGTCAGGCGTGCTTAAAGAAGTTTTACTTCAAAAATGTCCATCATATTAAGTAACGACCTGTATGCATCGATGTTTTCAGGTACGTGTCATCAGAACAATCCGTACATACGGGAGCGAGTACGCCTCTTCCGTCTGGGGGTAGTGTGGCGTGTAAGGTAACGCCACTAGCCGACTCTGGACTACCCGACCTCAATGCGAGGTATCCGTATGGTGCAGAGGATCATACCGATGTGAGTTTTTATTCTGTATTGCTAAATATTACTTTTGACAGCGTTTGTCGTAAAATCATAAATAGGGCGCGAAATTTTACAAACAAGATAGCTTGTAATATACCATAGTACAATTATTAGTTGGAATAATAATTTTTAATTTAATTTAAATTTACAGTGCCATCTATTTTGTGATTGTCAATTATTATTGTTTTCGATTTTTCTTCTACATAATAGAACGTTTACACGTTGACGCTCATCATAGAAATAAAACTCAAAAATAGTTTACAAATCTCAAAAATAGTTATTCATTAAACTGACAGCGTAACGATGTCTCAGAGAGGTTCGCACTGGCCGGTGGCTGAAGGCCGACACTTCATTGCACGTACATGTATGTGCACGATAAATCAAAATTGTTACTTTTATTTTAAACAATTTAATTGTTTTCAATAAAAGTAATACTTTTTGTAATTTAATGTTCAATTGACAAACTATCTTTTAAAATATAAAAGAAAATTAATAAACAGGCAATATAAACAAAAAAAAAAAAAAAAAAAATTGGCATTACGATGTTAAGCTGACAGCTAGTATTCCATTAATTTGTTTTTTTATTTTTATGTAATGATTAGGCTGAAGATTGGAGCAGTTACGAGGCAAGCGAGTCAGCCTATCCGGTGCGAGCGCCCGTCGCGCCATCGAACCCGATGCTACGTCGCAACCAATACTGGGTCTGACCCGCGGACACCTTCACCCTCCCTAGGACGCCTAGACAAGGTATACGAAAATACGTTTGAAATAATGCTAAAAGTGCAAAATGCTGACGATTCATGTTGTTAAAATGGCCATGCGCATTGGAATTATGTGTTGAGCTGACGATATTTTATTTTTTTTTTTTTTTTTTATGTCACTAGGTCGGTAAACAAACGTACGGCTCACCTGATGGTAAGCGATTACCGAAGCTTATAGACGCCTGCAACACCAGAAGCATCGCAAGCGCGTTACCGACCCTATCCCCAATCCCCCCAGGAGCTCTGGTCACCTTACTCACCAACAGGAACACAATACTGCTTGAAAACAGTATTATTTTGCTGTGATCTTCTGTAAGGTCGAGGTACTACCCCAGTCGGGCTGCTCCATATTTTGAGCAGGAAATTCCTGCTGTGCCCTACCTCAGTTAATGACAAACACATAAGCAGAACATTCGAAAATGCGTAGTATTCATACAAAGGTATGCGAATTATCGTTAGCGTTAGTATTTTTATAACTCATGATTATGTACATCTTTTTGATAACTTTTTTTTGTTTTTGAACATGAAGCTTGTTAATATCGGCTATCGAGTTTTTTTTTTTTTCAATTTTTGGTCCACGGGCTCAGAATGCCCGTACCTTTGTTTATCATGCATGCATTATAATACAACAGGCGATTTTTCTACTTATTATACTACAGATCAACAGTCCTTGTGACTGCCTAGTGAAACTAGGACGTGGTCCGACGCCGACGGTTTTTTTTTTCCTTACTAAATACTGTTTATGCAGAAGTATACACATAATTGCTTTCTAATTTCTAACATTATTATTTTTCTTATCTATGTCTATATTTACACTTATTTGCTAGTTATCATATATCGTCGGTTAAATGGAAAAATGACATTTCTCAAAATTTTCTAAAAGTAAGGTTATTACTGGAAAGAGTCTATTAACAACACTATTTTTATATGGATAAAAGACCCTTTATAAAATTACACGCCAAGCTCACTAGATGACACGAGTGTCGTTTCGGTACTCTGTGGTCATCACCATATTGTTTGTAGAAAATAGTCGTTTTTCGATTTGTAACACAGCCGCGAAACTGAGCACATGTCCATTTTTATACCGAAGTGACATATCTCAAAATAGTGTTAAGATACGATTGTAAAAGGTAAGAATAATTTTATAGAACAATGTATTTTTACTATATGTGACATCTATTCATTAAAATTTAACTATAATTGAGTTGGAATTTTATATAGAGAAATGACATTTTTAGATATGTGACTACTTGTTGTGAAATTATATAATTGATACTTGACTTTTTTGTAAAAATGACATTTTTCTCTATAGTTTATGTACATTTAGTAGTATGAGGCTTATCAGAAAAATGTAACAATTTTAAATATGACTGCAAATGTTTAAAATAAATATTTAGTGTATATGCTTTTTTTTTTAAATGACGTTTATCTACTAAAATACATAAATTTTAATGTTAAAAGTACAAAACTAATTAAAAGATAGATTGTAGATAGATCTTGTAATATCATCAACATCTTCGAAAGATGAAATAGTTACAATGAATGAAAGCCAAGAAAATACAGTTAAAGATAAAAAAAGAAATCAAAGATAGGCGGAAAGAGAAAAGCTGTGCCGGAAGAATGGAAAAAAAAATAAAGCTAAATTATTAAGAAATTCTGGAAATTTAAAAATAGTGAGGTTAAGGTCTCTGATTGCAAGGGACTATGTTAGAAAATGTCAATCGGACAATGTTCCTTACGCAGGTTATCAAATATATTGCAATGTATTTACCAAAGAGTACAATATGTCATTTTAGTCTCCAAAGAAGGGCCAATGTGAAGATTGCGCAGCTTATAAAATTGCAGAAGATAAAGAACCAGTAAAAACCATTACTCGCATTTAGAAGAAAAATATTTAGTGAGAAAAAAAAAGTTAGATAAAGTAAACGGCACTGAAAAATGTATAACTGCCGTATATGATTTGTAAGCCGTAATGCCATGCCCAAGAGTTGATGTTTCCAACTTTTATTATATTCCAAAAATTAATGTTCTCAACTTTACTATTTACGAACTAAAATCTAAAGACGTAAGTTGCTACGTTTGGCACGAAGGTGAAGGAGCAAGAGGAGTCAACGAAATATTATCCTGTGTTTCAACTTATTTAAGAAGCTTACAAGATAACATCGAAAATGATTTTGAAGTTATATTTTACAGTGGCAGCTGTTGTGGTCAGCAAAAGAATAAATATATGATTGCAATGTATATCTACGCCATAAATGTTTAGAAAATTTGAAGTCTATTCCCTATCCACAAATTTATGATAAAAGGCCACTCACAAAATGAGGGAGATTTTGCGCATTCCATGATTGAGCGTAATATTTCAAAGTCTCTGAAATCTGCGCCTATTTGTGTCCCGGAATAATACATTACATTAATTAGAACCGCCAAAAAAAAAGGAAATCCATACAGAGTCCATGAACTAAAATCATGAGAGCTTCTTTGACATTAAAAAAAACGATGTTGGATCAAATTTCTCAAACAATGAAGACAGAGAAAAGATAAAGATGGCAGATATTAAAGCTGTCAGAGTGAACAAAAAATTTAATGACAGACTTTTATTATAAATGTTCCTATAAAGATAGTTTTAAAACTGTCATGGTCAAAACTAAAGCTAGCAAGAAAAAACAAACTTGAGTTCTAAATTACAACCGCTGTACTCAACAAAATTGGCTGTGTCTGACAATAAAAAAGCCGGTATACTTACACTTATAGATAAAAATATAATCTCCAGATTTTATAAGAACTTTTATGAAAATCTGTAACCAAATAAGATCTCATTGTTTTCTTATTGTTATTTATTTATTTATTTATTTTTTGTTTAGAACGTTACCTATGCAGGATTTTCAAAATCATTTTTATTATACCTAAATAGTATCTGAAAATAATTTAAAAATGAGTAGACGTAGTTTACATCTTTATATTTTTTTGCCATTTTAATAGAAGATAGAGATTAGAGATTTCTAGAAAAAAAATTAATTAAGAAGATACTGATATTTTTGCTTTATAATTGATTGATAACTAATTCGTAATTAAAAAATTAGATAAGAAAAACATAATTTATACTATTATGAAACATTTAGTTTTATATTCTTATTAAAAACCAAAAATTATACGTATATTTATGTTTAAGCTCCTTGATCTCAAAATTATTGCCATTGATTTGTTTAATAAGTGGGGGTTCATTTTAAGATTTATGATTGTTATTTCTTATATTATTTTTTTATGTTATGTGCCATTCTTTAAATATCGTAATTTATAAAAAAAAAACCTTTTATTCGTAATAAAACTCTTTTTTTCTATTATTGTGTTACATTTTTTTTAAAAAATCCGTGCCGCGAGTTGTTTTAAATTATACAGAAAAATGACCTTTCTTGCTAGAAATGCTCCCTATTTATAATGAAATCAAGAAATAACAATAATGTCTTAATCTTTATGTAAATACCTTTAAAATGATATATAACACTTATATGTAAGTATAAAAATTCGTGAGAAAAATTTAATTTAATAAAATGAAAAACTTTAAATGCCTCTACTGTAAAATTTACTATTTTTGAATAACGTCACTTTTCTATTTAACTGACGATATGTACACTTCTTTCCTAGTTACCATAAATGTACACTTATGTTTGGCTATCAAGTTAGACTTTGTATCCTCGACGATTTTCGTAAATCGGGAATATAATCTTCTGATAGTCGGAGTTTGGTTTTTTCAATGAACGATGTTATTTTTTCTTTTCAGTATCCCTCACAACTCATGACAACTGCGTGACATTGAATCGACGTTTTCAGAGACGCGGCGTCGACTTCGTCCCGACTCCTTTCTTACTAAGCAACTATAAAGTCAATAAGTACGTCAGTTGTGAAGTTACTCTATAAACTCAACATAAACTAACACTGTCAACGTATACCAGTCTAATTTATATTAAAAAAAAATACTATAAATAAATTTCATATTAAGATGTATCTTTAATAGAGACCGGCAGTTAAAAACTTTAAAATATTAAATCAGCATATTAAAATAATTGATATATTTTATATGAATTAGATTGGAAATGCTTTATACGGTGACAATTGGACATTGTTGGAAATTTTTGAGCGTTTTAATAATAAAGGAATAGCAAAGCTAAGTTATAAATGTAAATTGCATCTAGTGTAGATGTAAGTATAGAAAGTCGTCTGTCTATATCAAAAATATAAATGTGTGTCACATTTCATACAACGAACTGTTACTTCCTCGGAAACACCAACTTTAATAAATTAAATACTATAAACACTATTTGTTATAGAAGTTGTATGTCTGTATGATAATAACATACATGTAATTGTAAATATGTCTTGATCATATTATATTACGTCACCTGTCCATATTTGATTGATTACTGTCAATAAAGACATAGCAAAAGGTTCTATGTTTAAGTTATCGAAATTTAATTTGTTAACATTTTTAATCAAGGCCATGATATGTGTAATAAGTGTGAACTTGTCATGACGGATAGGCATATACAGTTTAATGTTATACAAACGTAAGTATAGTCAAACCAATAATTATAAATTAGTTCATGATGATGTTCGCCAAATGTACTTAAATATATCCATAAAGCTTGTAATGAAATATATTACTTTAAAAATTATTTCTGATCGTCTAGAAATTTGTTGCATTCAATTATATATGAACATGTAACAGGGACATGTGAATAAAGCTTATGTTGTGTCTGTAAAGGCGTTTAACAATTCCAAACACTAAATACACAACAAAGTGTCAAAATATCTATACATAAGAATCAGCCATAGAAGTATATAGTACTACGTACATAGTAATAATAGCTCTATGGAATCAGCACAGATATTGAGCGCTCGGCGACAAAGTGGATTCGCGTTTTGCACATCTTGCGGGGTAGTTGTAAAATTTCATTCGTTACAAAAAAAAAAGTATTTAGTACTCGTGTCCATTAAAAGTTAAAGTTGAAGGTCAGCGCTCAGTATTCGTGATGATAACTATATATACCATGCAATACAATACTTACGATTATTTTATTACTGTAATAAATTTGTCAATCAAATGTTTCGTGTGTTCCTCGTTTAAAGTAAACATGCCAAAAAATTTTTTGCCAAATTAAGTGCCAAAGTTGTGTAAATAAATTCGATGTTTCAGCCATTTCATATCGATAAATTTTATATTGTAATTTTTATCCGCTAAACGTGATAGTGATAATATAGTTTTTATATTATTAGGAGACGGTTAAATTAATATTGATTATTATATTTTAATATTTAATAAATAATGTTAAAATATTTATGTATGTTTAGATATTTTTGTAGGTAGATGTTCATCGAGGTAGGTATTTAAATTATTTTCAATCAATGAGCGTCGTAATTTTTCGGTTTCAATCTAAATAACGATATATTTGTACGTAAGTCGCATTAGTAAATGTTATGCGCCTTACGTTGTTCTGTATTTGATCACGTTGATAATTATTATTAGCTAACCTCAACGACAATAGCAATATTAACAGATTTTTACTTATTCATAAGGAATTGATTATAACAAATCTTAAATATATTATAACTATATAGGAGCAAGTTGTTTAATAACTTAAGATGTAATAATATTTATAAAATATAAATATTATAACGCTTTATATCCAATGTTTTCATGTCCAGAGGCCTGTTGTAAAGAAGTACACAAGAAATATGCCTTTATGAAGTGCAATAGTTTTTTAAATCGTAATAAATTTTTAGAATCAATCGCTAGGTGGTTTACTAGCTACATTATGTTTGTCTCAACGGCGAAGTGCTTAGTTGTTAGAGCCGCGATGTATTATAATGATATATTTATAATTAATCGTTATTTACATAAGTTGTCGCTCAGAAAGTTCAATAAAAGCCTTAAATACGCTTTATAATGAATACTTTGCAAAGTGAAACAATATTAATTAAACGATAATAGACTAGGATGTTCTTAATTAGATTTAATATTTCAATTGATTTTGCCTAGAAAAATTGTTAATTCGGTCTTGAATAAATTTAATAGTTCGTCGTCTAATTGTTCATAATTCGAATTCAATTCGAAATAATTCGAATGGTTCGAATCCTTTCGTCTAATTGTTCATAATTCGAATTCAATTCGAAATAATTCGAATTGTTTAGAATTCATAATTTCGAAACCAAAAAGCTTTAAATGTATTTATTTATCAAACATTGTGTTATTGCAGTATTTGAACTATAGATTGCGTGTCATTTTATACAGTAGTATTGCGAGTAATCGTAATTAATAATTTTGTATTTTGTCGTAATATTAGGTCGCAAAGGATGATTGTAATGGAGCCTGTACTAACTGTGCAATAATAGATTTACTCAATACTTAACAAATATTCAAATTCCATAAAATTACATGTGAACTAATTCATAGATATAAGTTATACGTGATACAATGAATTGATAATTGAAATCTACTACTCGAATTCGTGGTTGCGTTAAAACGCAGTAGTAAATTCGACGTTAAAAACAGTGACGTCATAACATAACATTTTGGTTAACTTAACAAATTAATAACAAACATTGTAACACAAAAAATCAATTAACAATTTCTGAAATGTACACTAGCGGTTTTATTATAGCTATCGTGTACGCACATCATTTGACAATATAAAATTAAATAGTTCTTCGAGTTATAGAATTAAAAAAAAAAAAAAAAACTATGAAATATCGCATTTCTTCCGGTAAGCGGGTTATTTTTATTGTAATCTGGTGGTTATCTGTATTTTAATCGATAAATAGAGTGTTTATTCGTAGATTTGTATACATTTTATAGCTGCTACCGTACCTTTTGTACGAATATCAATTTCAATAGATTCGCCGCGAGTATGTATCGTGTAGTCCTTTAAGATTTTTTAGATTCAACGTTGGTATTACTTTTAAGAAAGAGTTCCTATGCCAAAATTAAGGACATTTAAACTGGTCCTTGAAACGATCCACCATATTGTTAAAGACTCGATAACTCCCTTTAGCCCTTAAAAAGTAGTATAAGTATTTGATAACATGTTAATATATTTCGTCGCCGCATAGAACTTAAACATAGCTCAAATAATTATGAATATAATTGTGTATATATGTATTTATTTGTGAAGCTGTAAAGCTAAGGTAGTAACGCACTATCTATCAATCGTAAATCAAAAATATTTCTTGGATAAAAATGTTCCAAATTTTTCAAAAAAAAAAACACTTCCATATTTTTCGATTTTTCGATAGTGCGTGAAAATATAGTATTTCTATAAGACTGGTGACGTTGCTATTTATGATTGTAAAGGTCTTGACTAATGTGGTGGTTCATGGATACGTTATTTTAATGTTTAAAACAGTATTTTAAAAAGAATGCCAAACTTCCATATGCCACTGTCTAAAACTGTGACGTCAGTTCGTACTAAATTTTCCATTGATAAGATGAAGATGGTGTGATTCCAATCCGGTTTACGCCAGTTAGGTAGATAACGAGTTTTTAATAAATAAATTTAAAATAACAATATGGATGGTTTTATTGAAACACTGGGTTTATTTTTTTATTATGAAATTTATCTATTTATTGTAAACAGTTTTTTTTAAATGCAAGTAACAATGAATGTACCTAACATGTAACATTATTCCAAATTTACGATCTCCGTTTGTTTACTAAGTAAAACCTTTGCAAACATAGTTATAGTCATTGGCAATTAAAGTTAATTGGCAAATATGCAAAACTCCTATTGAAAACGCCACGATTGTAACATTAAGCTTAAAACGAAATCTTACAACTATCTTACACTAATCGATTTTTAGTGAGTACAATTTAAAGCAAGTCTTCGATAAACAATCCCAATACGTATGTATTTCATATAAAAGGTTTCTTTAGACCAAAACTAGATAGAAATTACATAAAAGTTTAAAACTAAGTTATATCAATAATACTGACGATGAGAATGCTCATCTTTATACATATTTAATGAACACGATTGTGTTATAGTCGATGAAATGTACAACTAAAAAGTATTACTATTTAATTTTATTGTATGTTACGTTTACTTGTATAAGTTGATAAAACCATATAATTTCAATCTACTTCGAGTTTTCTGAAGTTTCCGGTGAGACCTCGCATAGCGTCCCCGACTGAATCTGCGCTTGCGCATGTGCTAGCCCCACTCCGTAAAGCAGAAATAGCGCCCTCTCTCGCAGCTTCACTGTACATCTCTAAACGTACCGCCATCTTGTCGTTCAATAAAAGTATGTCGCGTTTACTGGCCATTTCCTTTTTCCACAAATCTGAAAACCATAGTTTATTTCACAACATGTAGCCTACGAACATTTGCAGCTTTAAGGGGACACGTTTATGGGTTTAAATAAAGACAAGAACGCATATGACTTCTTATTCTCTTTATTTGTTTTAGGAGAGTGAGTCGTACTGTCGTCTCTAGCCACGTCTACATCGTAATATCTTTTAACACTGAATATTTTTTACTAAACCAGTTAGCCGAATAATAATATTATGTGTCTTCTATGAAAAAAAGAACAATTTAAAAAAAATTTAACCACTATTTTCAATAGACACTACAAATAAAAATTATTTACCAATCATTTCCTTCATTGGCATTACACCGCCATACTCCTGAGGCAACAACTTCTTGTCTATTTCGACTTCTTCCACAGCAGTGTACAGCCTCACTCGTTTCCTTATCTTCTCAGATATGAGGGCCATGCCGAAGTCTAACGCGAATTTGATGGTAGGATGGACATTCACTCCATAGATTTCCTTATGTCTTAGTGGTATAGTACGCTGGAAATACGGAATAGTATTTTTAAATATTAAACTGTATGCTCTTTCAGACGATCAAAATAAACAGATATGATAAAGTAGATTATTATTCATATATATTTTTACTAACTGACCAAGTAAACTTCATATTGCAATTTTTTATGAATATACTAATTGTTTTTTCTTTAACTTTTTTATAAAAACCTGACTAAAAAAAGAAGTATCCAATTTGGCGTAGTCGTTCGGAAGTAATACACATACATGCGTTTATATATCATGTGTGTGCATGTTATCATAGCAAGATACCGTTGCTACGTATCTAACTGGTTCTTATTCTACAAAATGTTTACCTCCCCATTTTTCACAATTCTCACGGCTTCCCGCGGTGTGAAAAGCGTCATGTGCGGGAAGCTAACTCCAGAACCGTCTGCGTAGTGGACGAGACCTCGTACTTGGGTTTCCTCATCTTCCATTAAAGTCTCATAACAGATTCCCATCACTCTGCACATGTCCTGGTTCGTGTATTTATAGGGATCGAACACACCTAAAGACAAAATAATTACAATTATGATTTTCATATATTTAGATAAGCAAATACCCGTTTATTGAGGGAGTTACTAGGTTACAAAAAAGCACGTTACCTACGACTTATTGGGAATGTTACAATTACCGAAAAATCTACTAATGACACGAATTTCAAATTCCAAAGCGGGTAAAACAATTATTATTATAAACTACGTTGCTACGCTTTTTTTTGTCGCACTAACTCAGAAACCTTTGTAGGTACACAATGCTTTGCTGAAGATCATGACATGATCAAATACATAGTTGACGATTCTATAAAGGATATACAGGCAAACATTCATTATATATATATATATATATAGAAGTATTTGAAAACTATTAGCGTGCTTCAAAAGTAAGTAACATACGCTATCAAAACGCTACGGTACGTGGCAAAAATGTAACCCAGCCTTAAAACAAAAACACTTACCAGGTCTGTATACAACAACGCGACGACCAAGTTTGTCTTTGAATGGGCTCACGAAAATGTATCTGTAAAAATATTTTTCTAGTAACTAAAAAAGTAGGTACATATTTTGGTTTCCTCAAGAATAATTTGATTGATTAATAAAATTCTCTAAAATACAACATTCATACATATGTATGTATGGGTGATCCCGTGGTGTTAAATAAATGTAAACTAAAACTGTTGTTACTGTATGATCTCTCTCTCTCCTTCAAGTTTTTGAAGTTATACTTCTTTTGGAACTTTAGGGCAAAAGTATGAGAGTAAATTTTTACGATGCGCGCGCACACCGTCATAAAAAAAAGGTACCCTGAAGTTAGCTGGACAGCGAAGAAGAAGTTAGCAAAGGTGAAGTTAGTTAGCCAATGAAGTATAACTCGTTACGTGCGTACATAAGTACACACACTTTTTTGACAATTCAAACGAATCATGCTAAATTCTGTGTTGTTTGACTAGCCCGTTGACGCAGTTTGTAGGGACCCTGCTTTCTGCTCCGGGGGTTGTGGGTTCAATTCCCACCCCGAGTCTGGGTGTAATATATATTTATTTATAGATATGTGTATTATTTATATGTAAGTTTATCAAAAAAAAAAAAAAGTAGCTATACCAGTCGGCTGTTACCTATAACACAAGCATTAAGTTGCTTACTGTAGGAAAAGACGACCATGTGTGTATTGTGTAAATATTTATTTATAAGTACACACACTTTTTTTGAAAATTCTAACGTATCATGCTAAATTCTGTATTTTACCCCTGTCTTACAAAATACGATAATAAGAAATATAACATACAGCGACAACGCTTATTGGAGACGTCACATATTAAGAGTTCTGAATTATCCTTCATATTTATTAACATATTAATTTTAGTTGTTAATATTCATAATTAAAAGCTGCTAAACGAAAAAATAAAATGATTTAATCAGGAAGACAAATCGTTTGTCGATGGCAAATAGCTAACCGACTTCAAAAAAAGAAGACGGTTCTCAATTCGACTGTGTTTTATGTATTAACTCATAATTTGTTACTGATTGTACCGATTTTGATGATTCTTTTTGTTTTTAAAAGTCAGTGCTTATCGCGTGAGCCCATTAAAATTCAATTAGATCTGACGAGCAATACAATACAAATACAAATATACTTTATTGTACAACCAAAAACAATACATGTAACATAAAAGAAAAAGAAACAAGCAAGAAAAAATAATAATAATAACAACAAAAAAAGGAATGTACAAAAGGCGGTCTTATCGCTTAAAGAGCGATCTCTTCCAGACAACCTTTAGAAAAAGGACATGAATAAGAAGCAATTTTCCAGTTATCTCAAAGAACGTGTACCTACTGTATTATATATACCTGTCGATATAATTAGAAGTCGGTTTTATTCTCCCTTTGAGAAGAAACCCAATCTTTTTTAATGTATCTGAGAAATATATGAAATTGTACAGCCTTGAAGTATTATTATGTTATTTACCCCAAATCGATGAGTTCGTTCATTACAGGTAACGTATGGTCCAGTTGGTTAAAGGCAATACCCCAGGACTGTCTCAGCAGTATGTAGCGTTCGATAGCTTCTTGTGCCATCGGTACACTGAACTTCTTTGTACGTAAAAATCGAAGCAAAAAGTTGGCGTCTGAAAGTACATGAAACGTTAATGAAATCAACATATTATATTATACATTCTATAAATAACTCATTTTTTACATTAAATTATGGAGCTCTAGCTGTGAGGTTACAGCAGTAAAGAATATGGCCACCCCCTCTCTTCCCGTGGGTGTCGTAAGAGGCGACTAAGGGATAACACAGTTCCGCTACCACCTTGGAACTTAAAAAGCCGAAGACGGGCAGCAGAGTCTTCGGTGCGTCAAAGCCAGCCCTGCGGTCACCAACCCGCCTGCCCAGCGTGGTGACTATGGGCAACACACATGAGTCCACGCCATTTTTGGCGCGATTCGGATTGGCGGATTCTTGTCCATCAGTGGACTGCGATAGGCAGAAGTGATGATGATGATGATCTTCGTCCGCGTGGAATAGTGTCTGGGTAGAAATGTTTCTTATTTAGGCTAATTATTTTACAAATAAGACACACACGTACACTTTTTACATATTTCTTTACCAACACAGCATCGTTACCACCCCCCCCCCCCTGCGCATCATCACAGAGGTCATTGTATACGGCGAGGTGTTTGGCAAGTTTCGCATTTTTTAATGTCTCCGTAAATGTTAGATTAGAATAGCTCTAATATTTTGTCTCTTGTCGCAAACTTATAAAACGTTTACATAAACCATACATTTCTCCATACACACTACTTCTAACAGGCTGATGCAACGTTATGCTCTAGTCACTTGATATTGATTATATTATACCTATATTAAATTTATTTCTGATGCAATCTTTACCACTAATTATAAGTGATAGTATGTTATACATTAAAAATTTCTGTACTATCCTAAAATTTTAAAAAATGTTTATTGTAACATATGAAATCACTAGCTGTGCCCGCGCCTTCGCGTGGAATATTGACTTTGGACGGCATTTTTTATCTCTTGTCGCAAACATATAAAACATTCACACAAACATCCTCATCCTTATTGTTATTTTACACCCTTGAGGGTAAAACCTTTACAAACTTCATGTCTTCATGTCATGTTTATTTATATCGAATCAACAGCCTAAAAAGTAAGTTTCAAGCTTCTAGCTCTATAAATGACGATACTTCGATACAACTTTTCATTCCCACCTTTGAACACCTTGCACCTTACAACCATTTTTCGGATTAAAAAGTAGCCTTTCTCAGGCTCAAGACTGTCTGTGTACCAAATTTCATTTAAATCGGTTCAGTAGTTTTGGCGTGAAAGCGCGACAGACAGACGGAGTTACTTTCGCATTTATAATATTAGTAGAGATTTGAGCAGGTCTTACCCATTCTGACAGCGGAAAACTTTGGATTCTTCTCCATCCAACTTCTTAACGCTTCCAGTGCTTGAGACCTTGAATTTTCAGTTTCTCTCAGCTGCTCCTCCGCTATTGCTTGCGTCTCAGGTGACAAAGGACACCTGTATTGTTCCGCTGGAGTCAGGTAACGTTTTGAAAGTCTTCGGGACATTCTGGTTCTGAGGAAAAAATATTGAAAATATGTTGGTAATATATTTTTTAATACGTATATTCATAAAATACAGTTTCGCAGATTAATGCAAAACTTAAACTAGTTTTTTTAACGTTTTTAGCACCCTAAAAATGTTAACAGTACGTTGACATACATTTCCTTCTACCCTCCCCCCATTTTCATGTCGTCACACTAAGCAAAAGCTCTTTCCTGCCCTTTATGTTTGAACGCATTAAACTTCCCTTGAAAATTTTTATGTTATTTTTCTAAAATATTAAGAAAATCTCTGGTTTTACATAATCTGGCCATACTGTCTGTTTTGTTAGAATAATTAGATTAAGCTAGTATTTAGTATTTTAACTGCCTGATGATTGATTTTCTACTTTCCTCTTAGAAAACTTTATTAATTTTAGTTAGACAGGTATTGTTTTATGTCATCTTTATTTTTGCTTTTTCTTCTATTTAAAAAATTTCACTTCGATATTACATTGAATTTGCTGACGACGAACGAATTCAAGTCCTAATTGGAACATAAAAACATCTGCAATATTACAGATTGTAATTGATAAAATCGTGGTAACCAGCATCAGTAGTATAAACAACTCTAATTAGTAAAACAACAATCCTTCTCCTATATGGAGAAAGAGACTATACCCAGCAGGGCGATTTAGAGGTGATTTAGATTTAGACAGGGGATGTTAGAGACTGAAGCGTAGTAAACTAGGAATTTTGTTATATATTATTTTGTAAATATTTGTTTTTCTTTAACATGAAGTAAAAAAAACGCAACTTAACAAGTACGGTTACGGTTCGGTTACTCTTATTTTTTATTTCGATCTTGAAGTAACTTGTCATTTGGTTTTTATACGGAAAAGGTCTTCAATTTAAATTGAAAATGTATAATCTGACTGATAAAAATATAAGTATTTTGTTGGATATTTTCATAGCAATAAAGATAAGGTATATTAGCTATTTATTATCTTAACCTGCGTCCGTAACTTTAATGCTATAAGTAATACATTAATTGATAATATTCGTCTTCATAGTATTACTCATCGTTGGTATAGTAATTATAATTAGGGGTATTATTTAACATTACTCTTGTGTTCATCGCACACAGTCCTTGCAATGGACACTTCAATTAAATTATCTATTAGGTACTTACGTGAAGCAAAAACTTTGTACCCCTTTTTACAAAAATTGCGCAGACAGAGGAGTATGGAATTTCGTACACATATAGTTTACATTAAGAAGGTGTGCAGAAAACTAATATTTTTTATATTAAATAAATAAAACAAACATTACACACACTACCATGTATTTGACACACTCCCGCATATTATACATACTCTTTTGTTGTTTGTCAAAGTCTGTAGTCAAATTGAAATTTAAAAAAAAAGGTTTTTTATTTTCATTATATTTCATTATTTTGGGTTTTACTTTAATTTAAATATTTAATTATGGTCGAATTTCGACCTCTGGGCGACCACTAGTTTTCATTCCTGCGCAAGAAATACTATTACACCTTATTTGCTTCAATTTTTCTTTAAATAGCAGCATCAATTTTTAAATTTCTTATTTTCAAATATAGTTAAGACAAATTTTTAAAATATGCAGTTAAAAGATTTTAGTGAGGTATTTGTAAAAACAGATAATACTAATACTTTTAGTTGTATACAGGTTTATCTGTATTTAATGAATTTAAAACGGATTTCGGAAATCTGAACAGCTTTGTAACATAATTTAGACATACGAGTACTTATTAGTCACTAAACAGCCGTTCTAGAGCTCAAAGATGAAACTCAGACTATACCTAACGACGTTATACGCTTTACAGAAGTGTTAGGACTAGTTGTTAGGTTTAACATCATTGTGTTTGCTCCCAAACGAAAAAAAAAACCTACCACAATTACATCGACAAGTAATACGACGTAACTATCCGAAAAAATAGTCAAGTTAATACACTTTTTCAAAGATTACTCAAAATAGATCACTAAAATTTAAATTGGAATACAAGAAAAGTATAAACTTTAGAATAAAACAAGAATTATTAAAATCGGTATACTCAGTAAAAAGTTATGCGGCAGAATACAACGTAGTTCGACACGAAAATAGTTAAGTAAATACGCATTATTAGATATAGCTCAAAAATTACTTATTTGATCGTAAATAAATTTAAATTAGACATGACACACACCACCTTTCGATTAAAATAAAAATCATCGAAATCGGTCCACCCAGTCAAAAGTTCTGAGGTAACATACATATATAAAAAAAATACAATCGAATAAGAACATCTCCCCTTTTCGAAGCCGTTTAAAAATATACTGAGACTACTATATGTATAATATTTTACTCTGCTAATTTGCCTTTAGCGACTTGTAAAATCTTTCGATTTTATACTCATATGTACATTACATACGCTAGAGAGCTGAAATGTCTCTATAACCACAACACTAGTAATCCAACTAAAGATATAAAATGTAATAAGAAAAAATACGACATTATGTCATAAGAGAAATAATAGAAAATAATGAATGCTTTGGAAACATCATAAAGCTAGCTAAGCCACTCGAAATAAATAAGATGCCGGTGGGCCAGGTACTGGGGACTGACGTGATCTGGGCTACATGAATCAGGAAGTAAGAAAAAACAAGAAAATTAGTCGACTCTTCTTACTCCGTGTAGGAGAAGGATATGCTTAATCCGCCACGTTGATCCACGGGTTGGCGGATATGTTCTCTACTATGAGTAGCGATAGCTATCAAGATATTTATGATATCAACCGGGACCGACGGCTTAACTTGCTCTCCGAGCCACGGTGGGGAGACCCATAAGAGCAGACATCCTAACCGGAAAGAAATATTTGACAAATAAATTTATCCATCCCGAGTGGGAATCGAACTCGCAAACCTTCGGTGTTTTAGACGGCCACTCGCACAACTGCACCAGAGCGGTTGACGACTAAATAAAAACAATGAACGGAAAAGGCCACAGACAGACTAATACCGCATAAAACACTGTGATTATATTTTTAAAGAATATTTTCAAATGCACGTGTATTTTTCCAGTTGACGTGATATACCCTAATTATTTTTCTTTCCTTATTAACCTTTCAAACATAATCGTAGTAATGAGTTACGTCTAAACACTCATCTTTTAAGCACTTAGTAGATGTGTCTCTTAAAGTTCATAAGTGACTTGCAAAATATTTGTTCCTACATCTGTGAAGTAACTAGCGAGCAAGAAATATCAGATTTACAAACTGAGCCCAGCTCACGCAACGTTGGGTAACAGACAGCTGCAGTCGATGCTTGGGCAATGTTATAATTTTTCGTTGTTACATAAGCGTAAATATTCGGACCCCACTCTTGATATTTCGTTGGCAAATAATTGGATCAAAATGAAAGGATCATGTAATAGGAGTTCTCAGTGCTTGATCTCAATTGCAACTTAAATTATGAAATTTATGTCTCGTAGGATAAGCGATTTAATTAGTAGGTATTTATTTTATGATTCGAGTTTATGCTACTTCATTTTGACCAATTTCATTTTTGAAATTTATGATTCAGTATTTTATAGAAACATACAATTTAACTACCTATTTTGAAAAAATGAAATGACATTCACGTGTAAAAGATATTTTTGGGTACTTAGTAGAAAGCCGGATGTAAGTTTTATCTGCGACCTAAAGATTTATTATTGCGATTGTCTATTAATAGTAAAACGATAGTCAGCTTTCTTCTACGAGTACTTCCTTATTCATTGATTTTTGTTTGTCTGTAAGCATATCTCAAGAAATAAAATTGATTGAAAATATAGTAGTTTTTTCAAGTGGGTCAATAATTATAATTACAACCAAACGACAATCAAACTTTTATACATAAAAGGTTATTACTAATAGATCGTCATCTTTATATTTCCAATAGTTCATAGTTCTGGGACGACACACTCACACCACTCTATAACAGTGTGGTCTCAAAATGAAAGTATCAACCAACAAATTTTTAAGTTTTATTATATAATAAAAAATATTTAAGTTTTATTATATAAGTAAAAAAAATGTTTATGTTTTATCAAACAAAAAAGACTTACATGGACAAATAACAAAATGAGAACCACCTTAACGTAGGTAGTCAAAAAAGTATGATATATATATATTGATGCCAAACAAGTTACACGTAAAAAAGTCTAATAGAAATTATATTGCTTTAAAATTTATTAGTTCTGTTTAGTATAGTGCAATAAATGTTTGTTTTCAAAATTTAAAGTACACCACCCACCAGCCAACAAATCCTTTTTAAATTCAAGCCAGTTTCATTAGTTTTATAACCGCTAATAGCTCCACCTGCTACTTCCCACTTCTTAAAATATGGATTCGCTGAAAGACACCCTGATGTCAATGACGGAATTGTTTACCACCAAGATGAATGAGTTCCAGCAAGATTTGCACAAGAGTTCTTCTCCGACGACCACTAGTTCATTAGCCGCTGATTTTAAATCCTTCAAAAGTTTCATTCTATTGGCTCTCACGTCACTTAAGCAACAAATTGAACTTTTGAGCAGAGTGATTGACCGGCAGGATATGAGGACCCGACGTAAAATGCTGCTGTTTCATGGTGTGACTGAGAGCAAGGGTGAGGATACTTCAGCGCGTGTCACCAGCATTATTGCTGAAAGTCTCAACCTGGCTAATTTTTCCACTACCAGCATTAAATCTTCACATCGGTTGGGCCGCCCCGATAGCAAGAAGCCGCGTCCAATCGTAGTCCGATTCAGTGAGACTGCTGTGCGGGACAAGGTATGGTACGCCAAGATCAAGCTGAAAGGAACAGGCGTCACACAGTCTGAATTCCTAACGAAGACCCGACATGAAGCTTTCCTGGCGGCTAGGGAGCGTTTCGGTATCAGCAGGTGTTGGACACGTGAAGGTATAATTTTCATTGTAACCTCAGACGGAACACGACATCGGGCTGAATGCCTGGCAGACATTGATGAAATTACTGGATCCAGCTCCAATGAAGAAGCAAAATCACCGCTAACAAGCACTGAATCCATCCAAAAGGCACCGGAATGTAAAGCAGCTGCGACACGCTCCAAGCGGGCGGTTAAGAAATAGTTCGTCTGTTAATTGTTGCTGTAACACTTATCTTCTTTTCCTATGTACATTAACTTATTTATTTATTTTTCTTCATTTACGTTTAATTTATATTTCATAAAGATTCAATACACTTTGTTATTGTTTACTATTATATGTCATCCAATATGCACAATTATTTTATTTATGGAGGGTAGATTCTATAATTTTGACACAGATGATCTTTGCAGATGATTAACAAGTAATCTAATAGATACGTATTACAGCTGACGATCGACATGGATACTTTGTTTTCTGGGTGTTTGTGTTGCCAGTAGTGGTGTATAATTTGCCATGCTACTTTATATTTAATTCTGTGTTGTGTACATTAACGTTATCTCTTCATCTTTATTAACTATTTTATAATTTTTGTTTATACCTTGCTTGTACGCTTGGAAGTTTGTAAATTCTAACTTCTTTCATTGCAACTGGTGGGTACGTTAAATGGTATTAACATATTTCATCTTTATTTCATTTTGTAATTTTATTATTATAATAATAGTTATAATTATTTTATTTTTCTATAGTATTTTATTTTTTATTTTTTATATTATTTTATTATTATCATCATTATTATATTATTGATTTAAAGGTTTAATTTATATAGAAATTGATTTTTATCTATTTATACCTTAATAATATATATATATATTTTTAATATCTATTCCTGCTATTATTATTATTATTATTATTTTTACGTTATTGTATTATATTTATATATATTGTTTTATTATTTATTATTTATTTTTTATTATTTTTATATACCTACATTTATTATATATATTTTTTCTCTTTTATTTATTTATCATTTTTTTTTCTTTTTTTATGTCTTTCTTTGATGATAGTGACGCATTTTTATCGCTATCGTCTGCTTCCGAAGGCTCAAGTAACAATGACAGTTATTATAGCATACCCTCTTTGAGCGACACGTTAAACTCTTGTTTTGAAAACACTCCCAAGAATTTTAATTTAGTCCACATAAACGCACAGAGTATTCCTGCTCATTATCCAGATTTATTGTCATCTTTTGGTAATAAATATATACACGCTATCCTAGTTTCCGAGTCTTGGCTCAAACCTTGTTTGCCTTCTATTTCCTTTTCCATACCGGGATTTCACTTGATCCGTAATGACCGCATTGGTCGGACAGGTGGAGGGGTTGCCATATATCTTCGCTCTCATATTCCTTTTACCATCATAGATACTTCACAACCTCAGGCCGGTGGAGCTGAGCATCTTTTTGTTGAAGTGAATCTGTCACACACAAAACTCCTACTCGGTGTTTTTTATAGCCCATGTCTTACTGTAGACTATTTCACCTCGCTTGAATTGTTACTTCAACAGTTTAGTCCTTTATATAGTCATACGGTAATCATGGGTGATTTTAACACCTGTCTGCTCAAAAACGATCACCGGTCTTCCCGGCTAAAAACTCTAATTAATGGTTCAAATCTTCATATCTTACCTTTGCTTGCTACTCATACTTTACCAAATTGTATTCCTTCTCTTTTAGATCTAATTATTGTTTCTTCCATTGACCATGTTGAAAAACATGGTCAATGTGCTGCTGATGCTTTTTCTTACCACGATTTATTATATCTATCCTACAAAATCAAACCTCCTAAGCTTAAATCAAGAATTCTTCTGCAGCGTAGTTTTGGTGGAATGGATGTGGAACAACTGCGGAGGGATGCAGCTGAGATTGATTGGACTGCGGTTTACGATGCAGGTACAATTGACAGCCAGGTAGCTGTTTTCAGCTCTCTGCTTACACAACTTTACGATATTCACGCACCCATTCGACCAGTAAGAATAAAACATCTACCTGCCCCATGGATTACACCCGAAATTAAAAAATTGCAGGAAAAAAAAGTTCGTGCTAAGTCGCGGTACAGACTGAATAACAGTGAGGCTAATAGAGAGGTATACGTAAAGGCTCGGAATCACTGTAATAGGGTGTGTAGAGATGCACATCGTCGCCATATCCACAAATCTGTCATCGAAGAAGAAGATTCCAGCAAAGTCTGGAATTTTCTTAAATCACTTGGAATTGGCAAAGCGCGTCTAGATAACAGTTCTCAAAATCTTAATCTTGACGAGTTAAATCTCCACTTCTCTTCGTCTGTTGCCATAGATAGTGCAACTAAAGCCCATACAAGAAATCAACTTTCAGCTTTGTCAGTTCCTGATTCTCCCATTTTCTTTCTTGATCAGCTTTCTGAATGTGATGTTAAGAAGAATATTTTAGCAATAACTTCAAATTCCGTTGGTTCTGATAGCATTAGTCGGAAAATGATCCTTCCTCTCCTTGATATACTAACACCGATAATTACATCCATTTTTAATACTTCCATCTCTACCTGCACTTTCCCATCAATGTGGAAAGATGCTGAAATTGTACCTCTCCCAAAAAAAGCTAATCCGTCGTCCTTATCCGAATATCGTCCTATTTCCATCCTCCCTTTTCTGTCCAAAGCACTCGAACGGCTTGTGCATCAACAGCTCAGCAGTTTCCTTTTAAAACACCGTCTGTTGAATCCTATGCAATCCGGTTTTCGCCCAGGTCACAGTACGACTACTGCGCTTGTAAAAATAACGGATGATATACGATCAAATATGGAAAACCAACAGGTCACGGTATTAACGTTACTCGATTTTAGTAACGCCTTTAATACCGTGGACTTTGATATACTATGTGATATTTTACGTTCTCTTAACATATCTCCTGAGGTTGCTGATTGGTTTCTTAGTTACTTGCAGGGTCGCCGGCAGCGAGTTAAATTGAATGACTCATACTCCAATTGGTCAATGGTCAATACCGGTGTCCCGCAAGGTGGCGTGCTCTCCCCTCTTTTGTTTTCAATATTTATAAATTCTATCTGTAATGTAATATCTTCTTTCTACCACCTCTATGCAGATGATCTCCAGATATACTCTCACTCCACTGTTCATAACTTATCTCAGTGTGTATCGCGTATAAACAATGACCTTTTAGCCATTGGTAAGTGGAGTAAAGCCTATGGCCTAAATATTAATCCAAATAAAACGAAAGCTATTATTATAGGAAGCTCCAGACTGCTCAGCCGCATTGATAAATCTGAGCTATCTCCTGTTACATTTAATGGATTCACCATTCCATATAGCGAAAGCGTGAGAAATTTAGGTGTTATCTTTGACCAACATCTCTCTTGGGGTCCTCAAATATGTGAAATTAGTCGCAGACTGTTCGCTTCGGTTGGGTCTCTCCGCAGATTGCGTAATCTTCTGCCCATTCCTACTAAAATTGCTCTTGCACATAGTCTCCTATTACCAATTCTTGATTATGCTGATACTTGCTATCTTGACATTACAGAGGAGCAGCTTAATAAGCTTGAGCGCATTCAGAATGTATGTATAAGATTTATCTTTGGACTACGCAAATATGACCATATTTCGGAATTTCGCAAAAAACTCAAGTGGCTCCCAATTCGCCTTCGCAGGAATACTCATATTCTTACCCTACTTTACTCCATTTTATTTAATCCCTTTACCCCTTCCTATCTGAAAGAACGTTTCAAATTCCTTGGTGATTCTCACGAACGCTGTCTTCGTTCTGACAGTAATTTTCTTCTTGAAATTCCTTCTCACTCCTCTTCCTTTTATGACAAATCTTTTACAGTTCAAGCCTCTCGCTTATGGAATACCTTGCCCTTGAATATCAGACGTGTACAAACACCTGCACTTTTTAAAAAGACTGTTTGGAAGCATTTTCTTCAAACTCAACAATAAACAAGTAATTCATAATTATAATGTATACATATATGTATTTACATGTATGTCTGCATGTACGTGGGTATATATGTATATATGTCAGTATGTATGTATGTATTTATGTATCTATTTATGTATGTATGTATGTATTTATGTATCTATTTATGTATGTAGGTATGTATGTATGTATATGTTTAATTATTTGAATATTTATAACAAATTTGTAGTAACTTGTACACCTATGCTGACGCTAGACCATTTCCTTTGCCCTAAGGTTGCCTGGAAGAGATCGCTTTTTAGCGATAAGGCCGCCCTTTGTACCTAATGAATATATTGTCAATATTTTCTTTCTTTCTTTGATATGTATTATTTCTGTTTTTGGTGTACAATAAAGTGTATTATTATTATTATTATTATTAATAAATTAAGTACGCATTATTAAGAATAATTTAAAAACTACTCGTCAAAATAGTATCGCTCAAATTTAAATAGGACCACGTGCTAAGCACCAGCAATCGAATAAAAAAAATCATCAATATCAGTACACCTAGTAAAAAGTTCATAACTATACAGTCGAATTGATAAACTCCTCTTTTTTTTTTGAAGTCTGGTAAATTTAAAAAAGAGACGCACATTACTTAACACATTATTAAGGTATTAACCTTAAATATACTGTAATTTGTACAACATTTGTTCATTTAATGTAAATAAATTATGTTAGTTTAAAATTGTTGGTGCTATAAATTTTATGTGTAAATGTTTTATAAATTGTTAAACTCTCTATATATAGGTACTAATAAAAAGTCTAATTAATATAAATTAATATATATGATGCTAATATCTTTATAATAATATAGGTATTCATATATACGCTTAATAAAGCTTTATATTATATAATAAAGATATTGGCGTCGTATATAACCTTGGACCTGGGTGTAGACCGGGTTGTTTTTTAATACGATATATTTACATAATATAATTACAATTTTGCTACAATGTGTTTATTATAATAATAGGCAACATCCGCTCTGACGTATCTGATGATCTGATGTGTCGGTTTGCGGGTTATATTCCCGCTCGAGACGGATATTTGTATTTAAAAAAATATTTTGCCGGTTTGGATGTATGTCCACGTGGGTGCCCCACCGTGCCTCTTAAAGCACGTGAAGCTGTCGGTAACAACCGGGTGTTAACATATAGGAATACCTAATAGCAATTGTTACTCATAGTAGGTAATTATTTTTCTTCGAACGCTTTTTTAGTAAAATATTTCATTCCTAAATTTGCACAAATAGTTGCAGAACGTTATAAAATAAAATCGCTTAGCTTTAAATTTTTTAATAATTAAAGCACAAATTTAAAACAAAATATTTTTCGCTTAGCACCTAGGTAAATAATAAACAAGAAGCCTTTATTATTTATTCCTTTTAAGGTTCGATAGCCATTTATATATGTCTTTATATAAGAAATATAATATAATGTAAATAAATGACTTACATTTTTTAAAAATCCGGCAAGTGAATGTAAAAACGTGTACACAGAACGCCGCAACGGCTCGCACTGGACACTTGTGAAATATTTCACGTGGTTTTGCTTCTCGCCGATGAAGTCATTCTAAAGCCCTCAAGTATTACTGTAAGAAGTTGAGACACGACTGGTAGATGGTTCAGATCTTGGCAACATTTACAACAAGCTACTTATTTATAATATAATGATATTGTTAAAAAACTTACCGTGCCTCGAGAAGTACATCAAGCTTTTGATCTCGGATGTTATCAAAGAATAATAAATAATCGCTACTCATAGTAGGGTATATACTCGCCAACCGGTAGTGAAGCAGCTTAGTGGATAAAGCTCCGACCCTTCGTCTAAGCAAAGAAAGAGGCCTATCCTATAGTGCGGGCATTTTAAAACAACAGTAAAGTTATACCAACTGCGTCAAATGTAAGAGTGTCTCGATGATGGTAATATTTTCAAAAATAAAATAACTGCATACCTATATCAAATTATGTCGCAAAATTTTCATTGCTTATATGATATATTTTTTAAATAAGCGTGTGTCATGTATCATCTTAAAAAATTTAGCGATAATATATTTATATAGATTTTTGTTTTTGTTTTCAGTCCCAGCTTGCTTCTAATAGGAGGGTGGGTAAATGTGCGATTATTTTATATTTATTGTTTCATTGGTTACTAAATAGCATTGTCATAAGCAGGTTTTTTTTTCATCAGGTTTTTTAATGCTATTTATAATAAATAAGTACATTATTGTTTATTTGATAAATAAATAAATAAATATGTAAGTATAATAACAATAGGCGTAACAAAGACATTCGAAGGTTTGACTTTACTGAATTTTCTCTCGTTACACTGACCGTTACATAAATCAAATAATAGCAAACATTGCGTACAACATTAAGGTCACTACAATTTGAATCAAATGTCGAAAACAAGGTATTATTATATAACCACCACGTTTTCCACGCTTTTGGCGTGACAAAAATGACCAGCAAAAATTTTTAGATCCAATAAAAAAGAAGAACAAGTTTTAAGTTACTCATGTAATGAAGTATAATGTAATAATAGTTTTATAATCATTGAATTGACCAATGATCTCTTTACTTTATCCCATTACTAATACAGTAACAGAATCTGAATTATGCCCAAGAATGGCAGATAAAAAGGAAATAGTATATCTATATTATATGGCAAATGGCAGACAATATTCGCCATAATATAGAATCGCGATTTCGATACCTGCTAATGACAATTTTTTGTATAAGTAGGTCATACGGTTCTTTGTCATAGGTCAGGCGTTTGTATCTATTTGTGTTGCGTTTGTGTTGCGTTGCCGATAGAGATTTTCGTCCTACTGAGAACTGCGAAATGTGAGGCGTTTAGTGTTGATGTCGTGTGACAGTGTCATAATCAAAGATGAATTAATTTAAAAATCGTGACAAAAAAGTACATCATATCGTTACGTAAAGTCTTATATATCATTATCTTACAATGATGCGTGTGTTTATTTTAATTTATATTTAAATAAGGTCCAATTGTTATATAATAATTATTTACTTAACACAAATATATATATATCTTAATATATATAAGTTACGCGTAACGTTGTTCGTCCACGATGGACTCCTAAACTACTTATAACCGTAATTTTAATCAAATTTGCGGTTTGATCCAATTTGAAATATAGCTGCTCTACCTACTTTATTTTGATATATGTAATTTGTATATTGAAGAAAAAAAAAGCAATACGAAGTTTCATTTATATTTGATCTCAATCAAATTTAAATGAAACTAATGAATTATCAAAATCGCTACATCCGGTAAAAAGTTACATTAAAGGAAGGTTAAATTAAAGGATATGAGATTTATTTATTCGGCTAAGTTATTTAAAACTTCCTATAAGTCCTAATCTTATTTAGACTTATTACTAAGCTATAGCTTATCGCCATGTAGCGATAGAAAGTAAACCACCATTTACACGTGGTACACAATGGGGCAAATATAGATATTGAGAATATATTTGAATATTAATTGTCTGCATAGAGAGAGCGGAGAGAAGTTATAACATTGCAAATGTTATAAATAAATATATAAAATAAAACAGGGAACAGCACATCACCCTGAGGGACACCACCAATAATCAATTGGAAAATAAATTATTCAATTTAATGCGCTGCCGGCGACCGTGCAAGAACTTTGAAACCAATCAGTAGCCTCTGGAGATAAGTAAAGAGAAAACATAATATCACAGGGTATGTATTGAAAGTTACTAAAATCGAGCAACATGACTATCAATGCTTTACCCTATATAGTCAGTATTTTGACATGTGAAGTAGTCGCACTGTCATCGTCTGGACGGAAACCAGATTGCAAGGTATTTAGGAAACTTTGTTCCAAAGGAAATGGTTTAGCTGAATAAGGCGCTCAAGCACTTTGGATAGAAAATAATGAATGGAAATGGGATGATATTCTAATAAGTAAGATGAATTTATATATTTTTTTAGGATATGTTTTTTTAAGCTCAATTTTTCGACGTAAACGAGAAAGAAGTAGAGAACATGGAAGTATTAAAGATTTTTGTTAACATTGGTGTAAATAAATTTAGGAGAGGAATGATTATCTTACTAGGACTAATGCTATCAGGCCCGATTTCTTGTAAACGATTTAGTCGCACTATCAATAGTAATAAATAAGGAAAAATGGAGATTCAACTCGTTAAGACCTAAATTTTGAAAGAAGACCTAATACACATAATTTAATCGTAAACTTCTTAATAGTCGGTCACTCTTGTCAGAGTAGTCATCGTTGTGCAGATGAGGTTTCTGGAGCGAAATAGTAATTTTAAAAAAAATGAATCCGCCGTGTGTAGAAGTATCGAATTTCAGCTTGGGATTAATGTCCTTTTAATATTGAAAAATATCAAAAAGTGAACCAACAGATTGCTATAAATATTAAATTAAAGTGATCTAAAAATTCTAAAACTAATTGATAAGCATTGGTTATGGGCAAAACCAAAATATGCTTGAATTTAAAGCTGCATTTAATATTAGACAAAAAATTATGGTACAAGCTACAAGAAATCGTACTTTAATAATTGTGTTTGCTAGCAAACGAAAATAAACCGACTTCAATTACATTAACAAGTAATATAACGTAAGTAGTAAGTAGTAGTAACGTAGTAGTAGTACTGTGTGGCTACGGTACTAAAGAATTTAGCCACCCTCTCTCTTCCCGTGGGTGTCGTAAGAGGCGACTAAGGGATAACACAGTTCCACTACCACATTGGAACTTAAAAAGCCGACCGGTGGCGGGATAACCATCCGACTGCTGGCTTTGAAATACACAGGCCGAAGACGGGCAGCAGCGTCTTCGGTGCGACAAAGCCAGCCCTGCGGTCACCAACCCGCCTGCCCAGCGTGGTGACTATGGGCAACACACCTGAGTTCACGTTATTTTTGGCGTAAACTTGTGGAGGCCTATGTCCAGCAGTGGACTGTATAGGCTGTAATGATAACGTAAGTAGAAGAAAAAAATTAACAATCGCACTAGTCGTCACTACGATTTTCGATCGATCCCTCGATTTCTCTGGGATTCCATCATCAGCTCCTGGTTTCCTTATCATGGTAGCACCCATATTCCAAGAATATCTCCTTCGGCCGTATCTAAATCGGCCTATAAACGACGAAGCTGTCCCCGAACATAGGTACATAAATATATAGGTATATACGGTCGTATTAAGTAACCTCCTCCTTTTTTGAAGTCGGTTAAAAAATACAATACTATTGAAAATATAATTACTAAAGTTTTATTTCAGAATATTTCTAACTACGAGCGTCAATTTATAAAAATAATTTAATATAGAGTTAACAAATCATATAGAAAAAGTCATTCAAAAGCTTTTTTCAAAAGCTATTAGCATTGGTAAACTGTAGTAGGAGACTATTTTGTTGGTTTGAAAATATTTATAATTTTTTTTTTTTTTTTTTTTTATGTCACTAGGTCGGCAAACAAGCGTACGGCTCACCTGATGGTAAGCGATTACCGTAGCTTATAGACGCCTGCAACACCAGAAGCATCGCAAGCGCGTTGCCGACCCAATCCCCAATCCCCCCAGGAGCTCTGGTCACCTTACTCACCAACAGGAACACAATACTGCTTGAAAACAGTATTATTTAGCTGTGGTCTTCTGTAAGGTCGAGGTACTTCCCCAGTCGGGCTGCTCCATATTTTGAGCAGGAAATTCCTGCTGTGCCCTACCTCAGTATTTATAAATATGAAGAAAGGTCATAAAAATGTCTATCGTGACAATTTTAATTTGTTACAATGCATTTGATTTTATTGTATTATGTATAGATTAAGTACCACAAAGGAAATTTGAAAACATTTTGTATGAAAGTAATTATAGTTAATATCCTTACTAATATTATAAATGCTAAAATAACTCTGTCTATCTGCCTGTGTTTCTGTCGCGCTTGCACACCAAACTACTGAACCGATTTAAACGAAATTTGGTATACAAATAGTCTAGAGCCGGAGAAAGGATATAGGTTACTTTTTAAAGCGAAAAAAGGGGTGTAAGGGGTTGAAAAGTGGGGATGAAAAGCTGTATGCAAGTATCGTAATTTTTAGAGCTAGAAGCTTGAAACCTATTTTTTGGACTGTTGATTCGATATAAATAAATATGACATTCACAGTTTGGACAAGTTTTACCCTCAAGGGTGTAAAATAACAATAAGGAATAGAGGATGAAAGTTTGTACGGAAATATGTAAGGTTTATGTGAATATTTTATAAGTTTGCGACAAGAGACAAAATATTAGAGCTATTCTGATGTCCAAAATAAACCAAAAGATATATCAAACAAAATGCTGTCCAAAGTCACTATTCCACGCGGACGATGTCGCGGGCACAGCTAGTGATTTCATATGTTACAATAAATATTATATAAAATTTTGGGACAGTACAGAAAATTTTAATGTATAACATACTATCACTTCTAATTAGTGATTAAGATTGCATCAGAAATAAATTTAATATAGATATAAGTATCAAGTGACTATCTGAGCACAACGTTGCATCAACCTGTTAGAAATAATTGGCGAATAAACTCAGTTACATAAGAATCTGTACGTTACTTATTAAAAAATGTTGATGTTCTACGAAATGTGTCCACATTTCTATTTGTCATATTGTAATTTACAACTAGGCTGAGACTGATTCAAAATAATTTAGTAATATTTAAATAATTTTTGGAGTTCATTGGAGTTAACATTACGGCGCCTGAAGTTACCGATATATTATGTCATAGCGTCAGTTTTACATTTTTTTTCGCAAAAAAAAAACATAGGGTTAGCTTATCATCATTGCAATGTTTTACGAATTTTATTAGTGTGTGTATGTTTGTGTGTGTTTTTAAGTATGCCGAGAGTAATAGATCGCAGATAAAATTTTATTTATATAAAGCATTAAATTTAATTCGTGATAATAATTTTGTATATTTTTCGAGTACGAAACCGATCTTTGTAACTAGAAGTTAAATCTTTTAAAACCGTTGTCAATGTTAGTGACAAATAATTAATTTGATTTAAATTATGAAAAATCACGATTGATACTTGAAAAGTAGGTAAGTATATCGTTAAGTAATATTGACAACTTTCAATATATTCATGAGATAGGTAGAAGTTACCTACTCGGTTTACTGTATATGAGGTAACATCTTTTGAACAGCGAGTCTAGTAATCGATATTTACTTCGCTTACTTATAACGTAGTTTTTATTATAATTATTTTAATAGTTAATTAAAATATAATAAACTTGCTGGAACTATATGATTTATTTTGTGTTTTTTGGATTAGTCAATATAAATTATTCATAATTCAAAAATTACAAAACATTGATTAATTTTAATGTAAAAAATAATGTTTTGAAATGCAGTACCTACTACTTAGTAAGTTAGTAAAAAGACAGATTTTAGAGACATGTTCTGTACATACAGAGTACATACTGTTTAGTAAGTTCAACCATAGCATACTTTAGAATCAACCATACTTCTGTATTATTGTATACTAGCTGTGCCCGCGACTTCGTCCGCATGGAATTTAACAAAAAGTTATTGTTCAGTTTGCAGAGTTATAAAATATGTAAAATCTAATATATAAATATTCTCGTGTCGCGGTGTTTGTAGTCAAACTCCTCCGAAGCGGCTTGACCGATTCTAAAGAAATTTTGTGTGCATATCGGGTAGGTCTGAGAATCGAACAACATCTATTTTTCATACTCCTAAGTTACAAGGGGGGGGGGGGATTGAGAAGGTTAATAAAATATATAGCAAAACAACGTTTGCGGGGTCAGCTAGTAATAAAATAAAAGTAGCCAAAGTTACTCCTTATTACATCAGCTATCCGACAGTGAAAGTCTCGTAAAAATCGGTCTAGTCGTTTCAGAAATTAGCTGGAACAAACAGAGACAAAAATTGTAAAAAATGTGATTTTGGTATATGTACTGTGTATACATCCATATGTATTTAGTAAAAAGCGGTTACTTTAATATTACAAACAGACACTCCAATTTTATTTATTTGTATAGATTTATTTTCCTAACTAGATACCATAAATTTAGTACCACCAACCGTACTTATAAGCTAAAGTTCGATGTGACGATACTAGAACCACATGAGTCAACGACACGACACGAGAAAGGCGCTTTCGGGCCAAGGTTGTCATCGTAAAGTGCATCTCTATAGAAATGGCAATACGACGCTTCATGTGAGATGTATAAAACATTGACAAGTAATTTATTTTGATTAATTACATCTGTTGTAATATTTTAAGAGGAAATATTTAATTTTTGTTGATTTGTAATAGATAAACTCAAAAACAACTGGACTGATTTTAAACAATCTTTATAAATTTTGAAGGTTAAAAAAATAAAATAAACATAATGAAAGAACTTTTTCGGATTTTATAGCCCCATCCATGCAACCATGGTCACGGAAGGTCCTCCCGCGACCATGGTTGCATGCATGGGGTATCTAAAAAACTGAATAAACTGCGATATAATGCGAAAAAGTTGTATCATCATAAAGAATGAAATTCACGTGAACATTATAAAATAAGAATGTTAAAAGTGTGGTCTTAAAAAAAAAATAAAAGTAACGATTTCGTATCTTTATTATACAGGTACTATACTTATTAAAAGAAAAAAAAAACTATCTCTTCAATAATATATCTACTTATTACAAAAATTGTAACTTAATAACTAAGCCGTCGAGTGTACCTATAGAACGACAAACTTATACTGTAACACGATGAACAGAGTAGGTATATGAATTTCCTCGTACATTGCACCTACTTTCTCAATGTGTGTCAGTCGTCCATTGTCGGGATCTTACGACAATATTTTGTCGCCGCGAGCAAAACTTGTTACGCATAAGTTTGGTAAATAAAATAACCTTCACCCAGCTAAAAACACCTTACCGTCATATTGTGACCATTGTGAAACCCCTGAGTTATTTTTTTCCATGATTATTTATTTATTTATTTTACATATATATATATATATATAATGTACTTACATAAAAATTAATATTAAAAAACGTCAAAAGTGCTTTCTCAATTATAGGCAAATACATACATCACATATAGATACTATAAAAATATTTAAAAAAAAACTTCCTTAAATAATAGTTAAATAGGTATCAGTCTTATAAAAAGAAAAACAAATAAAACACTTTTATTGAACAAAATTTATATTTATCGAACAGTACTCGTCGTATATTACAGTCGTTGGACATTCGCTGAATAAAGTGAAATATTAATCATACAAGTAATATAACACAAAAAACAATAAAAAATGTTTGTTATTATCAATTGTCTGTTGGAACTTTCAATTTTTTTTCTTGTCTTCTCTGGTATTTATAATCAACGTATAGTTGGATAGGCTTCTCCAGAAGCTGAGAACCAATGATAAATTAAATCTACTCACCTCAATGCTGAGAAAATAAACATGACCGTAATTGAGTCTGTGGAATTATTGGTGTATACAATGTATACATTTTTAGTTCAGAGACAACCATATTTTTCCCAGTTTTTCGACATAACTGAAACCCAATTTTATCGCTATTGAACACTCTAGTAGGGTCATTCAACGAATGAAAAAGAACATTTTTTTCTAAATACTGGCGTATCTCAGTAACATATACATTGTCTCTATATAAGACGTTTAGTACGTTTAACTGTGTGATTCCCTCACTCGTACGTTGACAATATCAGGGTGTCTTTTAAATAATGCTTTAACCAACCGATACCCAGCGTAATTAACCTTAAAAGGACTAGGCAAAGAATTTTACTAAGAAAAATTTTCAACTCTTATTAATAGGAAAACCTTACTCATTAACACCCCTTAATCTATAGTTATTAGAAAACCTGTTCATCTTCTGTTGGAACAGATCGCGGTATGAAGTCCTATAACGGTTCCACACATTAAAAGAACATGGCACCTGAGAGACCTTTGAAAAATAAGTATTTGAATAAAATTTTCCTGTCTCGCTGTATGCCGCCGCCGCGCCCCGAGCCAAGAAAGGAACAACTGCAGCTCAGACCGTTTTAGTATAATTACTGACCAAAACAGCATTTCGTAGTCGACTATTTTTCTCCCCAAAACTTGCCAATTTTTTATATGTAACTAAAAAAAACTTTAGCTATACGCCTATGTTCTCTTTTTTATATACCTTATTTTTATTCAAAGAGTGTCTGAAAATGTTTAAAAAATTAGGCAATTTTTCTATTTTTTGAAGACTCCTAATCCCTATGATAATAAGAATATGAAAAAAAAAACAAGACATAGGGGCATGGTCATGGCAGTTAAAGGTTTTATGTTACAAAAATATTTTTATAGTGTCATTATCCAGGGAATGAATGGTTGACTACTTGTATGGAGAAACAGTCGGTATTCGTGACAGTTATTAGACAGCGCCCAAAGACGGACAGAGTTGTCCGTGATGAGGATGACTGAGGTTGAAACTACAGTATAACAAATTCAATTGCGATAGAATTAAAGTAGAAAAGTGATAAAAACTCAAATTACTTAAAAAATACAATTATTGGACAATTTCCAGTAAAAGAGATATATTCGCCGTTGACGTTGATGCCTCGACCCCAATACAACGTCTTAAAGACATCCTCCAGTACTGGAAAACAGTTTCGGCGACATACATCCCACTATCTTACCACGCAACGAAGGACAATGGATTTCGTTTTTATTTGATCATATCCACTAAACTTAAAATAACTTCAGAAGCCAGCCTTGAAATATAGACTATTTCCTACTCTAACAGGTTATATTTTATTTCTAGGTCATATTACTTACATATTCTATTTGCGGCTGGTACCCAAACCATTTTTTTTAAGTGTTGTACGTTTGGTTGCTTATTTATTCGGATATTAAAAGTTTAAGTTTTATTTGGGCTAACTAAGTTCTAAGTAGGTAATGGAAACTTAATAAGTCACATTCAGACAGCTAAAAGACCTCTAACTAGGAAAAGACTAGGTAAACCTTATTAGTCTGCCTCAGGCAAATTGCGTTGAAAAGGCACAAGTAACATCTTTTTATCTCTTAATAAAATAATATACCTACGTTATAAGTATAATAAAATACGCTCATTTAACATTTTGTATAAGAATGAAGATAATAAAAGAATACTTTTTAAAACTTAAATATGAAACGCTACTAATAAAAACAATTATTTTACTGAATACCTACCTAACAATACAAACAATTAAATGAATACCTACCTAACATTACAGAAGTCAGCAACTGTTCATACATCAATTTAAAAAAGCCTTCTACAATTCAGCCAGTTCTGTTTTGATTCAAAAAACTTCTTAATTTCATATAATATAATATATTTTATAAAAAATATAATACCGTGTTTTTTTTTACTTTACCTATAGACTTATCAATTAAAGTCACCTATATACATACTTATCAAGCCAAGCGCGTACCAACCTTTATACACATATTTTGGCGATTTATTTTCATTTAAGGCGATTTATTTTTATTTAATAAATTGTTTAATATTCTTTTTACGTAATTTAGAACTATAAATTAATAATAAAGAAAACACGTAATATAAATGTTATTTTTGTTTATATAAATGAAATTACATTTTATATAAAAAGATATATAAATAACAGTCTTCAATGAACCTTATCGCGAAAAAACATTTATCAATAAGGTCATTATTAACACAAATAAAATGAAAGTTTATTTTGAGCGTGAAACGTTAGAGCATTGTATGTGAACTATTACGCTTGTAGTTACCAAACGCTTATTAAAAAATTGCGTCGACCGTCATTAACTTCGTAATTTTCAAATTATAGTTATATAACAACTGCAAGATGAGTTACATTGTTTTGGTGTTGCAATTCTGTTTGTTTCGTTAATGCATGTTAGTTTCACATATTTATCAAATTATCTTTCTTCAAGAGTCATATCTTCAAGGGTAAACACGGGTATCTTGTTTTTTTTTTTAATAATTTTCAAATCAGGATTTTCTAAAATCAGCTCATAGCTGATGTTAAACGTTACATTGACATTGTTATTTTTTTTTCAAATTATTTCTGATATTTCTCCTCCGTTGATTTTAACACCTTAGACGTGAAATATAAATTATGTTATAAAACATATCTTTCAAAGTTATAGCTTAGATTGAGAACTACTTACAATAATACAGGTAAGTATGTACTAAATGTAAAAAATAATGTGTAATGTAAAACTCACGAAATGGAACTCTACAAACTACTCTACAATAAGATTTATCATAAGACTCTCTGCGGTTTGTCATAGTATTTTTGTTTTATTACGTAAATACATAACTTAATATAAGTAAATTATCATTAATTGAATTTAACAAAAAAGTTGTTGTTCATTTCGAAAAGTAATAAAATAAATAAATTCCTAAAATAAAAGTAGCCTAAGTTACTCATTACTATATCAGCTATCTGCCAGTGTAAGTCCCGTAAAATCGGTCCAGCCGTTTCGGAGATTAACCGGAACAAACAGACAGACAAGACAAGAATAGCGTTAATAAGTTACCAAAGAAATGCACATTTTCATGTTCATCGCCTCTTCTAGGACAGAAGTGCTGAATTTTGGAATAAAAAGTACCTATCAGTGCTCTCATACAATCATCTGAATTTTCATTTAAATCAACCCAGTATTTTCGACATCATGTGCAGCTAAGATTCTGATACTTCCGATAGGCTGATAAACAAATTAGCAAAAATTAAATGAAATCAATTTTATTTTTTAATATCGTTTTAAGCCCTTCAAACAAAAAAAAATTATGTATTTTTATTTATTGTTGTATAATTACATAATTGCATCTGTTGCGGTTTCGTTAGTAAAGATAGATATTTGTTACAACAAAATACTTTGTATTTAGTTGTGTTGTTTTGTGATGTATTCTTTGTACATAATGTATAAAGAAAAATAGTATTAGTCATTAAAATTAAAATGAAATAAAAATTTAAAGAAATAGGTATATGTTGACGAAGCAACAACCGCTCTGGTCTAGTGGCACGAATATTCGCCTAAGACACCAACGGTTTGCGGGTTTGATTCCCGCGGGATGGATATTTGTATATGTACAAATATTTCTTTCTGGTTTTGATATTTGTCCTTGTGGGTCTCCCCACCGTGCCTCAGAGAGCACGTTAAGCCTTCGGTCCCAGTTGTTATCATAAATACCGGAATAAGGAGAAGAATTGGAGCTTAATACACCAGCAGTGTGGTGGATTAAGATCAAATTCTTCTCCTACATGGAGAAAGAGGCCTATGTCCAAGAATGGGATGTTACAAGCTGAATGCGTAGACCAATCATGTCAGTCATACTGTGTACAGACTTACGAAAGGCGTACCATTTAGTTCGAAGCGATTAATAAAGCCGGTGGGCTGAATGAGGACTGCGAAGAATCGGGTAGTTTCAAACTAACTTGGGAAGACCTATCTCTAGCAGTAGACCGCGAGAGGCTAAAGTGAGCGACCGAGCGATTAATAAATAGATCAATACACATTCACTTACTACATATTCTTTAAGAGAAATCTATGAATCCAGACGAAATTATACGATTCGCTTGAGTCAGCACGATCAAAAGAAAAGTGAACGCAACGCAGATAAACACAATCTCTACCAAATCGAAATTTGAGCAATAGGCAGACTTTAATGGAAATTCTAAATCACCCATATCTGAAAATGAAAAACAAAGTACGGATATTACTTTTTAACGATATCGTATGTTTTTTTTCAAATGTATATACTTTCTATGTATGCTGAAGATTTTTTTCTAACGTAATTACAGCTCCCTTCCCAACATGGAGTATAAGTTCAGTAGGGCGTAGTAATGTTTTTGAAGGTAAAAAAATATATTGTAAAAAAGAAATACCTAATAAATAAATTAAGTTAGAGAAAGTAATCATATAAACACTATTTCGTTGAGTAAAATTAGTATGAAATCTAAAAATAAAAACAAATTTAATTTAGTTTTTCTTTATCTATATAAGATTTTTCTAAGATCGATGATGATTATGTTTTTCTTTTTTTTATAAGATCTAGGTACTTGCAATTAAATAGCTATTTTAAGTAGCATAAAATCAATACATATCTATGAAAGTTTCTAAATATACTTTACACAATATCTATCATACCACACTATAGTAACTATTCAAAATTATCGTAACTATTAAGTAAACAATATTTACCACAGAAGTTTTAGAAGCTATTTGTTGTTTTTTTTTTTTTTGTTTAAGTAAATATTTAATACATTACTTATTTAATCTAGGGTCAATTAAACATATTATTTACCTATTTTTGTGGCCGAATCATTTTTGTTTAAATAACAATTTGGAGACAACAATACTATTAGTACATTTCTTTAGTTGTCTATTCAGTATAGATAATATTTGTGTCGTGTCATAGTATAACATTAATTTTTTTAATGAAATATAAGTGAGGTTTTATATTTTAAATATATTGTTTAATTTTTTTTCAGAGCCACCTAGTGGACTTTAGTCGTACTTCTAAGTATATTGTTTTATTATTAGTCAGTTAGACACTTTATTGTAAGTAATAGATTGGAATATACGATAATAGATGGCGCTGTTAAGCAGTTTTTTTTAACCGACTTCCAAAAAAGGAGGAGGTTCTCAATTCGACTGTATTTTTTTTTCAAATATTACCTACTTTATATACTTTTAAATCTCGTTAGTCATTATGTCCTAATTTCGAGGTTAAATTATATATTACTTTAATAAATCTATTAATTTTATTTAATTTTTTAGTTTGTATTCAGTATAGATAATATTTGTTTCGTGACATAGTATAACGTCAATTTTTTTAATGAAAAATAAGTGCGGTTTTATAATAATTATGTATTTTAAATGAATTATTTTTTATACTCTTTTAGAGCCACCTAGTGAACTTTAGTCGTACTTCTAAGTATATTACTTTATTGTTGTTAAGTTAGACACTTTATTGTAAGCAATAGATTGGGATATACGATAGTAGATGGCGTTGTTAAGTGGTTTTTGTTTTCAAATATTACCTACTTAATACTTTTAAATCTCGTTAGTCGTTACGTCCAAACTTCAAGGTTAAATTATATATTTCTTTAATAAATCTATTTACTTACATATCATCTCATCTATATGAAATAAATAAATTCAAAAAAGAAAAAAAAACAAACACAAACGGTCTGTTATTATTGCCAGGTGTTTGTAAATTGTAACCGGTGTTCACCTTTAGTTTACTGCACAGAGTATAGTAATACTTACAGAAACAGAGAGCCCACTCAAGGTCTATTTCAGCCAACCTAATTGAAACAGCGCCATCTAGACTTTTGGCCCCGAACTAATTTTCAATATACCTATATATACGTACCTATTCATACTACATATAGCTCAAAATTTATTAATAAAGTACTTTTTTGTTTTAGTTTTGTTAATTATTAGCAATAATTAACAAAACTAAAACAAAAAAGTACTTTATTGTTAATCTTTGTACCGAAATCGCTTAATTTTTAATGCTGTTTCATATATAATTTTGCATTCGGATAATATAAATGTGTTACAGAAATAAATTGACAAATAAACTATTTCGATGCAATGATATCATGTTGCAGCCCTCACACAACAAAAATAAATAAAACCACCCAACTGCTTATAATTTTTTATTTTTTCAATATTTATATTCATTATAATACAACTGCGCAGCAGTTTTCATCCCATCACACCAACATTATTATGTAAGTTTCCCAGCTGTATACACTGTATACACTGTCTGTTGTACTGAAGTTGAAGTTTGTTCCAATGCTTTTGGATCTGGCAATTGTCCTGGTAATAAATACATATTCTTAATCACATATCTAATATTTAAAGAAAATATACTTCTTTTTATTTAAAAAGATGTTTTATTCTATATGTTATAAACAAATGTATATTAAGATAAAGATAATAATAACATGAATAATCGCTTCATAATGAGAATAAGTATTTGAAAATTTTATAAGTTAGTAACCTACTAAAGGAAGTGCCAACCATTTACATAATAATATACTATACTAGTACTAAAATCTTACCAGGTATGTGTAATGAAGGAATTGATTCTTTGCACATCCGATTATTTCCAGCTCTGTCCTTATCAGTGAAATGAATATCACAAATTCTCTTATCTTTATAATATTCATGGTCGGAAGTTGATTTCAGTTTAGCCCCAACAAAAGACACTCAAGATTGAAATATCTCAGGAAACTTAATAAGATTAGGGAATCGTGTTGGAATAACAATGCATAATTGGAACATCTGCAAGTAAGAAAGTTAAGATAATATTAGTTTATTTGCAAATCAAATAATGCTTAATATTATTGGCGAAAACAGCTAAATAGTACAAAATTAGCTTAGTCTTTGCTTTCCTCTCATGAATATATTTTAAAAGGTAAAAGTCTATATAAATATAAGTAATTAATATAAGTGTAACTAATGGTGCAAATGCGAATGTGAAATAAACAATGAATATAACCTCAAATATCTTGTAACAAAATTATACACTTACCGCTAGGTTCACAACCAAAAGCACAACGCAAAAAGTATAATATTAAAAGCACAACGTCTCGGCATTTTTCAGTAATTTGAAAAAGTGTTTAACACTATACTCTAAAAACGTCTCTATCGCACACTGATCACCACAATTTCCAAAAAGATATTTAGCCAGCAAAGCGGAGGAACACAGGGCATATTCACAGGAAAAACACAATATGGACATAAAGCTACAACCAACTCCATAACACTTTAATAATTATTTAATTGGCTTTAATAACATTAGACTGCCATGTTTTTAAACAAAGTTCTGTATCTGTAAAGAGCCATCTGTTGAGAGTTTTATTTATGTAAAGACTTCCAAGTTCCGGAACCAATAACAGATGGAGACTCTATCTTTGATAAAGCCATAATGAAGGGAAGTGTCCTCCCCCTGGTTTACTGCTTACATCGTTAGTTAACGGTCGTGACTGTCATTTCATCCATACTTGAATTTGATTTATTTACTGATGAACTTGTGCATTAAAACGTCGCTACTAGCTTCAATGAAAAAATGCTGGCACAAGCCCGTGACTCGTTTTTGGACGATGAATTTGGGAGACCAGTAGAGTCTATAATGCGATGCGAGGACTTCAAAAGTAATTTTGCGAGGAGGCTTTCAAACCGATATATTTCCCGATCCTCTGTTTCTGGTTCAAGGCAAAATACTGTGTTGAAATTGCGACCAACTGACAAACAGGAAATACTGAATAATGTAAGTACTTTATTTATTCGGAAATTATTTTTTAACAGTATTAATTTTAAAATAAACGCCTTCAAGAGTAACGGCTGTTTTTGGGCGAAATATTGTTGTCTACATGTCCGGTAACGATAAATTTATAAATTTAAAGACCAAAAGTATATAATTTTGATGTTTTTATTTTTAATACCTAGCAAAAATAGTCATTTGTTTTCTTTTCACATTAACTTATTGCTTTGATATTTAGATTTCTAGATTCTTAGGTTTACTGTACATGCTTAATTTAGCTTAAAAGTGTATTTAATATTATTATCAAAAGTGTGTATTGTTATTACAGTTTAAAGCTAAAACGCTATAAGGTTACGATCTATGAATGATTTGCATTCTAATAAGGATGTTGCAATATTCATAATCGGACGTGATTTATTTCGTAATTAGAACATTAGCACCAAATTCATTTGAAATTTTTCTATTATGGTTTTATATTTTCACTGTCTATTGATTGTCAGCTTATTAACCGACTATGGCAAAGCTAAAAGGAAGTTTATAATTTTATTAGTCTATTTATGTATGTATGTATGTATTTTCATCTGTTCGCTCATATCTCCCAAACCATTTGTCATATTTAGACTTTTATTTTTTGTCTTAATGTCCGCTAGTTATATGCCATAGTCGGTTTTTAGTTTTTAACTTTTTTGTCTTGTTTATGTTAATAAACGAAATAAAAGAACAACTCCAGTATATAGGTACAACAATTTCAAATTTCCGATTCTTTGTTATAACATTACGTTTAATTGTTCTGACCTTGCAAAATAAAATTTAGTTTGTGTTGTGAAAATACATACATGTAATTGTTATATTTTTATTGGTATACATGTATAACGATAACTTGCAGCGAAAGTTTTATGAAATAAAATAATAATTATTTGTAGTTACAACTATTTTTTATTATAATTATATAACTTCAGGGTTTGCTTGGATTTTAAAAGTAGTTGCGTGTGACGCGTGCATATCCGCAAACAGTAATTAATGATTTTACCAATTACCTATTAAGTTATGTTCCACAAATTAATTAATTGATCTAAAACGCCTATCTCCTTAATTATTTACAAACAGTCATTAAGAAACGGGTATTATTACGTACGTTTTAGTATTATTAGGTACTATAAGAAAACTATTGAAATAATAAAAGGTATAATTCGTTTCTGTATTATGTGCCATTTGTATATGAAACCTTTTTGTTACAATAAAGAAATGAATTGTACTATCTTCGTGTTTGTATTCTGTCCTTGGTTATTTCGCAAACACTAAAAAAAAAACGGTCAATACAATGTAAATGGTTTACAACTAAATATTTTTGAAGAACAAGCTAAAACATTAAAAAAATATTTTTCTTGTATAGAGATCATACGTAATTTTTATTCTACATTTATTTATAATATTGTTCATTATAGCGGTACCTAATAAAAAAAATGTTATGACGTCTTAGTTTTAATGCGGTGTAACATAGGTTATAAGATGGAAGGAAGGATAGATTTTGTTGGTTCCGACTGGCTATATATTAAGGACACCAGTCCTAAGAATTTTGTGAATAAAAAACTGAAAACTATTTGAAATTTATAATACGCCTCGTATTTAGAAATAATCCAGAAAATAGTCCGAAGTGACAACTAAGAGATACGAATGTAATCTAGTTAGATAAGAAGTCCCGTGTGAAACTTGGATACTCCTCATCGCCCGCAACCTCGTTCGAGTGAGTTTCTACTTATATATCAAGGTCAAGTATTAACCATAACTTGCGCCAACAAACCGTTGAATTAAATAGCATTTTTTACTTAAAATAACAAGCGTATACAACATCGAGTCTATAGAGGGGAGAAACTTGTTAACATTACAATTATACTAAAAAATTCAAGAAATGTTTAGTAGGTTGATATTTATTTTTATTTTTTTATTTTTATTCAAGGACATAAAAATTAAATTCAGTTCTTCATTCTTATAAATAAAAAAAAAAAAAAAAAAAAATTGCGTAAATTCTTATTGCCTATTTCACTTATTTCCGTATTCAAAAAGGGTTTTTCTTATTTTTGAGGGTTTACAAAGTGTTTTAATAATTAAGATTATTATCATGTACAAAACTTTTTTTATACAACTAGGAAGCAAACAGGCGTGCGCTTCACGCATGGTGGTACGCTTACCGTAGCCGATAGACAAGAGGAGAGCAAAAAAGTTATTGTTCAGTTCGCAGAGTCATAAAATAAATAAATTTCTAAGATAAAAGTAGCCTAAGTTACTACTTATAAATCAGCTATTTGCCAGTGAAAATCCCGTCAAAAGCGGTTCTGCCGTTTCAGAGATTAGCCGGAACAAACAGACAAAATTTGACAAAAATTGTAAAAAAAAATATTTTGGTTCATGTATCGTGTAAACATCGATATACATTTAGTAAAAAGTGGTTATTTTAATGTTACAAACATACTCTCCAATTTTATTTATTTGTATAGATTTAATATAAATCCAAAATGTGCGAGATATAACCCGTGTTTATCTCTTTCGTAACTACGATAAAAGTGTCATAAATCGATTTTCCTAACTTTAGTTTTTGATATTTTCAAGTTGCTCTTAAGATCTGCTACGATAAAAATGTATTAGATAACGAAATGTTATTATAGTGATGTAGTCCTGCAATCTGTACAAGAATTTTCTCCTTGTTTTACTTGTTTTAGAACTATAGTTATTATTACCCTTATAATATTCGTAACCATTCAAAGCTCGATAGCTTAAAGCAACATTTTCGATATTTTAATTTTATAACCGTATTTATCGATTGTAAATATGCCTACAAATATTTGTTATTTAATGTGAGTAGATAAAAGGCTAATATATTTATTAATATTTCCTACCTGATATGAAACAAAAGTCAGTCCCCTACCTGTAGCCTGACATTTAGTCCCGGATGTTAAGTAACGCTTGGCTAGCCTCTATTAAATTATAAGCCCTTTCGAACACAGTGCTGTCTGTTTATACAGAAACCAGCGTTTGAAACTTGCGTTAGTTACCATTGTCGTTTTCCGTCACGTTAAAAATTTTGATACAATTTGTAGTCATAATTTTGACACATACATCTAATTAACACTTCTTGTACACTTTTATTGTGCACAACACCGCTTGCTATGACTTGACGTGACATCTTGTTTCTTTACAGACTAATCTTACTCTATATCTAAACACTATTTTATCATCATCATCATCGTCATCATATCAGCCTATTGCAGTCCACTGCTGGACATAGGCCTCCCCAAATTCGCGCCAGACATCACAGTTTTCCGCAAGCCTCATCCAGCCTCGTTTGCCAAAATATGTGGGTGAGGATTATATTACCTATCGGCATTCAAAAAAGGGTTAAGCTTGCATAGATAGTTCAATTTTAAAAGTATCTTATACAATAAAGAGGATGTCTTTGTGCTTTTTGATGTCTGAATATCATCAGTTTTTTTTTTTTATTTGAGACATTTGATCTCTCTATACTTCACGTAAGTGCGCGAATAATATTTATTGCCAAAAATAATATGTTTTACATCTTATATAATTTTCAATATAAATTATTAATTTCGAATTATATCATATCTAAGTTTCGTTCTAATGTGGTTACCACAGCAATAATTGTAGTTTAGATATAGTCTTTTTGAAATTTGATCCACGACAGACCATTTAAAATTTAGAAGATACGTTGCATTTACTCTGTATGAATGGGGTTAACTTGACCATTTACAAGATTTTTATATCGACCTCTCAATTACGAATGACAGCAATACAAAAATTATATTGTACTAGTTATTTTGCCTCTATTCGTAGAGGTATAATTAAAAGAAACGTACTTCAGCTAGGAAGCTGCTAAATAATATTTGCTAAATAATGTTGATGATGGTAAAACAGTAAAAATATAAAATAATTGCGTAACGTATTCACAATTAAATTCATATTAAGTGATTATTTAAATCAATAACCAGGAGTATAATTGGGAAAAAAAGGAAAAAATAATCGATCTGGAGACATGGGGATTTGAACCGTGGTCTTCTGGGTGGACCCCGACCGGCCGATTTCCCACCTTGAGTTATTACAACTTTATTTACATTTCAGAAATTTACCTTCGTATTGTGTTTTATATGGTAGCCATTTTTTTTCTTTGCCTAAAAACAGGGATAAAACGACATTTTCTAAAAAAGAATCCTAGCTAGATCGATTTATCTCTCCTGAAATCCCCTGCATACTAAATTTCATGAAAATCGTTGAAGCTGTTTCCAAGATTCAGATTTCGAGGGCCGATGACAATACACTAATTTGATAAGATTATTTCTTTTTAGTGGTTTATTTATTCGTAATTTATCTTGAGAACCCAAGACTGTTGACTGTTTTATAAAATTGTTTATATTTTCGCACTTGTGTCTAGTTCTTTGTATTACGAGTTTTTAACTTACATTTATGGTGACAATGGGAACGCATCTAATGTGAATGTCTTTTGACCCCATGTTCACCTGTCTTTGCGACATAGGAGCCAGTAATATTGTTTAGTTGAGCGTGTAGTGAGAAGTGGGCAGTTCGTAATTTAGTTATCTCTAATGCAAATGCTGTACTTTGTCAAACGTTTCTGTTGTTGTCTATGAAGTAGGTACATACAATACCTTTATAGTAATATTATTAATTACCTGTACCTTTTTGTACCACTGGCAAACAAGCGTATGATCCACCTGTAAACCTGCCTCTAAACGCCTGCGGTTTCAGTAGAATCACCAGCGCTTACCGACCCAAACTAGATTCTTTGGTTTCTGTACAAACTACAGGAAGACAATATTACTTGAGAGCAATTTTGCATGTTTTAATATTGATATTACAGTCATATTTTGGAAGGTCAAGCCCGTATCTGTAACGTTCATTCGTCGGTCTGTAGTTGTCGGCCATGCGTGATGAAATCCGTAAAACAACCCATTGTGAGAAGCCGCCTTATGCAAGCGAATAATACAATTTTTTTTCGGACTGTCTAGTGCTGTTGGCCCTTACTGGTTTTTACAGCGTCACCGAGTGGGTTGACCGGGTACTGAGACCCACTCGTGAAAGAATAGGGGAGCCCTTTAGGTGGGCTCGGGATGTCCGTTCCTCCTAGCAAGACCGCACCTCGGGTTAGAACGAAGTCGGTTTGGAAGAAGCTCTTTGTCTACCTACGTATTTACAAGCCTCTGCTACAAGAGGGTCTGGGTAGCAAAATAATAAATGTCAGCTTTCATCAGTATATAGGTTGAACTTAATCATGGAAAGGGAATTTTTAAAATTATACCAATTTATAGTATTATTGATTAAAACAGTGTAATTTTAGATATATAATTGTTTTAAACTACATATAAATGTAGGATTTATTTATTGATAGTTTCTGTGTTGTCTATTAGACATTTGAGTTATAAAGCAAAAGTATAGTTTATGGTTGTACTTGAAGATTAAAGGTTAGGTGTTAGGTAAAGAATTACAATATTTTTCAACTAAAATTAGTAAAAACTAAAAATTAAATCTGAATAAAACTAAATTATAACGAGCTATAAAATACCTTATTGGGAGTGTTTCCTCAAAATATATCTCTACAAATAAAGGGGATCCTACGCGATGGCACGTTGTCCTATTCCCACGTTGGCGTCTCCAAATTACTTAATCATTTTATATCATTAAATTTATTTTTAATTTGAGAAATATGTAGTTTCAAAGTTGTACGTCAGTACTACGAAATTAACTTAACCGCATAATGTTTAGTTATGAATGAAAAATATTAACCCGTTGACGCCATGGGAGACACCAGTTGGAGCTCACTTGTTTAGTCCATGGGGCCATTTTTTAAGTCTTTATTTACAAAAAAATTATGATAAGTTTTTATTGACTATTCTTAAAGATCTTACTTATTTTTCCTTACAGTATATGACATATTTTTCTAATTTATATTTTTTAATTTACCTCTGGCTCACGTTCATGTGGTGCGGAACCAACGGAAATTTTTTGTGCTGACTATACTCCGATGGCCAAAATAGAAACACCAAAAAATCACGTGTCAAAAAAAAAAAAAACGATGATTTTTTTTTTTTGTTTCTCATTTCATTTGTGACAAATAGGTTAATACAAACATTTCACAACATTGATTCTATTACGCCTTTAAAATTTCAACTCCTTTACTTTTTGTGACCTACGAGACGTAGATAGTAACACTTATAAGAAACAAACTTACGCTGTTGGATATTAGTTATTGATAACGTTATTTATCCATCGGCACTCTCGATCATTTTTCATGTGTTCGATAAGCATTCTTAAGGCTGCCGGACTGTAAATACTTTTTTTAAAATAAATAACATGCTTGCAAAAACATTTTTTATGTCCTCAGTCATATGTCCTCCCTCTTGTGAGATGAATAAAGTTTTCAACGTATCGAGACATAAGGACAGTAATCAATAAACATTAATTTGAAAAAGTTTAATATGATATCATGGAAGCAGAAAAAAAAAATCGTTTCTTAAGCTCGAAATTACGTTTTACCTTTACAATACATAAGTCTTAATGTATTTAAGCTATTGTAAAACTAATTATAAGTAGAGTTTCAATTAGATATCACGTGACACAATGAAGAGGGAAAACATTCAGTTTTGAAATCTCATGTCTCGGCCGATAGCTTGTTTGATTCTCACATGAGTTAACAGCCAAGGAGATATGAAGACCAAGGAACAATGGGTCGTCGTTATCTGCCTTTCATATCGCTGATCCAACTCACAATGCTATGTGTATAAGCGAATATACATTTCCGCCAGGTATATCAATTTAGACCCTATATAACACATTGTTAATTATAGTATTAAACAATTTACCGATAAATCTTTATTTTGGCTGGTTAAAATAAAGTAAATTATTCCTTTTTCACTGAAACTACAAAATTTTAATTTAGTTTTAATATCTTTAACACCGCAATATATTTTTTTTCTATAGTATATATTCGATTTTTATATTTATTTATTTATTTGTACAAAAATCCACAGCTACATTTTATGTTTCTTAAACCAATACAGAGTATCCAAAGAAAAGCCAATTTCGGATTTTACATTATTTAAATTACACAGTTAAGGTAGACAAAGTTGAGTTGAGGTATAAAACACAGTTACAATAAAAATGAGAAATATATAAAATGTAAAATACCCATGGTCAATAATATGTAGATTGTGAGTGTGTATGCCTATGTATTTGTATGTAAGTGGGTGTGGGTAAGGATATGTGACTGTGTAGATTATTCATACGTGCTAGCAAGTTTCTCTATTACAACCCTTTTAAAGGAACTTCTAGATGTGGAAAAAAGGTCAATCTCAGAAAACAACTTGTTATACTGTCGTGGCAGTCGACATCTTATTGAATGCCTGCTATAGTCTGAGCCACAAAGGGGAACACGATAGAGATTCGTTTGTCTGGTACGTCTGCTAGGAGTATAAGACTGTAACATATCTGATGTTAACTGAATGCAATCAATAGAACTAGATCAGATGTCATGTAATAACATCATATCCGCTACGTTACGGCGATCTTCCAAGGTGGTAATTTTATAATGAGCACACGAGGTATCATATTTCGAATCCCTATGTCCAGTGCGAAAATTTAAATATTGAACAAATTTACGTTGAATTTTTTCCAAAACCCGAACATATGTTACATACTGGGGATTCCGTATGGAATCATTATGTTATTATTTTACTGGGCAATCGGTGCAGTTGACATTGATCCTGTTTTCCACTTTGGTTGTGGGTTCAATTCTTGATCCGAATATCATCATATGAAACAAATTTTTCGGATTTTGTCGCGTCTAAAAAACTTAATAATCATAGTAAAATTATATACAGTGAGTATGTTATATACAGTTGTAACTGAGGTAGGGCTCGGCAGGAAATTTCCTGCTCAAAATATGGAGCAGCGTGACTGGGGTAGTATACCTCGACCTTACAGATGACCACAGCTAAATAATACTGTTTACAAGAAATGTTGTGTTCCTATTGGTGAGTAAGGTGACCAGAGCTCCTAAAGCGATTTGTCGATAGGGTCAGCCACGCACTTGCGATGCTTCTGGTGATATGCAGGCGTCTATAAGCTGTGATAATCGCTTACCATCAGGTGAGCCGTATGCTCGTTACCGCCTCGTTTAGTTGTATATATTAAAAGAAAAAACCGTAGGTACATGTACCTTATTTTACAGTACCTTTTTATATACAAGTTTTGTAATATAAAAAAATCATCTTAGTCGTTAAGGAAATTAGCATGAAAAATTATGAAAAACAACACGTTTTTTAACTCAAGAGAAATAAGGGGGATGGTTTAAGTTGGTTACCATCGTTTGTCTTAGTTTGTATTCGCTATAACTTACAAACGCACGACTTTATTTCTATATTTAAATATTTTTATATAAATAATACAAAAACAACTTAACGTTATGTTTATCTTCACCTAAAATCTGCAGTATATCTACCAACTTGTATTTTTTTTTAAATTAATTGTTGATTCACGTGTTTCTATTGTGGGCGATTGCGGGTTTGATCCTCGCACATGACAAACCTTTATATTGGTCATACAGACATTTGTTGTGGTCTGTTGTAGTCCTTGTGGGTCTCCCCACCGTGCCTCGGAGAGCACGTTAAGCTGTCGGTTCCGGTTGTTATCATGTACACCTGATAGCGATCCCTACTCATAGTAGGGAATATGTATATCCGCTAACCCGCATTGGAGCAGCGGTGGACCCAGCAGTGGGATATAACAGGCTGAAGCGATACTATGTCTGTTTTTTAAATGTATTTTTTTAATTCTTCTAAATAGTCAAATCTTAAATTATTATAATATTACATTAAGAGTATGGTTAAGATTTATCTAAAATTTATTCGTAATATTTAAGCGAAGATTTCAAGTCGAATGTTTTGCATAAACGCATAATGTATCATAATAATTTTTCACTTAACATCCCAGACTAATAATACAGTTTATTAGAAATAATTAGGTAAGAAAGCTGCTACAAATGTATTGTAAAACGTTAGGGTACATATACAAATCATGTCATATGGCACTCAACCAAACACGAAATACGTACATTCATGTCGATGTCGGTAATTTTATTTTCTGTTGCGTGTTCATGCTTCAATAGATCGTAATGGCAGTATTTGCATCCGTAATAACCGATTCAAAGATAAAATAAATACGGTGTAATGACGTCATCTATGTTAAATACAAAGTAAAAAGTATTCTACTTTCATTGGTTGCTATGCCAAGACAACGAATGTGGTCTTATGGGCTTATTTAAAATATTACAGCAAGCCACAAAACAATTTGTTTGTAGTGCTAAAAATAGGCAAGAAATCGTAAGGTAAGAGTCAAAACTAATTCCTCCTTATGTTAAATGTTTTGTTTAAGGCGCAGGTTTAGAGAGTAACGTTAAATGTGTTTTTGTCTATTCTTCATGCCTCGGAATACCCTCCCAAACAAGCAATTTCTTATATCTTTCTTCGCCTTTGAAAACGAGACGAATATTAAATATTAAAGACTTTTTAAGCACTTGCAACTAGAAAACTTAGACGCTACAGCAAATATTCCCTCAGAAAGCGGATGAATCACAAAATAAGAAATTTTCTATTTCAACGGGACACTGTAAAAATAAGTAAAGAACCATACGTTTTGTTTATCACGGTAAATCGCTCCGCAGGAAATCAGAGATAATTTAGATTAACTTATTTTGCTTTTGGCGAATTCTATTGCCGTTACGTGCCCCGTAGTGGTGAATGCTTAAAATGACGTCAAATGTTCGCAAATAAGGGACAATCACTAGAAAACATAGGAAGCAGTTTGTCATTGTGTCAGTGTATCTCCTATTTTCTTGACACGTTCATGCATTTTGACCTAGAGATTAAGATGTGTTTGACCTATTAAATTCCAAAATCGTGATTGATAAAAAATATATCTAATTGACTTCAGCGAAGAATTTAACTAAAACCAAAACTTTTGGCCTGCCTCAGCAGTTCCAAGGACTGCTTTATACGAGGGTATCTTTAAGCCATGTTTAGAGTGGAATTAATTGTCTGAATGAAAATAAATAACTCGTCATTTAATAGTGTCGTACCATTCTTACCTTGGAATCAGGACCATGTCTTACCTTATGGATGAGTCTAGAGCTAGTTTTCGATTACTAAGGCTGTTGTTCATCTTGACCTGTACTCGGCAACCTTACCAAAACTGGTAACAAGATAGACTTACTCGGAGTGCAATTAATTGAAAATAATGCGTTTTTTTTCTCATCGTAACCGGATCACAGCGACTTTTGAGCATGAAGCGATGTCTTTTTCGTTTTTTGTGAACTGCTACATTTGTATAATAAAAACATTTTAGTTTTTTTTTGTTGCTTTATTGAGAACGACATAAATTGATATAATTACACTGTTTCTTTTTTAAAGTTTGATATACATAAATATAAACTCGATATTCTTTTGCTGTTTTGTACCATTTTAGTTTTTATTTTTTTAGTTTTGATACACGTCTTTTTATTTATGGTTACTGTTACTGGTCTATTCCTGTAATCCGTGGCGTGGAGGTATTATTACCACAACTACACAACACAAACGTAGTAATTATGTTTCTTATTCTTAGAAATTTGAGTTCGTTACATATACTAAACAAAAATTTTAATATAATATTTTTATATAGGTAATAAACTTTATATATTTTTATCATTTAATCATCAGTGACATTTTATACGACATTCGTTGGATCATTTATCGAGTCACAGTTGTGAGAGTTGTAAATTCAATGCTGTTTTTATCTTTTTGCTCTTGCTGCTGTAAAGTAAAAGAAATATTATAGTGAAAAAATTCCAATCTTATTTGGAGCCGGATGTCTCGAACGAAATTGATCGATTGAGCTTACAAGGAGATATATATTGAAATTGTTGTTAAAAAAGATCACTATAACAAAGTTTGATTGTTGTTAAAAAAGATTGCTAAACAAAATTATATCCTGTCAATGATTTATCTTTTTATTTTACAAAAAAGTTTTGACAACAATGTATAAATATTTTATCTTTTTTACACTAACTGCTAAATGCTTTTAATAATGTTATTTCGTGCATTCACTTAGATATAGGAACGTTATGATTTTGGACTTAGATTAATTATTACTTCATTTTAATGATATTTATATTAGGAAGTGTATCACTTACCTTACTACCAAAACATATAAGACATTGTAGATAGGTCTATAGTCAGTATGGCATAGGCTTCTTCTTATAGAGAAAGAGGCTTAGCAATGGGATGTTACAGGCCGAATGCGAATACGTAGACAGGTATGCTTGTACAGTATTGTTATTATCTGTTCATTGAAAAGGTTTTTAAATATTTGGATCCTTCTTCTCAAGAAATCTACGTAACGAACTAAAGTACATATATATATTCTTTATTGCACTAAGTAATTTTGCAATAGTCATTATAATATAGGAAGTTGGCAAGGGCGAACTTATCTTTAAAAGATATTTCTTCGAGTTAACCCATGGTAGTGAGAGATATTGTGAACGTGGGGCAAAGTAGTGCAGGAATATAAGATTTAAAAAAAAAACATAAAATACATACACTTCATATACATACACAAACATACATAAACATACATAAATATACACTCATACATACATCATCCTCTCTACATCTGTACTGATTATGGAAAGCAGATAGTTCTTAAGATTGTTTTTAAGTGTTAGACATATATATCGTTTATTGATTAGGATTAATGACCATAATATAAGAAAAGTATTTATTACCGCTCATAACTAAACTTTTACAAACAATTAAGGTAAAAGGAGAATTTTATTTAACAATGAGAAGTTTGCCTTAAATTTTAGCACTGGAGGTGCGGGCGGAACTTACGTGTTTCCGTACCCAAACAATACCTAACATTATCAGCTACCTGTGTTCAGAATTTACTATACAAGGTCCCATGTACTCAATAGGTTGTTTAACTCAATATATATGTAAAGTAAACGTGTCAGTGGCGCTAAAATTAAATTTTGTTTTGTGTTAAAAATAAATTTAATACATGCCTACGCTTTACAATGATAATGTAGATAGGTATTTTCATACAATAATACAATATCTGTATGTCTTATAGGACAACTTCTACGTCTGCGTATAAAATTATTTCTTTCATTTTTGATGCCTTTATTATACTTTGATATATTACATATTGTGATATGGTGATTTTTGGCTGCACGCAACTTTTTGGCAAACTTATTCCGGCAAATTAATCTACAGAGAAATATGTCATAATTAACAAACAAACTCTTGTAAAATATTTTCTTCTTAAACTTAGTGACAAAGATAAAGAAAAATGTGCGAAGAGGAACACCTCCTTAGTTCTACACTCTAACGTTACAATAAAATCAATAAATTTGTAACATTACTATCAACAAAATAAAGACGATTATTACAATTATAAATTACAAAACTATATGACCTCAAGACCACATGCACATCTTATAGGTTTTCGGTTAATGGAAAATTTTCGACTCTGTCTATTAATTATCGCATTATGCAACAATAAATTGTACGCTAATGTTATTGTTGAGATATTTGGATCAAGAAATGCCACAGTAGATTGGTTAAGAAAATGTTATACAATATTACAAATAACTTAATTTGATTATATTTGAATTGTTGCTTAATTTACATTCATGTTCTTTGTTTATAGCGAACGATTACGTCATATTTTATTTATGACTTTGAATTATATTAATTCAGGATAAAAAGTATACATAAATAACATAATAATGATAATAATGTGCCAATCTCAAGAATATTAATGAAGTGCAATAAAAAAATATTTGTGTAGGATAGTCCATTTTTCGATGAAGTCTATATAAAGTAATATAAAACTAATTAATGAAAAATATTGCAGAGGATATTACCATTTTTATAGAATAATTTAGAACATTTATTTAAGAACCTAGAGGGCAAGATCTCTTGCATACTGCAATAAGATAAAATTGGAATTAAAAAAATAAAACATCACTATCAGTGAGTATCAGTTAGTAAGACCGCTGATGACCTATTTAGACTGTATAATTACATTTTTCTTTTATTCACTTTTAACGTGTACCATAGGTTAATAGACGAGTAATAAATGTGCATAATACTAATAATTTAGATTTAATTAAATATTTTAATATTTAGGAGCGTGATATAACAATAACTCGTATTTTTATGTAGCTTAAAAACAAATACCCATGCGAAATATGTGTACATAATAATTGACTACCTTTTATATTAGAAAGTAACAAAAAAACGATATAAATTTATAATGTATAACATTTAACATAAACCGGAATTTAGGATGTCGTGATTTCTTTTTCCTTTTATGTGTTTAAATTAATATAGAAAGTATCATTTCTTAGTAATAATAGATTTTGAGTTCTTTTCATATTTCTTTACATAATATATTATAAAATTAGTTTCTCTTTTGTCGTTTCATTAAAATCTTCCGGGATAATTTTTTTTTCTTGTCATTTGAATCATTTAAATTATAATAGATTATAACGGATCAAGAGCTAACTATAAGTGTTTAGTTATATAATTGTGTTTGCTCGAAAACGAAAAAAAAAACCCACTTCAATTACATAAACCAATAGAACGCAGTTAGACGAAAAAAAAATTGTCACTTAAAAAATACTCCTCAGATCTCAAACGACTTTGAATGGGACCATGTGACAGGCACTAGCTATCGATTAAAAAAAGAATCATCGAAATCAGTACACCCAGTAAAAAAGTTACGAGGTACTTATAATATAATACTAGCTATACCCGTGCAATTAAGTCGCACTAAATAAGTATAATAATTACCACTACAAAATTACAAAAAAGTATTTATCGTGAGTCGATTTGAAGTTGAACAAAAAAATTTACCGACCGTCAATCATGTTGACTTTGTTCCAAAATTAAAGCCCTTATGCAATTTTAATAATTTATTTATTTACAAAAAACAAAAGCTAGCTAGCTAGCTGCTAAATCTAGCAGTTGATGCCGGTAGAGCAAGCTACCGTCTATAAAATGATATTATATTATTTATGTGGAGTAATTGTGAGGTTATTTCTAAAAAGGGGGCAAACATCTCAACCTTAGCGTATATATGATATATAATTACACTACGACGGTTGACGAAAAAATTGTCAAGGAAATACGCATTATAAGAGATAACTGAAAAAATACCTAGTTGTCGGATCTCAATTAAATTTAAATGGACCACGTGACAAGCGTCATCGAAATCGGTCCACCTAGTAAGAATATTCCATATTAAAATAAAATTCCATAAAAAATGTAAAATCGAGTTGAAAACCTCCTCCTTTTTATGTCGGTTAAAAAAAGCATGTTTAACCTCCGACACGCGCCTGGAATCTACTTCTTAGAAACGATTATCGTAATATTTAAAAACTAAAATATTCTATTTAAAAAAAATATAATTGTTTAAAAAAATATAATTCTAAAATCAAAACAGAAATTCGCATTTCGGCTTGTTTTTGGGTAAAAAGTAATATTCTTATGTCCGTGTCGTTTAAGAAAGATTAACGAAGCTTCATTGACTTATCAAAGGGATAACCCATCAACTGTGCCCATCAACCCTACTCAGAAAGCAATGTTAATAATAATAATATCGTGAAACATAAATGATACGAACCGCTTTTTCTATTGTTTATCGCTTTTTAATAAAATACCGCCGATTTTATTTCGTACTCGGATTGGTGTCCGACATTTCAATAATTGTAACGCAGTTATTCGTGTAGGTACCGAAACAATGGTGAATGGTACCGTTGCGGTGTGGGAGGACGACTATATTCACATAGCATTTAAGGCATTCATTTGTATATAGAATACGTTTTCTTTTATAGTATTATGATTAAAGGTCATTTAGTTAGTCAATTCAGCCTATTGCAGTTCACTGCTGGACATAGGCCTCCCCAGTTCGCGCCAGACATCCCGGTTTACCGTAATCCTTGATGAAAGGATAAAAAAAAGAAATGTAGTAAGATTTATTTTCATCTTACTTTGATGTACTTACAAAAATAAATCTTTTCACAAATCGATGTACCTATTTATATCTATTATTATTAATATTTAATCTATAATATAAAAATGAGTCGCTGAATGTGTTGCTAAGCGCAAAACTCGAGAACGGTTGGACCGATTTTGCTAATTCTTTTTTTAAAATATTCCTTGAAGTACGAGGATGGTTCTTACGGAGAGAAAAATTCAAAAAAAAAAAAATTTAATTTCCTGAAAAAGTCTAAAAACAACACTTTTCTATACTCCCATACAAAAGATTTGTGATAATACTTAAAAGTCAATTTGAACTTTAATACCATACGATAAAGTTTGTGTTAGGCGATACGAAGTTCGCCGGGTCAGCTAGTATGAAATAAACATTCGATTGTATGTTTGAACGCTTTATTGTTAAGATTTGTTAATCTGATTTGAAAACTTATTTTCGTGTTTATTGAGGTAGGCTTACAAAGAATTTCCAAGAGCTACCTTGCACTATTATAGAAGTGGGATAGCAACCACAAGGATCAACACGAGTTAAACAGCGCGCGTTATGTATCATCATGTAAATAGTAAAACTCTGCTGCGTTTATACCTGCTCCGCATATAATTTTGACAATACAATATGATCTTATATATAAAATTCTCGTGTCACAATGTTAACTACAATACTCCTCCGTAACGGGTGGACCGATTTTTATGAGATTTTATGTGCTGCGGATAGATCTGAGAATCGGCCAACATCAATTTTTCATACCCCCTAAGTTATGGGGGGGGGGGAGGTTTAAAAACAACGTTTGCGAGGTCAGCTAGTATATACTCGTATATAACCATTGAACAAAGTTGAATTATAATTCATTTTAAATTTTTTGGTGTAGGTACCATTAAATGCAAAAATATTTTTGTTATGATAAATTGTTATAACCAATCGAAAAACAGGAAAAAAAACGTTATAAATATTGTCAGATGTTTTTCGTTTAAATACATTTTACCTAGAAAAGCTTTATATAATATACTAGCTGTGCCCGCGGCTTCGCCCGCGTTGATATCAGTGTGTCACAAAGTTTTCCCAGCAAACTTCCAGTGAAACTATTATCGAAATCGGCTTAGCCGTTCCGTAAACTCAAGAGGAAGCTCTTGAAGCTCTCTCTCCATTGGTGAAACCGCATGAAAATCCGTTCAATAGATTTTGAGGGAATCGATCACATACACTTTTGGGGACTTTGTTATAAAATACACTAAATGTTGCCCGCGACTACGCTCGCATGGTTATAAGATATGCATTACTATTAAGATGTTTAACGCAATTATTTTTTTATTTCAGTCACTTGAAATGCTTATCACACTGGGTAACTTTTTAAAAGCCACAATTTAGTAAAATTTAATAGTTATATTTATAAAACCTCTCTATACACCTCATTTTTAGTTTTATTTTCAGGCTGCGGTATAAAAAACCTATCAGGCGAACTTATAGCTGTTGTAAATGTTTCATACAAACTATCAACCCCAATTACACCCCCTTAGCTGTGGAATATCGCAAAATCCGTTCTTAGCGAACGTCTAGTCACTATAATCTACCTCCCTGCCAAATTCCATCTTTGTCCATCCTGGATGGATGGGACCATCCAGCGATTTTTGAGTTCTCGCGATGACTGAGTCAGTGACCTTTCTTTTTTATATATATATACATTGCTATGCATTATTTAGACAACTCCTCACCATCTATAGAGCATACATTTTAAACTTCAAGCCTCTTACTTCAAAAATATAGGATTTTCATACAAACTTCCAACCCCCGTTTTATTCCCTTGGGGGTCGAGTTTTGTTAAATACATTCTTAGCGGATGTTTACGCTCTATAAGGAACCTACCAGCCAAACTTCAAGTTTGTGGCTGTTATAGTTTCGGAGATTTCGTGATGAGTGAGTCAACCTACCATCCCCCGTTTTAACCCCAAATGGGAGTTGATTTCTAAAGATACATTATTTAGATACCTTCTCAATCATCTAAAGAGCGTACATTTTAAATTTCAAGTCTCTTACTTTAAAAAAAATCGGACTTTCATACAAACTTCCAACCCCCGTTTTACCCCCTTAAGGATCGAGTTTCGTAAAATCCGTTCTTAGCGGATATCTACGCCCTATAAGGAACTTACCTTCCAAATTTCAAGTTTGTAGGTATTATAGTTTCGGAGATTTCGTGATCAGTGAGTCAACCTACCATCCCCCGTTTTAACCCCAAAAGGGGTTGATTTCTAAAGATACATTATTTAGATACCTTCTCGCCATCTATAGAGCATACATTTTAAATTTCAAGTTTCTTACTTCAAAAACATAGGACTTTCATACAAACTTGCAACCCCCGTTTTACCCCCTTAGGGGTCGAGTTTCATAAAATTCGTTCTTAGCGGATGTCGACGTCCTATAAGGAGCCTATCTACCAAATTTCAAGTTTATAGCTGTTATAGTTTCGGAGATTTTGTGATGACCGAGTCAACCTACCATCCCCCATTTTAACCCCAAAAAGGAGTTGATTTCTAAAAATACATTATTTCGACACCTTCTCACCATCTAAAGAGCGTACATTTTAAATTTCAAGTCTCTTACTTCAAAAACATAGGACGTTCATACAAACTTGCAACCCCCGTTTTACCCTCTTTGGGGTCGAGTTTCGTAAAATCCGTTCTTAGCGGATGTCTACGTCCTATAAGGAGCCTATCTGCCAAATTTCAAGTTTGTAGGTATTATAGTTTCGGAGATTTCGTGATCAGTGAGTCAACCTACCATCCCCCGTTTTAACCCCAAAAAGGAGTTGATTACTAAAAATACATTATTTCGACACCTTCTCACCATCTAAAGAGCGTACATTTTAAATTTCAAGTCTCTTACTTCAAAAACATAGGACTTTCATACAAACTTGCAACCCCCGTTTTACCCCCTTAGGGGTCGAGTTTCGTAAAATCCGTTCTTAGCGGATGTCTACGTCCTATAAGGAGCCTACCTGCCAAATTTCAAGTTTGTAGGTATTATAGTTTCGGAGATTTCGTGATCAGTGAGTCAACCTACCATCCCCCGTTTTAACCCCAAAAGGGGGTTGATTTCTAAAGATACATTATTTGGACGTCTTCTCGTCATCTATACAGCATACATTTTAAATTTCAAGTCTTTTACTTCAAAAACATAGGACTTTCATACAAACTTGCAACCCCCGTTTTACCCCCTTAGGGGTCGAGTTTCGTAAAATCCGTTCTTAGCGGATGCCTACGTCTTATAAGGAGCCTACCTGCCAAATTTCAAGTTTGTACGTGTTATAGTTTCGGAGATTTCGTGATGAGTGAGTGACCTTTCGCTTTTATATATATTATAGATTATAGACAAGCCCATAATTTCACAACCGCTTAAAAAAATTCTTTCACCATGAAAACGCTACACCATCACTGACTGATGATATAGGCTTTATTTTAATGTAAAAAACGAAACACCCAAAATGGTGTAATTCACGCCGGTGAAGCCGCGGGCGAGCCAAAGCTAATATTTATTATTTTTACAATAAGTATGTTACTATAATAATTCCGCTAGCCTCTTAATAATACCATTCAGTTATTCTTGTGCCACTGTTTTGAAGTAACATGTTTTTAATAGCTTTTTGTTAAAAGTAGGTTAATGTATGTAATATCAGTTAAGAAACTTATTACAAGGTACACTTCTTATTTAATTTAATTATTAGTTTTATTTTCAAATGTTTTATTCGATAATCAAATAATGATATTTATAATATACAAAGATATAAAATTATATTACGAGTATGTAGCAGATAACAACATACTTATATATTTATATTATATTTTTAAATTTAATACAAAAGAAAAAGGAATTAATTTATTTAAATTAATTTAATTTCGAATAAGTCATATACATGCATATGCTTGATAATATAAAAAAAAATGCACGCTAAAAGCAACTTATCATTTATTCGCGCTATCGCTTTAATGACTAAACACGCTTTCATTTCGATTTAGGAGATTTTGTGCTAAGTTCATTGACTGAAGTTTTTATGAAGTGAACTAGTAATTAAAGTTTGTAGAAAAAAAATAGATGGATGTAACTGTTGTTTTTTTTTCTTTAGATTTTCGGTTTCAGCTTGTAAACACCTTATCTGCAATATTATTATAAAAACCATAAGTATTTGCCTGTCTACACCATTCGATCAGGATTTTTTGACTTCAGTTCGGAATTTACAGTGTTATTTGATACTGAACTGTGTATAAAAAAAATACATAAAAATGTGTTAAATCGATAAGCACACACACACGCACACACACACACACACACACACACGCACACGCACACGCACACGCACACGCACAAGCACACGCACACACACACACACACACACACACACACACACACACACACGCACGCACGCACACACGCATGCACACACGCACGCATGCATGCACGCACGCATATTATACTCTTTAGTTGACTGTCAAAGTCTATAGTCAAATTTAAAAATTTAAAAGAAAGTTCTTTATTTTCATTATTTTTTTAAATTTAAATGTTTAACTATGGTCGAATTCGACCACTGGGCGACCAATAGTTAAGGGTTAATTACACTGGATGTTGACAAAGGTCTGTAACAGATTATCTATAATTGTGTAATATTCTAGTACATCAGTGGAAATAGTAAGTATTTATTTCTAGAAAAAGAAGATTTATTTCAACAACAGTAATTGGTTCTGCTGAGTAGTTATAGAATTCACATAAGAATATTCTGGTATTTTTCAGCTACAAATGCAAGTTAAAAAACACAAATGTATGTACATCAACAAACATTTTATTTAAATAACCTAGCTAAACCATTAATTTATTAATTTAAGTAGTACATTATGTACCGACTGTGTTGTTCTAGTAGAAATGTAGGGAATCGTTTTTAATGACAAATAGTTGTTTATATAATGTGTTCAATTATCAATTTATAAATAAATAAATAATTTATAATTATTTACTTTGTACCTAATTTATATATGTTTATTTATACTTATTTATAAATTAATGATTTACAAGTAAGTATATAAAAGAATTTTCGAAGTAAAATTCTTTACGAACTCTTGAGTTGGGGAGTAAGCTGGTAAATGTGTGATAAGGGCGTTACGAAAGTGTGATCGGGCGAGGCGAACGGAAAAGTTGAGAGAGAGAGATGGAGCTAAAGAAGTTTTAAATTACTCACATCTTGGTTTGACGTCTCATAATTTTGGCAATAATTATAATAATCTAAAACATACCCATTAAATCTGTGTACTGTTGTACGATTATTTGGATGAGAAAATCCACACAGGCATCGTTTTAGCAAGTCATAAAGTTCATCTGCCTAATTCTACCGTTACAGTTGGCAAACGATGTGTTGTGTAATTTTAACGTACCTTATAAGTAAAAACACTTGTGACTCATGCTGCCCGGATCCCGACAATTTAAGTAAATGTATGCCTTACCCACCCGACCGTAGTGAACAACTCGCTGCTATCTGCCTAGGGAATAATAAAATTGTGTTTAGCCACTTGTGTTTAACCGATACTGTTGCGTTTGTATGCGATCCGGTGTTAGATTAAATGGTTATTTATTTTAAATGAAATGTAAATGAGATTCGTGATTCGTGGTCGACCAGTGGTCGAAATTCGACCCTAATTAATTGCAATTATAAGTTTGTACAATAAATAAAACAGTATATATGCGTGTGTGTCAAATACATGGTAAAGTGCGTATCTAATGTTTTTTTTTTTATCGATAGGATGGTTTTTCAATCCATCATTAAAAAAAATATATAATTATTTATTTATTATATTTATTTTATATTTAGTATCAGCATTGCAACCGTGTGAAGCCGGGGCGGGTCGCTAGTAAATATATATATATATAGTTAAATATGAAGATTTCTAAAGATATATTAAATTATACGAGTAATTAATTGATATGTATATATATTTAAGTCGGATATTATTTCGTAACACACTGTTATATGGGTTACGGAAGTTGTATTCGAGTTTGTTCTTTTATGTGTATGTCGTTATTAAAATTTAATTCCGGTCTTTATTCGAGCTAGGCAAATAGAATGGCAACAAATAAAACTTGTGTATTTCGTATAATTATGTTGAGAAGCAATAGACTATATTTTATTAAATTTAATATATGATATGTAAAAAATATTTTTACCGACTTCCAAAAAAGGAGTAGGTTCTCAATTCGATTACACACACAAACATATATATATATATATATATATATATAATGTACATATGTTACCTTATGATATGTAAAAAATATTTTTACCGACTTCCAAAAAAGGAGTAGGTTCTCAATTCGATTACACACACAAACATATATATATATATATATAATGTACATATGTTACCTTATGATATGTAAAAAATATTTTTACCGACTTCCAAAAAAGGAGTAGGTTCTCAATTCGATTACACACACACACACACATATATATATATATATATATATAATGTACATATGTTACCTTAGAAATTTTGACTAGGTATAGATCGGTTTCGAAGATTTTTTGTATGGAAAGGTGCTGCCGTATTATGTGGTCTCATTTAAATATGATTGCGATCTGATAAGTACTTTTCGAGCTATATCCAATAATGCCTATTTACCTGACAATTTTTTCGTCAACCTACGTTGTATAATAATAATAATAATAATTAAGCGTTTTTTATTTCCTCAATAAAAAAATAATTTTACATTCATTATACTACGATTTCGATTTTTGAAATTTAGTTAGGAATTTTCTGTATCTATTTTTGTTTTTTAATTTTTATTTACATTGTATTATTTCACTGGGTGTACATATTTTGATGATTCTTGTTTTATTCAAAAGCTGGTGTTTGCCATGTGGTCTCATTTTAATTTTATCGAAATCTGATAGATGTTTTTCAAGTAATCTTTGATAACGCGAATTACTTTTTACGAATTTCGTTTTTTTTTTCGTTTGCGATCAAACAATTAATTAAAAATATCCAGATTATATAATTTTCTAATCAGTCATTTATTTTTACAATAGTTTATTTGTTCTTATTAATTATTATTCATTATTATTATTATTACTAGTCTATAATAATAATAATAAACCACTTTATTGCAACTAAAGATAGTATAACATAGCAAACCTTAATTCTAGATACATAGTGCAATGGGCGATTTTATCACTAAATAGCGATCTCTTCCAGATTACCCAACAGAAAAAAGCTAGCCGTGTAACGGGCTTGCGTAATAGTAATAAAGTTTAATCAAAATACATATATAAATGTCTACAAACATACATACATATATACACATGCAACTAAAATACAATAAATAAATAAATCATATAAATTTATATATATTTAAACTCTAGTCTATTTGCGTAACAAGTTAATGTGATCATTTTTTTTTTAATGTATAAAACGAAAATAAAATAAAAAAAGAGTGGGTAGAGCAAAAATGTCAACTCTCGATTTCTCGTTAAAGTTTTAATGTCTTAATTCTAGCTCGTTTTCTTATAGTGATGGTACATCAAACGTTTTCTGTGTGTTTCTGTATTCTTTACGTGTGGACATGTTTCACTAACATGCTTTGTATAAGTAATTTACTTGTTTGGATGATATTGCATTATTTGTTGTTGCAATTAAGTTTCGTTATAATAAATTTATTTTTATATATAGTGTATTTATTTTTAAAAGGAAGAGTTTAGACGTATTTTAATCACACTTGAAATAGCTGTTTCTTGGCATAAAACGCTTCATTGAATCAACGGTCTTTTCATTTCAAAGAATACACAATTGTCGAAAAAAAGCTATTTTTGCGGGAACGTTTTTTGTCGTACTTTCCATTTTGCAACTTAAAGTAGGTTTCCGCTGGGTTACTTTTATATATAAAACATCGTTAATAGAATTTTACTTCAATGACGGACTTCTATTTAAAAAGAAAAGATTAATTCCAAACCTGGATTGATTTTTTTTAAATAGTTATATACGGAAATTTAAGTTCTGTCAAATATCATTATAAAGTCACACAAACATACACAGGCAACATGTAGTTCCGTCGGTCGCCGTAATGCCCGCGACGCCTCATAAATACGAATCGGGCACCGGATCTAATATAAGTACATAAAGTACCGACACGAACTGGAGACGTGACGACTTACAAAGACAACTGCAGACATCACTATTATTATCCAACATAATATGTTACGAAAAACATCTTTTATGGGTCAATTTTTCGTATAAACTACATTCATTTGGATTAATGGCTTCCAACTTCTTGTAGACAAACTCAAAAATATGAATAGACAGTAGTAGTATTTTCTATGAATTATGTTACAGCATTCGACAGAATATAACGCAAATAAAATGAACGCCTTACACTCCACGTACCATTAGGACGTAGGAAGTACTCCTGAGTCGGTGTCGGGGAGTCATCAACACTAACAAAAACGCTCAGAAATTAGCACACAAAAATTAGCTGCGTTTAAACAAACAAATGAATAATCAACCTACTATCAAGTCATCTTGTTCTAGTCAAACAACTGTAAGGACAGCCAAATATCAAGTATATGGATAATGTATATAACGTATGTATAATATAGTGCACTTATAATTTAATTTTTAATTACTATTAATAATCTATTAGCGGCTTTATCGTCACCTACAATATGTTCATCTATTGTTGTTTCGCGTATAGACTTCCTAAAATGTTACGTAAATACACGTGAATAATCAAGCAGTGAACTGCATTCGAATTGTTTTGTAAATAGATACGTTCACGTTGGAAAACAGTGAATTTAATTTTGGAATCAACTAGAGGGTACGTTTCATTGTATTACACAAGTACACAAGAAATCTTAGTATTAATAAGGAATTTTTTTTGTTTTTGAAATGGCGTATAATAAATAATAAATAAAAGTTAAAATAATTAGTAAAATTTAATAATTTTTTTGAAAAGTTTATTTCTAAAAAAATGTTATATTGTAACATGTATTGTATTTTTCTCAAGGTGTAAAAAATTAAATAACTATTCATGTTTTTTTTTTTAATAAATATAATAATATTATATATAATAAAATTAATATAATAAAATTATATATAATACTTATTTTCTAGAACAGTTTGTTTTTCTGACACAATAAGCAGGAAAAAAAAAACAATACCATATCAATTTGAATACATCTATAAAGACGTGAATAGGTTTTAAATTTATAAATATTTATTTGGCGAGTTACATAAAAGATTGAAAGATAAAACGTAAAGACCCTGATTCATAAGATATTTGATAGTTTAAATTTCTAATTCTATGCAAAATATTTGGAGAAGGAGATACTGATCTAAATACATACTTAACTATCGATATGTGAGATACATAATAGACGTAATACTAAAAATATATACTGTTACACATACTTTCTCTGTATTGTTTCATAAATCAAAAATCTCTTTTGCCAAATTTTATTTAACTGGTATAATAAGTATACGAAATTAAAAAGAAATCATAACATTATATAACATATATATTTGAATCCAATAAACCGTAATAGTTTGAAAGTATTGTATTTTCATAACATCGTGATCGTGACATAAGTGAGCACCTAAAAAATTAATTAACAACAAATCAGTCGTCCATGTCACGACTGCAGTAAAAACAAGTTCATTTTAAAATTGTGCATTATATCCGTTGTTTCGCGTGACTAGTTATACACTTGTCAGGACGAGGGTAGGGCGCCATCGCCATAGCTTCCGAGGGCCCGCAGCGGATGCGTTCGTCACGCACCGCCGCGTTACGGGCTTGCCTCACGCTTACCGACAAATTCAAACGAACAAACGCCCCTTCGACATACAAATGACAAAAATCGCCTACAACTTCTTTTTAAAATGTTTCAAAATAGGTTCTTTATTCTGTCGTTTGATTAATCGGTTTTGATAGCATCGAGACCGGATCGAGCAGGAACTGAGATCAGCACTGTAATGTGGATCGGGCCTAACAGTCTGCTACAAAATATTCAATGGTGTTATTATGACGTCATTTTGCTGTGTTATGGCGTAATTACGACACCATTGAATTAGTAGAGTAGAATGATCTCCCATTGTGCCATGATTGTATTCGCAGTTTTGCACCTCAGACTGAAAATGTAATAGAATCACAGAGTGCATGCAAATATCTACACGCGCTGGTAAATAAATAAAATACTTTTATTATTTATATACTCATGCATGCCGGGATCGATGCGTCGCATAATGAAAGTAAGTTACATAAAAAAATATTATTTACACAATCTCACTCAAATCGAACATTACCTATACTTAAATTTATCATTGACCGACATAATTGTAACCGAATATTAGCCTGCTAAGATCGATTACGGTTTACAGTTAAAACATAGGCCAGCTTGTTGAATTATATGTTAGGTTTACCTTAGCTAGCCTTGGTGCGTGGTTCCGTGCTGATGCGTCTGACATCTGAGAAATGGAACCGAACACCTCGCAATTGGATACTATGTAATTAATATCTGTATAAACAGTTTAATGGGTCATCGTATGGGATGGAAAATAAATGTGTCAGAAAGAGTGAATACATTAGAAAGTCGGATTTGTTATAATTATTGCGAAAAATATTCATCAAATATTTTAAGTCGTCTGCTTTTATTAAATATTGTCACGTGAGTGCATATATTTCATTCACGGGGCACTTTATTTTTAAATTTACAATAAAAAAATTGTGATTGTATTTGTATCATGTGTAAGCGACATTCCATAACACTTATTTTGTTGTGTATAATTTGAATGGTGCTGGGCGTTTGATTGTTGTCCACTGTTAGCGCGGATGTTGGCTGCTGTGCTGTCCTACTTTAATTTTACCTACTAACTTTAGCGACGATTTAAGAGTTTAGCAATGTTTATTCTTGATAGACGATATTTTATTGTATTTAAGCAAATCAAAAATCCAAAGACGTTAAATTTCTATAAAGCTTACATAATAAAAAAGTTAATTACAAAATTAAGTACGTAAAACAGTTGAGTTAATGAGATGAAATAACAGTTTAAAATCTCATAAAGAATTAACAAGATTGGCTCATGTATGTATTTCGTGTCAAATGTGTATAAGTAGTGTAATAAAACTTAAATATTTCATAATATTTTCTATTTTAATTAGTGTTTTTTTATCATTAATCAAAGACTCAATACATCTACTACTATGTATAAGACAGCTAAGTAGTGTAGTTCCTCCTTACGGACAGAACATAGTTTTATAAAAACCTTGATATTTAGTCTTCGTATGGATATCCAACAGATAAAAGTTTCTGGCTCGGCAAACGTTGTCTTGCCGCTAAACGCTATTTAAAAATAGGGGTTGGTAGTAGAAAGGTGAAAATTAAGGGTTGTATGTATATTTCAACGCCAAATCATAATAAAATAAAAAAATTTATGATTTATCTAAAAATTAAGAAAAAATTTAGGGGTGGACTACCCTTAACATTTAGGGGGATGAAAAATTGATGTTGTTCGATTCTCAGACCAGATGCACACAAAATTTCATAAGAATCGGTCAAGCCGTTTCGGAGGAGTTAGTTTAGAACTACAAACACCGCGACACGAGAATTTTATATATTAGATAAATTTTATAAAAATAGAAAATAATCACGCAAAAAATTAATGGTTTTACTTAATAGCATTTACACATAAAATAAACATTCGAAAAACCTTTATATAAATTTCACTCTATTAGTATTTACAATAAAAAGATTTCGTAGAGCTTAAACTTTTTTTATCTCGGGATGAGTACTGATGTACAATAATTTCTATGAGTAATTGTTACAGGAGCTACGTCGGTGGTGTATTAATCTTCTGAGATCTTTGTACTTTTCTTATGTAAAGGTCGTTATATCTGGCCGTTTGAAAACAACCATAATTTGTTTTTGCGTTTTTATAAAGTTACAAAATATATAATTGAATCTAAAAAAATAATACTATATTAACAATTTATCCCTGACCCCGCAAACGTTGTTTTGCCATATATGTTATTAACCCCCTTAATCCTCTCTCCCCTTATAACTTATAGGAGTATGAAAAATAGATGTTGGCCGATTTTCAGGCTTACCTAAAATTTTGTGTGCATATCGCACACAAAATTTCATAAAAATTGGTCCAGCCGTTTCGGAGGAGTATGGTAACTAACATTGTAACACGAGAATTTTATATAATTAATAAGATGATAAATAGTATAACATTTGTTATAATGCACGCAATTTAAGTAGAAATAATTACGCTGGGCATAATTTTAATTATAAAAGGAATGTATGATTAAACATTTAACACACCTAATACATGACACGTTTCAATATACTGTTCTTACAACGCGTTCAAATGGACCATACAATTTTCTTAGGTATACAACCTTTAATATTTTTACGACGAAATTATAATTTCAAAAATAACTACTTTGATAAGAATGTCTACTTTGATAAGAACGTTTACCGAAACGAATTTCGATAGCTATTACGACAACAATAATTGGTGACTAATCAACACAGTAATTGTGTTTGTGTTAATTGTTGTTTGTGTTTTCGTTACAAAAGAAAAAAAAACCGACTTCAATAACATCGACAAGTAATACAACGTGGGTAGACGAAAAAATAGGCAAGTAAATACGCGTTATTAAAGGTAAATCAAAACCACAAGACAAGATCAGTTTTTGATTAAAACAAGAATCATTAAAATCGGTAGACACGGTAAAAAGTTATGAGGCATATGAGGTTATGATACAATGTAGGCCGACGAGAAAATAGTCGAGTAAATACATGTGATTAGATATCACTTAAAAAGTACTTATCGGGTATCGATTATGAACCACATAACAACCACTTTTCTATTTAAAAAAGAATCATCAAAATCTGTCCACCCAGTAAAAATTTCTGAGGTAACATAAATAAAAATACAGTCGATTTGAGAACCTCTCCCTTTTTTGAAAGTCAGTTAAAAATGTCATTACTTATTTGTACTGTGTATTTTTTTCAGAAAAAAAAAATCATATCGATAAAAAAACGCAATGAGAGTAAAGATATGTTACATATAATATGTTAGCAACATAGCACAGATACAATCAACTGTATTAATTCGGTTACCGTAGTAACGGCTGCTCGTGAGCACCATGGTTAACGATAGATATTTTTTTGAACATAATCCCATGGTTGTCAGTACGCCATTGAGCTAACAACAGCGTGGGACTCGTATGACACTACCATTTAGTACCATTGCTCCCAAGTTTTTGCTTACTTGTAGACAAAGCATCTTACGAAGATCCAGTTACTTGTACTGTTTTTATTCTGTGATCCGCCATGGCTTCGCACGGATGTATTGATTGAGGTTTTTGTTCACATTTGACAAAAATGTACACAAGTTTTAATTGTTCGTCGAGATGACATTGACAGTCTGTCTCAAGAAGAGATGCATTATTTATAACAAACCTTATGTTTTATTACTACAGTGTTGTATTTGCATTTCTATATTATAGTTTTGAACTAATTAAGCTGCACATCATTACATAGTATAAAACAGGTGCTTCCCGCTGTCTGTACGCTTAGATCTTTAAAAGTATGGGCAAAAAACAACGGATTTTAATGAGGTTAGGTTGTCTTTAGTAAAGAGAGTAAATCCAAAGGAAGATTTATATGTATAATACATACATAATATAGTAGAGGAACACTGATAGTTTTAGAGGTTTATAATGTGATGTCGTAAATAAACACATTTTTTGCACTTAGGGTAGACCGAGGCGAATCGGATCACAGGGCGAATCGGATCAAAATAAGAAATCTATTGATAATTCAAATATCACATTCGCATAAAACGCACTCAACCAGCGGTTTGCGCCTCTCCTCTCACCCCGCACCTCCCGACATAGACAGTATTTCGATCGCGCTTGTGAATCAGTAGCGACGCCGTTCATCAGCGACTAGGTCGTTTGTGCGTGTCGCAATTTTTGCGCTCATCTAAGGTACGTACTTACGATTTCTTTGTGTCATATTACGATTTGTGTTAAAACTCAACTACATTGGTTTATATTGTTAATCAAGGTGTCTATATTAGAGAACCAATTCGCTTTTAAGTATGATCTTAGAGGTTAACGTCTAAAATATTTATTTCAAAAGTCTTGATTATGGGGTTAATCGGATCATATCGTCAGGGGCGAATTGGATCACACTTTTAAATTGATTTATTACATGTTTGAGGTTATTCATTCATATTTTTTCCATTCTAGATGGTTCGCACGTACAAAAAAAAGACTAACGCCGGAGAGTGGTCTCAAGAAAAAATGACAGAGGCTGTAAATAAGGTCCAGAATAAGGTGTTGACCTTACGTAAGGCTGCGGAGATTTTCGAAGTGCCGTACACGAGCTTACAAAGAAGAGTTAATTTATCCAGAGGCGTTATTAAACGTCGAGGTGGACAGCCAGTTTTAGATGAGGAAGCAGAACAGAAGATAGCTGACCGGCTATTGCACTTGGCAAGTCGTGGCTTTGGAATCACACCCAAAGCGGTACGTAAGTACGCGTTTGAATTCGCAGAAAAGCAAAATATACAACACAAATTTAACAGAAGCGCTGGAATGGCTGGCCAGGACTGGTTTCATCGCTTCATGCGAAGAAATAAAAAATTAACTATTCGGAAGCCGGAGGGTTTATCTAGAGCAAGGATTGATGGTATGAAGAAAGAAAAAGTGGCAGAATTCTTTAATACTTTGGAAACAATAGTAGATAACAACAATTTAAGAGGAAGACCTGAATGTATATACAATGTTGATGAAACAGGGATGCCGCTTAGTAATCGTCCACCCAACATTATAGCCCAAAAAGGTGCTAAAGATGTTGTTAGCATGACCACTGTTGAACGAGGTGAAAATGTAACCGTTCTAGCCTGTATGAATGCAGCAGGACAGTACATACCTCCATTTGTTTTATTCAAAGGTGTGCGTAAACGTGACGATTTTCTCCTAGGTATGCCACCTGGCACTGAAGTTGCCATGACAGAAAAGGGCTGGGTCACCGAAGAAGCTTTTAAGTTGTGGCTGCAACATTTCAATCGCTACCGGACCCCAGGAAAAGTAATTCTAATTTTGGATGGGCACCCGTCTCACACCAGCTACTCAGTGGTAGACTTGTGTGATTCTTTCGAAATTGAACTTGTACTTCTTCCTCCACACACATCACATGCCCTGCAACCGCTCGATTTATCGTTTTTCAAACCGCTCAAAACCTACTATCACCAACAAGCTACAGCATGGCAACATTCACATCCGAATCGAGGAATCACAAAAGTCGCTTTCGGAGCACTTTTCCAACGAGCTTGGAATCAGGCTGCCACTGTTGGGAATGCTACAAAAGGCTTCGAAAAGACCGGAATATTTCCACTAAACGCCAATGCAATACCTGACCACAAGTTCATCGGTGATCAAAAGTCGGACATTGTAGAGTCCCTAGTCCAGACCCCAGATACACAACCAGTAGTTGATCCAGTGTCATCGGCAAGTTCACGACAGTCTGACAAAGCCCAGTCTTCCACCTGTGCAGATGAAGAAAGAAAAAAGATGAAGAATAAAGCAACACCTGGGATAAAAATTAAGAGTTCCTCAACAAAACAGAGAAAGTGTCAAGTGCCCCAAGTCCAATCCAAGAGTTTTCAACAGGTGCAGCCACAAGACCAATCCTCAAGTGTAGAACAAGTGCAGTCAAAAATAATGGTACAAGTCCAAGCCACAAATACAAAACCACTTGATAATATAGTGCCATTCACAAGTTCGCAACAAGCTCACGAAGCCCAGCCCACCTGTGCAGAAATAATTAAAGAAATTCTTCCATCACCGTTAAAGTCGCCAATTCCCTCTAAAAAAATTCGTAAAGTTTCAAAACCGGTCTTGCATTTAACATCACCTCAGAGTAAGACTGCTCTTCTTGAAAAAGAAACAAAGAAGAAATTTAAGGTAGACAATAAAATCAAGGAAAATAAGGAAAAGGCTGTAGGCAAAGAAAATACTTTAAAGAAGATGAAGAATAAAGCAAAGCCTGCGATAAAAATTAAGAGTCCATCTGCAAAACAGAGAGAGTGGCACTGCATTTACTGTTCCGAAATATTCGTTCATCCACCAACAGAGGATTGGATTCAGTGCAATGCCTGCGAAGAATGGTGCCACGAAAAATGTGCTGATATGGGGGGGAAAGGGGACCATATATATGTGAATTATGTGCCCATAATTAAAATTGATCTCATCATTAAGTTTTCAGCGATTCCAAAGCTATAGTGTTAAGAAACTTAAAATTTTGTTACATTTTGTGTACGATCCGATTCACCCCGAAAATTGGGGCGATTCGGATATTTTTCTTTTTTTAGTTTTTAATAGCTAATTAAGAGAATATATGTATGATTTAAGTTTTCAAATGTTTATTTCATAGCTGATTGTTACTTCTTACGTTTTTATCAATAAAAATAATATTATATAACACTTTAGTATGATTTGCTCAACCTCAAAGAAAAAGTGATCCGATTCGCCTCGGTCTACCCTACATTGCAAATAATTATTTTATATTTATAGGTTATAGTTTATAGAAGGAGTGTTAATATATTTTTTAAACTATTCATAAAAATATATTAAATCAATAAAAAAAAGATATTACACACACTAGCATGTATTTGACATACACACGCATGATATACTCTTTTATTGATATCAACATTTTAAAAAAGGTTTTTTTTTTTCATTTTTTTTTTTTTGGTTTTCTTTTATAATTTTTTTTAATTATGGTCGAATTTCGACCCCTGAGTGACCACTAGTCATTTTAAACACGCAACTGTATTATTATTATTAAAAGTTAAATAATCTATACGAATGCTATTGTTTACATTAAAAACATCCAAATATAATGATTTATCATGTGACCTATAACAATCTGGAAACTAGATGTTATCACGATGTGAAAGCTTTGAAACAATTATATTTATTGTTTAGTGTTACAAAAACTAACAATTTTTTCTTTATAACATTAGCATTATATAAGTTGCTAAATTCATGTATCTCACGATGCACAATGCCAGTACTAATTTAGTTTTAATGAGACACAAAATGATATCATTTAATACGTCAAAATCTTAAAAAAATCATTCTAACTTTAAAAAAATGTAACACATTCACAGATTAAATATAGAGACGACTTATTAAAGAAAAGATATAGTAAATGTGTCTCGAGAAATCTTTCAATGCGTTTTTTTATAACTGGGTTTTGAGTTAAATTATAGTATAATGACATGGTATACAGTAAGGTGACACAGTTTTCCAATAATAAAATATAATTTTGTTTTAGGTTCCAGAAAGAATTGAGCAATGTTCTCAACTTTCGAAGAGTAGTAATTTAGAACCGAATGGGGAAATTGTAAAGCCCCCAGATAAGATGGTCAAGCACAATGCTGACATGCGAGGCACGGAGGTAAACGCTTTAAACATGGAAGTGGATACTTTGCGGTGGCAGTTAGCACAGGTAATAACTTTTGAAACTGAATTTGTATTAAATTGGTGCACCAATGTTTTTTTTTTTCTTTCATATTACTAAATGTATTTCTGCTATAAATTCTTACTTGCGACGCTGCGAATTGCTTAGCGAATTTTCTGCTGTATGCGAAATAATGTATATAATATTGTATTAAAATGTATTACATATCTGCATAAAGCCAATTTGAGCATGATCGTTTTCAGACAGAAGCCAACAGGCAGATGCATATAGCTTTACTACAACAAATAGTAACTTTTCTAAACAGAGTCAAGGAACATATAGAATGCCAAAAAAATGAACCTGATATTAGGTTAGAGACAGGGTCGCCGATGGTCTTTCCGAGAACAATAAACATACCTGATTTGCCTCGGTCTCGATCTGTTTTGCATGTCAGTAAAAATCTTGATTATTCGATAAGCCCTGCAAAGAAAATTAGTACAAGGAAAATCAGTAAATCAATTAGTAATGTCAATGGATACAAAGATTGCAGCAGCATTTGGTAAGTGGAGTTATGCAATGTAGCGCAATAATTAGTTTTCATTATTTTAAAATCAGGTTATTAAAATATTTTATGTTCATTTTAGGAATCATTCAAAGTTGTCATTGGTTTCCGAAAACGAGACTGGACAAAAATTAACAGAAGAAATGTCACGACTGATTACTCTTGCCAATACCGTACTTAGTACTAAACTTCCCGATCTAGCGTGTGCATGCGTCCATTTTCGAACTGAACCAACCTTTCAACTAACTGAGGAATCCAAGAAAGAAGAAAACACACCAAATTTTGAAACTGATTCTTTGAACTCGTATAAAAAAAATTCGCCCGAGAAAATTGTTCTGAATACGGATTGCAAAAGCGAGGTTTACAATGGCATAACTAACAAATTCGCTGACATGAAGAATAGTATTCTAAATGATTTTATTGTATCGCAATCCCCGCTTAGCTTTGAGTCGGAAAACAATTCTTCTGGTGTGAAGCTATTTAAACCAGAACAACCGGGTGCGCAAAATGGCTTAGTTACATCGTGTGGGAAAGTAGTACAAACGGTTGACAAAAGAAACGAATACAATGGGTCATCAAATTTTATAGAGGATGAAAGTGGTTTTTCGTCTATGAGTTCATTTCAGGAGATTGGCATTCCAATCATAAGCATAATACCACCGTCACCATGTAAAGAAGTCGATTATTTAGAAGAGATAGCTGACGAAACAGAAAAGTGGAAAACGGACACCATTGAGTTAGATAAGCAAAGTGTCAAAGTTTTTTGGGTTTAAATTATTACGATATAATTATAGTACATATATTTGTCAATCAAATTTATGTTCAATAAGATTTGCTTTTATGAAACACTCGTTGTCGTTATTTTTATTTGTCTTAAAGTAAGTTACAAAGGTAATGATGCCGGTTTTATTTATAATAAAGACAGATTTAAACAGTTTTATTATTTAAATGTCTTGTTACAATACAAATAAAGGAAAAAATGAAGTATAAAGAAACTCCGTAACCACATAAATGACCCTGAAATTAAAATGAAGGCAATTTGGTAAGAGCATTGCGTACCAAATTGCCTTTTTTTAAAATTTAATATAAAGATAAGAGAAACTTTTTATTCACAATTTCGAGTTTTTATACCAATGAGGAGGCAGATTATTACTTGAAATAAAATGTCGTGAATTTTATGTTTTTCTGATAAATACACAGAAATATTATTTTGTCAAAATTCAAAAATAATTAATTGTCATAAAAACAACATAGGATTAAGGAACTGTAGCAAAGGTGTTTTTTTGTAGAGATATTTTTTAAATGTCGACTATCATTGAAAATATTACAAATACAGAGATAAAATCCCTGTAAAAATATTCGTCATTAGAGATACGTGATAAGTGATACACACTACACAGAACATACTAAACGCAGTTGAATTAAACTTAGTACTTTAGTAGATTACAGACCAACTAATAAATGAGCTTTAATTTTATTTAAGGCTGTAAATTTTCTATAGCTTTGCTACATTAGATCGTCTTGATAATAACAGTAATTAGTAACAATAGCTACCAGAGTTGATATCAGGTTGTACAGCTATTTAAACATGAATAGTTATCATTTATACGAAACAAATAAAAATCCGCAGCGTTGGCGTAACGGTCACAGCTATGGATTGTGCCTGTTGCGCTAGTGGTTGCGGGTTCGATCCCGTACATGACAAACATTTGTATTGGTCATACAGGTGTTTGCCCTGGTCTGGGTGTTTGTGCAGTCCTTGTGGGTCTCCCCACCGTGCCTCGGAGAGCACGTTAAGCCGTCGGTCCCGGTTGTTATCATGTATACATATATCCTTTTCCTGTATAGGAAAGAGGCCTATGCCCAACAGTGGGATATTACAGGCTGAAGCGATAAATAAAAATATAGAATTACCGCAAACAGGGGTAAACTCTTAGCCGACTTCATTTAAATTGCTTTAGTATAACAGAGCTAAAACTGCGCGTACATTTTATATTTAAAAATGATTATATACATTATTTGGCAGTTTAAGTTGTGGAGTTATTTCTTTATAATTATAACAATATCGAGAAGTGCTAACTTTTTAGATTAGGTTGTCTTGATTATTTCAAAATGTCATTTTGATGAATCAAAATTAATAAAAATGTCAAAGTTTTCGTGAAAAATCAAATCAAATTTTTCTTTATATTTTACTAAATTTTAGTATACTTTGAACACATTGCAAAACATAAATTCTTAAAAAAAAATTGTTAAAATGGCCGAAGAAGCCATAGAAAAAGCAAGTGGAGATACTGTGTCAATAGCAAAATCTGATGTTGTGCCTGAGCCTGAGCCTCCTAAGATACCTGACGTGGAACTAATAGTCGACGGCTTTGGCTTCATGCCAAAAGAGAATACCTCGTCGTCTAAAATGAAAGTGTCTTCTAGAAGGCTATCTAAAAATGTCAAAGATGTAAAATCTCCTGAATCGGAACATAGCCCCTGCGCATCAAGTACAAACATCGATATAGTTAGAAGGTACACTTGGAAGACTAAGAATAGAATGACTGTCCAGGTAAAATGTGCTTAAAACTAGCTGATCTAGCGAACTTTCGTGAACTTGTTTTTTTTGGTCTACAAACCTCGTTCTGACAATAACGAACACAAAAAAAGAATCACCAGCTTGGTAAAGTCGTTTGGAATTTATGCGCGTACATCCATTTCGGCGTTTTATTTTTAATTATACTATGATAAATATATTTAATAATATTCTGTTTATAATCTTGTCTTAACTGTACGAGTATGTATTGCTGTCGTATATATTTTGCTTAGGTCATAACTTATGGCGCTACGATTACGTCTATACAAGTTCCTGACAAAAAAGGTGTACCAGATGAGGTTATTGCCGGATTTGATTCTTTAGAAGGTATTTACTTCTTTTGCTCAGTTTATTCTCATTTTGTTATTTCTGCAGTTGTGTTCTGTCACAATATGGTTTTACAGAGTACTTCCAACCAAGAAATCCATACTTTGGTGCGACAATTGGTCGATACGCGAATTTTATTCGTGATGGCAGTATGGTAGTGAGACCGTCCGGTAGGATGTATATGCTTAGCACAAATAAAGGTCATCACCACTATAATGGGGGACATGTTGGATTTGATAAGGTATCTAATACGTATATTTTAATAAAATAGTTATTAGAAGTAAAATATTTGAGATCAAAAAGTAAAACTCTTATTACGTAACAATCGCTAATGGCTATTTCAATATACATTTGACACGCTTGAAATACTATATCTTATACCTAATCAAATCTTAAAAGTATGTTAGTATGAAAAAATCTTTTGTAAGACAAAAATTCATATATATAAAATAGGTACATATTTGTTTTTAATGAAATGCTATAGAATTATAACTAAAATATACAATATTTTACTTTGATCAAAAGTAAGACATTAAACACTCGAAATTGTTAAAAGTTAATGACCAAACAAAGGTTAAATCAATATTTTCAGCAAAATATGTTAGCATTCTATTTAAACTGCTCAAAGTCTGGAGCAGCCCGACTGGGGAAGTACCTCGACCTAAAAGATCACATTTAAATAATACTTTCAAGCAGTGTTGTGTACCTGTGGTGAGTAAGGAGACTAGAGCTCCTAGAGGAGTAGGGGGTAGGGTTGGCAACGCGCTTGCGATGCTTCTGGTGTTGCAGGCGTCTATAGGCTACTGTACCATCAGGTGAGCCGTACAGCTGTTTGTCGACCTAGTTGTCTATAAAAAAAAAAGATTTACAAAATCTTTGATAGGTAAACTGGCGTTCCTATGTCACTGGTAACAAAGTGATCATGAGCCACGTGTCGGAACGATTCCACGAAGGCTATCCCGGTACCGTAATGGCGCAGGTGTCGTTTGAGGTCACATGCGATAACACGCTTAAAATTGAAATGAAATGTTCTACTACTGAACCTACAATTGTTAATTTGAGTAACGCTCCATATTTCAATCTGGCTGGCCATGTGAGTGCGATTAGAATTGTTTTTTAATCTTATCTTATATATAAAATTCTCATGTCACAATGTTAGTTAACATACTCCTCCGAAACCAGTGGACAGATTTTAAATAACAAATTAACGAAATTATTCATGCATTTTTTTTTAAACATATTTTCAATTTAAAATTACCTAAATAGATAGAACAGTGTCAAAAAATTAAAATTGAATTTAAGTACATATTTACATAGTTAAGCACTGAAACAAAATAACTTAAATTGAAATAAAATATAATTATCAAGATTAAATCACAATTAAAATAAATAAACAATGCAAATAAAATTTTCAGTATCCAAAATAGCGATAAACAAAATATTTCCAACTTACGCTTAGAAATCTTTCTCCCCATACAATGTTTATTATTCCAGCACTGCGGTCCGGAACTAATGTACGATCACATAATCACCATAAATGCTGATAAGTACACTGCGGTAGATGACGACGGATTGGTCACCGGTAAAATACTATAAACTATGGAACCATTTTGCAATGTAGCACTGTGTTTATGAAACGTTTTATTAATTAATAATTTAAATAAAACAGGAGAGAAAAACATTGTTGGTGGAACGGCATACGATTTCAGAGTACCAAGAGTTATAAGGAGCATGTTACCGAAAATACCAATGGGAGGATACGATATTAATTATTGCGTCACTCAGGGAACGGAACAAGACTTAACTTTCCATGCTAGGTAAGTAGCGAAAGTAACGAACCGTAATTGTCCCACGACCTAAGATTTCAACCCGCGCTTGCCCGATTAGGACTCGAGTATTCTATAATGTTTACCATGTATATTTTTATTTTCCATCATTAGAATCTCTTTTTATTCTGTCGATCTTGCTAGTACTACCATGTAATATGGGTTTCACTTGACATCCAAATATTTATAGATTTTTTTTTAGAGGAACGAAGTATATAGTCACTGTGAATATATGTACATATAATAATGTGTGAAAATTAAACGCAAATAGCATGCTTACCAAAAAACTATTGATTATATATATAATATAACTAGGTTAGCAGACAAGCGTACGGATCACCTGATGCTAAGCGATAACATTGCACTGCTTTAAAACAGTATTATTTAGCTGTGATCTTCTGTAAGGTCGAGGTACTACCCCAGTCGGGCTGCTCCATATTTTAAGCAGGAAATTTTCTGCTGTGCCCAACCTCAGTAAACTTTACTACTTCAGTCAGTCAGTCAGTCAGTTCAGCCTATTTCAGTCCAGTGCTTGACATAGGCCTCCCTAAGTTCACGCCAGATATCCCGGTTTTCTGCAATCGTCATCCAGCCTACACCGGCAATCTTATGTAGATCGTCGGTCCATCGGGCCGGAGGACGTCCCACACTGCGTTTGCCAAGACGCGGCCTCCACTCCAAGACATGTCTGGTCCAACGGCCATTGGTCCTACGACGCAGATGATCTAGCTTACTGCTACTTCAACTTACTAATTCTGTGGGCTATGTCGGTTACTTTCGTTATCTCGCGGATAGTCTCATTTCTAATGCTATCTTTGAGAGAAACCCCAAGCATAGCCCGTTCCATTGCACGTTGAGCACGTTGACTTTAAACTTGTGGACCAGTTCCTTCGTCCACGCCTCGGCTCCGTATTAATAACACAGGCAGGTCGCATTGCTCGAAGACTACAATCTTCAAAGTTCAAACATTGCGGAGTCTTTGAAGTGAAGACTCGACGAACCCAACCGAATCTTCCTATCCTTTACAAATTAATAAACTTTAATTACTTTTTACCCGTACACATAATGTATACAATTTCGTAATGTTGATTTACATTTATATTTCTTAACTGTAATTAATGATTACTTGTAAATTATCTAGGTAATTACTTTATAGAACATAAAGGCTTCAGATCACAGCCAATGAATACATAAACATATATATTGTATACGTATATTAATATTAAACTTAGACTCGGATTAGGACTTGTACACACGGTCCTATAGGGGACAAAGGTCAGTGCCAACTGCGCTAACGTAACGGGCCAGTCGAAAAAAACTAAAATATAAAGCGTTTTATTGGTTTTCAAATGAATAAGCGTATAACATTATCTACGTATAAGTTGTTACCAATCTGTATAGATGAATATTGATTAATTTATAAAATTTTTACTAAACATATTTTGTATAATGTACTTTTGGTATAAATCAATAATAAGGTTGACAAGTATATTAAGCTTTGCTTTCTTTAATTGAACGTTTCAGAGCACTCCACCCGATGACAGGAAGAGTTTTAGAGGTGTACAGCAACCAGCCCGGTATGCAGTTCTACACGGGCAATTTACTGCCTGACCCCGATAAAATTGTTGAGGTTTGTTGTACAGGGTTTTAAAGATAATTCGACTAATATTATCACGCAGTGCTGTGTGCACATTAGCAATATGTAGACTTATTGTACGGACAGTACCGCGTACGCTAACATGCTTTTACAAAAACCATATATTTGAAAATTATACCCGACTGTTAGGAAAATAAAATATTAGAAGTTATTTCTGTAGGCAGTCATTTACGTAAGTCTACACCGATCTTTAAAACTTTATTATTAACTACCTAGATATATATATATATATATATATACAGATAGTGTTCTGTCCAATTTTTATAATAGATAAAAAATAGATTTTAACAATCAACATATTAACACTACGATAATACTTCAGTAATTTTAGCTTAAAAAGGTAATGAACTTGAAATATAAAGTTTGTATTATTATTACTATAATACGTGGCTATGGTAGTAAAGAATATAGCCACCCCCTCTCTTCCCGTGGGTGTCGTAAGAGGCGACTAAGGGATAACACAGTTTCGCTACCACCTTGGAACTTACAACCGACCGATGGCGGGATAACCATCCAACTGCTGGCTTTGAAACACACAGGCCTAAGACGGGCAGCAGTGTCTTCGGTGCGACAAAGCCAACTCTGCCGTTACTACGTCTACTCAACCCGCCTGCCCAGCGTGGTGACTATGGGCAAAACACACGAGTTCACGCAATTTTTGGCCCGAACTTATCTATGTCCAGCAGTGGACTGTGATCGGCTGAAATGATGATGATGATTCTTATTTTTTTTAATTTTTCAATAGTTCATCAGAAATATTTTTTTATGTCACTAGGTCGGCAAACAAGCGTACGGCTCACCTGATGGTAAGCGATTACCGTAGCTTATAGACACCTGCAACACCAGAAGCATCGCAAGCGCGTTGCCGACCCAATCCCCAATGAGCCCCAGGAGCTCTGGTCACCTTACTCACCAACAGGAACAAAATACTGCTTGAAAACAGTATTATTTTGCTGTGATCTTCTGTAAGGTCGAGGTACTACCCCAGTCGGGCTGCTCCATATTTTGAGCAGGAAATTCCTGCTGTGTCCTACCTCAGTCAATAATAACTAAATACGTAATGTTGTGAAGGAATCTTTTGGTGAAGAAGAAGAAACGAAGGCAAGAGAGGAGTCTGAAAGTGGGAGCGATAGTGACACGAGCAGCGTATCAAGTGTGAGAGAGGAGAGAGCAGGGGAAGAAATGTTCGAAGAGGCGAATGGAGAAGAAAGCAAGGTGAATAAATAACTGAAATCACTATTAGATTGTATTATAAGTAAGTTCAAAAAGTCCCACGCCTAACAACCCCCAGCGGAAGCTCCTGTGTCGGGGTCCCGGAAATACAAAGGACACTAGCACAAACGTCCAGACCAGGTACCGCTCGTGAGATTTTTTGATGGGGTTTAACAAAAAAATAAACGAAAAACTAGTGCTTACCATTTATTTTATTTGTAAAGAAAATACATTCCGTCAATGCTGATTCAGTACCACTTTAGGCGCCAGATCCAAACTTCAAACTCTGAAAACAAAAAATTTTATTGTTTTCTTCACATCCACACACACGAGGGGTTTTGAAATATTGTTCAGATTTAAAACACGCGTAAAAATATCGAATGAATAGTATGTGTTCTGTGAAATAAGTAGTATTAAACTATATTTATGAAACTTATAAGATTGGCGCAGTTTGTTGTGGTCTTGATTTCTGCTCCGTGGGTTGTGGGTTCGACTCCTACCTGAGTCTGGGTGTAATATTTGTATATTTAATTATATACTAGCTGTATCCTGTGCGCGTTGCTATGCTTTTTTTGTCTTGCCAACTCAGAAACCTTTGTGGGCTCATGCATAACACTTTGCTGAAGTATTATTTCTATGTATACTTATGAAAAAAAATTTTTTTGCTGTTACCTTCACAAGCATTAAATCTCTTACTGTATTAACGGGCGACCGTGTGTATGTGTTGTGAGATATTTATTTATTTTACAAATTTCTTAACTCTGGATTGTCTTGAAATAGATGGATAAAGAAGCTAATGGGTACCTAATAATCCAAATATTTTTTACTAATTTATTAGTACATATAAATTAATTCAAGCTGACGCGTACAACACATTCACACATATTGTCCTTGTCTAATGTTTATAAGTAAACATAAGATGTGACGTCACACTGCATACGCGCCAAAGAAACGTCTATGTATCTCTTTTGCGCTGTGTCTGTAACTTGTATAAAAATGAAGAAAAAAAATATTCATTTATTTTTCAAATACTACACACTAGTACTATAAGACGAGTATAAAATGTTTCAAAAACAGAAAAAGAGTCAGCGCTGTGAATTCTCAGATCTGAATAAAATAGCTTATTTTAACTGGTCAATTTCACAAACAAGCTTTAATTTACTACAATTTAAGTGGTCAATAGACGTGGCTCACAAGTTAGCACTCATGACCCACTATTTTCTTAACGCCAATTGACTATAATCCCAACACTAAAGTGTTCAAACCTTTTTTTTGTCATTCATTCATTGACTAATTATTATTGTTTTCTTTTTATTTCAGGGCAAGAAAAGCTATGGTTATGTACCATTGATGGGGAAAAATGGAGCGTGCTATAGAAAACATGGGCTGTTTTGCCTCATGCCGCAAAATTATCCAGATGCTGTTAACAATGTATTTAATATACATATAACAATAATAGTATAATAACAAAACGTTGTCCTTTATCCTAACGATTGTTTCATATCTTGTTTAAATATTTATTATTTCACCTTTTCCTACCTAAACCTATCTATAAAAATAAATTTGTAGCTAGTAGAATAAACTACATCTTAGAACTATTTCAAGTAAGTTGTTACTAGTTTCTAGTCATTATTTCATGTAATTTTGATGAATTTCACTATTGTAATATTATGGTCCATACATTATTTAGTTAGCTTTGGTATTTTGGTAGATTTCTATAAATAAATAGTATAAATAGTTCTATAAATAGTTGCGACGCCGCGTTGGCGCAGCGGTCACAGCCATGGATTGTATCTGTTGCGCTGGCGGTTGCGGGCTCGATCCCCGCACATGACAAACATCTGTATTGGCCATACAGGTGTTTGCCGTGGTCTGGGTGTTTGTGTAGTGCTTGTGGGTCTCCCCACCGTGCCTCGGAGAGCACGTTAAGCCGTCGGTCCCGGTTGTTATCATGTAACCTGATAGCGATCGTTACTCATAGTAGGGAATATATCCTTCAAATCGCATTGGAGCAGCCTGGTGGATTAAGCTCTGATCCTTCTCCTAACTAAAACATTACCTTGTGATTGAACGTATCTACGATGATGTTGAAGATACCGTGCAAACTTTATTCCGAAAAGGTTATCGTCTCTTAGATAATATTTATATTCCGGCAGTATATACTATAAAATGTATAACCAACCTCTTTTAGCAGCGTGGTGGATTAAGCTCTGATCCTATTCCTATGTGGGGAAAGAGGCCTATGCCCAGTAGTGGGATATTACAGTCTGAAGCGACGAAGCGACTATAAATAGTTAACTACTTTAGTTGATTTTAAATGCTAAAAGCAACAGTTTATTTTCAAAAAATGCGTAACATAAAATTTATTGTAACACTAGATGTCCATTGTTTTTTAACTAACTTGTGAATTCCTTTTTCAGAAAAATTTTCCTAATTCTGTGTTAAATCCTGGAGAAGTATATATACATAAAATTCAGTACAAATTCGGTATATTACTTGGCAAATATGTTTGAACGACATTTAAACGGCAAACCCTTAAGGGTTTGCCGTTTAAATGTCGATTGTTAAATAAGAAAAAAATGTAAAACGTGTCGAAAACTAAAAATAACTCGTTTAACATATTATAAATTGATAATTTTTATATAAATATTATAAATCACTAGATGCGTTTTGAATATTTTAAGAAAAAAGTTTTATGTTTTTATAATTAAAATTATATTCATTTATGCATTGTTTTTAATTTATAATTATAAAATGTTAATGAATCTCCTTAATTGATTACACGCTTAAGGTTAATTGTTGGCTACAAATTTATTAATGCTTTGTTATAGAATTTTAGAGTTATAGAATTATAGAATTTTTTTATAGAATTTTACAAAAAGTCGGTTTAATGTTAAAATTATTATCTACCAGAAAACTTAAGGAACATACAAGAGTGTACATAACCTGGGTATGCCTAAATAATGCACGTCGACCTTAGGAAAGAGACAGTCGGCTAGTTTCAATTTCGTAGATCGTTTTCTCTGATAATCATTACATTAGATAATGTTCAGTAATGATTGTGTATTTCCAAAGGTCGATGTGCATTATTTATGGTTGGGTACTGTACGCCTTTATCTATACACGTTTTGCGCCTTAGATTCCTGCCCCGGTTCTTGTAATAATAATAAATGTATATTTATTGAAAATTAAAAATGTTGCTCTATCACTTGGCTGTTACGGTCATGTGTCTGTTTTAAAAATGTGTAATTATGTGTGAATAAAGACTACGAACTTTATAAGTACAGCAAAATCAGGAACTGAGCAAATTCATACTTACAAAAGTAGGCTCTTTGAAGGGCTTACTTCAACTGTTCAATATGAATACGTCGTTAGTTTTCTACGATTTAATTGGTCGATTGGCGTGACTTTGTGTGAGTTTTGGTGACGACGAGTCACTATTTTCTTAAAGCTGCAAACATACGTCTTTTCAACATCTTCAACTTTTCTGCTATAGGTACTAAAAAAACATATGATACCTTCTTTGATATTTGTTCAATTTCACACTGTGATGCTATCTATATATACTTCATTAGATATTATAGATCGTGCGAACGAAGATCACAGTAAAATAATTCTGTTTTAAGTAGTATTGTTTTCCTGTGGTGGTGTAAGGTAGCCAGAGCTTCTGGCGAAGGATGCTTCTGGTCTTGTAGTCGTCTATAAGCTACGGTAATCGCTTACCATCAGGTGTGCTGTACGCCTGTTTTTTGTATATAATTAGGCCTGCAAACGAGCGAACCGCTTGCACACTTAGTTGTACGAGTATAAAAAATAATTGAACCTTATAAATATGAAAATTTAAAGTATTTGCTCTCTTGATCCCATTGCCAAAATTACGCCAAAAATAACTTTATCCTTCTATAGAAGCCGTTATCAATCGGAGTAATGGGACAGTTTTCTAGGAACGTATCACTATCGACAAAAACCTAAATTAGCTTGTTACACGTAAATAATACTTGTAATTAAAAATTGTGTAATCTAAGTAACGGGTATAATTTTATTATTGTTGCTATTTTTTTTTTTTTTTCTATATACAAATGTTTTTTAGTCAAAACTATAATAAAACTTGTATATAGACATGCTTTGAGGCAAATTAAAGCATTTATTAGATAAATGCATTTAGTCACTGACGTAAGGATATGTGTAAAAATATGTTGATTGAAATTGTGTGAAACAATAACGGGGAGAAGTGATGCTGACAATAAAGTTTTACCTCGCAACGTTTCTTGCGTATTTTTAACTTTGGAACGATGTATGTATGTATACTTGTATACATTATAATGCATTCTTAGTAAACTCCAGTTGCGTATCGGAGCCGACACACTTTTTTGCAAGTTATCAATTCAATGTACTTCCAACCCATCACGTTTCTATGATAATTATTTTTATTAATACCCTAAAAACAAATTAGCATGCTACTAAGCCCAAAAACTACAAAATTATACACAAACTTACCTACTAATTATTTCCCCTCTTACTAAGTAATTGCATAATGCAAGGGGTATTTATTTAGTATCCCTTTAATTATTTAATTTCAACCCTTAAATAAATGGGCAAATTTACCCTTGAATTTGTATTTTAGTAGCAACCTCTGTCCGTCAATATTTTTTACACAATAAGTAATCACCAACATATCATAACCATAACATAATAAAACCTTCTCCAAAACATGCTGCATCTTATGGTATAAGTATTATTCCGATTGGTTCAGTAGTTTTCGCAGTATAACCAACCAAAAAAAAAACCGGCTCTTCATTTATTAGTTTAGAATAGATGTATTTAGTATTTTCGTAATTACGTGATTAGATAGTGTATGAGTGAATGACCTTTCGCGTTTATAAATATAGATAGATAAAAAAGCTTGCTAAAACTGTGATAAATGAAATGTGATAACTGTGTGATTATTAAAAATGCTTAATAAATTAACACAAAAACTGCAAAAAATTGGGTTGTCTGGAAGAAATTGCTAAATAGCCGTAAGTCAATGTAAGTGTAAGTGCGAGTAAGTGTCAAGTAAATGTTTTTAAACGTGTTTAATGTTTAAAATGTAGTTGTGATGTACAATAAAGTATAAATAAATAAAAAATAGTTAAATAAATAAATAAATATGTTGTAGTTTTTTTTATAGAAGTAATTATTATTTGTAAGCGAAAATCACAATTTTAATTTAATTGTCCGTTTAAATTTAAAAATTAAATTACATATTTTATATATTTTTTAATCATTATTATATCAATACCTACGCCCGGAAATTACATTGGTAAAACTGCTAGACCCAACTAGTTCTTTTCACAACTCAACGAAGGGAATAAAAGTATAAGTCGAATAAAAAAAAATAAGTTGTTCTGTTTCATTTTAATCGATTAAGTACATTATCAGCTCACACGCTTAATAGACCAGTCATTTTACGCATTTAACCCCCAATCTGCGGAAAAAATCCTAGTGAGTTGAATTTTTGTATACACCTTTATTACGGCGTTGTAATAAAGTTGTGAAAAATTGAAATTGATATCGTGCTGGCTTAAAAAGTTATAAAGGTCAATATGTCACGAACATCAGTTTTTCGCAAATATCTCGCGACCTGTTACGCGGAGGTCATCACATCATCATCGTCACAGCAGCCTTTTGCAGTCCACTACTGGACATAGGTCTCCACAAGTTCATGCCAAAAATGGTGTGAACTCATGTGTTTTGCCCAAAGTCACCACGCTGGGCAGGCGGGTTGGTGACCGCAGGGCTTGGCTTTGTCGCATCGAAGACGCTGCTGCCCGTCTTCGGCCTGTGTATTTCAAAGCCAGCAGTGGGATGGTTATCCCGCCATCGGTCGGCTTTTTACGTTCCAAATTAGTAGTGGAACCGTGTTATCCCTTAGTCGCCTCTTACGACACCCACGGGAAGAGATAATATAAACGTACTGGACGAGCCAGAAGTCGTCAGTCTTCCTAAACTACTTTCCCATTTCCAAATTATTTAAAAGAAATAGATAGGAGAATATGCAATATTTGGAAAAGCTACAAAAAAACCTATTTTAAAATAAAAGCATCTAGGTGCGTGTCGCAAGGATTGGGTTGCAACTTGTAAAAATGAGGTAGTAAACGTTACTGAGATCGGTGGGCCGTTTCAAATACAAGTGTATTTGATACATAATGGAGCCTTAATAAAATTAGAACTCAATAGAATTTTAAAGTACAATTTAATTTTGATTCTTTACGTTACAAGGTGACAAGTTGCAAGAAGAAGGCCAAAAAGGGTATAGACTATAGAGTATACAATCGACAAAAAATGTATAGTTTAAACCATAGTTTTGAAATAGATAATAATTACAGATACAACACTATAACAGATACTACAATATATAAACAGTAATTCAAACTAATACTAAACTGCCTTGCGTGGCAATAACAAGAAAAATAACAAAAATAAGTTACCAAAAAACTAAACAACCTGAAATGGATCGGGGTTGGAAATATTATGAAAAATAATATGGAAGGAGAACATTCTGACAAAAAATATATTATAAATAAGTAATTATTTATTATAAGTATTACAGTTCTAATAGTCAATATATAATAATACAAATATTGATGCCACTAAAAGGCTGAGGTAGTGCACAACAGGAAATATCCTGTTCAAAAACTGGATCAGCTCGACTGTGAACGTACTTCTACCTTAAAGAAGATGAAAGCTAAATAATGCTGCTCTCAAGCAGTCTTGAATTCCTGTGGTGAGGAAGGTACATGATCCGCCAACCGCTTTGAAGCAGCGTGGTGGATTAAGCTCTGATCCTTCTCCTACATGGGGAAAGAGGCTTATGCCCAGTAGTGGGATATTACAGGCTGAAGCGTGTAAGGTACCTGAGCTCCTGAGGGCATTGGAGGCAAGGTCGGCAACGCGCTTGCGATATTTGTAATATTTCAGGCGTCTATAGGCTACGGTAATCGCTTACCATCAGGTGATTCGTACGCTTGTTTGGCAACCTGGTTGTATAAAAAAAACTACTTACCTTTCCGTCTTGAAATCACAAAATGTTTACACAAAACACAGATAAGTAATAAATTGTGCAGGGTTACCAAGGTATTATTAGTAACAGATAACTCTCAATGAACATTAATTAAATCACCATTGTGTAGGTTAATATTAACCGGGTTAGATCTCTAATAATAACAACTCAATAGATCTTCGCCCTTGACCTGAAAGATTAATCATCATTTTACTAGAATCTAGTGATATGAAATGAAAATATATAAATGAGGCACGGAAATGCGAGTTTAGGTTAAATATATTATATATATATAAGTGTTTTACAATTAACATTCGATTTGAATAAGTAAAAGTTAGTCTGAATATGACACTTAAATGCAAATAATAATAAAAAACACTTAGTACTTAAATTAAAACTTATAGTACTAAAATCCCATTTATTGTTATGTACTTTTTCTATATGTATTAATGTGGGAAGTTGAATATGAATGAAAACTATTATATTTAAATGTCTTTGAAAAGCAATTGTAGTTTTTTAACTAAAAGAGGGATCAATTGAGTAAATTCGAGTGAATTTAAAAACTAGGTACACACTACACTTACACTTGGACTTTGAAAATATATCTATATTTCTTAATTTCATTCAAACGTGTGAGTTCCCAATACCACTTCGTTGGAATACTGACCACTTAATCGGTGCACGTGAAAGAAGAAATGTATTTTTTTAAAGCATTTCTAAATAAGATATAATTTTATTAAACCATTCCATACTCAAACTAAACGGGATGATAGACGTGCAAGTAAGTTCGCGAACTTGTAGCTCGACGACCTTTTTCGCTGGTGTGTCATCCTAAGTACGCGTACTTTAAAACCGCCGAGTAAGATCGTTGGCGATCCGACAAGTTTGAAATTTTGCTCGTAACCCGCCTCCGCTCGTGCGTGTGGCAGCATTGCGAGCCGCGAGCCACTAATGTTAACCGACTTCCAAAAAAGGAGGAGGTTCTCAAATCGATTCAGAACCTTAGAACTTTTGACTGGGTGGACAGATTTTTAGTTTAATCAAGTGGCGTGTGTCATGTGGCCCCATTTAATTTTGATTGCTAACTAATAAGAAGTTATTGGGTTATATCTAATAATGCGTACTTACTTGACTGTATTTTTTATCTACCTACGATGTGTTACTACTGGTCGTAATTGTAGTCGGTTTTGTTTCGTTTGCGAGCAAACATATTTATGTTTCGCCAGTCCGTGGACGCGCAACGTTTGTAGTGTAGGTATTTGTAATTTTTGTTACTTTTGATTGTGAAGTTACTCAAAATGAATTATTTCCAAATTTCGTCTTTATTTTTGGTTTTTAAATTGTAATACGATACAATTCCCAAATAACACAAAGCTTCCTCTGTCGACGACATCGCAATACAGAATGAGAAAGCTTCACGTGTGTCAACGACGTCGAGCCGCGATCTTAAAAACCGCGTTCTTTAACTTCGTACGTCTTTCACCCCCTTAAAAGACTTTATAAAGATTAAACCTCTGTGAAAAAAAATCTGCTTGGAATTATTTAATTTTATGTCAATTTTATCGATACCTTTTATAGTTTTTTTTTGTACTTATATTATAAAGAGCAAGATCTAAAAACACCTTTATAAAATTATTCAACTGCACTTTTGCCTTATTTCCTTTTAATAAGGTACGAGTTTTAATATGCAAAGGTACAGTTGCTATTTCTAAGCCTCCTGTCCAAAAACTATTTACTTGTATTCTTCAAACTTCGATATATGTAACCCGAAATTCACAGTTATTTTGGGGGAGGAAATGGTAGGCATAATGTGCACATTGTTAGATATTGTAAATATGTCTAGGTTTGGTTGCTAAGTTAAGAATTTACACAACGTATTGATAACATAAGACAAACGAAATGGCGGGTATACTAGTATAATTAAATGTGACTTGTGTCGTATATGCAATATTTGTTTTAAATACATATTTATATACTTGTAGATCTCGCTTCAGCCAGCAGTAATATCCTACTGGTGGCCAAGGGGCTCTATCCCCATGTAGGAGAAGGATCAGCTTAATCTACCACGCTGCTCGAATGCGGGTTGGCGGATATATTCCCTACTATTAGTAGCGATCGCTATCAGGTTTACGTGATAACAACCGGGACCGAAGGCTTAACGTGCTATCCGAGGCACGCTGGGGAGACCCACAACGCCTCCACGAACACCCAGACCATGACAAACATCTGTATGGCCAATACAAAACTTGTAGATATATCTATAAATATTTTGAATATTTTATTAGTTTCGTTTATTCTTTTATTTACTAATAACTACGTTTTCTAAAAAGGAATTAGGAGGAATTAGGTCAAATTTTATTTAGATTTCGAAAAGTCAATAAATCTAAATACAAAACCTTAGTTTCATTACCCGTGATAGATCTATCACAATAAAGTTAACTGACCAGTTTGATTTTAAATAAAAAAACGAGGAAAGTTATTATTATATCGATTCACGAATAATACTAACATTTATAAGTAGCAATACCCGTGCGAATAATTCGCACTAAATAAGTTAAAAAATAAATAAAATAATAATTTACAAAAACAAAAGCAATCATTTTTTTACTTGTGGATGCCGGTAGAGCAAGAAATTATCTATAAAATGATATATAATTTATGTGGAGTATATCTTAACCCTAGCGTATTACTATATTCTAGTGGTCGCTCAGAGGTCGAAATTCAACCATAATAAAAAATTTAAATTAAAGAAAAATTAAAATTAAAAGTTATTTTATTAATTCGTATGCCTTATTAAGAATTTCGCAGATTTCTATGAAACAATTCTTTCTTAGAAACATGATATCGTTTTATAAAAATGTAATAGGTTTTGTTCTTTATGTGTTACCGTTACAGCAAGCGTGGTAACAGAATTATTTATACTAGTGGTCGTCCAGTGGTCGGAATGCGACCATAATTAATTTAAATTATAAGTTTGAACATTGTTAAGGTTATGTTGTCAAAGACTATAATAATAAACTAAGGAGCGTGTGTTAATGTATAAGCGTGTGTGTGTCATAAACATGGTGTGTTATGTTTTCTTTATTGATTTAATGTATTTTTATGCATAGTTGAAAAAAAATTAGCATTCTGCAATCCTTCTCTATATAAACTATAAGTGTGCGAAATTTCATTCTCCTCCGTCCGCGCAATTTTCGTAAAAAGGGGTACAAAGTTTTTGCTTCACGTATTAATATATAGAAGATTATCTTCCTTGTTATTTAGCAAGTTGGTCTCATAAACTACAGCCATACAAATTCTTTCTGCATCAGATAGTCTATTTATTACGAAAGGTCAGTCTATAACACGTCTCGATAAAACAAAAAAGATCTAGAACTCCACGAATCCAAGAATACTAATTAGTTTGAAGATAATGATGGGTTTTTATTCTTTTCTATTCTTTTTTAGTTGGTTTGTGTGCGTACTAATGTGTTATCGAGAGCTGATTATGCCTATCGAATCCAAATTTTATTTGCTTGCCAGTGAAGGACTCTACCACGAGGAAACCGTTTCTAAAGAAATTCTGTAATATATAATTTCCGTTGACTCGTAGGCAAGCAACGTGGAGGGTAAACCATAAACACGATGGGATCGGGACACCGATGGGATGGCATAATATAAAAGCGGGAAGGGGGGGGGGGGTAGATATGAGGTATGCATTCTATTATTTTTTTAGTTAAATTCTTGTCAGCGATAAAACAAATCTCCAATTTAATTATTAATTACTTCTGGATAATAAATATTAAGTAGAAACGTTAAAAAATATTTATATAATATTAAATATTTTTTAAGGTAAGCTCTCCACACTCGTTTAATTGTTTTGGCGAAATATTTTATGATATGGGACACTATTTTTGTATCAGATATTTTTAAGTTTGATTTTATGGATCTCCTACCGCTGATGGTTCATATAAATCTAATACTATTAAACGATCAATTCTTATATATATATATATATATATATATATAATCTGAATCTCGGAAACGGCTCTAACGATTTTCATGGAATTTAGTATGCAGGGGATTTCGGGGGCGATAAATCGATATAGCTTGGATTTATTTTCAAAAAATGTCGTTTTATCCCTATTTTTTGGAAATGAAAAAATCGCTACAATGTCGTTAGAATACGAAAGTAAATTTCGCTTTTCAATAAAGTTGTAATAGCTCAGATGGGAAATCGGCTGGTCGGTATCGACCGAGAAAACCACGGTTCAAGTCTCTATGTCCTCCAGATCGATTATTTTTTTCTTTTTTTCTAATTGTACTCATGATTTTTTCGGAAAATATTATTCATATTTTATTTTATTTTATTTTTATATTTTATTTTATCGATATGTAACATAATAAATTTTATCAATATGTAATTCGTATTTAAATATGATTTCAAAAAAATACGATTTACTAAAAATACCGAGCTAAGTTCGGTCACCCAGGTACTTAATATTAAGTACTTAAAGCTTTTCTGCACATTCCATAACAAAAAAATAAAATAAAAAAAAAACTCTTGACTAGTAACTGAACTACGGTTCATAAAAGCATGCTGATAAAATATTAAGCTTTTAGTTAATAATTATGACAAACAAAGCTTGTAATAAAAATCCATTATTGATTTTCCTGTCTGCCTTTTTATTCCGGTTTGGTATATTGATGTAACGTTTGTTGACAAATAGCAGATTGAGGTAATAAGTATTTTAGACTAATTTTATGATTCAACTAGCTGTGCCCGTGACTTCGTCCGCGTGCAATTTAAGAAAAAAGTTATTGATCAGTTTGTAGAGTTATAAAATAAATAAATTTCTAAAATAAAAGTAGCCTAAGTTACTCTTTATTACAGCAGCATTTGCCAGTGAAAGTCCCGTCAAAATCGGTTCAGCCGTTTCCACGATTAGCCGGAACAAACAGATAGACAGACAGACAAAGCTTGTGAGAAATTTTATTTTGGTATATGTGCCGTGTATACATCCATATACATTTACTAAAAAGAGGTTACTTTAATATTAAATACAGACACGCCAATTTTATTTATTTGTATAGATAATGAAAACTAAAGAGTTTTCATTTTTTTCACATTTCATTCCAGAATATACATTCTATGCAATAAAATAAAATTCCATCCATTTACCGACTATCATGATCTTTGTCTTTTTTTTTGTATAATCGAATAAATCGAATCGATCGAATAAATGAATATATCGATGAATTTAGGTCGCTCTATTAGAATCGCGATTTCATTTAACGAGAATAAAAAAAACTTTCGCTAGGATATATGTCCTATCATCTCTTATGTGACTTTTTTGTGATTTCGAATACTCAATAAAAGGATAATCAATAATAAGGGGAATCAAGTCCGGTACTTTAAATAATTAATATAATATATAAAATTCTCGTGTCGCGGTGTTTGTAGTTAAACTCCTCCGAAGCGGCTTGACTGATTCTTATGAAATTTTGATTGCATATTGGGTAGATCTGAGAATCGAACAACATTTATTTTTCATCCCCCTAAATGTTTAGGGTAGTCCATCCCTAAATATTTTTTTTTTTAATTTTTAGATAAATTATTTATTTTTTATTTTATTATGATTTGGCGTTGAAAGATACATACAGCCCTAAATTTTTACCCTTTTTCCACCAACCCCTATGTTTAAATAGCGTTTAGCGGCAAGACAACATTTGCCGAGTCAGCTAGTAGCTATATATATATATATATATATATATATATATATATATATATATATATATATATATATAAAATCATCGCATCATCATCACTTCAGCCTATGGCTAATCTCTGAAACAGCTGGACCGATTATGACGGGACTTTCACTGGCAGATAGCTGATGTAGTAAGGAGTAACTTAGCTACTTTTATTTTAGAAATTTATTTATTTTATAACTGCGAATTGAACAAATAACTTTTATTTGAAATTCCACGCCGACGAAGTCGCGGACACAGCTAGTTAATAATAGACTCTGTTGATTGTTAATTGACAATTTAAGCAAAGATTGGTCTTTCATAAAAAGTATGTTGTCTTGTACTATAAAAGAATCGCCAACCAGTGATGTTGACTTTAGTTATTTATCAATGTTTCAGTTCGTAAAACCTCATTAAAAGTTTGTTTCGCTAAACTAACTTTTTTTAGAAAATATTGCGCTAATTTTTTTATCCTCAATCTCGTAATGTTGTTTTAGAACTATTTTCTATTACTAAGAAGTAGTAAAAAATCTAGAATCTTAGGTAAAGGCTTAAAGTCGTGCGCAGCGTTCGATAATGAATCTCTTGTGATGAGTGGTGTAAGTCGAGTTGTACTCTTTTTGCGATTGAAGCGTTGGCATTATCAAAAAAAAAAAAAACGTTTTTTTTTGGTCTAATTCACCTTCTATTATCTCTTATAGTTACGGAAATGTTTATTTTTTGCAAAGTGAAAGTGAAAATAAATGTTTTAATATCTCGTGAATAATATTTGTTAAGATGTAACCCTATGTAAATAATCACTCATTGGCATTACTTAACAGTATATTTCGTGCTTTGTAATTTAACTGCGGTTGTATTGGATTTCGCAATTAATTTTCAGTACATTTTTGTGAATACTGATGTATATAGATTTATATCATTTTGAACCTAAAACATTCGTAAACTGGTAGAATTGACGTAAAATATGTGAGTGATAACAAAAAAATTAAGTCTATAGGGTTATATCTTTATGTTTTGTTTGAGGAACATTCCGTTAATAAATAATTGTCAAAAAAGGTACAACTCAAAATCTTTTTCGTAAACTATCTAACTTTAAAATGAAATATTTACCTCAAAACAAAAAGAATAATATAAATAAAACGAACGAGAACTAGGAACTAGAAAGTGAGTGTTACCCTACAAAAGAAAATACTCCAATTGAACCTAGACTACGAATTCGTTTATGAGCAAGAATTTTTTTAAATCTTGTTTATCTCTGCTGTAAAATGATGATAGTTGACTTGTTACAGGAGGCACATAAATAATAATGATTATTTAAATAAAAATTTTATGATTTTGTTTTGAAATATATTAACAGTTATATCATCCATTACTTTGTTACTTGTATTCTAATTATTTATCATTATTTCATCCATTTAATTGAATTTTTTTATTTACGTATAATATAATGGTTGGAATGTTATATAGCATTAATGTTTATGAAGAAATCATAACGGATTTCGTAGTTTTTGGTGAAAAACTTAAATACACGTCTCTGACGATGCAACGAAGTGTGGGTAAATAAATTTTATCATCTATTCAATCATGCGCATCTAACTCTTGCGAGAAAAGATGTTATTATTTTCGTATTAAGGGTTAATTTCGTGAAGTAAGTATTCGGCGTTTCGTTGTTTAAACTCGTACGACGAGCGTGATAAGCGCAAGAGAGGGGTCATGGAACTTTGCGGGGCTGAGGCTCGACTGAGGGAAAGAGATGCAAAACTTCTTACAGCCTAGTTTACGTTGGAATTCAAGATTATGCACGATCGAATCACTAAATTTACGAATTAGGTTATTTACAGGCGACCATATCACACAACGTGCATAGTTTTATTAGTATCGATACGTTTTATGATCAATGCACACATCAATCAATGACTGAAACGATGTTAAAACCATTCCACTACACTCTATAAGGTATTTACACACCGCCACCGCAAGGATATTGTGTGCTGAAAACATTATATACGGTTATTTGTACCGATTCGATTCGCATTCGCAACTTTATTATTCACTAGTTGAGCGCACGATTTCGTCCGCGTGGAATAGTGACTTTGGACAGCATTTTTTGGATTTATCTTTTGGTTTATTTTGGATTAAATACACCACATGTTTGGGTATTTACATGTTTAACGTGATTCTATAAATTGGCATAACATTTTTACTTATGAACTGATTGACATAAAACAACACACACACTAAATATTAAGTGAAGCTTACCACAATATATTTGTGAAAACAGCATCTTAATCGGATGAGCCGTTTCTGAGATAAGCGTGCACAATCATGACATTTAAATTTTTATTAAATATACTTACTGACCTACTGTATCGAATGTTTTATTGAAGTTTTTAATATAATATATTTTATTAGAGGAACACTTGCGTTTACATACGTTAATTTTTTTTTAGGTTCACCTACCGAAAGTACCTACCAAAAGTAGATAATACTGTTATTGCAATTTTTCTTCTTCTTCATCTTTTTCTTATAATTTTTTTTTTTTTTTGGTATCTGTTCTGGGTAGCGTATTAAAATAAAATTAAATAGCCAACTCATGGCTATGTGTTACGGAATTCATATGTTTCTTATAGTAATAATGTATAAGAACACGCGCCTCTCGCGTAGGCCGATGCAAGTCGCAAGTGATATGTGCACTTCTAAAGTTGGGACGAAAAGTTGTAACGAGCGACCGAGCCGCCAGTCGCACCATTCGCGGTTCGACGCTAGCGAGGCACGGTTGGTGCCTCCGCGCTCGCCGCCTATCGGACAAACTTTGACCTATCAAACTATTTCGACTGCACTTCCACCATGAGGGTCCCAATGACCCTACTGCTGCTCCTCGTGACTCTCCTTGTTGAGGTAAGTGCACGGCTTTTTGCGAATGAATTCATTTCACAGGCGATTTAAAAATAAAGTAAAAAAAATCTCTTCGTTAATATTTTTTTTTAATTTCTAAAGGAATCCATAAAATTTCGAGTCTCTAAACTTTTTAATCCAAAAAAGAATAACAAACTCCTGTTGCTCTAAAGCCGGTTTCTGCAAACAACGTCTGATCACTGAACGTTATTCAAACTTTTACGATGTGCATTTTACGTCTAAGTTCATTTTACATTTTACCTGGATTATTCAAACTGTTTTGTTAATTTTACACACTTCAGTACAAGTATTTTTTTTTTTAAATAATTAAATAACCTTTTAACATATTTAATATATTGTACGTTAAAAATATTTATTTAGTTTTTTTAAACGAAAGAACGCTTTTGATAGACAAAATTAAAATCTGATACTTAATCATGAATTTGATACTTATTTTCATTAATTTAACAATCGTATTAGTGGCGTGCAATTTTGATATACCTGAGAAATGTAAGCTATTTTAATTTTCGAACTAAGCAGAATAGTTGTATGTATGACTTATAGCGCATGTAAGCGAAATTAGATATTAAGTTTGTATAGATTTATAGAGCTATAGAGAATGAGTAAGTAATGAAAAAAACAAAAATAAATTTTGAATAGTTAACACGTCAATAATATTACGTAATTACGTAGCAATTTTTATTATTCTCAATTTCTTATTATTCGTTAATTATTTATTCATATTTACATAAATAAATATATTTCTTTTGAATCATACCGTAATTTGCTAATTTGTGATAATTTAACACAGCTTCATCAATGTTAATTCGCCATGAGATTGTGTCGGATTTGAGAAACATCAATTAATTTCATGTAGGTATATCTTTGTCACTTTTCGTGTGTTGAAATCTAATTATTGTGTAGGTATACTATATACCTGAAAACTCGATTCACCTTAAAATAGGACATCATCTTAAAAGCTTTTTGCCCTCTAAATGTATGTATACATGCATTAAACACTTTTGGCACGAGAATAAAATTAGATGAACATCGTAAGGAATTTGATTTTGAGTCATATTAATTATTTTTTATTCTGTTTGCGATGAAATAAAAGTAATATTTGCTTATTTCAGATTTTAAAACATTATTTATTTTTATACCATTAAATTTATACGTCATAGTATTTTATTGTGAATTAAAAAATATATTTGTACGAATAGTTAGAGTTTAATATTGCCAATCGACTAAGCGGGTAGCGGGTACAAAGTTATGATTAAGTAACTCAAATTAAATAAGAGACGTGTGTCCTAGTGCCAATATGCAAACAAGTCTAAGTGAAGTGACTATAAAAGTTATTAGACCAAACATATGATATTAAATATTAACTTATTATAAGATATTATTTATGTTAAATTTTAACAAAATTTAATATTTTATTCATTTTTTATAAGAGAATAAATTATTATGGAATGACCTATCTAGAATATTCTACCTTAACGAATACCTTATTTAAAAAAAATTATAGTCGATAGTCGTATAGTCACTCCACTTAGTCCACTTAAAACTAAAATTATTTAAGGAATTTATATTTATGATTTAATTGAAAAAGCATTTGGATATTTGTAAAAAAGTATCTGTATTTGTACGATTATATAGAAAGTGTGAAGTAGGAATAAAAAATTAGGCAAAACTTTTGTTTAGTCAAATTTTTTTACCCAGCAAGAATAAATAATTCTTTAAACGCTTAACCCTGACTAACCCTTTCTGAATTAAATCAATCAAAAATATTTTTTGAATAAAAGGAAATAAAAAAGAAATGCACTAAAAATTGACAAATGTGGAAAAGCAACTAGACGTATTATTTTACCAAAACTTTTTTATATAAATTTATATATATATAGATGGAAGGTGACATATTTTAAAAATTATAAATATAATGGGTATACATTTATTTATATAAAAAATAAAATTTTCCTTGTTCAACAAATTACACTTTACATTTGTTATGCTATCAGTTCTTTAAAAATTATTCATATTTCTGATAATACGATATGTTACTAATCGCGTCAGTGACTCTAACCTGTGAGTTAGGGTCATCATATTTTTAAGCTATTCGCAGTTTAAAATTTATCGCAACCATATTTAAATATTGCTATTGTTTGGATATACAAAGTTTAAATTAGTATAAACATTATTCCAATTACAATTTACGATTTTTTTAATTAAACATATCGCTACAGATAATACAAAATAATTTTTGTACTGAAACTCATTTGTTTATTTAAATTTTGTTATACTCTGTATAACGGTTGTTATCAAATAGCGGTTGCTGAATTTAATTGGTAATTTTTTTGTAATTTTAATAAAGAAAACATTAGTGATATTAATTCACTCGAAGTTTTCATACAATTTTAAAGTAAAAATAAATTAATTGAACAGTTTAAAATATTAAATAAAATGTTTGTAACGTGATATGAAATTACGAAAAAGGTATGTTTAAAAGTGGTAAACCAGCCTTCATTCACTTTAAGCTCAGTTAACCGGGCTACGGTTGTTTTGATTGCACTTCCGAGTCGAGAATAGTAAAGAGGCAAAGTTTTCGGCGAATGTAGCCTGAAACTTCGGTTGGACTTCGAATAGAATTTCAGGAGTTACATCGAAGGTGGAGACAGATGAAGGGCCTAATGAAATAATGTATGTATAAAAATAAATCTCCGAAATACGTCTAAATATAATAAACTTTTTACCACTGGATTACTTTGATACTAGATATTATTACCAAATCGGGTAATATTTTGTTGTTATCTTCTTTATTGTCTTGACAAGGTTTGTATTAAAAATAATTAAATGAAAATCGATATATTCACGATGAAACACATTGGTGGTGTGAAATTCGCCGAGTCAGCTAGTATATCTAAAATAATAATAAAAAAATTCAATCTTTTAAAAGGGAATTAATATCAAATAAAATTTTCAGCGTATTTTAAAAAATATATCAAAATTTAGTGACGCTATCAATTCGAAACATGATATTAAGGTCAAAGACGCAGATATTGCATAGGGTAAAACCGGGATAGATGCCTCACTTTTTGAAATAGCCACCTAATTTTAAAAATATGATTATTATACGAATAATTTTTATTAATGTAGCTAGCTCAATCCTTTATGTTGAATTATAACTATTTTTTTTCAACCTAGCCAATGCAGATTAAGCAGAAATTAGCTTTTCGTGAACCCTTTTTTTTAGGATAGATGCCAACCTATATGGATAGTTGCCTCACCATGAAAATAGTGAGTAGGATAGATGCCCTTTAAGCCGTGTAAACGAAAAACCAAAAACCAAGTGTTAGGTTAGGCTACTCCTAAAACATCGATTGTCTCCAAGAAACATGGGCCATAGCAATGAAAAAAATTTTGTGTTTTTTTATATCATTTAATTGTTATAATTACAATATAATTTTTATATCACACAGATTATACTATATATATATGTATAGTAACACGTGGTTCAATAAGTCCCGAGACTAAGTACTAAAAAAAGGTCTTTTTTATAAAATTAATTTTTATTCATCAACATAGTCTCCTCCAAGAGCGATACAGTCCCTCCAATGCTTTTCTAACTTTTCTATCCCATGTGTGTAGAACGATTTGTCTTTGGCTTCAAAAGCCTCCTTTGCTGCGATAACTTCACTATTTGAGTCAAATTTCTTACCCTGAAGCATTTTTTTGAGGTCTGCAAACAGCCAGTAATCGCTGGGGGCCAAGTCTGGCGAATAAGGGGGATGAGGAAGCAATTCGAAGCCCAATTCGTTAATTTTGGCCATCGTTCTCACGGACTTGTGACAAGGCGCGTTGTCCTGGTGAAACACCACTTTCTTTTTGTTTATGTGAGGCCGTTTATCCGCAATTTCGTACTTTAATCGCTCCAATAAGTACATGTAATAGTCACTATTTATATTTTGCCCCTTTTCAAGGTAGTCGATGAAAAGTATTCCATGCGCATCCCAAAATATAGACGCCATAACCTTACCGGCCGATTTCTGAGTCTTTGGACGCTTCGGGCGGCTTTCGCCAGCCGCTCTCCACTCCGCTGCCTGCCAATTGGATTCCGGAGTGAAATAGTATATCCAGGTTTCATCCATTGTTACATACCGACGTAAAAAATCCTTTTTATTATGATTTATCAGCGCCAAACATCGCTCTGAATCATTGATACGTTGTTCCTTTTGATTAGTTGTAAGCAAACGCGGCACCCACTTAGAAAAAAGCTTTTTCATGGCCAAATTTTTATGTAAAATAGTAAAAACACTACCAGCTGAAATCTTCACTATCTCGGCTATCTCTCGCACTTTTACCTTCCGATCTTCCAATACGATTTTGAGGACTTGGTTAATATTTTGTTGAGTCACTGCTTCATTTGGACGACCTGAGCGTTCCCCATCATTGGTGTGCATGTGACCGCGTTTGAAGTCGGCATACCACCGACAAATGGTTGCTTTAGAGGGAGCTGATCGTGCATAACATTTTATAAGCCATTGCTGTGCTTCAACGGTATTTTTTCCCATTAAAAAACAATGTTTTATCAACACGCGAAACTCGTTTTTTTCCATTGTATCGAAATTACAACCGTAGCGTCACTTAAATGTTTCAAAATCAATAATTTTATTGTTCCATTTTTAAAAATTTGACACATATTCTTGTATTGATAGCCAGTACTTTTTAAAAATCAAAAGAGTTTTTAATATATGCGCCATTTCCAGGTTAGTCTCGGGACTTATTGAACGATCTAGTATAATCTATATGCTATATATATAGTATAATATATATATATACATATATATACATATATATATATGTATGTATATATAAATTTAATTAAATTTTACAAGCATTTATTCAACAAAAGTATAAATTCTTAATTGTTGGTCTAAAATATTTATATCAAGTGTCAACATGCACATTGCACAATCATACTTTCTCATCGAAAGCTGACTGTAGGTTTTCTATAGTCCAAGAACATACTCGAGCTCGCACTTCTTCCTTTCTTTTATATTTTTGTGGCATAGTTCTGCTAGAATCAGTAAAACATCCAAAAATAAATATACCTAAATACATAAAAAATATAACAGACACAAAAAAAATTATACATATAAACTTACTCTGTATATGGTGAATGAAGGGATAGATAGTAACGATCGCTACCAGATGTATATGAAAACAGCCGGGACAGACAGCTTAACGTAATCTACGAGGCACAGTGGGGAGACCCTAAAGAATAGACTTACAAACTGGAAAGAAATATTTGTACAAATGCAAGCACCCCTTCCGGGCGGGAATCGAACTAGCAAACTCTCGATGTTTAGGAGCATACATGGCTGCATGAGCCACTGAGAGATTGTAATAGAATATACAAACCCCCCCAAAAAAAAAACGAATTTAGGAACATAAAATAAAAAATACTCGTACAAACATATAATGAATTTTTTATTTATAAAAAGTTAATTTCAGAGCCCTTTCTGTACCTTTCATCACTCTGCGTCAAGTCTAAGGGCACCTATACCTCAAAAAATCAAGGCAACTATCCTTTGTGATTGGGATAGATGCCCACGTATTTTTTAAATAAATTATAAACAAAATAGCATCTATTTACAACTATATGCAGACTCAATGACCCAGTACATAGACGTGATAAAAAATATAACGGAATTTATTACTATTTATAAAATTATACAACCTTAAATACCAACCTTTAAAACTTTGACGTGTTTTTAAATTTCGCCACGGAGAAAATTACACACACGAGCCAAACGCGTCCTTGCCACACGAATATCTGTGGATATCCGAGGTACGGGATGTCTTCGACTCCTACTTATGCGATTAATTTTTATTTGTGAGTTCGGGATGTTAGGTTTTTAGAACATGAGGCATCTATCCCACTGCGGCATCTCTCCCGGTTTTACCATATATAAAAAATTTAAAAATGTAAGCATTTTTGATAAGACCTTTTAGAATTGAAGATATTGTTTAATACATCGGTTATGCGAAGCAAACGCTACTTCTATAATATTATCTAATAGACACATAAAATTCTCGTGTCACGTTGTATGTGGTCACTTTTTTGAAACAGCGCATCAAATTTTTAAAAGGAAAAAACGGAACCCCTAAAGGATCACTTTGTTGTTCGTCTGTCGCTCAAGAATCTTTTCCTCAGAAACGCGTGTGGGTATCAAGTTGAAATTTATATAAAATATTTAAGTGTACTGTCCTATGGAGCTGTGAAAAAATCAAACTTCTAAAACAACGCAATCAAAAGATACAGCCGCTTATGCTGCAAATTTTCGACGCTTCCAAGGGAATCAAAACCTACTTCGCGTAAACTCAGAATCTTGAAATTTGGCACGAAGCAACGTGTTATAGCCCAGATAAAGAAAAAAAAATAGGAAAAGCATAAATTTTTAGTTACATTAAAAAATAAAAATATTATTTAATATTTGTACGGAACCCTCGGTGGGCGAGTCCGACTCGCACCTGGCGAATTTTTTTTTCTTATTTGGCAGGTATGAGAATGAGTCGTTATAAGTATTTTTTATTAATATGGATTGAATTAACAGCTATTAGTATAGCAGCCAGTACTAAAGCTACTTCTATCACAGATTTGCATAAGCTTTTTAAGTTCTCTGAAAACTCGTCACTAACAACGAAAAATCGTTGTGTTAGTGAGACTACAAAATGTTACTTAAACGTGACTTATATGTATATGAAATGAAAAAATTTAAAATTTGTTATTATATAAAGATTTTATCTAAAAAAGTTTTTCCTTACATCATTAGTATGTAAATCGTACGAATCATTAGTATTTATTTAAAATTAATCAAAGTATAGTAAGTTCAACGAGCAGATTAAATTTTACAGTATAATGGATTATGGGCAAAATAATCCACTATTGATAATTTTAATCGTCAAACATAATTTCAGCGACTTTTATCCAAAGTTACATCTATTTTAAAGATGTACATCAGATTTATCCATTAGCACTTTTGAAAATTCCGAATTTCTTAGTGAAATATTTTTATTTATATTTAAGACTGGCTGTGCCCGGGACTTCGTACGCGTGGAATAGTGACTTTGGTCATCATTTTTTTAGATATAAATCGTCGTTTGGGTATTTAAATGTTCAACGTAATTCTTTTAATTGGCATAAATTTTTTACTTATGAATCGATTGACATGAAACAAACACTAAATGTTATGTGAAGCTTATCATAATATACTAGCGAAAACCGCATCTAAATCGGACAAGCCGTTTTTGAAATTAGCGTGCACAAAAATAATAAAAACATTTTTATTACATGCATTTATATTTATTATATTAATAATCTTTACGTAAAATCTGCAAGCGGGTATTGAAAGAAGTTAAGCTTATATGCGGCAACTACACGCGCCCCAATTTATAATAATCAGTTTTGCGCAGATTATAATGATAGCGATTAACAGAAAATCTCTTATCATAGTTTACTTTCCACTTTCTAACACTGATAAGTAAAAATGACGATGATTAGTAGATCTAAAAAGACTGCACCGGTTATTATAAAAAAAATGATGAGCTATTCATTCAAATATATAGATACATTATTTTACTCGCCGAAGCTATCACATCTATACAAATAAATAAAATTGGAGTGTCTGTTCGTAATATTAAAATAACCGCTTTTTACTAAATGCATATGGATGTATACACGATACATATACCGAAATGACATTTATTAAAAATTTTTGACTGTCTGTCTGTCTGTTTGTCTGTCTGTCTATTGGTTCCGGCTAATCTTTGAAGCAGCTGGACTGATTTGGACGGCACTTTCATTGTCAGATAGCTGATGTAATAAGGAGTAACTTAGGCTACTTTTATTTTAGATTTTTTATTTTATTTTATAACTCCCCAAACTAAACAATAACTATTTTGTTAAATTTCATGCGGACGAGGTCGCGGGCATAGCTAATAAGGAATAAAAACTACAGAAGCCTCCTGAAGTTCGTAATAGAAGCTGTAATCGTAATTAAATATTCGATCAACCACGAAATCTCCTGTAGAATATTTTATGGGACCTTGTAAAACAATCTTATTTTTTTTTAATAAAATACGTACTAATTTATATTTTTATTTTAGATAATATATTAATATTACATATAATAATATATTAATATTTATACAATTTTAGATAATAGATAATACTAGCTGATTTGTCAGGCGTTTTCATGTCGTGCAAATTGTCGAGAAGGAGAAGAAACATTAACTAGAAAAAAATATCTGGATAGGAATACCCTAAACATCTAGTGGTCTGAATAATACTTTACGACTTATTTTCATATCAAATAACAAAAAATGTCATAAAAATCGATTCAGCTGTTTCAGAGGAGTGACTACAAACAATGTGAGACGAAAATTTTGTGTCTATTAGATCATATTATAGAAGTACCGTTTGACTTCGCATAACCGATGTATTAAACAATATCTTTAATTCTAAAAGGTCTTATCAAAACTGCTTACATTTTTAAATTTTGCATATATGCAATATCTGCCTCTTTGACCCTAATATCATGTTGCGAATTGATAGCGACGCAAAATTTTTATGTTTTTTTTTTAAATACTCATATAAGATCTTTTTTATTCATGCATATTATTAATTGCATTTTAAAATATTGTAATGATTTTGAACTTTATACCAGCAATGTATTTTCTCGTGAATATATCGATTTTTTATTGAATTATTCTTAATACAAATCTTATCCTGACAATAAGGGACACAGCAAAAAAGTATCTGATTTGGTGAGGCAGTCGTACAGACATTTGGATAATTTATATATTGTTCGTTGACGTTTAAAATTATCAAATGTGTTATGAAGTTGTTAAGTCTGTTTGAACTTTCAATTGAGTACATTTTCCACGGATTAATTTTTCCCATAATCCATTTCACTGTAAAATTTAATCTGGTCAGCGAACTCACTATCACCGATTTGCAGAAGCTTTTATTCATAAAACGTATACTTTGATTAATTTTAAATACATTCTAATGATGTAAGGAAGAAAGTTTTTTAAATTTGTTATTGATAACCAACCAAAGCCAACTAATTTTGATATTTTAATTGGATATAAATATAAGTCACGTTTAAGCCAAATTTCGTAGTGTCACTAACAACGATTTTTCTTAAATTTGTTGTGTTAGTGACAAGCTTTTAGGGGGTTAAAAATTTATAATATTTATACTTTTTTACAATCGTAGCAATGGCCTGAGTACTGGCTGCTATATTACGAGTAGTAGCTGTTAATTAAATCTTCGTTTATAACAAATATTCACAATTTTTTGTTATGAACGTTGTGGGCCTTTGCGTTATATTTGTTTCTCGACTCTGGAGACGGGATTCTTTTACTCTAGGGCTTCCATTTGATTTAAAGTATTTCTGTTTATTATTTCTTATTATTGGGAACATAGTATCTACAGCAAAACTACGAAATTTGGGATATGATAATTGATAAGAGAGTAACTAAAAATAAATCTTATTTTAGCAGCTCTCATCAAAACGAAAAATATATGTAGCTAGAAAAATAATTTTTACGTTAACTACAATGTTTCTCCTTTTCCCTCTTCCAGCATTTGTTGATAAGTAGTTTGTAAAGTTTGATTAATAATTATGTACGATCATGTTTAAGATAAAAATTAAAAACCTATCCTTTTTTACTATCGAAATTGATAGCGAATATTAGGAAAACTATAAACTATTCACACAGTGCACTGTTAAACTGTTCACTGTTTTTGCTGCACTGTTTATCACATAAATTGTATCTTTTTTCTGTAAATAAATAAATAAATATTAATAAAATATGTAAAAAAAAATATTTGTAAAAAAAAACCTTCTACGTTACGCTAAGGCCATCATTGCATGTAGGCCAAATATTTTAAGTAAATATTTGGCCTACATGCAATGATGGCCTTAGGTATTTTATTTTATACAAGTGTCAATAGATAAAGGATAAGCCGCCATTAAGTATTTGCTTAGTGATATATACATATTTGAGATATAAAAATGTATGTACAACAATTCCGTAGGCACTGTTTTTTGATGTAAGTGACCGCTCGAAAGGTTGTCACTGAGGTTATCCCGTATGTTATCGCTGCCGGTCCGCACTGTGTCAATTTTCCAATTTTAGTTCCCGATAATTAAATGAAACATTTTTTTTCTGATTTTTTCGGAACAGTTATCTGTCCAGTTTATCGTGAGTGACCCAACCCAACTTGCACAACGGTATATTGATAACGCCAATTCGCTTCTTATATACAACGTTGTAACAACAAATCAAATGTCAATTATTGTATTCTTCACAATTATCATTAACCTACATAATTATCGAAACAATTTCTTTACAGAAAACATTTCTTTACCGCGATATTCATATCTTGTTGGCATACAAGTCTTACTATTAAAACTTTTGAAGTAGACTACAGGAAGGAAATATCCTGCTTAAAATCTGGAGTAGCCCGACTGGGTAAGCACCTTCCAGAAGAATACAGCTTAATAATCTGATATCAGGTAGTGTTGTATTCCTGTGTTGTGTAAGATGGCCAGAGCTCCATGGTCGGAGGGTAGTGTCGGCAACGCGCTTATGATGCGTCTGGCGTTGCTGGCATCTATATCGATAATTGCTTACCTGGTGGACCGTATGCTTGTATGTCGACCAAGTCATATAAAAAAAGCTTTATATTTAAATTCATATCTATTTTTTACTTTACAAAATAGATATCAGTGTTAGGCGTGACGCAATGTACATAGATATCAAGTTTCCGGTTTTACGGCGACAGTTCAGCTGTGCGAAGATTTTAAAGTAACTCTATTAAATATAGTAAACACTTTAAGAATTGAATTAGACACGGTACATAGGCCAAAATAACATTTTTTACGTTTTTTGTCTGTCTGTCTGTCTGTTTGTTCCGATTAATTTCTGAAATGGCTCGACCGATTTTAACGGGACTTTCACTGGCAGATAGCTGATGTAATAAGGAGTAACATTGAGGACTTTTATTTTAGAAATCAATTAATCTAAAGCTCTGCGAACTGAATTGAACTTTTTTAATAAACTTTTTTGTTGCGGACGAAGTCGCGGGCACAGCTAGTATATAATAATTTTATAAAACAAACGTATACCTACTCTGTAATCCATTTAATAAACTTTACCATAAGTTAGCACATACAAAACTTTTTAGATGCTCAACTTATACAAACTGTTTTTTTATTTTTTTATTTTTAACGTCATTAATATTCCTGCACATAAATGAGCCTAATGAGCGAATTCTTTACTTAATATGCTGCGTAAAACAAAGATAAGTTGTGATAACTTCGTCGGCCTATTTTGATATCAGCTTACTTAATCGGAGTGCGGATCTATTTATAAGGTGCATTGTATGTAACGAAATAATTTGAATTGATTCCTGAAGAGGAACAAAGAGACATATATATTGAATATATAGTTGTATAAATACTTTAGAAGTACATAAGTGTATGACATATATAATATATGACAATAATAATAGGTAAATAAATATACATACCTATACAAGTACAACAGAAACTAATGCACATGTGTTGATATATATATATACACTGTACAAGTTATTTTAAATTACATTTATATACCGAACTAATATTAAGTTTTTAAATCCATAGAATTCTCTAGAATATAAAATATATATTAACTTAAAATGAACAATAATTAAAGTTACTTAAATAACTGTCACTATAACAATACTCTAGCCAGTGTTAATTGTTTTTTAATCATTGTTTTGATGTCATATCCATAATAATTAATTTACATTATTCTCCTGATTTATTTAAAGAAGAAAAAGATAATAACACTATTTCACATAAAACTATTTCACTTACAATGTGTATAGTAAAAATTTTAAAGTTTATATTTTAGCAAACCGTGATGTACTTCATAAATTTTTTCTTTATTATATATGACAGTGATCTCTGAAATTAAATAATGCGTTACGAGAATGGTGTAGGAATGTTCTCGAAAGTATGGTCTACAAATACGTCCTGTAAATTGAAACTCATTATCTTATATAAATAAAAATGAGTGTTGCTAAGCGCCATAACTCGAGAATGGCTTGACCATTCAACTAATTTGTTTTTGTATGTTCCTTAAGGCCCACGGAAGGTTTCAATATTAAAAAAAAAAAAAAATTAATATTAACTTTTGACAGTAGGAAGTCTGTCCAGGCAGCTAGTAGAAAATAAAAATTAGTCTAATACAAATTGTGGATACGAGATATATTGACATTCGTAGATTGTTTTTTATTGTAACATATTTACAATTGGAAAAAACTAAACAAACCCGACTAAAAACCTTACATATATACATTACTCACATACACTTAAAAAACAAACAATATTTAAAATTCGAAAATGAAATGTAACGGATGTAAAACATATTTTCAGGTCTGTGGAATCATCCAGAAGTGTTATGTTAATAAATATATACACATATGGTATTAAATTTGAAAAGTTAACAATGTGTGCTTTATAAAAAAATGACCTTGACTTTGCGTCTTGAGCCCGAACAAACACATAGTGAATATTAAAATATTCAGCCTGAATGTCTCACGATAACGATAATATACGCGACTATATTTACATTAGGTGACACGATCACTAATCTTAGGTCAAGATAAATGCGAATCATTCAACCGGATAGACCATCGGCTTTAGTTACAAAGTAATTTAAAAAAATCTTCGTAGACAACTGAACTAAAATATTGGGATTAAATTGGCAAGCTGTTACACGTTTTATATAAAAATAAAACTATCTTCGTATACAGTCTAGTCGAATCAACATAATTACAAGAGTAAGTACAAGAGAAACTATTAATATTACCTATATGTACGTATCTATAATATACACATAAATTTTACTAGTTTTTTTTAAAGAATATGTCGCTGGTCGCGTTGAATATTTCAAAGTTGGTATTGTATTATAATAAAATATATAAATGTACTAACATAATACATAAATTATAATATGTATTTTAGTAAATTTGTTCTTTTTAGTGTGTGGTTGTCGTTTGTTACGTTTCATTTCAAATTTAGAATCGAATTGTAATATGTAATTAATTACATAATTTATACATATAAAATTATGTAATAAATAAGTGCTATCCAAATTAGTTTGTATCACGAAGTAAGAAATAAATCGACGTTCAATCCGGTGAAATGAACGAATATATGTATGTAAGCATTTTCAATTAAAATGCGGTATTACCCGATACCGACGGATATAGGGTATTGCTGAGAGAATTAAATTTTAAAAGATTTATTATTTTGACTTCGATCAGTGTTGTGCATTTGTTTGCAATTTAAGCCTCAGTTAAAGTCGAGAGCAAATACTTAATATAGGTACATAAATATGTTGATTTTATACAGAAACTTTTTTTTTTCATTTGAGCAAAAAAAGTCGTTACATGTTCAATATTAACTACTAAAGGCATCAGTTTAAGGCAGTGCGTAGCAACTGACTTTGCTAGTAATCGTGGCTTAGAACCCCATCACCCAAAACATTACGAATGTTTATATAAGCCATACTGATAGTATTCTGTCTTATATGTGTTTTCCAGAAATCTTAAATAAGATTTCATCTCACGGGAACTATCCTATTTTACATTTTTAAAATATGTTTTTAGATAAATAATCTAATATTATAATGTTTGTTTCATATTTTTAAATAAAAGACGATTTAACGTACCTTATTAGAGACAAAACAAAATATTTTGCGTCACGACTTTTTGTCAACAATGTAACACTTATGTAATTGTTTATGGTTACTTAAAATTATGACATTATTATAGCTTTTTCACTTTGTCAGCAATTAGAACCTCAGTTTGAGCGACAATAGTGTTTATTTTGTGTTAAATTTCAAAATTTAGTCTGTAATAACAAATTATTAACCTGCTATTAAGTGTTTAGAAGTAGGTAATTATTACTAGAGTTCAACTTTATCACACGAATGTTTCATAATCTTAGATCAATTAGCATATACCAATACGTATTGTTTACTAATCTTTGTTAAGTGAGGCTTAGATTGAATGTCAATTAAAAATAACGAATTTGATTAAATAAAGACTACATTTTTCCAATACTTTAAGTTTAAATTCTCTGACTAGCCCGTTGGCGCAGCTTATAGTGACACTGCTTTCTGCTCTGGGGTTTGTGGGTTCGATTGCCACCCTGAGTCTGGGTGTAATATATATATTTACTAGCTGACCTGGCAAACTTCGTATCACCTTATTTTTTTCTGAAATATAATAATAACATAATATATCAAAATAAAATATAGCCTATCTTTTAAGTTGGATCGAACTGCACATGGTGTGCGAATTTTATTATAATCGGTTAAGTGGTTTAGGAGTCCATTGAGGACAAACATTGTGACACGAGATTTATATATATTAAGATTTATGAATGTGATATTTATATGTATGTTTAACGAAAAAATATAGCTATACCTGTTGGTTGTTACCTATAACACAAGCATTAAGTTGCTTACTTTAGGAACAGACGACCGTTTGTGTATGTTATAGATATTTACTTATTATTATTATTTATATGTAAAAAAAATAATTGAATTCATGTAGCTCCTAGTAGATTTTTATTCAGCTTTAGAAGAGGCCTTGTTCGAAGCAAACACGTCGTTAAGTGCTAATTAGGGAATAAACAAATTCGTGGAAATCACTAAATAAACATATTACATAATGAATGCTCTCGCAAGATATCAAAAATAGATTGAGATTTTACTTTATTAAATCTTGTTCCATTAATCTTAAAACTTGTATCTGGCTAGTGCTATTTCGATCGTATTTTTAATCTATTCCGTCTTTATTATAAAAATAAAAATCTTCCAAATATAAATCCTCGAAACAACTATAGATAGGTATATATTTGTATGTTTATATATAGAATACATTTTGACTCATGCAAAAAGTAGCAGCTGAATTGCTATGACATGTTGATTTTTATATTTTATTTGCACAAACACAAATTTGCGTTAAGTAAAATCGTTTAAGCGATATCGTTGCCTCCATGAAAAATTTGGTTATGATTACACGTTTTTGAATGATTGATAACGCTTTATTTATACTTCATATCCTTTATTTATGTAGCCTAAATATATGTATTTATACTATAAATAGACACTCGCTTTATCCGTGCGAATAATCCGCACTAAATAAGTATAATAATTATCATTTTACAAAATAACAAAAAAGTATTTATACGTGAATGATTTGAAACTGAAAAAAAAATACCGACCGTCTATCATGTTGACATTGTTTCAAAATCAAAGCCGTCAAACATATAATTTTAATAATTAATTAATTTACAAAATCAAAAGAAATAATGCATTTTTTTAGTTATTGATGCCGCTAGAGCAAGCGATTATCTAGAAGATGATTTATGTGGAGTAATTGTGTTTTTTTTTTGGAGGTAAACATCAAGGTTATGTGACCTTAGCGTATTTGATATATATGATGAAAAAATAATAATAGCAACAAATTATACAAGCAACACCGTATGGTTTGGCATAAGGATATTGGTAAAAAAACAACTTAAAAATGGTCCGGTTTGCCACATTTTAAGTGTTTCGTTATATATACTATAACATAATATTTTTCCGATTGAGTTTTCATGAAATATATAAAATTTATTTTGATTGAAAATAGATAAACCTTTCATTCAAAAGTTACAAGCTTTTTCTCCATAGACCCACAATCATAACCTTATTTAAAGTCACATACAGATACGGTTGAATTGTGTAATGTGCAACTTAGAGCATTTTCGCTATCTCGTCTTTGATATCAAAATGCATGTTGCACTAAATACACAAATATACATATTACAATTAATTATGGTTCTTATGCGAGAACAATACGAAATAAATTTGCATGTTCAATTTGAGGCACGTGCATTTTTTGCTTGCTTAAAAGTAGTGTCGCAATGTAACTGTATTTTCGTCGGACATTTTGATGTGCAGTTTAGAAAACCTTAGAATAAAATGTATTGCATCTCGGAAATTCCTATCAAATTTAACATTATCAAGTTAACATTTGTTTCAAAGCGTATGCTATAATATTTCTTGTGATTTTTTTTTATTATTCTTTGATAGAAAGCTTGTCCTGAACGACAACGAATATCTATCACAAAAAGCCCTCAATCGCCCGAATTGGTCCAGTCGTTTTGCAATTAATGTTCACGAAATATATTTCGGCGTTTTTATTTATATAAAAGATATAATTTTAACTTAATTAATACCAACTAAAAACAATCTACATTTCACGCGTTGGTTATCCCTAAAATTGCAATGTAAAGCTTGGCGACTCTAACTGTGACATCCCAATGCTTCTTGGAATCCCTGTATACATAAACAGTCGCGTTGAGAACCAGTTTTTATTTATCTTATCAGTTGGTGCAGTTTCATCGAGTTTTATGTTGAGGTCTCTTTAGCGTAGGCGATGCTGAACACGCAATAGTAATGCATCGTAAGATAATGTTAGTCCGATTTCTGGGTAGGATGTTCTGAGTCACGGCTGCTCTGACCGCAAGGCAGGATTACTGGTTGTTAAAGTTAGTTAGGTTAGTTCATAAAATAGTCACTTAACTAATACTTACTTGTAATAGTTTTGGTAATAATAACGTAAGTTTTAATGAGGCGAATACAATTTATAATAAATAGCTTAATTAAAATAAAATAAAAGTTGACTGTTATAAAAGTTTTAGCATCAAATGTATTATTCAATTATAAATACGCAATGTTCTTGAGAAGTTAGACTTCTTTATTGAATATCATCATACTTATTAGATATTAGAAGCTTCTTTGCATTGTCTTAATTAAAATATGCTTTCAGAAATCGCTCCGGAAATGCGACAGATATGTAGAGTCGAATTACGATCATCTGATTTTTCTCAACTTGTTATTAGTCTAATTCAAAACTTATAATTAGGTTTTATTGGGTTGTAGGTTTTATTGGGTTGTAGGTAGGGTAAAGAAATGCCAAAGACGATGTTGTGTGATTGACTATGCAATGTTACGATAAAACATAAAACGCTGTCTCTTAACGTACATACATACCCGAAGCTACCTCGTTCAGTACGAAAATCTAACTAATTTTGAAGGTCTTTACAGTAAGTGAAAAGTTTGGTTTATAGGTACTAACGATTCACTAGATACAAAAAATAATGAACTATATTTTGCTAACCACAGTGAGGATAAATATTCTTTACCCTCTGATTAATAGGAATACAATTTAAGGATAACCATCACGCTGGATGACCACGAAATGGGATACATTGTTTTAAATTTTATCTCAAGACACGGATGCCTGCTCACGATGTGCTCCTTAGTATCTAAACACGAAAAAGATAAAAATTTAACGCTAAAATTTTTAATTCGTCCATCCGATCATAATATACAATACGGCACGTGTACCATCATAATTTGTTTTTACGAAAAAAAAAAGATATATTCAGTGAGAAGATACATAAACAATGTATTCTTCTAAATTGCACTAAAATTCATTGTGAAACGTTTGACATTTTGGCAACGGTTATTGAAACCGCACATTCTTTCTATTTTCGAATTGTTCGTTAATATATATTTGTTATTATTTTTAGAGTGATGCATTTTTTGTCATTAGTCTAACTTTTAAATATAAATCTCATATACGGAGATAGATATTTATATTATACTAGAACAATTCTTTTAATACGTAACGAGACTCTAAATTCAGAATCAAAAATTCCTTAATTCAAGCAGACTACAAAAGCACTTTTAAATTGTCATTTTACGAGGTAAAATCATAACAGTTTTTGATAAATTAATTAAAAATTATAGTATTATGATATTAAAAAAAATGTTTAAATTAATTAAAGTTAATATGGAATAAATAACCCAGAAAATAGATTCTTCATAGACGAATCGGGAAAAACTAAGCAGTTAATTAAAAAAAAAAGACGAGTTTGCTTTAGACCACACGATTGAAACGTAACTATTTCTTTTTCTATCTTCACTAACTTATGTCTCCCTTTCTACTTCCGTTCGTCTCGCCCGGTCACACTTTTCGTAACGCTCTCGTCACTCATTCACCAGCTTACTCCCCAAGTTGAGCGTGCGTAAAAAGGATTTACTTTAAAAATGTCAATCAGACACGTTGCGACGCGACATAACATGACAGCGCCATGCTTTCAGCGATGAGAATCAATGCGACAATGTAGAACAGCTTAAGACAGGTGTAATAATTTGATACCTTCACATAGAGTCGGGTAGAGTTTGATTTGGGACGACAAGTGAGTTATATCCAAAACGGTAGTAGAAATCAATATCCGAATTGATAATAATATTCTACAAATATATTGTATATGCAAGAGTGTGAACAGTATATTGCTTGTTAACTACAAAGTATGACGATACAAACTAAGTAGCGTATTATAATTAATGTTAATAAAAGAAAACTTAATGTTTAAAGAATTAAGTATATTATAAGACAGTGAACTTTACAATTAATGAGTCATCACTTATGAGATCATTTATGTTTTTGTGCAGTTAGAATACAGTCTATTCTTGTAACAAACATTTAAATAAATAAAACAATGTAACATTGTAACGTATCTATTTAATATTATAAAATAACTAGCTGACCCCGCAAACGTTGTTTTGCCATATATGTAATTAACCCCCTTAATCCCCCCATACAACTTAGGGGTATGAAAAATAGATGTTGGCCGATTCTCAGACCTACCAGATATGCACACAAAATTTTATAAAAATCGGTCCAATCGGTTTTGGAGGAGTATTGTAAATAAAATTGTGACACGAGAATTTTATATATAAGATGATGACTTTATAAATCGATTAATAATAAAAAAAATCGAACTTTATTTTAAACTAAAAAGTTTATTATAAAAAAATCGAAGTTTATTTTCCTCACAATTATTATTAGTACCTGGGTGACCGAGCTAAGCTCGGTATTTTTAGTAAATCGTGAAGGATTAGTAGTAGAAGAGAGAGTTAAAATGATTCGCTGCCGGTTTGGATGAAGTCTTTTTTAACCGACTTCAAAAAGGGAGGAGGTTACTCAATTCGGCTGAAGAAAACTCAATATGTATATATCGCACCTTCGGTGCAACATAGTCACAATTCAAGACACTTTTTTTGTTATGTCTTTTATTAGGACTTTTTGATAATTTAATATAAGATTTTTAAACTATAGCAAAGAAAGTAAACTATTAATTTTATAAAGATTTCATACCTACTATAAATAGTAATCCAGAAATGAGGATGTAAAAGTGAAAAAATAAAAATAAAATGTCCTCTCCTGTAAAATTAAGAAATGAGCTGTTTTGACTTTGTTGCACCGAAGGTGGCGATATAAACATACATACATACATCACTATCACTACATAGTATAAAACAAAGTCGCTTTCTCTGTCCCTATGTCCCTATATATGCTTAAATCTTTGAAACTACGCAACGGATTTTGATGCGGTTTTTTTTAATATAATAATATCCATTAAATAGTGGAGAAATACTGTCATTTTCGAGGTTTCTAATGTGATGTCGTAAATGATTAAATTTTTTCCGCTTACATTGCAAACGCAACCTGAACCCTACGAGATTTATCGAAATAATGTACTACGTATTATACACATTGAAAAGTTTTACAGGAAACTCCGCTATGGTATATGTCTATCTCTTATGGATATCCCACAATAACATTTTTTTTGTCATTTACTTTTTACGACAAATAATGGCTAATTTTAACCAATACAGCATTAATCCTTATCTAATTAAATACCTTAAATACATTGTTGATTTAATATAGATCTATATATGGCCCTTTACAGCATATGATTTAAATGAATATTTTTGAAGATATTATAGATATAAAAAATTGCGGTACGTAGCGTTTGCGGCAGTTCCGGCCGGCTTTTACTCTAAAGTTAACGCGTGCGGGCCACGGGCAGTAATGAATAAATCAAAACTACTGGATCGATTTTAATCATTTTTTCAGTGAATGACATAGGCTATAATTATATTTTATACTCGTGCGAAGCCGGAGCGGGTCGCTAGTATATATATATTTTAATATATGTTCGGGAAGAAAGTTGTAGATTCCTGTCTGTTACCATGTCTGTCATATGGAGCACAGACTTGGGTTTTCCATGAGAGAACTAAACATAAAATTCGTTCATGTCAGCGTGCTATAGAAAGAAGTATGTTAGGAATTAAGCTTAGCGATAGAATCAAGAGCGAAGATATTCGTAAGAAAACAAAATTAATAAACGCAGAATGTCACGCACAACAGCTCAAATGGAGATGGGCTGGTCACATCGCCCGTAGTACAGACAAGAGATGGACTAAACGAGTCACTAAATGGAAGGGACCCAGTGGAAAAAGGAACAGAGGAAGACCTAAAGATCGATGGGTCGATGAAATTAAAAACATAGCCGGTGAAGATTGGATGACGAAGGCGGCCAATCGAAAAATATGGAAACAGTTGGAGGAGGCCTATATCCAGAGAGGAGCCATGCCCTAAACACACCTTTTTGTCTTTTTTTCGTTAATTTTTAATTGAACCCAATGTAATGTGCATGGAAATAAAAAAGGCTTTATTATTATTATTATTATTATATGTTCGGGGATAACTGTGTCGTTTATGAAAAGATTTTGATAATTCTTTTTTTGGTGGAAAGGAGATATCCCTGGTGTGGTAGCATGATAAGGAAACCAGGATGATGGGATCCTAGAGAAATCGAGGGAAACTCTCGAAAATCCACATAACTTTACATTAACTACATAATACTTAACATACTACTGATTTTGATGATTTTTAACTTAATCGAAAGCCGATGTTTATCATGTGGTCATATTTTATCGAAATCTGATTACAACTTTTGGAGTAATCTTTGATAATGCGTATTTCTTGACTATTTTTTCGTGTACCTACATTGTAATACTTGTCGATGTAATTGAAGTCGATTTTTTTTCGTTTGCCAGCAAACACAGTTATTAATAATGAATTAACGCAAAATAAAAATAAAAAATAACGATAAATTAAAAATTGATAAAAAATACACAATTACAAGATTGATAGTAATTGCTTCTCAAAAACTGACAGGTGCTCCAACAAATCGTGTTTTTTTTTGAAAATTATATTTACACACGACGAATTACATATTTATAAAATATGAATAATATTTTTTTTTTACCGACAATAATAAAAAATATAAAAAATCAATAATAATAAATAATTAAAAAATAATAATGATAAAATATGAATAATGTTTTTCGATTTACCGACATAATAATAAAAAATAAGAACAGCCTATTTAAATAAAAAATAACCAGTGCAATTAGAAAAAGAAAAAGAAAAAATAATTGAATAGGGACATGGGGATTTGAACCATGATCTTCTCGGTTGATCCCGGTCGACCGATTTCCCACCGAGCTATTGCACTTAAATTGACAAATGCGAAATTTACCTTCGTATTCTAACGATATTTTTTTCACTCCCTAAAAACAGGGATAAAACGACATTTTCTGAAAATGAATCCTAGCTAGATAGATTTATCTCCCCCGAAACCTCCTATATACTAAATTTTATGAAAATCGTTGGAGCCGTTTCCGAGATCCAAATTATATATATATATACAAGAATTGCTCGTTTAATAGTATAAGATTTAATAATTGTTACGATCAGCCTTTTTTTATCGAGGATCGATGTCAAACGATTCGAAGTGTATGTACCGTCTGAATGGGCCAGTCAAAACATGTTATGTACGGCAAACAGATTATTTGGAAGCTCTATTTTGCGGGTGATTGGAGCGTGTGCGATAAAAAAAAATCATTTTTTAAGAGTTGAGCTACTAGATATTTTAGAATGAAAATATTTTTAGCATTTGTAAAACTCACCTATTGAATGCTAAAATGTTAAATTTATTGTGTGTTTTGTATATTTACAAAGAATATAAATTAAAATCATTATGTATTTATATTTGATGATTACATTGTCTGTTTTCATTATAACTAGACATAAAGTTCCAAATAACAAAGCTCACACAATTCTCTTTCTTTATTTCATATTAATAGTAAAATGCTACTCATTAATATACAAAAAAAGTATCACAATCAAAAATATTCTATTAAATAAGTTTCAATGATAAAATCAACCTGTTCTAAATATGTTTTATATCTTTTCACGTGTTAAAAATAAACTTAATACCTTTACATTTAAAGCTCAGTTAAAGGGTCGCTTTTAATGTATTTTTTTATACATAAGAACTCATGGAACTAATTTGTTCAAGTACCTACATCGTCTGTTCAAGTTACCAATCATCCCAATCAATTACGACAGCCCTGAGCTCGTTTTTAAACTGTTTAAATTTGATTTATACGACACGGTTATGAAAATATCGCGCCATGTGATTGTTCGTTTCATACATTTTAATTCGGTAGGTCAAATGCCCTATTAATTTAATATACGAGACAATATGACTCAACGACTATTCGAGATGTCTGTACGAGAATTAGATTGCGCCTTTATGAGATGCAGCGACACTTATATATTCCTACCTAGACCTAGTCATTTCAACGGTAATTCAGCGATGGATATTGTTATTTATAAATAATATGGGAATGGATTTAAAAAAGGTGTGCGTTGTTAGGAAAATTACTCTTTTTAAATCAAGAAATTTTCAGACTTATAATAGCACTACAAAATTACAATATAGAAAATAAATATATTTATTAGTATAGATTATAATTAATTTCTAATTAAACACCTCTATAATGATATCCGATTTGTTATATCAGAAGGGTGCTTCCACTTTCTTATCGACTTGTTAATATGACAACAAATGTCCTCATATTTATTTATTAATCATAATAGTAGTTCAGAGATTAATTATAGATAAAACGAATACAGCAAAACTATATGAATTGTGTACTAATTAATATAAACTGTAATTTAATGATGTATATTATATGTACTTTACTAGTGTTCGATAGTACATTTAATTCCCTAAGAAGATGACTACGAGTATATTAGAGGCACGACGGAAGCGTTTTCGTTGGACCGAAAAGATTTCAACTTAGTGGTGATTGTAATACTTTGATAGCGGGGCTTACTTGAAAAATATGAGTATAATTTGGTATGCGGTGAAGTGTCGAGAGGGCGTCATTGTCGGTCGAGACAAAACCCGGTCGGATCGGGGGCTAATTGAGCGAAGAATGGCCGCCACCCTCTTAGTATTCTGTCCGGCGTGGCCCGAGAAGCCGAGCGTTTGGAACATCAATCTCAATACGGCGAGGATGACGGCGCGGCGGAAAGCGTGCACGCGGACAAGGAACCCCTCTTAGCGCCTTGACCGCTGCTCAACTACGGGACACTTTGATTGATCCTTTTATAGTCGATACTGTTATTGTACAACTGACGAGCTATTATGTCTGCCAATCTTATCTATATAGGATGTCTAAATGACACTATTAAAATGTCCGTTTCATGCTATACAATTTCATTACATAAACTATTAAAATTTATTTTAATTGTGTTTTCTATACTTGATAACGAATTGTACTATTTTTGTAACATTTAGATTTAGATTCGACAAGTGACAACATCAAACTTGCAAAATATTATTAAAATCGCTTGACCGTTGATCCCGGGTTGTCCGTTGAATAACAATAGGAAAGCCATTTTGGGTGCTCCAGATGACACGAACATGCCATTAACGTATGAATTTATGTATTACATGTGAACCTTTTCTCAACAATTCCCAACATCTACCGATTCACTTCAATTTAACAATGTTTAATAAAATTATACATCTATATTTATGCTAATACGATAACGGAGTTTTTTAAAAGACGCTTGCAAAATTTCCAGACGGCCTTAAATTGGAAACTGCATCTTCCAAAAGAATTTTTAGTATATCGTAAACTATTTGATATTACATTTTGATGCTTGTAAATGCATTCCTAGACATGGATTTAGGTAACAATTTGTTTAGGTATTTTAGTTTTACATCTATACAAATAAATTAAATTGGTCTTTTTAAAATTTTTGTCTGTCTGTCTATCTGTTTGTTTGTTCCAACTAATCTCTGAAACGGCTGGACTGATTTTAACGAGACTTCTACTGGCAGATAGCTGATGTAATAAAAAGTAACTTAGGCTACTCTTACTTTAGAAGTTTATTTATTTTTATTTATAACTAATAATAAATTTTGTTAAATTCCACGCAGACGAAATCGCGGGCACAGCTAGTATTAAGTATATTTGTCAGAAAATAGTTCCAAGCTTATCTGTACCTACGTCTACCTACGTAGACGAAGGTTTTGTAAAAAACAAAATGTAGGAAAAGGCATTGTTTTTGAGGAAAAATTTCATAATTTTATAACACGCCGAGCGATCGGCGGCGGATTATACGCTGGCTATCAGGATCATGTATTTTTCATAATAAGGAATCTCTTTACCTAAGTGAATGAGGCATTAATAGCAATTTAAAATCACTGGTGACAAGAGGGCTGGTGCATTTTTTGCCCAGAGAATCAGCATAGCGATTAAACGGGGAAATGCTGCCAGCATTCTAAGTACAATTCCAGGCGGACATGATTTGTACGAAAACTATATGTAAATATTTAGTGTTTAATAAAATTTTGTCATTAAAAAAATTTAAAATTATTTTTATACTGACGTGTATGTAACACATTAATAGAAAATTTTCATACTAACGTTACAATTATAAAATAATGTTTATTAAACTATATCTCAAATTAGTATAAAATTATTATGTTTCTAATTTACAAATACATTTACTAGCAAACCTGATAAGAATAACAGTGGGTATTGTTGTTTCCTAAGAAAACAAATACAGAAATACCTGGAAACAATTCACACTAACAATATATTCATTAAATAATATTCAATTTACGTAAAGAAGCATATTAGAGAAAATAGTAATAAACATTGAATCATTAAACATCAGTAGGGAAAGTCGAAACAAAGGAATTTTTGTAGATCGAGTCTCCGAGACAATAATGACTTTAATATCTCGAAAAGTCAAAAAGGGATTACGGGAAGCGTTAACAATGACTTTCAAAGCTGTGGGTACCTATTTACTTTTCGCCGTTCGCATGGAGTGGCAGACAGTTCTCTCACTTACATACATTTCATGAGCTATTACACACCGCCCCACCGTGCAGATGGAATCTGAGATCTACATAAAGATGGTATAACATCATCTATCCATGATTATTGTCATTTGTTTTTTCTCATTTAAAAAGTTTCTAATTTTTTGTATATTTTATCACTTTATTAATTTATTTTGTAACCAAATTTGATCTGTTGTTATAATTGTATAATCAATGCACAAAATTAAACTAATGTAAATACTGTTAGCGTTTGATGTGTATTCTTTTTAGTACGATTATTATTATCTAAGTATAAGAAATAATTATTTTTTTTATATATTTAATTTTTATAATATAATAACAACCCTAATTCATCTCATGTTAATTGTGTTAAGTGCTATGCCTCAAAACGGCAATTTAGCCGGCCGCTTTTCGCTATGGCAACGTTCTTGTAACATTAACGGGTAAATTTCGTTATATATCGGCGAGACTTTTATTGTGTAAATATACTAGCTGACACCGCAAACGTTGTTTTGCTTTATATGTTATCAACCCCCCTTAATCCGGCCCCCTCATAACTTAGGGGTATGAAAAATAGACGATTCTCAGACTTACCCGATATGCACTCAAAATTTCATAACAATCGGTCCAGCCGCTTCGGTTTGTAAAGTTCGATATGGTAACTAACTTGTGACATGAGAATTTTATATATAAGAATAAACGTGTAAATATATAAAACGTGTCAGATTTACTCTAAATCAAATTGAAATAATTGTTCATAAAAAGAAAAACTTCCGTTATGGATTTTATTTATTAATTACTTAAAGTGGAGTCAATGAGGCAATAATGATATAATATTAAGAGCCATTTCACAAAAATCGGTAACAATCCGCGAAATTGTAATATTTTGACGTCGTTAATCTCAGTGTTGGATGCAATAATGTAATTTATATTCTTGAAATATAATAGAGCAACCTTTGTTGTAGTCCATAGTCAGATCAGAATTTTGATTTATATTATGTGTATAAAATTATTAACCTTTTCATCAGCCTCCTCCCTGGGTAAACGGTCGCAATGTATACTTTGAAGTCCTACTTTTCAATAACCTCTACGTTGAAACCATTTTAAAAAAATATCATAATATGTGGAATATAATTTTGTTGTCCACTATCATAGATTTTTATTCCATTTGTATCTCTATTAAACGATAAAAAAAATTTAAAGTTACGAATATTTTCCAAATAAGTACAATTTTAAAAGCGATATTTCTCTTAGAAAACTAAGAAATTTTAACGAACTATCTTCATCAAAGTAAACTTACATCATTAAGGAATACAAAAATAATAATTAAAAGATATAATTATTTTTAATACATTTTATATTAAATAATAAAAAGATAGTATATATTGCCACGCATCAAGCCCGGTAAATCAGTCGAGCGCTAGCGCTCTTAGAGGTAAGGTCCACGCCAAATTCTGCGCAGCCGTCTCTTTCGCTCACACGCGCCAAGCGCCTGTTGTTATAGCGGATAAAACGCATTTGATACTCTCATAATAAAATATAAATAAAATAAACATATTACGAAAATGACTGTAAAATAATATAATGATAATTTCTGTAAACAAATGTATAATTTAATTTTCTTTTCTCACACTATCAATACAAATAGGCATTTCAATCTGTTTGTCTTGTTATTTGTTAATTAATATGTTTGTCAGTGTCGATGTCATTAAATGCTTTTTTATTCATATCGTAAATATTAGATTCATTCGTAAACTGAAAAAACTAAATCAATTTAAAAAAATTGTTTCATAAAATTGATTTTTTAATTTTATTTTAAATTTATTGACTGTTGTTATATAACATACTTGAAATTTTTAACAAATTAATTATGTAAAAAACATTTTATACCATAGTTATAATTTTTATTATACATCAGAAAATGATCACGATGGTCTTTTGGTTGTCACACTATACGTACTAGCACAAAGATCGCGCGGCTCGTACGACTCGCGCGATGCGACCAAATTTACCTAAACTTGCAGAGCGTAAAATTGTGAAATGGCTCTTAAATTAGACTAGTTTCAGCAAATTCAAACAAGTAACTTGTTTATTTGGGTATAAACACATCAAACTTATATAATAGTAACAATTTAGTTCTAAGTTGTTATACATGTACTTATTACACGTAAAAAATATTTTTAAAGAAAATATATACACGATATTTATCTCAAATATTTAAACTTGAGCACATTTTATCCTTCGATTGTAGGGGACGAGGTAAGATGATAAGCTGAAAGTGCTCCAGATGGATTAATATTTCACTCGCAAAGGATTTGAGGGTGCAGTTGTACATAAGTCCTGTACATCCGTTACGATACTCTTTTAAAATCTTTTTTGTTGTGCTCTAGTTCTTTTGGACTTACACATAAGTATTTATATGTGATTATATTAAACATGATTTCTACAACATGGTTTATTTACATTTTTACAATTATAATAACTTAATTTTTATTTAGGAATTTTGTTGTGGTAACTAAATTTGTTAAATAAAGTTATTAAATTTATAAAAACGTAAAATGTATAAATACACTTTTTATTATTATTAAATTAAATAACGATTTGACCTTTTTTAATGTATAAATGATACAAATATTAGAATATATATACAGTATTAATTTTATTTACTATTCTGCAGAACGAAGCAATAGTAAAGTAAACGGTTTCGGTAGACTATAACCACTTTATTACATTTAGCTGCTTTAATTTAAATCCGCGCCAAAAGTTATGTCACGTATTTTCAATATTCCTCACGTTAGGCACAATCTTTACTATAACAAGAAATTACCGCAAAAAATATAAATAATATAAGTTATAAAAATGGAAATTCAAAATACCAATTTTATCAAGGAAGTTAAATTCTCGCAAATTTATATTTACTTGTGGTCGTCCAGTGGTCGAAATGCGATCATAATTAATTTAAATTATAAGTTTGAGCATTATTAAGGTTCTGTTGTCAAAGACTACGTATAGATACTTCTGTAATAACAAACAAAAGAGTATATGTATATATGCGTGTGTGTGCCAAATACATCGTAGTATTTTTTTATTGATTGATTTTATTTTTATGCGTAATAAAAAAAATATGAGTATTCTGCACTCCTTCTCTATATAACCTATAAGTGTGCGAAATTTCATACTCCTCTGTTCGCGCAATTTTCGTAAAGCCGTCATGTACAAAGTTTTTGCTTCACGTATTAATATATAGATGACAAAACGATAACTGACCTCATTGTATAATTGTATAAATATACATTGCCATAAAAGTATGTGGAATAAAGGACTGTTGTTCGTTTGTTTAGTTAATATTACTAATAAATTTTACATACAGCGAACGTTTTTTCCTTGACCAATGCCGAAAACTTGGTCGTTCCAAACTCAAAGTGTGTGTCATCTCTCGCCTTGTCTTGCAGTTATTAGCAAACGACATTATTAGTACCCTGAAAAAAAAGGTTATTAATTTAAAATAACTTCAAGTAAGTTTTGATGTATCGCCGTCGATAGGAGTGGAGTCTTGGGATGTGTTGGTTGTAAATTATATTAGTACAGGTGGAAATACTGGGTACATAAAATAAATAACTTATATATAAATATCATAATTACAACATACAATTTAAAATTACACTAACATAAAATTTAAAATTAACTTTGTAACTAGTAAATCATTAAGGTGCTTGACTGAGAGATAAATGATACACGTATTTTTACTACTTATTATCTATGAAGTTATCAGGAGAGTGGTACTCATAAATAAAAAGTTTTACTAAAGGATAAAGGAATGAAAAAATGGTGGGAAGCACTGAATGAACACAAAAAATATATTAAATTATATCAACACTTTAATATTAGTAATTGAGACTAAGTACGTTAAGTGTGTTCAATTTGTAAAAGCGTTTTTAGATATATAAACATAATATTTTTAAATTATTAATAAATGACTATGCGTTTTTATATTTCCGACGATGATAGAAATGCAATCGAAAAATCTCTTAATTTGATCCATCTTCAAAAAGTGTACGATAATAACTGTCATCAATCAACGTTAATGGACGAACTGCACTAAATTGTAGATCCCTTGATACAGCTGTTTGATTTTACATTTCATTCACTTTACGTATACACTTGTATATTTATCGATAGTTGTGTTTATCTGTTGCTCGCATCGTGTGACTTATTTTTAAAACAGTTTTCGAATGACATGAAAAAAAAATATATCCTTTACATTTGTAATTTGCGTCATTACTTGTTTTACACTGATCTCCAAATATATTTTATTTGTAAAATAATTTCCATTTTATTAATTAACTGGGTAACCCCAGTTTAACTAATAGTTACTTATGTAACTTCTCTTCGGTGACTCTCATGACAGGAGAAAAATAGTCAAAGCCCTTCGTTACTGCATAAGGCTACTCGTATTATAAGTTCTTTAGTAATAATTTAAAAATCGAGTACTAATTTAACTTGTACAAATATTTTTTACAAGTAGTTATGAGTATTTTTTGTATTGTGAAATATAGCTGTTATGGTTACCTGATATAACACAATATTTATAAATGAATAATTATGGATAATTCGGTAATAGGAAATTGTCTAATAAATTCGAATAAAGTACAATCAGCACAGATAAAAGGAACAAATCTTTCGGTGATAATATCAGCCAATTAACTTTAATTATTTTAAAAATTTACTATGCTGTAGTTGCAATCGATAGATTTTAAGTAATTAATTGATAAATAAATTTTCAAAAGTGTAAAAATCATGTTAATTTTCACGGAGAAATTAAATGACATTTTACTCTCTCCATAGCCGTTGCTATGAGACAACAAGTAAGTAGTTGCTAGAAGCCATAAGCGACTCTCGATGGTGACTTTAATATGAATGTTAAAATTTTAGTTTTTTTTGATAACTACCATACACGCGGATGTAATAAAATTTATCACACAAAAACATATCTACAAGTATATTGACCGAAAGGATAATAAACTTTAAAAGCAACAATTATTTATTTATAATTTTAATCATTTTATCGCGTTATTTATTTGATGTAAAAAAAGTTCGGTAATTTGGAATTTAATATATATCGAATATATCATAGTATTAAACACACGTCTAGCTAAATACATGTAATACACATAATACTGTATGTATATATTGCATATTGAGAATATAGAGAATGATTTCTGTCAAATTTACATTACATTTGACAGAAATCATTCTCTGGTTTCAACATTCTAAGCTAAAGAGTAAACTAGAGAATAAGAACGTAAATAAAAATATCTAACTTGAGTATACCTACATTAAACAACTTCTCGTTCTCAATATAAATATTTATTTAACGTATTTCACGTTAAATAACTCTTTGCCTCATCTAATTAAGTGTATAAATCCGACGTTTGTTTATACAAGATGAAGTGTGGATCAATGGAACAATCCAAGTATCTCGCTGAAATTCTTATGCAAAGCGTGCAGTCACAGCAATGTGAGGCTGCTACGGTGAAGGGAATGTTTAACAATTGTTTATGAGAAGAGCGCCGTGACAAAGGACCCTCGGGTGACGTTGTGTGAGCTTAAGATCTAGTTCTAAAAAAATGTCTGCGAGACTAACTCCACTACGCTCAAAATCTTAGAAAGAGGATGGACGTTTTATCTTACTAGGTTACTCTTGTTTATTAAGGTTAAAAGTTATATCGAAATGAAATGTTAATGTGTCGTTCGTTGATAAATAAAGACAGTGCGAAATATGTTGATAATTTCCGGTAATTATGTTAATAATTTTACCGATATATTGTCTAGTCATTAATAATAATACCTATTTGATTTGAGTCGTTTCCTTTTGATTCACAAAAACTTATAGATTGGATTTAAGAAATGATAAATGGTAATTTAGTTTTGATTGAGTATTACTATTTTTTACCTACTTATTTTTTTGTTATATGTACTCCTATAATAATTTATAGGTACCTATATTGTTTTTTGATTAGTTTACACATTTTACGTAAAATGTTTTTGACAATATATTAATATCACATTTGATTTTTATATTATAAGGAAGTAATGATCGTATTCGATTACGTTCTCATTAACTGTTAAAACTTAACTTCGCATGTAATTTGTTTAATTCGGTCGTTTATTAATGACGTTTCAGATTAAAGGTAATTTTAACAACAACACAATTTCATATTTATACCGTACTCTACTGTAGACTATATTTGTATACTACATAAAAACTGCCCCTTTATCTGTATCTGTTGTAACTGTAATATGTGGACAGACGAAATTTTCACAAAATTTGTAAATAATGTATAATTATAGTCACTGACATAAATAAATTTGAAATTTAAATGTCATTCTCCATATGACAAGTCCATATTATCGGCGTTTTAGCTCTATCCTATATATTTATACATCAAGGTTGCCTCCCTTTTTAGAAAAAGCTTTACAATGACTCCAGATAAATTATATATCATTTTATAGATAATTGCTTACTCTATCGGCTTTCCCAACTGAAAAAATATTATTGCTTTTGTTTTTGTAAATTAATTAATTATTAAAATTATATATATGACAGCTATAATTTTAAAACAACGTCAACATGATAGACTATTTTTTTTTTGTTCAAATACTTTTTTTTTGTAATTCTCTAAAGTGATAAATGTGAATAATTCGCACGGGTACTACTATAAAATGTAGGATTATTTATTATGCTGTAGTACGTAATTAAAATAAAATATATATTTATGTATACATGATTTAAAAAATAGTCACGAAAAGAACAAAATTCACGCCTCTTTGTTTTTATATTAAATGTCAGCTCGGTATATTTTTAATAACAAGCATTGGATTGATTCTATTATACGCTGACGTGTTGCACTTTTAACGTGTTCGTTAAAACAAGGATGGAGTATGCCATAAACTCAACGCACATTATTTATATTTTCTTTCATAAAGTCACATTTTAATGAAATAAAAACAGAAATGTATGTTATACTACCTAACGAAATATATTTTGGTTTTACATATTTGGTCTTTGAAGTAAAGTCATGAAGAGTTTCATCTGATTGCAAGCCTGTAATATCCCACTGCTTGGCATAGATCTCTTTCTCCATGTAGGAGAAGGATCATAGCTCAATACTACTACATACTCTGCTCTAATAATGCGTGTGCGCATGATATGATAGCAACTGGGACCGACAGCTTAACATGCTCTCCAAGGCACGGTGGGGAGACCCACAAATATTTATTTAAAATTCACGTAAGCAATACACTTATATCTCAATACAAGTGTTTTTGACAACTTACTGGGAAGACTCGGTGATAAATTGTAACAAAGGTTTTATATATATATATGTTTTTTTTTTTTTAATTACATATTCCTCCATTGCTACTTACATCGTTCGACACTAAAGTATATGTATGTTATACCAGAGCGTTGTCTGTGCTACATTTTTCAACATTTAGTTTACTATGTCAATGTGTGAGTGATTGAGGCTCTTTGGAACGAAAACAGCTTTATTAAATTTGTATATCGTAAATGGATTTACTAAAGTTTTGTGCAAAAAATTATATTCTGTAACATTACGTTTATGTATTTTATAAATAAATAATGTTAACTAAATTTGTACATAACTTGTAGTAATATCACGTACTACTATAGTTTAGATTTGAAATGACTGGCAGTCAAGTCGCAGTCACTTGTTATTATATCGTAATCATCTAATAATAGCTTTAATTTGCCTCAAAAAAAAAAAAAAAACATCAACACAATACAACAGAAAAAAGACCTTAAGCTTTTTTTGTGAAAATATAGTAAACACTGCATGCAGGCAAACTTTGAAGCAAATTAAACTATTGTTAGATAATTACCAAATTGTCATTACTGTGTAATGTATTAGCGTTTACGAAGTTTCGTTCATGTGTCGTAGTTTTGGGGTTCAGTGTGTAAATCTTTCACACAGGTTGGTTTTTTTTTAATATTTTTAAACCGTCTTAACTTAGTATTTATAGATGTTGTTCTGATATTCATACCATGAGAACCGGCAATAGTTAATAGAGAAATTACTCTATTCTGGATGATTTTTGAAGACGAAACTTACAACATATATTTACGTCCTTACTAAATACTTTTTATGGCGAAGTAAAAAAAAAAACAGTCAGCGTCGGACCACGTCCTAGTTTTACTAGGCAGACACAGGACTGTTGATCTATAGTAATAAAGAAAAATCGCCTGTGGTATTATTATAATGCATGAATGATTAACAAAAGGCACGGGCATTTTGAGCCCGTGGATCAAAATAAAAATAAAAAAACATATTTACGTCAACTATGATTATTGAATTAGATTTCAAACAATAGATTGTGCCTGAAGCTCGAAAAAGTACATGAAAGTTCAAAATTTTTAAAAATATGATTTCTATAACCCTTAAACATACAATTATTTCTCACTTACAGACCTTGTTTACAATTTCTTAGCTAAATACACAGATATTTTATCATTTTGCTACATCGAAAACTTATATCACAAGAAGTAAAGAGTTCCGATATAATTCCTTTAATCTTGTTTAATACTTTATAAATAAAATTTATATTCATCGATTAACCAGTGTAGTTGTATGAACGTAAGCATTAACGTAATCATTACGTCGTTATCTTTTTACAGATTTACTGTTGTGATTATGGCGCTATTTATAACCTTTAAACTATAATATACAAATATGCCTCATATGAGTAAATAAAATTCTCGTCGACCTTGGTCCATTTCAGATGAATTGACAGTCTTATTTTTTTTAAACTGCGCTAAAAATGGTATTCATCACGCAAATGTCTGAGGGGCACCTCTAAATGAGTCGCTAGAAAACACATTACCTCGCGACGTTAAATATTTTATGTTTTTGAAAAATAATATTCGAACGATAAAAAAAAATGTGCTCTTAATATAATTATAGTTTTAAAATTTGATCATAAAATACTTTGAAACATAGAAATATCACTGATCATATCAATCGATTCCTGAAAACCTTAAAATTTAATCAATTAAAAATAACACGAATTATACCAACTTGCAAATTCTTAAAGTATTTTTTAAATTAAGAAATAGTAACAAAAGTGGTGTAATTAGATATTAATTTTTTTTTTACAATTGGATATTTTTACGCTAAATTGTTATTTCTTTCTTATCATATTAAGTTTATAAATATTGGATCAATTAAAATACGAAACATATTACCAATTTAAAATTACCTGTAAATTTCTAATTATCAAATATTGACGTTTTAAGATAATGTCTCATTCCATGATTTATCTAACGCAAATATAAAATCAAATATAGAATTCCTATATTCAAGAAACTATAGCAGAAGAAACTAATCGTTTTGTTAGTGAACAATTAAATTTCGATGATGATTCGATCCACCCAGTCAAAAGTTCTGAGGTAACGCATATAAAAAAAGTACTGTCGAATTTAGAACCTCCTCCTTTTTTAGAAATCGGTTAATAAAGTGTTATTGTTTTAGATAATCGCTTATGGCGACATAAATGTGTTTTGCATTACTTATCTTAATATATATGTATAGCGTCTATATACACGTATTACGTTACACAAGATAAAGTAATGAATCACAGGAACAGTAACATACCTTTCAATGAACTAGCCTTTAAAGCTTTTGGAGATGTTAAACTTAAATATATATAATACGTTGTCATTTAGAAAAAAAGGCCCAATTCTTAAAATGTTGTTGTGATTTATAACTAAGTTGTTAATATATAACTACTCGGAGAATTTAATTAATTTTAACTTTTAAATGGTATTTTTTCTAAGAAAATAATCATATTATTTTGACAAGTTTGTATGTCACAGTTCAAAGTCGATTTATACGTATGTAGTAAGCGTCATCTTCGCTGTCATATGCCATAGTTCTTATGTCTTCAGCAATAGAGACTGCATCGTTTCGTGTAATAAGACAATATTTACCATGACATCAGCGTTTTTGAAACTAGTAACCGATGTATCCAAGGAAACAACTATTACATAATCTAAGCGCATCGTATGTCGAATTTAACAAGCTTATTATGAGTATATCTATACAAATAAATAAAATTGAAGCGTCTGTTTGTAATATTAAAATAACCGCTTTTTACTAAATGTACAATGCACGAATGTATGTATATACGGTACATATATCAAAATAATATTTTTTACAAGTTTTGTCTGTCTGTCTGTCTGTTTGTTCTGGCTAATCTCTGAAACGGCTTGACTGATTTTGACGGGACTTTCACTGGCAGACAGCAGTTGTAATAGGGAGTGACTTAGGCTACTTTTATTTTAGAAAATTATATATTTTATAACTCTGCGAACTGAACAATAACTTTTTAATAAATTCCACGCAGACGAAGTCGCGAGCACAGCTAGTAAACAATAATATTACGTGTATATCGTAAATGTTTATATGTTTGTATTTTTTATCTGAGAAGTACACAAGTGTATCCTGTTAAAAATTTAACGTGGGAATAAATTAGATACTATGACGTAAACAATGACGTAACATTTACTTAAACAATATTAATAGTGAATAAAAATCGCGTACTTGGTAAAATTCCACATTGATGTTTCTTAATTTTTTTTATCCTTTCTGTACTATAAGTGTACGCTATTAACTCTTTTTCGTATTTTAGTTTTAATCGATACCAGACACTTGTATGTACAAATTCTAATCGTGTTACCAGTGCTAAAATTGTCCTGAAAATATTGTATACTTTGTGATTAATTCTGGAGTACTCAACGTCACTTTGCAGTTGATCAGTGAGTAAATTCCAAGCTTAAGGATAATTTAATTGAATTTCGTTGCATCTGTATAATAGTCCGGTCAAATTAGACCAAAAAATAAGAGTAAAGTTACCTAAATTCCCACCAAGCTGAAAATCGGTAAGATTGTTTGAAATATCATTAAAAACAAAATTTGAAAGTTCCCCATCTTTCCCCTGTAAGGAAAAATTTTTATTCAAGGTCAAAGGTAAGAAAATGAGTTTTTCGCGATTTTCAGCAAAACGGTAAGTTTTATCATAAAAATATTTCAAACAAAAATTGTAGATCATAAAATTATCTACAAAAAATTAATTAATACTTTTTTTCTACGAGCCACCGTTTTTGAGATATAACGATTCAAAAAGTTGTAAAAGTTGTAATCGTCATAATATGCATGAGTACGCCACGATGTACATACATCTCTATAGTTGTAATATATGTTAAAATATTTTTCTATCGGTTATTGTAACTTACACTACTAATATAAAATATACATAAGTTATAAATAACTATAAGAATATCAGGTAAAATGAAGCCCAGTCCCTTAATTTATACGCCATTGAAACCTTGAAAAAACTGCTGAACTCGATTTTTTGCAACTGCAAAAAGGGATTTCATGCACTCAGGATGAAGATGAAGAAGAACAAGAACAAGAAGAACAAGAACAAGACGAACAAGAACAAGAAGATCAAGAAGAAGAACAAGAAGAAGATTTTGAAAGTTACGAGTCGGACGATTAAATTTCACTACTTTTTTTTAACTTAAATTGCTTTTATCTTTTCAATCTCTGCTAATATCCATTATTTTTCAATAGTTTAAAATTAAACAGGATCAATACTGACCCGTGGAATAGGCCTACTGGGAAAACCACAAAAAAAAACGCGCTAAGTACACTACCTCATAGGTGGCGAGGAAACGTGTGCATATTATGACGATTACAACTTTTACAACTTTTTGAATCGCTATATCTCAAAAACGGTGGCTCGTAGAAAAAAAGTATTAATTAATTTTTTGTAGATAATTTTATGATCTACAATTTTTGTTTGAAATATTTTTATGATAAAACTTACCGTTTTGCTAAAAATCGCGAAAAACTCATTTTTTTACCTTTGACCTTGAATAAAAAATTTTCCTTACAGGGGAAAGATGGGGAACTTTCAAATTTTGTTTTTAATGATATTTCAAACAATCTTACCGATTTTCAGCTTGGTGGGAATTTAGGTAACTTCGAATGTCTAAATTGACCGGACTATAAATATATGAACTGTCAAAATGTATGTACACGCATAACATCCACACAGCTGCACCAAATAGGGTATTTTATTTCTTGTAAAAATTAAAAATGTCGATATAGTCACGAAAAAAATAATATTACTAAGTTAATTGGGTTAGTTAGATTGTAAACAAAACTGTCAATCAATTTTTCAATACAAAGAAGTACCCATGACATACACAAAGCTCATATATTATAATAAAAGAAAGTTGTCTCAACCGGTTCTTTTTACTCATCTTTTTAGGGAACAGTTCCAAAAAAGGATTGTTACAGAATATGAATTTAAGTGATCTGTACTTAACTATCAATTTATCTTTATACGTCGTTAGTATTTAACTTTACACTTGATTAAATATTTAAATTATTTATAATGAATGAATGGTCTGACTTTTTGAGGCAACTTAATACCTGTGTAATAGCACAATGGGTAACGATCGACTGATGTATGAAGTATATTTAATAAATGAACATAACAATAATAAAAATAGGGCCAGGCTGTCTATCTATTGCACCAACAGGCTGATATTTTGTTTTAGAACTCATCCATCAAACAAAAGTTGGTAAAAGAAATATATATATATATACTCTTATTATAACTCTGAGATAGTAGTTTCTTGAACGTTTAATAATAGGTAATATAAAAATTAAAAAATATGCTACGGAATCGCCTCCGTGAAAGTTCGACTGCACTTATCACTTTTTAATCGATTTATTTAACACACTTACTGCTTACTTCTTTTGTAATAAAATTTCATTATTTAAGTAGGTTAGTATTCTCAGTCGTTACAGACAACTGTTTTTCCCGTATATCATGTTATCTCTTACTTTATTGTGTAATAAATTTAATCAACAGTGTATTGTTTGTACAATTAATACGCTATTTATATACGGTACACATATACGGTATATACGGTATACATATACGGTACACAATCACACAGAAAATGCATTGAAACAAATTATAAAATATTTAGATGATAGCTTGCTGACTCTTAATCTGAATAAGACCACATATATGACTTTTTCACTACGTGCAAATACCCAGCCCTCAAGTGATTTTTGTATAAGAGCTCATCATTGTGATAAGTCAGACGACGATTGTGAATGTCACTGTCCCAGCTTAACTTCTACACCCAGTACAAAATATCTTGGTATTATTATAGATAAACATCTCAACTGGTCCCTACATGTTCAGGCTTTAACAGCACGTGTAAGAAAATTGATTCCTATTTTCTATAAACTTAGGATGTCTGCAGACCGTGACATACTAATGAATGTTTATTATGCACTTGTTCAGACCTTGCTTCAGTATTGTGTTGTCACATGGGGAGGCACTAATATTACTACGCTGCTACCACTGGAGCGTGCGCAGCGTGCAATTCTCAAAGTTTTGTCTAAAAGACCACGAAGATATTCCACAGCACTCCTATATCGTGAATGTTCTGTTCTCACTGTCAGGCAGATATTCATCATGCAGTCAATACTTCGTAAGCACAAAAGTTTAATATATAATCCCTCTCAAAAGCGCAACAGAAGTAGGGTGTGTACAATACCGTCACATAATACATCTCTTGCAAAACAGCAATTTTATATCATTGGCGCTCACCTCTATAATAATGCAAATAAAGTGAACAATATTTTTCCCCTTAAAACAATGCACTGTAAAAAAGTAATTCGCGGCTGGCTTCAATCACTTGATTTTGTCGAGACTGAAAATGTAATTCATTATTAAAAAAAAAAAAAAAAAAATGTTTCTTCTAACACACATGCGCACACGCACGCTCACACGTATACACATGAACACAAACACACACACACACACACACACACACACACACAAATACACACACACCCACACTCATACACACACACACACACACATATAGATATGGAGTAAAAATGAGCACACCCGCACACACTTTATTACCCCCAAAAAAGAAAGACAATATTGTTTAAATACTATTTTTATAATATTTCTCAAGTAGATTTGCACCTGTTATGTACGTAATGTCTGTACGTATTGCTATGTCTTATATCTCACAGTGGAAGACGCAGGCAGCTGTATCACAGTTTATACTATTACGGCTGCCAACGTTAACTTGTATATGTTTCTGTTTAAAATGTGAATACTTAACGTACTGTAAATTGTTTTGTTAATAGGAGTGAATAAATAAATAAATTATTTATTACGATATGTCGATGTGTGTTTTAAAAAATATAGAATTTATTTCAATTGACTTTTTATGGAAAACAGTTATGTATATAATTGTAATCACATTTCTCTCTCGTCTCGTGCCCTTGTTCCTGTTTGTGTAAATAAACCCGAAGGGGTCGTCAATCAGTAATAGGGTTTTATATGATTACAGTATTAAAAAATGTTTAAAATTATAAGCGTTGTAAATGAAACGTTGTGATGAAACGTTGTTGAGCTCTTATGATGCTGATTGCTACATGTCTTTTCGTGTTTGTAATTAAAAATTTAGCAATCACTGATCCGAAAACAATAGAAAAGCTCAGCTATATAGATACATAGACTTGCATAATACAGAATCTCGAAAGCATAACATTACGTTCAAGCAATACTTTTAAATAAATTCCAGATCGTAGTGCAAGTATGAAATTACCCGGCAAAATATCATTATACAGACATTTATACGTAAGTCTGTATGGGTCGTCTTGCTGTTCGTGTCACATGCTTATGTGTGTGTGTACGATATTTCGAATACACTGTTGTTTTTATTTCTGTGACAATTGTCTTTGAACACGTGTTCTTATCACTTTGCCGTCTTAGCATATTCATTTAAAAGTAATTTAATATCTTAATAGGGAAAATCGACAATGTTAACAATAAAAAATACAATTTAGTTAAGACACATCAGGTAATGTTTTGGTAAATATCAGGATCATCCCGTCTAAGGTAATAAACCTATTCCTATAGATATCGATAACACACTGTACACAGTTCTTCGCGCCAAAGGCATTGGAATATTTATACAATGTTTTCTTCGAACTTGACATCTTATAATAAACCTGACAATTTCACATTGCGAGATTTGATATAAAATCGAATATTATGCCTTACGTACTAACCTTGTTTGTGCTGCGAAGACATGTGAAACAGCATTTGAATATTTTAATACAAAAGAATTTACATACATAAAATATTAATATTTAAAATATACGTAACAGTGATTACTAATTATAGTAATTAGATAAGTCGTCATAACATATAAATAATAGATAAAAACTTGCAATAGTGTTGTTGTCTAGTAAAGAATATTACTTAATTTCTATATTATTTATAGCATAGATGTAAATGTTTCGTCATTTTTGTAATTACACTTACACGGCGAATAATGGCTTGGAAATAGTGAGGGCTCATCACAATTTGCTTTAATACTATACACACTATATGAGCTTAGCGGTGTAATTTACATTAAATATTAGATGTACGTGTAAATAATTAGTGCTTCACTTCTACAACTCATTATGTGACGTTTCAAAGCCTAATAATTTCGTCAATAATCAGATTATTAAGAGATCAGTGAAATAAAATTTACTAGCAATCCCCGTGCGAACAATTCGCACTAAATAAGTAAAAAAAAATACCGACCGTCGATCATGTTGACGTTTTAAAAAATAATTAATTTACAAAAACAAAAGCTATAATACATTTTTTAGTTGTTGATGCCGATAGAGCAAGCAATTATCTATAAAATGATATATAATTTATGTGGAGTAATTGTGAGATTTTTTTTTTTATAAAGGGAGGCAAACATCTTAACCTTAGCCTATTAATATATATGATAATTTATGGATATAGAGTTGTCGAAGAAGCATTATTTCTCTCCGTCACACTTCTTACGTTTCATAACATTCGCTTGTTATCTCAGACATGTGTTTGTTGTGACTGGGTGATCTAAAACTGCAGACTAATTACTGTGACTTATAAATTGAATTGTCATTTCTGACCGTAACAGATTCGTAGAACGATGTGCCTGATCTCCCATCATTGCAGTACAATACAATTATTTGGCTATATCTTAAAATATATGTACATCTGCACGTCGCGAAGGCTTCAACTTTGTAGATGTAAATATATATATATATATATATATATATAGCGTAGTAGGAAAATAGAAAATTTATTAGTCGAATTGAACGCTTATCTCCTATATATTAATACTTGAACCCCTTTTTAAATTAAAAAAAAATGGCTAATTAGCCATAAGTCCGCCCATTGTACTTCACTGTCTGTAACTATTTTTATGCTTTGTTTGTAATATATTTGTTTTGTACAATAAAGTATAAAATAAAAGAAATAAATAAAATTGCGCGGATGGAGGAATATGAAATTTCGCACAATTATAGTTTATATAATGAAGAAGTGTAGAATTCTAATATTTTATAATTATGCATTAAAGATATTAAATTAATTAAAAATAAAACATCACACACTCATATATTTGACTCACACACACACACACACACACACACACACACACACACACACACACACACACACACACATACGAATATACTATTTTGTTTATTATTATATAACTATAGGTTTTGAAAACAGATCCCTAATATATTATTACTAAGCTGACCTAGCAAATGTTGTTTTGCCATATATATTATTAACCTCCTTAACCCCCCCCCCCCCCCCTGTTACTCAGTTGTATGAAAAATAGATATTGGCGGGTTCACAGACCTACCCGATATGCATACAAAATTTCGTAAAAATCAGTAAAGCCGTTTCCGGGGAGTATTATAACTAACATTGTGACTCGAGAATTTTACTATTAGATAAATATTTATATGGAATTTCTAGCTGACCCCGCAAACGTTGTTTTACCATATATGTTATTTACCCTCTTAACAACCCCCCCCACTTATAATTTAGGGGTATGTAAAATAGACGATGGCCGATTCTCAGACCTATCCGACATGCACACAATATTTCATGAAAATCGGTCAACCCGTTTCGGAGGGGTATTATAACTAACATTGTGACACGAGAATTTTTCTATATAAGATTACATTGATTATTTTCATAGAAAATTACTAAGTACAAAACATTGTTTTTGATTTTAGTTATTTCTGATTATTTAAAAAACAAATTTATTTTATTGTATCAACTCGTAAACGTATTTATAATACAATCCAATCTCACAGTACTAAACAATAAAATGATTACAGTCCATCATTATCAGTCAAATCAGTAATGATCGTGTCATTTATCCGCGATTACGATCATATCGAATCACTTGGTTCTCCAATTAGGGTTATTACAAATTATACGGCGTATTTTTTGAAAAAAAAATTACACTAAATATCAGTAATATTTACGTAATTAACGCAAAATAAAAGTCATTTCAAGTTTATTAAAATATGTCAAATTATTTATATAAAAAATATTGACTGTTAATCAAACACCACAAAAACTTACAAAAAATACCTTTATAACTAATGAAATAGGTATTTTTTTTTTTTAATTTGAATTCAAGACAAGATGCTATACATTTTACACGTCTCTAAACGAACACATCGATATATACGTATCGAGTCTGTCTGGTTCAAACTTCGTATACCCACACCGAGTGTAATGGACTGACAAATTAGGTTAGTTACGCTTGCTTTTCAGAGGGTTGCGGAAGGCATTATAAAACACCTAATATTTGTTTATAAACATATGTTAAGTTACTTTTGTTTATTTTATAAATGCTATAACAATTTTATATTTATAGATTCCATTCATCGCTTAAAATAGTTTGAACTTCACAGTTTTGATAAACTTGTGTCTGTAGACTTAAAAAACATTTTTCTACTAAACTAGATTACTGACACGACTTTAGCTGCACTTATTATTACGGCTTGTAACAAGACAATCGACGGACTATAATTTCCACCAATATAGGATTTTTATTTCTGGTCCAAAGTTTTTAAGGTTTGCATTTAAAAAAATTAATTATATATAGAGATAAAAATAAATTGCTTCGTTGGGCACATCGGAAACTATGTCTTAAAATATGTAACAATACAGTACAAATATATCTTTTATAAATTATTAAGTTTAAATTCTCTGCTCTATAATACGAACCACGTGAAATGTTGCGCTACATTACAATGTATTCGTCATAAATTTATAGTTAATTAATTAAAAATACTTATTATAATGAATACTCGGACAAAATATTATAAAGTTTTAAAAATATCAAAGAAAATAATTTTTAAAATCGTTTGGTTAACAACACTCACTGAATAAATATTCATAGTGTTATAGTGAGCTAGGGAAAAAAGCAATATGATGCAATAAAAATAAGTAAAAGTTTTTATTTTAATTTTCTATTGTCCTTTTAAACGTATTTTAATGTAACAGTGATTTTAATGACAATTGATTTATTTCAGCTAACAGTACTAAAAATTAGTTCAACGGATGTAATCGATAGAGCTTGAAATTGAGATACCTATTTCATTATTACTAAATTACATTATCCAAAATTAACATGACTGTTGCTACTGACTGTTGTGGCCGCGAGGGATGAGTGTGTATAAATGTAATAAATAAATGATAATATATTATACATAACCAGAAGTTTTCAAGCGTATGGTTTAGGAAACAGCCGACTGATGTGTACATATATATATATATATATATATATATATATATATATATATATATATATCTATCTTTTATACAATTTTCGTGTCACAATGTTAGTTAAAATACTCCTCCGAAACGGCTGGACCGATTATTATGAAATTATGTGTGCAAATCGAGTAGGCCTGAGCGTATATCTATTTTTCATACCCCTATGGCAAAATAACGTTTGCGGGGACAGCTATACCGATACATACTTAGCCTTCCTACATAAATGGGTTATCTAACACTGAAAGAATTTTTCAAATCAGACTAGTAGTTCCTGAGACTAGCGCGTTCAAATAAACAAAGAAACGAACTCTTCAGCTTTATTATATTAGAATAGATTTTTACGATTGTAATTATCAAATTAAATCAAAATAAATATTCTTAATTTGAACAATAAAACTTAGTTTGAAATCGCGTTGAGTCTTATTTGCATTATTTTATGTCTTGAGGCAGAAGAATGCTCCTCGACCGTGAACATAACGTCTGTTATGACCAAAAGTCCAATCTAGTTCGTTAACTGTCACACTATAATGTGGATTTGGTACATATTAATTAACACGATCAATTGATGAAGAGATACCATAACAGCATTGTGAAGGGGTATTCATTATCTCTTGGAGAAATCATCAGATTCATTGATATTTATTAATCATACTACGATACGTCGAGTTCAAATATGTTTTTTTATGACTTTGATTACTGCAGAAATAGCATTCATGATTTCACCGATGTCCCATAAGATGGAATATAAGAGTTTGAGCAATACGTTCGAAATTACAAATTTCTTAAACTTTAACGAAATGTATATTTTCTTTAATATACAGGTTATTTATACGCCAAGAGGTTCGGTAAATCTTAATTTCTATAATAAGCAAACTAGCTAACTTCATCCTAACATAGTTTTACACAATACTTAATGTTACGTATATGTACGCTATATTATAATGTATATTTATAACGTTAAGAAAAATGAGAATTAATTTTTATGCTAGCGAAACTATAATTTAAAAACGGACGTGGGTATTTATTCGTTTTATTAGCATGTCCAAATTACGAAGTGCTAATAAATTTATTTACACAGCTCCACAGTACAAAATAAAGTTCATTGTCGTCAGACAGATTGATTTCATGGAATATATGAATCGGCAACACTTGGGTTAATTCTTATTCGGGTAACATTGTTTGTTAATTAATTGTATGATACTGTTTTAAAAAGTATTACTATAGCTACAACCATTGCCAACGTAATTTAAAATTTACAAAATTTGATAGATTCAGTCTCACAGTCCACACTTATTTCTTTTTTTTTGTCGGTAATCTGTTACCTTCAACACAAATCCTGCAACTCAAGAAGCATCACAAGCGTGTTGCCGACCTTACCCTCTACCCTCACGAGGAGATCTGGCTACCTTACTCATCACAGGAAGACAACACTCTTTGAGAGTCGCATTGCTTGGCTGTGGTAATGTTGAGATACTTTTCCTAGTTGAGCTGCTCAAGCTTTTAAGCAGGATATTTCCTGCGGTACCTCGATAAAACAACAACACACAAGTAGCATTTTAAGGTTTCAAGTCATTTAATCTGTATTATAAAGAAGTAAAGTTTCTAACTTTGTTTGTTTGTAGGGGATCCCCCTGCAAATACTGATCAGATCACGAATATTCTTTCACTAACAGAAATCTACACTATTCAGGAGTGACATAGGTTATATTTTATTGTAATTGAACAAACAATTCAGTGAAAAATATTATGAATAAAATTCTCGTGTCACCAATGTTAGTTCCAATACTCCCCCGAAACGGCTGGACTGATTTTTAAGAAATTTTGTGTGCATATCGGGTAGGTCTGAGAATCGGTTAACATACAGCTTTTTCACATAGCTTTATATCATATTTTTATATTAGTATATAATATCGTGTATACTTTAGTATTATTACTTTAGAAGCACAGTGCACTGTTAAACTGTTAATTGTTTTTGCTGCACTGTTTATCATATAAATTGTATCTTTTTTTTCTGTAAATAAATAAATAAATAATAAATAAATATTGGGGGTGAGGCGGGGAATTAAGGGGGGTTTAGCATATATGGCAAAACAACGTTTGCGGTTGTGTCAACGTGTGGGTCAGCTAGTTAGTAAATAATTTAAATCAAGTGTAGTAAGTACGATGGATTACTTCGTCGGTATCGCATAAAAATACAAACACAAACTCTGACGACGACCAACATCCGTATTACCTATTGGTACAAATATTTGTCAAGTTTGGTGCTGTCATCAATTCATCGTCTATTATAGAATCGGAATCATGATGCTTAAACAATTACTGTTCTGATCTGTAAATCCTGACATGATGCTTTGCATAGATTTTTTTAAAAATGCCTGATTTTATATTTAAATATGTTTATTTAAAGATGATAGATTAATAATTAACGCAATAATAATAAAAAAAAGTTTTACTTTGTACTACTATTATAGAGAATTACCTCAAGTATAACTAAAATACGGCATATGATGATAATTATGTTTAATAGGTCATAGCAACTATACATAGAGTTAACGACGTTAAGACCATGCTCATTTAGCTATATCATCGATAGTTTTATATGTTCGTTATTGTCAAAACAAGGTTTGTATAAAAGAAAAAAAAACATATATTCACGAAAGAAAAATGGCGGAACGAATTTAGCCGCGTGTGCTAGTGTAATATTTGTACAGGTTATCCATATGTTTGTCATAGTCTGAGCGTTTGTGCTTGCTTATATTGTGTGTGTTTCCGGATCAACGACATATGATTCAACTTATTCAACTGGGAGTCACTGATTGCTAGTTTTCATTTATATTATATTATTTTAAACTTACATACACAGTATAATTTACCTACGAAGATTACATCCTATGCCGGATTGTTGTCTGCAATATCGGCTATACGACTGCATCAAATATATATTTATTATGTAGGTCAGTTGTTTAATTTGGAAATTAATTTAAAAATCCGTAACAAAAATTCTAGGAATATTGTAGTTGTCAGATTTCTTGCATTAGTAGAATGTGACTGCACTTTAGATCAAATCCTGGACATGTTTGTATACTCTGAAAGTAGTGCTATTATTCGTTGAATTTTTTTTTAGTTTCACATAACTTAAAATTATAAATAAAATATAATTCTTCAAATAGATACTTTTTTTCAGCATTACTTACAGATAAATAATGAGTTGAAGTTAGGTACACTTTTTCATTAAAATTTAGTGATTACAAAAACTTTTTGTGGGAGTTGAAATAGGTTCGCAATCATCCTGTATTGACCAATTGTCTTTTGATGAATAAATATTGTATTTGTGAACAGTACACAGTACAAAAAAATAAAAACTATGCTCAACTACAAAAATTCTTATATTCATCTGTCAATTTCTTGGTGGTATAAGGAAAACGTAGGTTTTCATTAGTACGAGCTATTGTAGCAACATGTACATGTTAAAAACAATGGTGTTAAAAATGTCATCCAGTAAAGTGCGTTCGCTTGTTAAAATCTGTCGATATACTGAACTTATTTGGAGGGTAAGGAACGCACCGTACCGATGAACTGCAAAATAAAACTGGAAAAATCTGAAACGACTAAACGGAACAAAATTCGTCACTAATTAAAAATTACATCTTTGTCTCGTTTTAAATCGAAACACTTGAATATTGGAGTAGTATGCTAAAATAACGCTAAAAAAAATTTAAAACATATAACTCCTCGTCTTAGACATCTTATTGCCTCCGCTGGTGACAATAGGGCTGGTGCATTTTTTGCTCAGAGAATCGGCATAGTAATTTAACGGCGAAATGCTGGTAGCATTCTTACACCATTCCATGCGGATATGATTTAAACCATAATTATTAATAAAATGTGTACAACATTGTAAATTTTCAAAATAAATGTTCTTTTGTTAATTTACTGAGGAATCTATATAATACGTGAAGCAAAAACTTTGTACATCTTTTTACTAAAATTGCGCGGACAGAGGAGTATGAAATTTCGTACACTTATAGTTTATATAGAGAAGGAATGCTGGATCCTAATATTTTTAATTAAAAATATATTAAATTATTAAAAAAAAAACATTACACACACTACCATGTATTTGACACATACACGCATGTTATACTATTTTGTTGATTGTCAGTATGTAGTCAAATTGAAAATTTTTAAAAAGGTTCTTTAGTTTAATTTTTTTAATTTAAATTTTTAATCATAGTCGAATTTCGATCATTGGGCGACCACTAGTAAATCATAAATATGTGTTGTTTTTGTTACTAACTCGTTCGAATTTTCGATTTAATGCTACTAGATACAGCTTTTTTATTTTATTATTGGCAATCGCGGGTGATTTTAACGTTTACGTTAGCTAATGTTATGTAGATGTGACCTATTATTTGATGCTTTATATCCTATAGCCTAGTGTTTCCGGAATGTTTTCGGTATTTTAGTCCATATTTTAATATACGTGTATAATTCATTATAAGAGTGTTGATTGATTCAGTCTGTAACATCCTATTGCTGGGCATATAATTCTTTCTCCACTTATGAGAATGGTCAGAGCTTTACCCACCAAGCTGCTACACTTAACTACTTACTCGTCTAATTTTGAATTTTTTAAAAATAAGTACAGTAAGAATTTTGACGAACTCTAATAATAAAAAAAAAAGCTGGAAAGACATTATTTTTCTAAAGTATATTTAAACCTAAATATTAACTCTACAAGATAAGTAGTAGAAAAGTGTTTAATCGCGTTTGGTTTTGGTTCAGGTTATCCTATCGTTCGCTAATTGAGAAAACAATTAGAGGCGCGCCTTCATTAAAGTAAGTATTAATGAACACAATCCGCTCAACCCTTCCTTCGTCTAATTGTGAAAAAAATATTTGTCTATTTGATTTTTTAAATTAAATTTTAAGAACTATACTGAAAGGAATTGATGTTAAACCTTTTTAAATAGAGATTAGATTACTGTTTTAAACTGAACTTCATTTTCATTACCATCTGTCCATTGAATCCATCCTTGTGGTTGTCTCCGTTATGCCTTAGAGATCACATGAAGCTGTCACTCTCTTACCTATTTAGGCATTAACATATAGGACGAAATCATAGTAGAGAATGTGTCCGCCAACCCGCAGAGATAGAGGCCCAGCAGTGGTACGCTATATGCTGAATCTATCAATCAATTAATCATTCAGAAAATTCATCATAAAAAGAATATGTACATATAAAACCGAGTAATTATATCAAGAGCCTGATATACCGTTATGTCCGTATCTGATTTTCTGTCGTACATTCTATTAAACGAAAACAGCTTTATTGTAATTCAATCACGAATATTGATGAATTCAGAATTTTTATAACTCATATTTTCCTTCCATATTTTCGTCGTAGCTTTTCGACTTAATTAAATGTATAAGTTGTGAAAATTTGTTTAACAGTTCGTTGTATAATTAACGTGAAATAAACTCAATAATAAAATTACAATAAAAATACGATATTTATAATTTTATTAAAATGGATCTATTATTCTTACTGATAACCCATACGCATAACATTAGCACATCCTACTACTATTATAAATGCGAAAGTTTGTATGTATGGATGTATGGATGTTTGTTCCTCTTTCACGCAAAAACTACTGAATGGATTTTGATGAAAGTTTACAATAAAATAGCTTATTCATTAGAATAACACATAGGCTACAATTTTTAAAGATAGTGTGTGAATTGTCCAAAATATAACCATAATTGTCAAGTAAGTTGGAAAAAAATCTGCCATCTGCGTGCTATTCTGGCGTACGCTGCAAAAACTAGAGTTTACGCGTATACAACGTATAAGAGAAATGTTTATCTTAATCGATCCTTAAAAAAAATCCGCAACAGCATATATCTATCTTTTATGAGTAAGCCATTATCGCTAAACGGTGAAACCATAAATACAATAAAAATTGATAATAATTTCTAATGCACATTTGGTAATAACCAAATTTTTTTTATATCGCAGAACCAATTTTGATGAATATTGGTATAAAGATAGATATTGAGAAGATAATAAACTACTCGAAGTACTTACTAATCTTGCGCAGACGAAGTCACGGTTAACAGCTAGTATCTATAATATAAAAAAGAGTCGCTGAATGTGTTGCTAAGCGCAAAACTCGAGAACGGTTGGACCGATTTCGCTAATTCTTTTTTTAAAATATTCCTTGAAGTACGAAGATGGTTCTTACGGAGAGAAAAATTCAAAAAATTTTTTTTTAAATTTTCTGAAAAAGTATAAAAACAACACTTTTCTATACTCCCATACAAAAGATTTGTGATAATACTTAAAAGTCAATTTGAACTTTAACACCATACGATAAAGTTTGTGTTAGGCGATACGAAGTTCGCCGGGTCAGCTAGTAACTATATATGTATATATAGCATTACTCATCGTATTATATTGTAAGCTTTTTATAACAACTTTTATAATAAAGCTTAGTGGATAATTAATAGTCAATGATCTAATCGTTATCAACGTAATCGTTTCAACATTTGTGCTGTATCGTTTGCGTGCACCGGACAAAAAAAAATCAAGGTCTGTTTGTTGATCTAACAAAATTTACGTGAATTTCGACAAAAATAGCAGCTAGTCTATTAACGACTGGGCCGTTTCCGTCCAGGTACTGTTCGCATTCTTTGACAATTACAATTTAAAACTGAGTAAAAATTTGTTATCGTGAACGCTGCAATTCAGCGTCAGCGTTTGAGATAATTGTTATAAAAGCAAATAGTGAGTGACTCTTCGCTGACGCTTAGGCTAGTCACGTCCCTTGATCAGTTAAATTGTAATAAATTAGCCTAATACGCCTGTCTAAATTGTTTATTTCAGTTGGTCAATTTGAACAAGAATTTATAATTTACTTACTTCTTCTAAATGAGATTAGACTGTAGTAAAGATATTTTATGTGAATGAAAAAAGCTATATTTTAAGCAAGTGTCATTGTTTGAAAGAATTAAAATGCCTGTAATTAGATGCTTACAAAATTCAAATATATTAGAATAATGATAAAATTAAAATATTTTGATTGCACCAATTTTCTACAGTTGACTTCGCATCCCCCAATCAGCTAGTTTGATCGGCATAGGTAAATTATATTGAACACCCCACGTATTTTATAATATTTTTTATTTTAAAAATATATATTATTACGGTATTTATATTTTAAATCCATATAAAGTAATTCATATACTGGAATTATTTATTATTATGCATTATAATTATTTATTACTAGCTTTCTGCCCGTGGCTTCGACCACTTAATTGATGCGATGGTAGTTGTTCCGTTTTCTCCCGTTGAAATAGAGCCTATGACGAAGTTTAAGTAGCATTATACTGGTAAAAGAGTATGTAACATAAAAACAACTTAGTAGTCTTTGAGATTACTCATGATGACAAACAAAGAAAAAATCAAATCTTGTCTCTTTATCTAAGTAGAGATATTCCTATTTTAAGTATAATTACACAGACAAAGAATCCTATCATGTAATGTAGGCTACAATTATTGATTTTTTTTTTGAAATTATAAATAATTTGTAGTCGAAACTCCTTTGATTATTCTATATTTATACAACTATAGCATATTCTATTTCAATGTACCATTATTACTCAGATGTTTTTGAGTCGGAGTTCTTTCCAACCCCTTTCTCTTTGTGCCTCTTCCAGACGGATTAAGGTAAACGCCGAGGCACGGCGTTCTTTTATATGTGTTAAAGAAACCAGAACGCTTTTATTTTTTATTTTACTATATTCTTAATTAATTTCTACTATTATAATTTACCACATAACATGAAATATATTTGTTTTATGTCTCACTAGCTTGGAAGGACTTTGAATTTTTTTTTTTTACTTGAACAACGAACGCTCAAAAACATAATTCTAAACAATAATGTTAAAAAAAAAACAAAGACAGGGTATTTGATTAATTTAAATAATTTTACTCTATAGATGAATTACCCATTAAATTTTATTGTTTTACATAATATACACAAGTTATTATTATTTTTAAATTTATTAATGTTCTATTTTTAAAATTTATAAATTATTTTCGTGTTTATTTTATATATACTTAGGCCGATTTATAAATTCAAGTGTAAGTACTTGCACTATTGTAGCTTTTGCAAAACTCACGACATCTATATGTGTTCCATTAGCGCCTCCTAATATTTAATAACTATCTAACCTACTGTAAATAAATCTCAAGAGTTTCGTAAAAAAAATGCTTCAAGATTTATAAAGGCGTTTTCGGTATGAATGCGATAATTTTAGAGATAGGAAGTGTACCGTAGGTATGTTTGGCGTGTTATTAACAAACAATTACATCATAAAAACAACCACCGCTCTGGTGTAGTGGTGCGTGAAGGCCCCTAAACACTGGCGGTTTGCAGGTTCGATTCCCGCTCGGGATGATTATTTGTATTTGTACAAATATTCCTATTCGGTATGGATGTCTGTCCTTGGCGTTAAGCTGTCGGTCCCATTGTTATCATAAATAGCTGATAATTATCCTATACTTATAATTATTATACTCATAATTGGGAATACAACACCTACCCAATTTAGATAATAAGTTTCCTTTTTATGTCTGGGTCATCTGGAAGAAATGTCTAATTAGCCATCCATATAATAGCTTATCTTTACGCTTTGTTTGTAATATGTTAGTGGTGTACAATAAAGTATAAAATAATAATATATCCGCCAGCCCGCAGTGGAGCAGCATGGTGGATTAAGCTACAATCCTTCTCCAACGTGGCGAGAGAGGTCTATGCCCAGAGGTGGGATTTTACAGGTTGAATCGGGATATCAAATGTGGCTGTAAATAAAATAGTTGAGCCAACACGGGACTTAAATCGTTTCTTAAGTATTAAACTTCAAAAAAACATTTCTTCTTAAAATTTATAACGGATTACTAGTAAATAAACGTAAGGGTCATTGTCTTTCAGTCATGAAAGTTAATTCATTGGTGTTCATTACCATGTCCTGTATGCAACACAATACGATTACGCGGATAAAATGTACAAACAATAATATTATTTTATACGTATATCGACTTACACGTGTTAACGAAAATTCATGACTCAATGAACAAATATTAAAATTGTAGTTATAAGCATATTAATTATACCTATCTTTTCACGCGTGGCTTTCGTAGTTTCACCGTTGTTTTTGACTGTTTCGTTTTCTTCCGTTAAAACATAGTCGATGTCAGTGACGCTGTACCGTTGTCATGGTGAAGGAATTTTAAAATCGGTCTAGCTGTTTTTGAGATTATCCATTACGAAAAAAAAATCGAATCGAAAAAAAATACAGTATGGTTCGTGTGAACAATGGTGTTGCTTTAGACATATCAGAGCTTAAAAAAAGCACAGAACTCGTTTTAGAAGGAAAAAAACTGGGTTAAATTTCTTGGCCGAGCTATAGTGGGCTAGTGGGCTAAGTGCGTAGAAGTACTGTAAGTATTATTGTTTAGTATTCAATTCGATACGAGCAAAACCTATAAAAATCCAAAAACAAAAGAAGCGCATATTCAGTGCTTACATTGTATGTTTAAAAAATTTACAATCAATTCCTTTTTCTCATTGCTATAAAGCAATAATTGCACTTAACGAAAGTTATCGTTTTTCTTTTTATGCCTCATTTGCACTATCTCGTTATATTTGTATAATTTGATTTTCATTCAAAATTTCGACCTCTGGTTTCATTAGTAATTTTAAGTACGTTTACCACGCACAAAACGGTTTACACAACAGTTACGGCACACAAATTAATTTAAAAATAGTTTGGAAATCGAAGTACAAATGCACATTGCACTACGAGGCTTAAAGTTCGTATTGTTTAATTTTAGATTTTACCGTTTTCTACCGACGAAGTTTAGTCTTAAACATCGTAGGAGGAAAGTGCGTATAAACTTTGTAACGCAAAACTTGTATTATTATTGGCAGTTCTTGGAATAACTGAATAAACAACGCCGTTTGTGACTTATATAAAAATAATTAGTACAGTTCTGTACCGCAATTATTTATCGCTTTCGTACTATATAAATGCAGGTTTGTTTTGTCTTAAATAAAAAAAGGTAGATATATTCGGGTACACTATAACCTCAAAAAGAATGACTAATAAAATTATATGTTACATACCCAATTAAATTGGAATTAAAAATTATTTTTACATTTGTCGATAAAATCATTCCCACACAGATTCAGTAATATTTAGTCATTTATTGCACTTCATTATATAAATATTTTAATTTTACAATATTTAATTTCTAAATAATAATAAATAATAAGAAATTCTGTAAATAAAGAAAATGTATATAACTTACAGTAATACATACGATACTTAAGTGCAAACTCAATTTATATTACAATCGTTTAAAATCTGTAATTCTAATAATAATGAAATAAGTCAAAACAAGCAAAAAAAATTAATTGCTTTACTTTTGAGTTTTTGTACTAATATGTACCAATATGACGCTTCATAATTGATTTATAATTATGTGCTGGCATAATAATTAAAAAAACTCATTTTTTTTATTAAGATTTCTATGTATATTCTGATATTTTCTTTTTTATCTGTATTCGCTCAAATTTTAAATATGTAACATTACTGAAAATGTGAATGAAATTTGCTGTGGGGCTACAGTACTCTAGAATTGAACCACGCCCTCTCTTCCCGTAGGTGTCGTAAGAGGCGATTAAGGGATAACAAATTTCCATTACCACGTTGGAACTATTGAAGTCGACTTGAGGTTTTTAAAATACAGATATCAAAGACGGACGCAGCGTCTTCGCTGCGATAAAGCAAGCCCTGCTGCGGTCACCAACCCAACTGCCCAGCCTGATGACTATGTGCAAAATCCTATGGGTTCACGGCAGAAACTTTGGCCATTATTTCCCGACGACCCTATTATTATTTACGCTGCCCCAAATATGTACCTACTACGTGACTGCCTTAAATATATACAGTTCCAACTGGAACTCCAAAATCTATTCGTTTCTAGCAATGTGGACGATATAACCGAAAGCGTGGTGAAGATGGGGTGTACACTGTATCGTAGACACTTTCCACCGACGAACTTAACGAAGCAATTAAAAACTTTCTCCCGAAACTTTGGATCTGATGTGGCGAATGTGTAGAAGCTACTCGAGCAGCTTCGCCGTAACAGAAGGCTCTTTTCAAGAGACCTCCACTTCTCTAACACGAGAAATATGAGAACTCTTATAGAGAAGATAGGGGGCAAAAGTTTTCCAAGTTTCCAAGTTTTCCATTGTCTCAGGACACCGAAGATCCACGTGCACCATTGTTGCGTCACCAGACAACGAAAGTGACCCACATTGCTCACATAATCAACAAGTTGTAGTGGCAATGGGCCGGTAACTTGTGTCACAGGGCCGATGGCCACTGGAGCAGACGTGTCTAGGAGTAGAGATCCCGTGTTCGCAAATTCAGTGTGGAACTTTCTCTGGCTCCCTGAACCAACGATCTACGTAACATTGCCGGTGTAGGCTAGATGACGATTGCGTAAAACCGGGATGTCTGGCGCGAACTTGGGAAAGCCTACATCCAGCAGTGCCCTGTAATAGGCTGAACTGACTGATCGACTGCCTGAAAATAACTTTGGGGTCCAATTATCGTTATATAAAAATACTCTGTGGTTCTTAATTGTATTTCCATTTACTTTTTATTCTGAAGAAGCTTTTGTGGTGAAAATCACCACGTTATAATTAGATTATTATTATTATGCAATCAATAATGAAAAATATGAAATTTGAAAAAACAAGGTCGAAAATTTATGCAGGCGAAACCAAGCTCGTCTAGTTTTATAAACATATTAGGTACTATTAATACTAGACTTTGAATAAGGTGTAGGAGTAAGTTAGTACTCAGCTAAGTATTTTATAGTAGTGACCTCAAACCAACAGCTGGTAATGAATCATCGATCTCGCCTGTACGGTTACAAAATCAGTCTTCATATAAACAATCATGGATGTTCAATTCAATGGTCGATGACGGTCTGTAAATTGTAAAACAATTTTTAATACTGTCAATGTCATATTATTTTATGGTGATGACATTAATAACAGTTGACCGTTTGATATCAATTTATAAATTTTTAATGCTGTCAATGTGTCGTCTAAACAGTGACTTTCTTACTGAATCATACAGATTGCGGCGAAGTCGGGTAGGCTTATGGTATTTTGTACGTAGGTTTTTATGTATGTAGATATTACTGTTTGCACATGACTGTATTTATGTGCTTTTGTAATTTTAAATTAGTTAAAGGAGATCGAAAAATTATCCATCTTCAGGTTCAATAGTTATATTCTTACAAATAATTTCTTTACTGACAAAGAAAATTTATAAACCGTCCATTTTTTGGAAATTAAAGTACATTAAAATTGAAACATTCAATCTATAAAATATAGAAAAAAAAAAGATTTTATGACAAATCACCTAAAAAAAATTCACAGATTACTAAGCTTAAAACTCAACGGCTTTTTTGTCTTGTGGTAAACACTAGAAAAAAATATATGTAAAGAATACGTCTATCATTTTGTTATTGGTATACTGAAGAGTAACTAATCGTTACACATAATGCTTGCTTTTATCAAAGTTTAGTTTTAGTGTCGTAGGTATGAAATATATATAGGCTTGTATAAATTATTTGGTTTGGTCAAAGTGCACTTGACCGCATTTTATAAACAATGTGACCAATTTTAGCAGTCACACACTCATCTATACAGAGTCATTTAATGACATCATCAATTCAAAAGATTGGCTTAATAAGTAAGGCGAGTGTCATGAAGATTTTGTAGGTTTACGATCACTTGGTGGTTAAAGGAGATCTTTGTTCAGTGTTTACAACAACAATGACGCATAAGTTTGACAGTGTTCACTGTTATTAATACCTAGCACATTCGGCAAAGTTCGTAGCGCGTAATATTTTTTTTTTGTGTATAATTGTATCAATTTTTAAAAATTCTTTTATACAAGCCTTGTCCTGACAATAACGGACACAAAAATTCAAACTTGTTGCAGTCGTTCGAAAATTATACGTGTACATACATTTCAGCAATTCATTTATATTTATATGTATGTATATAGTTGAAGTTCCAAAATTTTTATTGAAAAGTTCCGATTGAAATTCCGTTGAATTTCCGAAAGTAAACTTACTAAGAAAAATATGTGACAATCTGTTAGTTTATTAATAGTTTTCTGAAGTAAAACTTTCTTACGCACGCTTGACCTGGGGGAGTAAACTGGCGAATGCGTAACAAGAGCGTTACGAAAAGTGTGATATAAGTTACGGAAGATAGAAAAAAATTCATAAGTTTTACTTCAGTTATGTGGTCTAAACAACACTAGTACGAAAATATGTTCTAAGCTTATAACTCACGATTGATCATGATTCAGCTTTTAAAATCCCACTACTGGGCATATGCCTCTTTTCCCCATCTAGGAGAAGGATCGGAGCTTAATTGACTACGCTGTTCGCCTGTGTGATGCCTCAAAAATATCGGTAGATAGCCTAAAACTATAACTACCTTATTGTTGGATATTTTACTCTGTGGTTAAGCGCTATTACTATTAATTTTGCATACGAGACTAAAACGTGAGTATACCCATAAAACTTACGCCAATTGCTTAGTAAAATATCTACATGCGTTCTATGTATGTACCTACTTTATTATTTAAATAAGTACACATATTAAAAATTCTTAACTCTAGTTAAAATCGTTGTGCTTTTGTTGCTCCTTCCTTCGATTAATTTATTACAATTCTATATTTAAAAAAAAAAAAGTTAATTTGTTTGAGTAGGCTTACAAAGTACTTTTGAATAGTTAATAATATTTAAGAACAATCGGCAAGAAACTCCACAGGTAATTAAAAAAAATGTGTGTATTTTTTTAACTATAACAAAGTGTATAAAAATCATAAGTATACTGCCAGCGCAATATTAGACGCTGCTCTGTAATTTAAATGATCGTCTTATGTTATATAGGTCACGTTTAACAAATTCATTTCAAAGTTGGATGCTCGTAGCCGTCATAAATTGAGCTATTGATATAAATATTTACTGCGAATAATGTCTTGACTTAATATATCATATAACAAGTTTGAACTTACATTTTTAGTATTTTAAAGTATTTTTTTGTTCTACTTCAAAAGGAAAATACACTAGAAATGTAGGTCGCAATCTTTTAATATTTTATGTTACATCTACTCACTTAACTTCTAGTTAATACATATCTATATGTAATTGTGAGTAAATTCTGTACGATTATCAAATTTATTTGTCTTTTATAAGCTCATGATTTTTATATTTCATCAGTTTGAGTTGGAGTCATCTTGGTTAGCTTTATTTAAAAACATCTCGTAGCGTCTGTCGCCAGCCATTATCTTGCCGGTCGCGTCTTCCACACCCGTTTGCGGATCAAGTTGGACTAAGTAAAATTGGGAAGAAATCCCTCGTTGCGGCCTTCCCCTCTCTAATTGCGGCTTGAGAGGTCGATTTATTTACGAATCGCACACTGTTGTATGCGGCTAATGAGGGCTTTTATTTGCTCTCGTTTTAAGCTTTATTATATGACGCGAACCTTGCTTATTGAAGGATTGATAATTGTGACTATTTTTAGATCTAAGACTTTAATGTTTTTATGTTTACATTTTAACATCCTTTTTTGTTTCGCTTGAGTTGTCTTAGTAATACTGACTATGAGTCTTAGCAAATTGTAAATTGTACTATACTTCTGGCTAGGTTATATCATAAAAATGTAACAAAGCTGCTTGACAAAGTTTTGAAATAAAAGTTCTTAACCGCCCTTGACTTGGGGAGTAAGCTGGTGAATGCGTGACGAGATCGTTACGAAAAGTGTGATCGGGCGAGGCAAACGGAAGTTGAGAAGGAGATATAAGTTAGTGAAGATAGTTTTACTTCAGTCAAAAATTACAAAGAAGAGACGAACTACTCAATAATTGTCTTATTTGTAGTATTAGTAAATAAATATATTAGACGTCACAATACTCGAAAATATTTCTATTGTAAGGTTACTAACGTACCTTAATTAGTGAAATCAAAATAAGATTTATTCAAACTTGTGGTTGCCCAGTGGTCGAAATTCAACCATAATTAATTTAAAGTATAAGTTTAAACATTAGTACCTGGGTGACCGAGCCTAGCTCGGTATTTTTAGTAAATCGTGTTTTTTGGAATTCATATTTAAATTCGAATTACATATTTATAAAATATGAATAATATTTTTTTTTAAAATAACGAGTGCAATTAAAAAAAAGGAAAAAAAATAATTGATCAGGGACATTGGGATTTGAACCATGATCTTCTCGGTTGATCCCGACGCGACCGGCCGATTTCCCACCGAGCTATTACAACTTTAATGACAATTGCGAAATTTACCTTCGTATTCTAACGATATTGTAGCTATTTTTTCACTCCCTAAAAACAGGGATAAAACGTCATTTTCTAAAAATGAATCCTAGTTAGATGGATTTATCTCCCCCGAAACCTCCTATATACTAAATTTTATGGAAATCGTTGGAGCCGTTTCCGAGATTCAGATTATATATATATATACAAGAATTGCTCGTTTAATAGTATAAGATTAAGGTTCTGTTGTCAAAGACTATACTTCCATAATAATAAACAAGAGTATATATGCACGTATGTGTCTCATACATGATAGTGTCTGTATTGTTTTTTTTTTTAACCGACTTCCAAAAAAGGAGGAGGTTCTCAATTCGACTGTTTTTTTTTTTTTTTTTTTTTTTTTTTTATGTATGTTACATCGGAACTTTTGACTGGGTAGACCGATTTCGACAAATTTTGTTTTAATCGAAAGGTGGTGTGTGCCAATTGGTCCCATTTAAATTTATTTGAGATCTAACAACTACTTTTCGAGTTATATCTAATAATGTGTTTTTACTTGACGCTTTTTTCGTCGACCTACGTTGTATTATACCGCATAACTTTCTATTGGATGTACCGATTTTGATAATTCTTTTTTTGTTAGAAAGAAGATATCCCTAGTTTAGTACCATGATAAGGAAACCAGAATCTGATGATGGGATCTCAGAGAAATCGAGGGAACTTCTTGAAAATCCGCAATAACTTTTTACTGGGTGTACCGATTTTGATAATTTTTAATTTAATCGAAAGCTGATGTTTGTCATGTGGTCACATATAAATTTTATTGAGATCTGATAACTACTTTTTGAGTAATCTTTGATAACGCGTAGTTACTTGACTATTTTTTCGTCGATATATGTTGTATTACTCGTCGATGTAATTGAAGTCGGTTTTTTTTTCGTTTGCGAGCAAGCACAATTATTTTTTTAATTGATTTAATGTATTTATTACTAGCTGACTTTTGAGCTGTATCTAATAATGCGTATTTACTTGACTATTGTTTCGTCGACCTACATAGTATTATACCGAATAACTTTTCACTGGGTTTAGGTATACCGATACTGATCTAGATTCTGGTACAATTTAAAAAAATTTGAGATCTGGTGAGCTATTTTTTGAGTAATGTTTGATAACGCGTATTTACGTGACTATTTTTTTATTCTACATACGTTATATTACTTGTCACTGTAATTGTAGTCGGTTATTTTACGTTTGCGAGCAAACACAATTATTACAAAATAAATTTCAAAACCAATTTTTAATTAATTAAAAATAACCATTTCCAGTAAAGATTAAAAAAAAACATAAAAATAAAACATTGGTATTTTCCGAGAAGACGACACTCAGACCTTGAAAGAGACGAATATTTCTTGTCACTGATTTTTTCTTAGCTAATCGCGATACTAAAACTTCGTTTGGTATTTCGTTGGAAATAACTTTTTTATCTTATTTTACGTCACAGCTTTGACTATTTTTTATGCAGAACAAAGAAGTCTCGATTTTAGTAGGTGAATAAATGTTAGAAATATTTGCATAAATACTTAGTAACGTGGTTTGTGTTGACTTTTCTTTCCTTTGGTAAATATTACATCAAATTCCACTATGTCTGAGATACGAAAAAAATTAACTAACTCGTTTATATTTAATTTAATAAATTTTTTGTTTATGGTCGATTTAATGAGAGTTTACATAAGTATACCTTACATAAACGCCTAATGAGTCGGATTAACGTATTCTTGCATGGAACAAGGTTTATAGTGAGGATGTTGTAGATCTTTCAGTGGTTGGCTCTTAGGGTGGTGAATTTGAGTGGAATTGTCGATTAGGATCTGATAAGAAGGTTAAATGGTTTGTTCAGAGCGAAGGGGCTGTCAAATCGAAATCGTTACTTGGGCGGGGCGGAACGTGCGCAGACCAATCCCGAACACCAATAAGTACCTACCCATTCTTGGAGACATCCCAAAACGACCTCCTAATTGTACATACTTAGTACATTATATACTTATCTTAGGAAAAAGGTCGTATAAGGATAAACAGCGTTCAGTTGCTCTAGTAGGTTAAAGAAATTCAATGAACGTCTCTCATGAAACTTAGGATTAGATTCTTGTGAGTCGAAACGTTCAAGTTTTATATGGCTTTTTTTTTTCAGGTATCGCCTGCCGAGGATATCTACTGGGAAGGCGAGGATGATTTAATGAACGAGTTTTTAGAAGTGGACAATGCTGACTCCGGTATCGGTGGACACTTACAAAGGCTGAAACGAAATGCATGGAGTACGTTTAGTAACGTGTTTTCTTATTTTTAACGATAAAAGTTTGAGTTTTCTAGTAGTGGAATGTTTTGATAATTATTGGTTCTGCATAATAATATGGGAGTTAATAAAATAAGATGACCCTAAATTTTGCGACGAATCTAAATATTTCCTTTATTGGGTTTGCGTTATGTGGTTTACTTAATGCGTTCTTAATATATGGATTAGTTTATTTTAAAATCAAAATATAATTTTTGTTAAGATCTCTTTTACCAAAACAACCTTTTTAAATTCTTCTTTCAAGTGTGCAAGAAAAGATTGCTTGATTATGTAAAATGTTTGTAGTCTACTAATGTACATAGGTGGGCTTTTGATATTTTGTTGCAGATTTGAAGTAAAAATAGTAAAAAAAAATTACCTTAAAATTATATATAATATTGCTGACATAACTTGATTAAAATAAAATTATTGTGGATTGGAATCTGTAAAAATTAAACGTTCCAATGTTTATAACCACTGACAAACGATCGTGACACAATTATAATAAGTCTCTGTAGCACTCTTGTGGGTGAAGATGTTTCCAATGAGGTCTTTGTTCGACTAGTGTCACAGACAGATAAGTGTCATCAAAGTAGTACACATCACTTAAACCGACTTAAAAAGAGAAGGATCGACGTCCTTCTTTATTTTTATTATATATTTTTTTTTTCAATACATTGACGTAAATGTAAATAATGTATGATGATATTTTATTAGTTGTGTCAAACATATTTTTTTAACTAAGCGGTCCTAATTACTGAAAATAAATAATATAATTAATTTTGATGATGGTAAATAATGTAATTAAAAAAAGCAAAAGATCGCGTGTTTTGATACAAACTAATGATTTCATGCCTTTTTTACAATGTTTATTGGTATAGTGAAAAACAATACGTAATTTCATATACTTTTTTAGGTTTGTTTTCGTTTTCATCTCCCTCTACACCTTCACCAGACAATGACGAAAACGTCACAGAAGATGATGAAGACAAACTGTAAGTAAACATAATAATTATTATTATTACATTAGATTTCCATATTGAACAACAAACAACAACAGTCAACAGTCTCACGCGACAGTCTCCTGTCAAAGATTTTCATTGTAATATGAAACTTTGAATAGTTACGGGTCTCTGTAAAGAATTCACTATAGACGGCGCCACGGTTCGCTTGAACCGAATATCAAAAATTTCGATCTAACGGGTACATCGTTTCATTGCTTAATTGGCTAGAGCCACGGTCAGTCGGAGATGCAGGTTTGATCCCCGCTGGAACGGTCGATTTTTGGTATGAAATTAAAAAATGTTTAGAATTTCCTAATGTGTGGGTAACACAAAAATAAAATCGTACAAATTATTTAAATAATTCTTAAATTGCTAAAATTCTGTATTGTTTTCTCTACCATTTTTTGGGACTAAATTCAAAAACGACCATTATTTTACATTTTTAGTTTTTCATACAACTATTCAAAATAAATAAACAGACCTTATACATTACTAGCTGTGTACCCTTTGTGGGCGCGAGAAACTTTTGTGGGCTCATATACTACACTTTGCTGAAGATCGTGACATGACCAAATGCATAGTTTACGATTCTATAAAGAACATACAGATATACATTCCTTCTTTTCTTTATATTCCATATATATAATTTATGTGGCTTTAAATATTCTTTAATTTAGTCTTTATTTCGTAAAGCTAGGTCAGTTACTTTTGAAGAAATTGAAGATTTTCTGACCTACCCTTTTTCTTTCCGCTACTTGCATCCCAGTATATTGACATAATATTAAAAAGACTTTTAAATTTATTACAGTGATCGAAACGACGAAGAGAACGAACTGGACGGATCAGGGCAGCCTGAGAAGGTTGAAACCTCCGACCTGAAAGAAAGTAAGTATCTTCTTAACATCGACTTTTTCATAATATAAAGATGGCAAACAAGCATACAGTTCACCTGATTGTGAACAGATAGCGTAGCCAGCCTATAGACACCTACAACACCAATAGCAATCGCGTTACTGACCCTATCAACTTCCCTCTCGAGGGCCTCTTGCTACTTACTCACCACAGGAACAGATCACTACTTGACTACTTGGTAGCAGTAAGTCTCTTTAAGGTTGAGGTATTGACCTCTAAATTTTGAGGAAGATTATTACATTATGTGACCTACCTTCACACCATACTTGTACGTTAATACTAACTAAAATACTTGTAAAGGCATGAAGGTTCTACTTTCATACCAAGGATTCCTCATCAGTTATGAATCGATACAGTTTATATCGATACAGTATTGATTATTTATTTTAAGATTTTTATGCAAACAATTATGGTTAAGAAAATATTAATAACCTTTAAAATTATTAATTGGCAGTGCTATGACACCTTTTCCACCCTAAAGATGTTCCTTAATTTTCAATATTTCGTTGATAATTGATAAATGGTTAACTCTTAGATAAGTTTTTAAGTCTTGAAATTATTCAGCATTTTGACAACTGTATTGGCAATCGTGTAATAATATTTGGCAAATGTTACTAAAATATCATTAAGTTAGATTCACACTCTTCTGATTTAATTTGATACAAATTAATATTGGAGATATCGTCCTAAAAATATAATAGTGTAGTTTATTTAAATAATTTTGATATTTACATTTTACGATAACTTTTCAGCTGTCATGTACCGAATTCGGTTTACAAATTCTAAAATTGTTATTTAATTAACGTGCTTCACTCTTAATGTTCTATTAATTTACACATATTAAACTTGATGCTTGTATCAATGCCACTGTGTTGGATGGTATAGTTAATATATCGTATTTTTAGTATTCTCTATATATAATTTTGGACTAGAATAAATTCGTTTACATTCACATATGTTAGGTAGCTGGCCTGAACTGTATATAACATCTAAGTACTGATTAAACCGTAAAAATATTACAACAGTAAATGTATTACGCTTAGGGAGTAAACATAACTATCAACGACTTCACAGCCCCAAAACCTCCGATGAAAGAGCGTAGACACCAATGGATATAAATGTTACTACAAAAGTATGTAAGGAATTTTAATAAACCTTGAATCCGTTTGACTTTACAGAAACTCTTCGAGTGACTTTTGTCGTGATGGAACCTTACCAGTCGCAGTACTCCAACAGAGACTCGGCCGAGTTCCAAAATTTCTCCAAGTCTCTGGCGGAGGCTGTCAACTTAGTGTTCAGAGATCTGCCAGGAACACATAGAGCCAGTCTCGTGAGAATACAGTGAGTGGATAATTTTTTTTTTTTTAATGTATACTACGACTACTTTTCAAGTGCTAGACGAATATTTTATTAGAAGAATCAATTTGGATTTTTTTTTTGGAAAAAAATAAGACAAGGTTTACTTTGCGCCGAAAGTGAGTAAGACTAAGAGGACTAGATCAAAGGACTTAACCATACTCAATTTTTTTGCTGCTAGGATGGAAACAAGTGTAGAATCCATCTGGCGGTAAACTTATGGTGATAGTCAATACTGTACTATATTACTTGAGAATAGTATATATTGGATTTGATCTCCAATTGGTTGAGATGAAGTTTTTTTTGAAATACTGCAGATAATGAGCAAAAATTTCCTGTTTTTTCCAGTCTCGACAAATGCTGGTGTTATAAAAGTTATGAAATAAGGTTTAAAGTTGATCAGATTACGTTTATCTGTTATATCAGTTAACACCTAATACCGAGTACAAGAACAATCTATTTTCTACTTTCCTATAATTTTCTCAGTTAACAGGATCTGCGTGCGATCTATGAAACTACCTACTTTCTATCAGATAATTATTTGTTGTCAAAGAACATGTTTTAGATATTATCGGTATTAGATATGCAAAATTTTAAATTTGATTTGAGTAAGTTTTATTTTTTATTATTGCATAAGATAATCCATTATATTATAATTATAAATTACTCTTCATTACATCAGCTATCTGCCAGTGAAAGTCCCGTCAAAATCGGTCCAGCCGCTTCAGAGATTAGCCGGAACAAACAGACAGAAAGACGGACAAAAATTAAAAAAAAATGTTATTTATCCATATGCATTTAGAAAAAAGCAGTTATTTTAATATTACAAAGAGACACTAAAATTTTATATATACAGATGTTTTAAACTAAATAAAAACCGTTTATTATAATATCTTACAGATCACGGCCCACTGACGAATTCTCTTGCAAGGTCACTCTAGACATAGTAACGACAGGTACTGAAGATACAGACAGAATTGCAAAAATATTACGAGATTACATCAGAAATAAACGAACCCTGGGAACTGCGGCTGTCAATGACGAGGACTTCACCTCGGCTGTTATTGATCCAGGTTTGAATGGCTAACTGACTTTTAACTAATAATACCAATAACTAATAGTCTTTAAGATATTGATGGGTAGTGGATGTTCTTAGTTGTAGCGGTACCTACTAAAAGACTTGGATTGTGGTAAATTCTGTTGGAATAGATTATATTATTATTTATTTTAAATAACGTAACGTATTTTGTGTCATGTCTTTTTAATATGACAATAACATTGTAAATATACAGGACCAGACATGTTGTTACTTATCATTGCTTTGTCGTAAAGACTATCTTTGCTACTACTAATTAAAAGTAATTAAATGTATATTAATTTTCGTAAGGGCCTGTTTTACCGGTGGTAAATAACACTATTAGAGGGATTGCGGAGTCCAGCAGATAAAACTTTATGCAACATTTTTATTTTTCACCATCGAATTCTATTAGATTTATATTCTCAAATATGAATTAAAATTGTAGTTTAATAATGGAGAAGAAGCAGGTCATAATGATTGAGACGTTGGATGAGCTAAACCAAAAGCTGGCCGGCCTAAACGAGTCCTCCTGACGGGTCGGTCTCGGTATGAACTTGGACAAAACGAAAGTTATGTTTAACAACCAAGTCATACCGAGGCCGGTGTCGGTCGATGGTAAACTTCTCGAGGCTATTCAGGATTATATTTACCTAGGTCATATCATCCAACTAGACCGCAACAACTTCGAGAAGGAGGCCGATTGGAGGATTTAGTTGGGCTACGCGGCATTTGGCAGGCTTCGTCGAGTCTTAACTTCGAAGATTCCGCAATGCTTGAAGACAAAAGTCTTCGAGCAATGCGTCCTTCCTGTATTAAAATACGGAGCCGAGACGTGGACATTGACGAAGGGACTGGTCCACAAGTTTAAGGTCACTCAACGTGCAATGGAACGGGCTATGCTTGGGGTTTCTCTCAAAGATAGGATTAAAAATGAGACTATACGCGAGAGAACGAAATTAACCGACATAGCCCACAGAATTGAGCAAATTTCAGTGGCAGTGGGCTGGTCATCTGTGTCGCAGGACCGACGGCCGTTGGAGCAGACGGGTCCTGGAGTGGAGACCGCGTCTTGGCAAACACAGTGTGGGACGTCCTCCGGCCTGTTGGACCGACATCTACGTAAAATTGCCGGTGTGGGCTGGATCAGTATTGCGGAAAACTGAGATATCTGGCGCGAACTTGGTGAGGCCTGTGTCCAGCAGTGGACTGCGATAGGCTGAACTGATGATTATGATGATGATGATGTCTTAATGGCCTCTTCTGCCACTCCCTAAGTCTATTAGTAACGTATGTACAGGATAAACTTTCCACAACCGGTGAAACTTGCTCTTAATATTAGTTTTTAAGGTCGTTAATTGTGATACATTCTTTGTCAATTATCCAACAAAGATTACGTATGAATAACGCATTAATAAAAACAAAGTAACACTTACCTATGTATATTAATATTTCTTAGAAAGTATATAAGGAAAATAATTATGATGCTTCTGCTATTTACTTTATACTTTTCCGGGTTTCAAATAAAGAAAAAACTTTACACCAAAAACGGAATTAGTCACTTTATATTAATTTTGTTTTAAAATTCAGTCTCGAAACGGTATAACCGATTGATCAAACTACAAACTAATTAATATTGTCCAATATAGTGTTGTTTTATTATTTTGTCTTACTTTTCGGTCATTTTTATTTATTTACTTTTATTTTATTGTACACCACAACTAAATTTTAAACATTAAACATATTAAAGACAGTTACAGACTGTGAAGCACAATGATGGCCTTATGGCTATCTAGGCATTTCTTCCAAACAACCCAAATTACCCATTTTATTTTATTTTTTCAGTATTATATATATATATATATATATATAATATATGGGTATGGGCTGTCTGGATGAAATGGCTAATTAGCCATAAGTCCGCCCATTGTATTTCACTGTCTGTAACTATCTTTATACTTTGTTTGTAATATATTTGTGGTGTAAAATAAAGTATATGTGTATATGTATATAATATATATATTCTTTAATTTTAATTTTTAACACAATTTTTTGGCACACAACTCTTATATCATTATGTAACTTTTTTATAAAAGTTACCAATAAGTTTGTTCTTATATGTAAATCAATTTGGTTAGGTACTGCTAAGTACCTAAGCTATTATATCTAAATTATATATTTGTATATTTATTTGTGCTTAGATTTATTTCTTCGTTATTTTTAATTTTGTTTTTTAATTTATTTTAAATCTTGGCTGTAGGATTTAACAGTCCGTCGGATGCGTGTTTCGTTGATGAGATCAGATGCGCCGATGACGGTAGATGTCTGCCTGCTTCTATGCGCTGCAATGGAAATAACGACTGCTCTGATGGTTCCGATGAAGTTGACTGCCCCTTCGGTAGTTTTATTTTTTATTTTTTACATTACTTTTATTTTTCCACTAGTTTATTTAATTTATTTTATACTACTCGTGTAAGTGAATAACGATATTTTTTGTTTTCTATTTTTTTTAATATGTTTTTTTTTTATTTCTCTAGACGAAAAACTTGATAATACTGATGATCAGAATCAAGTAGATGAAAACATAGATAATGAAAATATAAATAACGTTGATCAGGATAATGACGATCAGACTGATGATCAGAATAATGAAGATGACAGTTTAATAGTACCGTTTTTCACAACCACTACGTACAAACCAGTAGAGGCACCCGTAAGTGAACGACGTGAAAGCTACCAGCCTAGTGAATCGCCATCTGGTAAGTACATTCAAACGGCTTCAACGAGAGATATTAGTTGAGTCTACGAATACTTAGATGAATGCAATTAAACAATACAATAGACTGTTCTAACGTTACTATAAACAACAGGAGTCTCAACATTTTTGCTTTTGGGATTCAGAATACTGAAGCTGGATGTTAAAGTTTCATTTTCTTTATTTTGTTTTTGATTTAGTTTTTTTTTTATTTTGCTAAAGGTGTGATCCCAGATGATTCACTTATAATCGGCGAAACAACAGAAACAGCAACGGACAATCCTGATGAAGATCAGCGACAAGATACTAGTGAGCATGTCATATATTACAAATATAAATGATGAAAAGTATAGAGTAAAGGCAAATAGTAGAAAACTTAAAATAGATAAAGGATCTCTATTAACACTTAATCAATACAATTAAGTAGATTTTTAGTTCTATCCATTATGTTTTTAAATTTATAATTACTATCCCTTAACATAGATTTTTTAAATTACTTAAATATATTTGTAGGTATGTAGGACCAACTGAGTGAACTATCATGAGTTTTATTTTTGGTATTTATCATTTGTTGTTTTGTATTGTGTTGTTGGTACGTATAGTTTATAGATTAAAGATTTTGGAACTAAATTGCTGTTGAAGATGATTAGAAGTGTGAAAATGTGAGACGAAAATACCAATATTGCGTTTAAAGAGAAGTGTCGATATGCTAGAATTTTAAGGAGTGTACATAGCCTTTACGGGTATAAGGGTAAGGGTGTGCCCATTGTCTGTCTGAAAATCAATTTATTTTGTTTATATCCAAGGAATGTCAAACAAGTTTGCGAGTCCGCATGTTGGTTAGCGGGTAAAGTAGTTTATGGATGCCTGCAACACCAGGGACATTACATGTACGTTGCTGGCCCTATCCCTTCCGAGGAACTCTGGCTCCCTTACTAATCACAGGACACAACACTGTGTGAGAGCAGTATTATGGTCTTCTCAAATAATATATTTCCGTGAAATCGGTACATCCATTAAAATTTAGGAGATAGCACACATAAGAAAATACAGTCAAGTTGAGAATGTCTATCTTTTTTTGAAGTATTTTTTAAAGTAATATTTTGCCAACAGACTGCCCTGCTGGTGAGCTACGCTGCGATGAGACGAGGTGTATCAGTAGCAGTGCTCGTTGTAATGGATTCCAGGAATGCGATGACGGTTCTGACGAAGAAGGCTGTCCTGGTAAGTAGCAGTAATAATAATAAAAAATAGTGTTCATACAATGTTATTACATATATATCTTGTAAATAGTTAAAATACTGATACTTAATATAATATAACTGGCGTTGATATTTGATGGTTTCGCGACTCAACTTCTATGAAATTTGGTAAATTTTTTTGTCAATATACCTAATGTACTTCAAATTACTAAACGTCAAATGGCGTTTTACTAAGAATAGTTGGGATGTCAGATGGAGCTGTCAATTTTGTTATAATTTGGCATAATATATTTCGTATATAGTTATATCTAGTCAAAACGAAATTTAAAACCATGTTTTAGTAGTTTACAACAAATTTTATAGTAGACAGAGTGACGATGTATATATATCAAACAATTTCAAAATAAATTCTAATCAAGTAGAGAAGCAATTTTGATTATTTCTGTTAATTATTTATTCTGAATGTTGTTTTTGCTGACAAGTATTTTCGAGAAGATACTCAATAATTTTTTGGACATGTGTAATTTAAAAAAAATTAAAAATAATAAAAATTTAGCTACTTCATTTAATTTTTAGTATATTCTACAACTTAAAAATTGACTGTTACAAGGCTATCTTTAGATTGTTATTATAATGTTTGGAAAATCTTTCCTTAAAAATGATTATGAGCCTGTGTACATTCGTACCGATATGTTTAAATGACTGTTCGATGTAAACCCCTTCAAAGTGGTGTGCAATAAAGTATATTCTAGTCCATTGTTTTCTATAAGAATCAAAATTTAGAGTTAAAGTTCGTGAACGTGTGATTGTTTAGATAACGTCTTTCAGTTTCTAGCAAAGCAATTAGAATTTTTCTAAATATGTATTAAATATGTACGTTATGAATCACGTTGTATCAATGAGAATATCTGTTTCTTATAATATAAGATGATCTCTAACTTTGAGGTTTGTATTTAGAAATAGCAATGTTTTTTCCAGTCAGTCTTAAAATTTGTGTTATTTGAATCAGCCCGTAACGTTCCAATACTAGGGCAGAGGCCTTTTTTCCATGTAGGTGAAGAGTATGTTTATTTTAAAAATATATAGATATACAAATATATATAGTACTATTTAATAATGCCAGTATGTATAATTTAATATTGATAGCCTTGTAACACAACAATCTTTAAACAATAGCAATTGCTAATCGTAGACATACTCATATTCACTTCTGAAGGAAAAGGGACATAAGCTTAATTTGACGCCCTGATTTGTTTAGTGTTTTGTTTTCACAGGATTACTTTCGAATCTAATCATGCAAAATAATTATTATGTTTCCTTAATGACCACGCTTAAGGTAATTTTAAAAAATCTTCGAATTTATAATCCATATTAGTACTCATGAAGTCGAATTTTTTTTTTGTTTGACATTCAGTGAATACAATATTAATCTATAACTCTATAATCTATGCTCAATTTGATTGATGCGTGTGTGTCAAATACACGAAAAAAAAGTTATCCGTCAAAAATACATCTTTCGAACGACCGATGAGTTATAAATATTAACGCAACGAAAAGAAATCAAATCCTTTTCTTGAGTATTTTTTTTTTTTTATCTATCAATATTTCTTCAATAGCTCTATTACAAAAATTTAAAAGTAAATCTGGCATAGATTACACACGCTCAATCGATTTTAAGTGGTACATTCGTTAAACGTTTCTGTAGTATCTATATATTAGTATAAGGATCGTAATTTTGATATGAAACGTTCCACATGCATCAATGTAATCGCCTATTAAGAAATACGGAACTGATCAACCATCGAGAACTTGTAACGATACTTTAATTTTAAAAAGTAATAAGTCTTTTAAAGTTCTGTTTTATCCAAATATATTAAAGATTTAACTTTAATTCCGTTGATAAAATAATTTTACGTCTTAGTTACCTCTCTAGTTGTAAATAAATAAATTAGACGTTATTATATAAAGTATTTAACACTTAAAATAGATCTTGATACGTGACGAAAGAAATGTTAATTTTGTCAATATAGCAACACTGGACCTTTTGCGGGACCTAAGAAACAATTTTTAAATACATATATACACTGAATAGTTATTATATTTTATTAATACATATAATAAAATTGTTACTGGTCGTTTTTTTTTGTATATGAGAGATTTTCAAAAAAAGAATTGTTAAGCTTTAATTTTAATTCTGTTTTTACAACTGTGGATCTAAGTGTCGTGAGGTCTAACTTAGAATCTGTTGTAATTTACCTCATTCTTCATACACTGTCTAGTAGTGGATTACTGGATAAATAATTATAGTGACAGCAGTAATCGTAATTACATAATTTGGTTCATATACAATGAGCAACACAAAGAAAGCGCGGACGATATCATTTTTTTTTTGTATATATTTTTATCTATTTATTATAAAACATAATTGTATAACGTATATTTTTATTCTATTGATTTAGTATCTCTCTTCAATAAAAGAAAGTTAATTGAACTATGATAGTAATAGCACAACGTTATTATATAGTAATTACAATAATTAAAATAAATTATATTCACCCTACTGATAATAAATAAGATCATTGTCTTGTTTAGGATGTCGAGTGTTCCCTGAGAAAGATATTGGAGTATAGTAATTATAATAAATTAAGGTAGCAATTGAAATTTTCAATATGCTGCTTAACGGAATGAGAACATCGAAATATAACTACGGTGCTTGAGACGTAAATAGACAAAGACATTTGATACTCAAATGTAAATTTTATAAATTACATTATTACATTATCCTGCTCCGTTGTGAGTATGATTCTCAAAGCTTATATCGGAGACAATATCTATAGAAATAAATAAAATTGGAGTGTCTGTTTGTAATATTAAAATTACCGCTTTTTGTAATAAGAAGTAACTTAAGCTACTTTTATTTTAGATTTTTATTTTATTTTATAACTCTGCGAACTGAACAACAACTATTTTGTTAAAATCCACGAGGGCGAAGTCGCGGGCACAACTAGTAATAACTAATATAGTTCCTTACATTAAGTTACAAATAGATTGTAAATCTTGATGGCTACAATGTATAGTTTTTTATAGTTTAATGTTTCGCAATTATAAAATAATAGCAGTTGCCCAGGGGCCAAAATTGATAATATTTACAAAGAAGGGTTAAAATGGTGTATAATGATTATATTACAAGAATTTAAGACTTCTTATACGACGTTTATGATTCACCCTTAGTGCGCTAGATCTACCAGACTGCTTGCAGAGCTTCTCGATCACGCTTCATGGAACAGTCGTCCCTTAGGTTCTTCTCAAGCCATTTTTAAATAATTTCAGTGATACGAACTAATCTCTAATTGTACCAAACAGATTTACCGCAACACTTGAATACCTTTTTTTGTTACATGCGTAATCTCGCGATTTTGTATAATATATTATAGACTAATTGACCATTGCTACATTTTTTTATGACGAATAAAAAAAAAATCGAAATTGATCGACTTAAAAAAATATCACACCAACCTTGTACTAACAGTAAAAACACGAATATATAAATTATTGTAAACTTTTCGGTCACTTCATTAAATTGTGATATTTAACTAAATAATTGATTTCACTCACACACACACATAAAATGTAAATTAAAGCTTATGAGTTGAACACCTGAGGTTATCTTTATGGTAGTTTTTTTTTGTTTTTTTTTTTTTTTATTATCAACGTTCTCGTCTCTTTAATGCTTTCGGCATGTCATGAATTATTCCGTATTTTAACAACGGGACAGTCCTAACAGTGCTACTTATCTGATAAGTCACCGTACAACGGTTTAGTTCAGACATACACACATTATGTACTAACCTATACATTAACTACGATTTTATCGAAATAACCGCAGTTTCTGTTAAATAAATTGCTCTACTTTAAAATTTGAAGATAATTTGTGGTATTATAAGAGGTATCATCATTTCCAAATATAAAAAAAATAAAAAATATAAAATGGAACGTATATATCAAAAAACAAAAGAAAATCAATCATTATATTTACTAAGGTCCACTTGCAAGCGAAATATACAGTTCAAATTTAAATAAAGTAAATTGTTAAAAAATAAAAAAGTATTTTAGTGCATGTTTACATGTTCTATAGTTAATTTGTGTCAAATGACTCAGAAAAACATGTAAAGTATGTAAGATTAATAGTTATTTAAATTAGTTTATCGGCGGAGGTTAGAAGATGTCACGCGTCGACAAGGTGATACGTTTAAATATATAACAGTATATGAACTTTGACACTAACAAAAAATAAAATACTATAAAAATAATTACATTTTTTTATATTACGTATACGCATTACGTATTTTTCTGATTCCTAATAATTCGATAATAATAATGAAATAAATCATAATAACTATTAAATAAATCTCTTATTCTATAATAGCTGCCCTGTCAGACTTCGTTCTGTCAAAAGTCAATAATAATTCTTTTTTTTTTCAATTTTTTTTAAATATTAAAACCTTACGTGGGCCTGAAGGAACAAACAAAAAATAACTTAGCCGAATTGGTCCAGCCGTTCTCGAGTTATGCGCTTAGCATCATTCATTTTTTTAAACGGTTTTATTTAGCTCACCCCGTTTGTTTTATTTTTTATTATTCTTGGGTCAAATTTAGTAATTCAAATTTCACCCTCTTCCTGTCAACCGATTAATCTGAAATTTTGTATACACTTTGGATTATGGTGACAATACAATTATGTTTATTCATTATCATTATAAATTCAAGATGGCCGCCGCTACAAAATGGCGGATAATTTATGTTTTATTAATCCCATCAATATGGGTATCAAATGAAAGGGCTCAACAAGCAGAATACAATATACTATAAAAAATTGAAATCCAAGATGGCGGCCGCTACAAAATGGCGGATAACGTAGGTTTTATCAATCCCATCAATATGGGTATCAAATGAAAGGGCTCAACAAGCAGAATACAATATACTATAAAAAATTTAAATACAAGATGGCGGCCGCTACAAAATGGCGGATAACGTAGGTTTTATCGATCCCATCAATATGGGTATCAAATGAAAGTGCTCAACCAGTATAATCAATGTACTATATAAAATTAAAATCCAAGATGGCGACCTCTACAAAATGGCGGATAACTTAGGTTTTATCAATCCCATCAACATGGGTATCAAATGTAAGTTCTCAACAAGTAGAATACAATTTACTATGCAAAATTGAAATCTAAGCTGGCCGCCGCTACCAAATGTCTGATAACAATTTTTTATCAATCCCACCAATATGGGTATCAAATAAAAGGGCTTGACAAGAAGAATACAGTGCACTATACAACCTCAATATTTAAGATGGGCCTTGCAATAATGAAGCACTAAATGAATTAAACAGAATGCGAAATAAAAACTAAAAACTAGAAAATAAAAATAGGTAAAAAAACTTTTTAAGTTAAACGGTTTTATGTTAAACATACATTGCAATGTTTAAGATAAATGTACTAAAAACCAAAAAATAATAAAATAGATACAGTCGTGGGAATTATAAACATATGCATAGACTAGACTAAAATAAAACCGTGGGGCACGTCAATTGTCTACAAATTATCGACTTAATGTGCGATAGAAGAATCGTTTAATTCGTCGTTAAAATAGGCAGTTGGCCCGCAGACGGGGAGGAAATTACTTACTATTTTCTTGCTCATGGAAATTCCAATAGTTATACACTCCATGTAAATAAAAGAGATTTTTCAACTAGTTTATCGTTGGACATTCACACTGCTGGCTGGCGAGGAATCGTTTCACTGCTCGTAGTTTGTCTTTAATCGACAAAACATATGATAAAAGTACTACTCGCTCACCACTATGAAACCCTAAAACTCGCTTATAATCGAGATTGCTAGCTTGTTTCCACATTCTAGCCCTACTTATCACACGTCCATCGTTGTCGGTTGAACAACTGCCTAATTATAGTGTAACATTACAAAACAAACATTTTAATCAACGATTGTAGACAATTGACGTGCCCCACGGTTTTATTTTAGTCTAGTCTATGCATATGTTTATAATTCCCACGACTGTATCTATTTTATTATTTTTTGGTTTTTAGTACATTTATCTTAAACATTGCAATGTATGTTTAACATAAAACCGTTTAACTTAAAAAGTTTTTTTACCTATTTTTTTATTTATATAGATTACGTAACATGTATTTTATAAATTTAAGCAACAGATTGATTTAGATACATACTCGTTATTTTACAAAAAGTGGTCGTAGTACATAAAAAAAATCATTTTTTTTAAATATTTGCTATTCGAAAAACTTCAGTTTAGTAACATCGTTGTTCGTTTCTGTACATTATTCATTGTTTTGCTTGTCGATCACAATTGTTGTCGTTTATCAATTAAGCGTGGAGCCGAGCAATACACAGCGGACACTGTTAAAGCATTTACATCGTTATTACTGAAACAGCTTCGTGTTTATGATGATGAGTTTCGCAATCCGGGCATAATATCATAATTCGGTACTTGTAGCTTACAGCACAGACATTGTTGAAGACAGTTGTTGTTCTATCAATAACTGTCAGAATTGTAAAAAAAGTCATTTTTGTCACAAGTTACAATTATTAATTAAAACTTATAGATAAAAATAATTTCATATTCTTACTATAATTTAGTTTCATTACAATAGTGTTGTGTAGTTGATTTAAATGTTTTCCTGCTGTTTATTTAAATGTTACATATGGGACACTCAGTTAAAAGTTTTACGTTATGTGAAATTGTTTGTTTGGAACTGTTGGATAACCTAATCTCTTCGACTCACCTCAAAGTACATATAAGTGCACCTTAGCGTCTTTGTAATTTTTCGTTGTTATTTTTTTTAACTGATCAAAAATGGATAAGGGGTATCAAAATAGTATACTCAATAATTTATTTTACTACCGTGAAAACGAATTTAATATTTAAGTATGTATCATATTTAAAGGAGGAAGTGACAAACTTCAGAGTAGGTGCTATATTCACGAAATATTATTCATTTTAAAGGGCTACATTAAGACAGTCGCGTCTGGACTTCTGGGGTCTGTACTGAAAGCGTCAAATTAAGTCGGGTGAAAAGATAATCACCGAGTTAACAGGATGTTTCATCGTGAATAAAAGTTCTTTGTACTAAGTAAATATAAAACTGCTATAAAAATTTAGTACGTACACATACTAAGTTTAAAGTAAACGGTTTCTTACTTTTAGAAAGGAGATACTTTAATTCTTCCTTCTACTTCTTTTCTTGAATAGATTTTGTTTTGGTCATATTTATATGATGGCGGGCGTTTTTCTAAAAATGTATATATGAAGATAGTAATGTATGAAGATAGTAATGTATATATGAAGATACATAGTAATGCAAATGTACATATATAGAATTCGATAATTTTTTGACTTGTCAAATACTAGACTGTCCCCAAAATATATTAATGAAGCATGGCCAGACTTATTATTTGCGAAGCGCCACGAATAGAAAAAGATAAGCCTTTTAAGACTATAAAGCAATAATAATTAATTCAAAAATACAGCGTTCAATTAGTTTTAATCAAACCAACTTGGAAAGTGACTCAACGTTCAATCTTAGCGTAGGTACACTCGTTTCATTTGTATACTTTTTTCACTAAATTAAATAACGAGCAATACCAATTAGCAAAAACACAAAATGTGATATGTTTTTTTTTTTCTTTAAAACAATTTCAGTTCGTGTACATTCTAGTTAAATATAAAATATCAAAATTAATTAAATAACTATGTTACAAATCGTGTCGCCCAATTATTATTGAACATCTGCAATGCTTCCTAACGTATTTGATATCCAGTATTTTTGTTTCATTGGAATCGCATTATTTTGAAAATAAAATTTTATTTTATTTAACTAAGAGAAACGTGTTACGTACCATTAAATTACATTGGTTACATTATATTATACAGAGAATGTGTTAAAAAGTATGCCCTCGGTCATACCCCGTGCTCCTATTCAAGACTGCGAGGTCAAACGCGCACACAATTACATAGAAGACATAAAAGGCTACTAAAGATTTCCACGTTCGTCATTTATGTAATACTAGCTTTCTGACCGCGGCTTCGACTGCGGTGTACACGATTTTAATTTTCACGATTTAGCTGTTTCGATATCTGTTTCTAAAATATAGCCTATCACTGATAACGTAACATTCAATTAATTAAAGAATTTTTGATATTTTAGAGTAATTATTAAGTTTTTCCAATACAAAAATCAATTTTTCTCCTTTATTGTGTCAAAATACACGTATCGTACAGTTTCTACCTCATTGATTATACGTTTATACAATTAATCGACATTTGTAGATTCTATTCCGCTTAAAATCTATCTGGGATATAAACAGTTCTTAAATTTGCACATAAATGATAATATTGAAATGTGTTAACCATGCTTTCACAAATTATTTTGTGCATGAAGACCTTTTTTCAAGTGATATCTCAGACCTCCCATAGGCGAATTATTTTAAAAACCCTATTATTAGTTTTTTTTTCTTAATAATAATATAAAATACTTACCAACCTAAATGTCAAAAATGTCGTCCCCGTTGATAGCAATTTCGAACCCCAGTTGTCAAAATTTTGGAATCGCAATTTGTAAACAAACAAAGTCAGCCGTACAGTACTATCGAAGATGTAAGACGTCTTCTCTTTAATTATAGGAAAAGCATTTTTACAACCACCACTCCTAAACACGACACATACTGAGTTTGACTGCGTTACTTACAAAGGTAATGAATGAATAATGTGGTACGTAAAACGACATACACACATTACAATAGCAATAATCTCAACACTTTTGTTCAATTCATTAATGATTATATTGTAAATAGATAATCAAATATATCAATATTATAAATATGCAAATACTATCGAGTTTTAAAATAAATGATGGAATTAATGATTGTTTAACAATTCTTTTTTCGAATTCTCGTTGTATTAAAGCTATTTTTAAACGGTTTTATTTAGCTCACCCCGTTTGTTTTATTTTTTATTATTCTTGGGTCAAATTTAGTAATTCAAATTTCACCCTCTTCCTGTCAACCGATTAATCTGAAATTCTGTATACACTTTGGATTTTGGTGACAATACAATTATGTTTATTCATTATCATTATAAATTCGGATAACGTAGGTTTTATCAATCCCATCAATATGGGTATCAAATGAAAGGTCTCAACAAGTAGAATACAATTTACTATGCAAAATTGAAATCTAAGATGTCCGCCGCTACCAAATGGCTGATAACAATTTTTTATCAATCCCACCAATATGGGTATCAAATAAAAGGGCTTGACAAGAAGAATACAGTGCACTATACAACCTCAATATTTAAGATGGGCCTTGCAATAATGAAGCACTAAATGAATTAAACAGAATGCGAAATAAAAACTAAAAACTAGAAAATAAAAATAGGTAAAAAAACTTTTTAAGTTAAACGGTTTTATGTTAAACATACATTGCAATGTTTAAGATAAATGTACTAAAAACCAAAAAATAATAAAATAGATACAGTCGTGGGAATTATAAACATATGCATAGACTAGACTAAAATAAAACCGTGGGGCACGTCAATTGTCTACAATCGTTGATTAAAATGTTTGTTTTGTAATGTTACACTATAATTAGGCAGTTGTTCAACCGATAACGATGGACGTGTGATAAGTAGGGCTAGAATGTGGAAACAAGCTAGCAAGCTCGATTATAAGCGAGTTTTAGGGTTCCTGCGGGCCAACTGCCTATTTTAACGACGAATTAAACGATTCTTCTATCGCACATTAAGTCGATAATTTGTAGACAATTGACGTGCCCCACGGTTTTATTTTAGTCTAGTCTATGCATATGTTTATAATTCCCACGACTGTATCTATTTTATTATTTTTTGGTTTTTAGTACATTTATCTTAAACATTGCAATGTATGTTTAACATAAAACCGTTTAACTTAAAAAGTTTTTTTACCTATTTTTATTATTTTTATTATTGTGAAAATAATCTCAACCTTTTCCGTACAATTTTAATCGGCAAGCAGGATAATTAATTGTTTAATAATTTAATATTTCAATGTGTGTCAACTATGGATAATTTTGTAATTCGATCATTTTAAGTAGTAATGCTGAAATTACTACTATTTTTTTTTTGAGTACTGCTTTTTTTATATAACTAGGTCGGCAAACAAGCGTACGGCTCGCCTGATGGTAAGTGATTATCGGAGCTTATAGATGTCTGCAACACCAAAAGCATCGCAAGCGCATTGCCTACCCCATCCCCAATTCCCCTCAGGAGCTCTGGTTACCTTACTCATCAACAGGAACACAATACTGCTTGAAAACAGTATCATTTAGCTGTGATCTTCTGTAAGGTTGAGGTACTTCCCCAGTCGGGCTGCAAATTTCCTGCTACCTTTACCTACCTTTACCTTTTACCTACATGTACCTCAGTTAAAGTTGTTTTTCTTTTTTATTTATCTTTAAAGTAGTATGTTTTTATGAGAAATGGTACAAGCAAGCGACCGTTTGATTTAAAGCTGGTAATTATAATAAGATATATATCAACGCACATTATGCATAAGACAAGTTTTCAACTATTCTTGACGAAAAATTGAAAAATTATCCTTATATTTTATTACTGTTTTATAGATTCACTAGCTCACTCGGCAAACGTTGTCTTGCCGTTAAACGCTATTAAAAAATAGGGGTTTGTGGTAGGAGGGTAGAAAATTTAGGGTTGTATGTATTTTTCAACGCCGAATCATAATAAAATAAATAATAAATAAATTATCTAAAAATTAAAAAAAAGAATATTTAGGGGAGGACTACCTTTAACATTTAGGGGGATGAAAAATAGATGTTGTTCGATTCTCAGACTTACCTAATATACATACAAAATTTCATGAGAATCGGTCAAGCCATGTCGGAGGAGTTTAACTACAAACACCGCGACACGAGAATTTTATATATTAGATTCATACCTACGGGTATGTTAGTTGATTATTAATAAAATGAACCTATGGCGTTATATTCAGTATAGAATGTAGTCTGTAAATAATTATGTATATAGCCTTTAAAGGTATATAATATTAACATCGAACATAAATTTTACATGAAATGCGTCAACAAGGTGAGTCAATTGATTTTTATTAATATTATGCCATCATAAATTGTTCTTAATCATTGATAATTACAAATAAATATATTTATAATAGATAATTCTTTAGAAATTTGTTGTTAGCAGGTGATCAGAAGTATAAAGAGGTGCTGTGATGATCTTTTTGAAAATATAAAATTATAAAAAAAAATGTAAGGGTGTAGAGATTCCAAAAACATGAAGAATCGAAAAAGAAATAAAATAAGAATCGAAATTTTTAATAACTTTAGGGCAGGTACGATTACCCATTATTTTGATAAAACGAGATCGCAGCTTAGTGTAGAGATCAAATTGACTCGGCATCAAGTTAATAAGTGGATAAACTACTTGTCACTATTTCAAAATAAAGAAAATAATAGACCAATTTTTTAATTTAATAATTTATTTTTCCATCATACATCACAAAAACTCACACGTAAAACATTTAATTATAATATCGCTTATAATAATACATACTAAACAGTTATGCTGTATTTAAGTTAACAATCAATTAATAATTTTATTCAATACATTCAGTTACGTCGGTGTAGTGCCGTACCGCTGACGTTTTCATATGATATTTTGTAAGTAAAATGTCGGCTGGTCGACTTATTTTTAGAAATAGTGTATTTACGTCTGTTTATTTCTTTAGTATCATATATATGAATACGAAGGTTTAAGATATTTGCCTCCCTCCAAAAAAGCCCTTACCTTTTTTCCCTTAAAAAAAGCCTCACAATTATGCCACATAAATTATATATCATTTTATACAAATTGCTTGCTCTACTGGCGACAACAACAACAAAAAAAAAATTGTTATTGCTTTTATTTAAAAAAAAATATTGTAATTTTGTAGTGATCATAATTATTATACTTATTTAGTATGAATTATTCGCACAGATATTGCTAGTTTCAAATGTTAGAATTGTATGAAATTAAAAAAAAAAAACCTTTTTAATCGGTGAAAGGGGCTTACAAGTGTTCAAATACATATAACATTAAAATTAAAGTTTTTGATACACACTTATAATACTTTCACTAAGAAATTATCCTCCTTAAATCAATCATTCACCAACCTTTCAGCCTATACAGTCCACTGCTGGACATAGGCCTCCACAAGTTTACGCCAAAAATAACGTGAACTCATGTGTTTTGCCCATAGTCACCACGGTGGGCAGGCGGGTTGGTGACCGCAGGGTTGGCTTTGTCGCACCAAAGACGCTTCGACTTCGGCCTGTGTATTTCAAAGCCAGCATTTGGATGGCTATCCCACCATCGGTCGGCTTTTTAGGTTCCAAGGTGTTAACTGTGGAACTGTGTTATCCCTTAGTCGCCTCTTACGACACCCACGGGAAGAGAGGTGGTAGCTATATTGTTTAGTACCGTAGCCACACAGTACAGTCCTCCTTAAAATATGTATCATATTACTTGGAAAGTACCTACTAATAATACAAAAAAAAAAAACATGTCTTGCAGACAACGCACAGTCTATAATACTTTAGACAGGGGCGTATTAACATAACTAATAATTTTCGCTAAGCACATAATTTGCTGAAGATACGCAATAACCAAAAAAAAAAAAAATATATTACTAAAATAAACTTCTAAAACAATTCAACTTAGTTTTGCGCGCATCAAAGATGTATTAAATTACTTTTGCCACGAGTTTGATACTTATACACAAATTCATTCCATTGTAGCATGTTATGGTCAGCGTAACATTTTAATTGAGAATGATAGCAACGGTCAAAGTTTAAAAAAATAAAATCTATTTTCAAATAAAGTTTTGACATTTCAGATACCATTATCTATTAATTATCGCAAAGACAATTAAATATTAAATTTGTAAAATTATACTTTTATGAATTAAAAATTGATACAAGTAAACGCACACTACACATAAACAAGATGTGTATGTGTGTGTGTGTGTGTGTGTGTGTGTTTGTGTGATTAATAAAATATTTTTCTACGTATACAATTTAAGCAAACCTGTATAAAAATACTTACAATCATAATGATACGGTTTTTAAAACACTTATTACGAATAATAACTACAATCTAAAGCTTCGGTTTTAATTACTGTTGACAGTTTAATTCTTTAATTATTCGTGAACATCGATAAGTTGCTTAAAAATATAATCACTGCACATCCCTTCGATGATTTGCGTGTTTTCACCAATTCATATTCCGTTCATTATATTTGCATGTGTCCCGTGTATTTGAAATCCATATAACTAAATTATTAGCTAAAACTAGTCGTTTGATTCGCGTTTTCTCTGTCTGTTAATTTAATGATTATTATTAATAATATTTTCTTTTTTCTAATCGATTATCGAAGTTCTATTCAGGCGTGTATTACTTACATGATACATAATTTTTCAGATTGTAGATTATATCACTCCACCAAATGTAGATTAAAAATAAAAACGATAAAACTTTAGATTTTTTAAACATATACGAAACTTAAAATACTAACTGAGTATCCGGTTTCATGTAGTTAGTACCTAATCTAAGAGAATTGAGAAAAACCCGTTTGAACTAGTAGCATAAACGTTCTATATACCAAAAATTCATTTTCTTTTGTATGAGCTTTGTCTAGTTTTTTTTTATTTTTTTTTTTTTAATAAATCATACAAGAAATGATCTGTTATCGTCAAGTGACTTTTCATATAGGTAGATGCATCGATTTCCTTAATATTGATTTTAGGTTAACGATCTACAAAAAATCGCATTCTATGTACAAAAAAATAAAAGCTGGTGAATGCGTGACGAGAGCGTTACGAAAAGCGTGATCGGGCGAGGTGAACGGAATTTGAGAGGGAGATATAGGTTAGTGAAGATAGAAAAAGAGAGTTACGTTTCGTAAGTTTTACTTTAGTCGTGTGGTCTAAACCACACTTGTTTTTCCCGTATTTCACATCTTCTCGAATATTTTGATATTTCATTATTGTTCTCGTGATGTGATATCATATGCAATTGTGCAGCGATGAACGTTGTATGTACCATATAAATTTCAGGAAAAGATAACATCGTCGTAGTTCTAAATGTTGAAGTCCTTGTTCTAAATTACGATTCGTAGATTTCATTAGCGGCATGAAATGTTTTGTTAATTTAAATGATAGTTAGCATAACAATAGCCTCATTGCGTTTTACTTTGAGTTAAAAATGTATGGCATTTTACCATACATTTTACAGTAGTAATAGAGGTAATCCATAGACACGTCTATAGTGTTGTACTTTATATCAATGTTATTGAAATATACACATTTGTTGAGAATGTATTATTATAGGTACTACTCCAAGGTTATTTTCCGATTCACATTTATCAAATACTGTGTGTTCCCCTGCTTTACGATCAATCCACCTTTTTTCGTGCACAAGTGAACTCACTTACATTAAAATAATTTTTTCTATGAAATTCAATATGGGAGCGATCGCGTGCTTCCCTTCATTTTCTATCTACGTCCTACCGATGTCTCTCTCGTCCATAATGGGTTATATTAAATTGCCAATATTGCTCCTATTAAGTACCAATAAGTTTAGTACATTTCAGCCTAGCGTGCACTAGATTGGCAGTTTAAAGTGATTTATATACATAATTATTATGTACCTTATTTAATTTTGTAAAGTATACAATACAATATTCTAAATCATATTTATCGCATTCATAAATATATCATTACAGCCTATACAGTCCACTGCTGGACATAGGCCTCCACAAGTTGACGCCAAAAATAACGTGAACTCATGTGTTTTGCCTATAGTCACCACGCTGGGCAGGCGGGTTGGTGACCGCAGTACTGGCTTTGTCGCACCGAAGACGCTGCTGCCCGTCTTCGGCCTGTGTATTTCAAAGCCAGCAGTTAGATGGTTATCCCGCCATCGGTCGGCTTCTTAAGTTCCAAGGTGGTTGTGGAACCTTGTTATCCCTTCGTCGCCTCTTACGACACCCACGGGAAGAGAGGGGGTGGCTAAATTCTTTAGTGCCGTAGCCACACAGCACATTCATAAACATATATGTTAAAGATTCATAAATATATATGTTAAAGATTTTTTTAAATGAACAAATAAAATCATTATCTGCTTATGTCTGTTATATTTGATATATAAATTCTAGAACCGTATAGTCTAGAGACCACTGTAGACTACAATACTCGTTCATCTGACATGACTACTCGTTAACAGTACCTACTACCCACATTTTATATGAACCTAGATAACCTCAATCTGGAGGCCGAATATTGTTGTGAAATAGTGATTGATAAATATGGACGTTCTCTGCGTGTTGTTTGTTTTAAATTTCAAACATCTTATTTATGACCTCAAGTGGTTCATAAAAAAAAACATTATTTAGCCTGTATCTCATAATATTTATCTAAAGCAACGTACTCGCATGTTACCATTTCAGTTTTGAATATATATGCCTACTTTTAGGTACATTAACGGATTATTTAGGTGTTAAATACACCTATACGTAGGTACGCGGTGGTCCTATAAACACTAAACTTAGGACATAACATAGTCTTCATATGTCTCGTACCAAACGTTACTAAGTAGTGGAGAGTACTCGCGGACGCCGACATAAATCAGATGTGTGATCTGATACTGTCAGGATCGGAGCGACGCGTCGCGACACGCCGGAAACTTGCTTTCCCTGACGTTCTAGGTAGTCACTATGCGGACGTACCTTATCACCTGATTCGATTAACCCTAATGACCCATTAACTTATATTAATAAAATTAAGAAAGTTAATTTTAATTTTACTAGTTTTTTAATTAGTCTTTTAAGGGTGATTAGGTACACATTTTATTGAACAAAATAGGTAAGCATGTAATTCGGTCATATGTGGCCTGGAATGGAAAAAACAATATTAAAAATATTGGAGTTGTATTAATTCTGAATTTGAATTTCCTTGTAAAACGTTTAGTCTAATTTACATTCGTCAACAAATTATTATTTAATAACGCTAACAGAATGTTACGCAATGATTAAAGTATTCGATGACAATTGTTTCTCGGATTCGATGTCCTAAACGACGCATTCCTGGTACGGTGGAAGCTTGTTGCCACCAAAGAGATTTTATTAGTTATTATTGGAGCTGATTTATCGTGACAATTCATTGCGTTCTAATTATTTCGTATGATACATCAATTACGTAAGTACAATGACATCAGCTGCGATGGTAACAGTTGATGATGGGTCGCGGGAAGTCAACAAAACAACAGCTAATGAAGCACAACTTGCGCCTTTGCTCACGAGTCGTTTAATACATATAAATTAATTAATTGTTCTATTACATTACGGTCGGCGCCACTTCTATATATTTGAAATTCTAAACTTTAAATATATAGAAGTGTCGTGTGTTGTGTCTGGAATGGTTTTATATTCTAAACAAGCTGTACCGGTGACTTCGTTAACGATTGCCATTCTTTTGAATAAACCAACAAGACAAATGAGTTCTAAGGATGAGCTGTACGTCGTGGCGTTTACGTTACAAAAATAAATCGCTAAATGTGTTGCTAGACGTAAAAATCGAAAACAGCTGAACTCTTTAAACGGCTAGTTCAATTACTTTTTTAAGTTTTCTAATACTTTTGAAAAAGTTACGGAGAAAATTGAAAAATTTCAGAAAACGCAACGATTGTCACGACGCGTTCGTCAGTTCGCAAGACAGAAAAACATTTTTCTTGTCAGCTAGTTATAACTATTTATTGAGACAAATAGTATTGATTATTCCCATTAGTTATTAGCCCATTGTTATGATGATACAACTTAACTCATTGGGTATATTAAAACTAAGTGCTTTACAAACCTGCGGTTGTTGTTGTGATAGCATTCTTCTATGTTTATAAATAAATTTATTACACATATATGTATTTGAGTTTATATTCTCATAATTATTTTAAACTATCTGACCTGGTGAACTTTGTACTTACATATATTGTTTTCGTGAATAAATCTTTTTGTTTTTCATAAAAACTTTCTCCTGTCAATAACGAACACAAACAAATCTTATTTGGGCAGTCGTTCGGAAATTATGTTCATACACACATTTTGAAGATGCATTTTTATTTATATACTATGGAATTACTGTAATTTTTATATTTTGACTTATTTTTCGATGGTAATTTTGTATATATGAAACAGTGAAAATGAAAACAGTATTATTTTGCTGTGATCTTCTGTAAGGTCGAGGTACTACCCCAGTCGGGCTGCTCCATATTTTGAGCAGGAAATTCCTGCTGTGCCCTACCTCAGTTAAATATCGTACCTCGCATATATATATGTAATGTATAGTATACGTATATATAGATCAGCCGGCTAGAAGAAGCTTAGAGAAACCTTAGACAAACCTTAGAAAAATACGACCTTGTGCATGATTAAAAACGTGTATGAATAGTACATATAAATTTACGCACCGGTAATATAAGTAAAATGTTGTCATGAAATTAAATAATAATTAAATCTTTATAAAGGCATAATGTTTTCGGTTTGTACGTACCTACTGTAAGCGTCTAGCGTGTGCTACCCCCATTTAGCAAATTTTATGACAATGGTCCGACGTAGTATCATAGTTTTTGCTTTGACTGTCCATCAGTGTTAACGACCGACGATCAAGTCCTAGGCAAGAAACAAATTAACATCACAGCTTATGCAAACAGTTGAATTTTAAACTGAGTTTTTCTTTCGGCTGTGTCGTCATTGTGTATGTTTGGATTTAAAATTAGCCACATGTAATAACATTATTCTTGGCGTACGAAACCATTATCTCTTCAAATGACGTGACGCCATAATGGTTATCAATAGTTACCTTGCATGACGTTATGCATTACGGATCTTCTGTCAACATATTTAACTGTAATAATATATCTGCTTACATGCCATGAAATTATATAAAGATAACTCTAATGTAAAAATAATTAGTGTAAATACGAATATTGACATATGACGTACACTGTATTACTTTCTGTATTCTTAATTTAATGAAAATGTTGAATATTGTAAAATATAATAAAAGCGGATGTACATTTTTTTTATCATTGGCTAACGCTACGGCAATAAACAACGTTGTACAGTAGGTCATAAGTGTTGTGTCAATAATTATGCATTGTAAGCTCTATTTCCAAAGCAGCAGAACGACATATCTTAGTGGTAATCTGTACGTACGAGTACACATAATCTTTAAAATTGGAGCGTCGTTTGTTTGGCCGGGTATTCAGGTACTTTCAGTGTGTGCGGTGATTATCTCGGAATGACGTAATTTTTGATGAATAAGTATCGTTTCGTCTTAAAGAAACTGATGATACTATATGGTATTTCTCGTCTCCCATAATCAGCCAGAACCTTACTGTGAACACCATTTTATTTGTTTGATCTACGATTTCTTAGTGCTCATTTGAATCTATATAATACGTGAAACAAAACTTTGGACCCCTTTTTATGAAAATTATGCGGATAGTAGAGTAGTGAAATATGGCACAGTTAAAGTTATATGGAGAAGTAGTGCAGAATGATAATGTTTTTTTTTCTCTTTAAAATAAAAGGAAACACAAGACACACACACACACAACACTACATATATACAGAAATATATACTCTTTTGTTTATTGTTGAAGTCTGTAGTCAAACTAAGAAGATATTAATATATTTTCTATAGCTTAAATGTCAACAATAATCGTAAATATGGTTGAATTCCTACTACTGGGCGACTACTAGTTACAATGAAAATGACTAGCAGGTCACTGAACGAAATTTAAGAATATGCGTATATGAGTAACCGTAACGAAATTTTCCAGTGTAAACCATAAACTAGTTTTGAAGATATTTTACGGCCGCTATTTAAGAAATCGGTCGAATGACGACATCAAAAACAGATGTCCATTTTGTATGTATATGTCATATGTGACTGAAAACATTCGTTTTTTTTTTTATAATGTACAAAAGTGCCTACTTCTTGCTGCGGTATTGCATTTTCTGGATAATATATTGGTTTTATTTTATATTTTCTTCTATACAAACTTTATCCTGTATAATAATGAACCCATAAAATAAATATAAATATATAATAAATGTATTATAAACAATAATAATAATATAATTATAGTTACTGTAAATTTTAAAAATAATAGTTTTGTATTTTTATTTGATAGACATTATCTAATGTTCATGTAAGAAGTAAATGATTATAATTTTTTTTCCAGATTTCAAAACTATAATAAGATTCCTAAAATGAAATACTAACGTACAATTTAAAATGCAGACACCTTGATTCGCAGACATGTACAGTCCTTTGTCATGTTATCGACCGGTCTGCAATTTTGACTCTACTGATTGGATTTTTTTATTTACGATCAAAAGTAGGTTAAAAAGAGAATCAACAAAGAAGTCTAGAATAACGCTTACGATAATTACTTTTATTATTAAATAGAATTGTAAAAAAAAAGTTATTTTACATTTTATCTATTGTAAAATTACATATGCTAAATTTTTATATAATTTTAATACGTATAATTATATTGGTCATATGTAAATCTTTCTTTTTTTTATTTCAATATTACAAAGCAGTTAATAATTTCACTATTGGTACTGGATACATTGCAATCAGATAATGTCAAAGTAATGTATGAACTTGAAGACCTATAAGAGCTAAAATAAATTGAATATAATATATATATATTTGCTTCATATTACTATTATTCATATTTAAAATCAAGAATTAAATTTGATTATTTCTATTAATATGGAGAACAATTCAACAACATTTCCGTACATTATCGTATTAAAAAATATACGTATATTTAAAAGTTTTGTTAATATGCTTCGCTGTTCAGTTTAATTAATTTAAATTTTAATAACAATGAAACAATAGTAATAATTATAATATATCTAGGCGTTTCGATTGCTTATTGATTTTAAAAAATGCTTTCGCTGCTTGATGCTTAATTTAAATAAATTATTAAATTACACGTATAGCCGCATATTTTAAAGAGCTCGGCGTTTGAGAGTGTCTCAATCGATATTCCAAGTAGGTAGCACTGCGGGCATATATACATACATTAAACTTACTCTATTTATGAACATAACTCTACTTGATCCATTGTTATATATATTATAGAATAATGCTCAATTAAAATACTACGTAAATTAATTTTTATTTGCCTTCTTTAAATATACTTTTGGCTCAGTTTTTGCACTCCTACCAACTTCCTAGTAGCTAATAATAAATCGTCTATGTTCAATGCACAAACGATGTACAATTTTAATTATATAATCCCGCTAAAGTCATCACCAAAGCTTTACAGATTTGTAGAATAACTTTGAAGTTGTCGATAAATAACTTGGTTGCCCGCTATCCTCTTTCAAACATTCTCTGATCTTTATGCTTAGTGGTCCGAGGTGGTGGGAGTCGGATGACCTGCAATGTGGGGTTTCCCGTGCCTTGCAAAGACAACCATGATATTGACTTACTGATCTCATAACTTGTACACAATTTAATGTATATTGTCAAGTTTGTGATGAGTTAATAAAGATTTATTTATTCATTATTTTTTATAACCAACACCAGTAAGCAATGAGAAATAATATTTAATACAAAATATTGTCACAATTCTGAAGTACTTCAATCTTATTGAAGATCACAGCTAAATAATAATGCTCCAAAGTAGTGTTTTTGTAGTGTTGCAGGAGTCTACAGGGTACGGTAATCGCTTGACATCAGGTAGGCCGTACGCTTGTTTCCAATCAAGACGTATGAAAAAAAATTAGAAATTAAAAGGCTTCTGTTATCGATTGACTATTAAAAAACTAGAACGCGTAAGTGTAATGACCATATTCAAGTTTGTTTGTACCAAAGACTTAGATATATATTTATTTATTATTTCTTTATATTGTTTGTATAAGTAGCTCAAATAAGAGGCAAAGTTTTTAAGTTAGAAATGGCTGACGTAAAAAAAATTATAGTAAGAACCTATTTAATGTACATTATTAGATCTCCAGCTATCGGTTCAGTTACCAATTAGGACAAACTTAATGAATTCTTATTTTATTACTTATTATGTAGGCGTCATTTAGATCTTTCATTTCAAAGATAAAACCCTTTCCATTTTATCTAAAGATAAACAAGAGAAACAAGCTACGAAAAAAAAAGTTCACTAATGGTTGTTTGAAATATTGAATTTTTCTCAACATAATCGGAGGGACAGTAGCCAAAACTACGCGCTTTTTTCGGCAGAATCCAGAAATGTTACTGTTGTATGTAATTTTGATTCGAGATATAAATAACATTTTAATATAAATATACCCAGGTTCTCCTTCTCCTACACGGGGAAAGAGGCCTATGCCCAGCAGTGGGATATTACAGGCTGAAGCGATACCCAGGTTATCGATGTCGTATTTAAACATTTTTTATCTTACCCTTTACCTTTTACACTTTACCTGAAATTAAAAACATAAAAATAAATTTTACTGTATAAATTGTTACCGTCTTTCCGATTTCGGACATCTATACAAATAAATAAAATTGGAGTGTCTGTTTATAATATTAAACTATATTTTATTGAGGTTGGGCACAGATGTATACATCCTGCTCAAAATCTGGAGCAGGCCGTCTGAGGAAGTACCTTAACCTTACAAAACACCACAGCATAACAATGTTCTCAAAGAGTTTAGTGTTCCTGTGGTGAGTGAGGTGCCCAGAACTACTGGGGAGGATCAGGGATAGGGTCGGCAACACGCTTGCGACGCTTCTGGTGCTGCAGGCGTCTGTAGACTGCGGTAACCATTTACCATCAGTTTGCCGACCTAGTCATATCAAAAAAATTCAAATATCGAATAGAGCAGGTACTCAAAAGTCCAGTATCATTCCATTTTTAACAATATTTCAAATCCAATTTACGCAACATGGCCTAGTCTAGCTGATAAGTAAACAGAGTGATCATTGATGCTATTGTTATTGAAATAGTAAAGGCTCCAAATCGTATGTTTGGCCTGTGTTTGAATTCCGTTATTGAATTACATTTGTCAGTTTGTCTATCGCAATATTGTTTTGAACAATACGTATTCATTAAAACCAGTTCCCTAACTTGATTTGCGAAAATTTCAATAAAGAAATTAATATCAACTGGTGAAGTGAGAATGTTTTGCTTTTAGTTTTGTGAATAAAAAAAAAGTTAATATTATCATCTTGCCCTTTTTTTGCAATACATAATTATAAAACTTTATCTTTTTATGTATAAAATTGTTATGTCACTAGCACATCACGAAATCGCAAAAATCGCTGGACTCATAAAGATGTGTCAGTCTGAACGTAGGCCTCCCCAAGCCACGACAGACATCCCGATTTTCCGCAATCCTCATCCAGCCTACACCGGCAATCTTACGTAGATCGTTGGTCCAACGATGTGTCAGAGAGGTAGTTTATAGTTAGTAGATTTTTCGATAGGGCCGGATTAAGGGGGTCTTAGAGCTGTTACAAGTTTGCGTGAAATTCCTTCATTTTTTATGTTACAGGCTTAAAAACATTCATCAAACAATAAAATTGAAAAAATATATATAATTAGGAAAAAAATTGAAACTATGTACATTGATGTTTATGTTAACTTTTCAGCCACTAAAAGTCCTCTATGTAACTAAAGTTTTATTACCTTCCTTTATAAATTATCTTTCAAATTACAGCCTACAAATTAACTGTGTTCAAAACATCTGTCAGCAGCAATTTTTATCAAATTTTGTATGCATCTGTAATTAGGTCCAACTTGAGAGATAGGGTAGTTTTTGTTTCAATTGCACCCGGTAGGTGGCGCTGCTACCAGTATGTAAGCAATCAATATATATATATACGTGCCAAACTTGGCGTGAACTCATACGAACATAGGTATACGGAATTTTAGCTAAAGCAAAATATTATGTAAATTAAAAAAGTCAAATCTAATAGACTTTATAATTGAAAAGGACGCATACGTTTTATTATATGAGAACTGTTTTCTTGGTTACTACTTACTTCATATTCTTTATTTATTTACATAAAAACTTAAATATCGATCTCGAAGCGACCTAATGCAATAATTATACACCAGCAATACCCTTGGGAATAATTCGCACTAAATAAATTAAAAAATACCGACCGTCAATCAAAAATATATATATATGGTCATAAGTTGTGTTATTGTGTGTATAATTTTAAAATAAATCTTTTATACAAATTTTTAATATTTGCCGAAGGCATTTCTCCAAAACGTATATAGCGTTTAGATTCTACAAAGAGCGGAAATGACGGTTAAATAACTGTAACAACTAAAAGAAACAAAACTAGAACGTGTGTGACATAGCAGACAAAAGTTAGTTTTTAATATATAATAGGTAGCTTAAAACGAATACAATGCCAACCGCCACGTTAAAAAAAAAAATAAAAAAATACTAAGCGTTCACGATTGTAAATGAAATTTTAAAATAGTTTTAAGATCTGTTTAATAACAAAATGTTTGTAACGTTGGATGCGGCACCGTCGTAAAATATCGAATATTCGGTATAAGCGATAACTCTTTTGTATTTATTAATATATAGGTTGTGTATGCCATTAACCCGGATTTTAATAGGTTATAACACAGAAAGAAGCTACCTTCATCTATTTATTAGTTTCATAAAATATTCGTATCGCTATCGCAAATATAATGTTTAGTTTTTAGTGGGTACGTTATTAAGAAATTTGTTATTGTTTCAGTGATGAGTACTATTTATAATCAATGATCTTTGACCGTTTCGTAATTTTTCTTAGATAATACTAAATACAATAATTACGGTTACCTAGCAACTACTATTGAACTATCCATCGAAGGTCATCATGTCCTATTACTTAATGAAGATATTTTTTTATTTCATTTTAATAATATTTTTTCTATTTATGATGTATGTACATATAAGACACTTTGTACAGCTTAGAATAAATTATGTATATGTAATATATAAATATGTAGTACTATTGAATTGACATGAATAATATAATACTTACCTACTTTAATCAATTTTAATGTTTCTTTTTTATGTTAAAAAATATTCTACAACCTTTAAAGCTGTTTGGCTGCTAAATTGAAATACATCAAAGATAAAATTATTAATTATGATGATAAAATTATATGTACGTAGAATATAAATAATAATAGTACATATATGGAAAACGTAATAAGCAAATTACCCCAATTGAATTAAATATAAACAATGCTATTGAAAATTCAAATGAAAAGTCTTTGAAGCCTTTTTCGATAAAAAATACCCATTGATTTAACTTCTCCACTGAATGCATGTTCAATAAATTTTACTCAACTTATTAAAAAGAGCTTTACTAAATCTAATGTTGATTTTTTACTTTTGCAGGTTCAGACTTCAATTAAAAAAAAAAAAAACAAAAAAAAATAACAAATGATCTATGGGGAATTTCTGTTAAATTAATTAGTACTCTCATTGATGACCTCGCTCCGTATTTAGCATTAATTTTTAACAATGCTACTAAAGTGGGTTATTTTCAAGATTTGTTAAAAATGTATTCAAGTTTTACAACGTTTTAAAATGATAAATCGAGGTGATACTAATAATTATAGACCCATATGAATCCTGCCGTCCTTATGTAAATATTCTTAAGTAAAATGCAGCGTGCTTAGGAGAATGTTTTAGTATATGATATGTTGGTGATTACTTATCGTATAAAAAAATACGAACCAACAGAAATCGCCAGTATCTTAATATATATAAATTAGCCGTCACTTTGTTTGTCCGCGATGGACTCGTAAACTACTTCACCGATTTTAATAAATTATTTTATTTTATTTAATCAAAATTAATAAATTTTATAAATTTTTATGTGACCACCGATCTGTACTATAGATTTCGCTTAAAAAAACCGTCAAAAAACTACTCTTTAAAAAAAAAACAATCAACATGATATTTTAGTATTTATTTATTTTACAAAATTTTAATCTTATAGTATTAAAGACTCAAAACTAGGCACATGCATGTTTATGACATATCTTGTTCACTTGTAAAGAAACTATAAAATAATATCAAACTGGCGACACCCATAAGCAAATTCAGACTATAAAAGTTGTTCAACAAAAATAAATATAGTTACATAAACTATATAATTGTGTTTGCTGGCAAACGTAGGTAGACGAAAAAATAGGCAAGTAAATACGCATTATCAAAGATTACTCCAAAAGTTGAAATCAGATCTCGATGAAATTTGGATGTGACCACATGATAAACATCGGCTTTCGATTAAATTAAAAATTATCACAATCGGTACACCTAGTAAAAATTTATGCGGATTTTCGAGTTTCCCCTCGATTTCTCTGGGATGCCCTCATCAGATCCTGGTTTCCTTATCATGGTACCATACCAGGAATATCTCCGTTCCAACAAAAAAAAGGATTATCAAAATCGGTTCATAAACGACGAAGTTATCCGCGAACATATATATATATATATATATATATATATATATATCTGTTACAAAATACCGTAAAAATTGAATTTTCACTGTTTTATTAAAACTCATCAAAGGTTCGCCTTTCGTCAACTTTTTTTAAAGATTTTTTTAACTAATGGTCGCCCAGTGGTCAGTGATGGTGAAAATTCGACCATAATTATTTTTAATTATAAGGTTGAAAATAGATATATTAGTTATTATTTAATATGTTTGACATTCAGTAGAGACAATATTAATCTATAATCTATTCTCAATTTGATTGACGCGTGTGTCAAATTCATGGTAGTGTGTGTAATGTTTTTTTTTTAAATTGATTTAATGTAGTTTTTAATCATAATTTAAAAAAAAATATTATCATTGTGCACTCCTTCTTTATATTATAACCCATAAGTGTGCGAAATTTCATACTCCTCTGTCCGCGCAATTTTCGTAAAAAGGGGTTCAAAGTTTTACGTTTCACGCATTCATATATAGATTATTAGCTATTAATAGTGAAAAAGTTATAAGAAGAGATATAAGAACATTTTTCAAATGACCAATGAGCTGAGATAGATATGAGTGGACAGTTAGCTTAACTTAATGTCAATAGAAGTCTTTATGACATGTCATTAATTAGTACAGTCCATGACTAAATTCCAATTTATAGATATGTTTTACATATTCAGACTCTTCAATTTTACTCAACTCGGTACATTTTTTATAATAATAACAATTTAAATACAATATTTTTATATAAAACAATATGTAGAAGCAAACGTGCTCTACGTTTGTTGTATGTGTACATTTTTTTAATTTAATCTTTTCAAAAATGTGTTTAAGTTGACATGTGACGTGATTAAAATTCAAATCGACATATCTCTTGCATTATATTGTAAATTAATCCGATTTAATCTTAATATGCTGTTGCGATAGAGTTTTATTTCGATTCCACAGGTCTCCGTTTACATAAGACTTCTTGTAGCGATGGACGAAAGGCGATGAAACCGATTAATGTTACTCAAAGACAACATCGAGGTCGTCTTCCGCAGATAGGGTACACTTTTTGTTACTTAGGACCGTATATTTCAGGCGACAAAAAAAAGGATGAAATTTATTTACTTGTGACGTAATATTTCCTTTTTTATTTTTAATGTACGTAAAAAGAGCTTTTAAGAACATTTTAAACATTAACAGTGAATTAAAACCCCGAATCTCTTGAATGTCAATAATGAAGTATTTTACTTATTACGCTATGATTATTGTTTGTTATTATAAATTAATATTTTAATAAAAAACTAACCATATATGAAATTAAACAAAATACGAATGATGAAATATAAATTTATCATATTTAATGAATAAAATATCGAACATATGTATATGTTACGAGGGATAGGTTCGACGCTAATTTGTTTAGATGAAATGCGTTAGGTTGACTAATGTGTTACCTCAAGTTAGTCGCTGGAAAGCAAATGTATTCCAATGTTTATTAAAACGTAACAGCACAACCATTTGTTGATAATATAACAAAAGTTTTGAATATTATAGTAAAGATGTGCATCAACATTTCGAATACATGTTTTTTTTTATTTGTACCCGATGACCCGTACGAATATTTCTCACTAAATAAGTATAATAATTATCACTTTACGAAATTACAAAAAGTATTTATGCGTGTGTTGATTTGAAATTGAACACAAATTTTACCGACCGTCAATCATGTTGACATTGTTTCAAAATTAAATCCGTCAGATGGCAGCATTGCTGTATTGTATCTCCAATGTATATCTATACTAGCAACCCGCACCGACTTCGCACGGGTGCAATGCTCATACTAAATATACTACAGAATGTCTTTAATTATAGTATGAAGCTAGCTTATAGCATGGTTATTAACATAATAACAACATTCAAATATGCGTCGTTAGATTACACGCTGTTACAGAATGCGTTGAAGAAATAAAGGTTCACTGCTCGATCCCCGTAGGTGATAGCGTGATAATTTGTAGCCTATATGTTGACCCGACTTCTTAATAATATTCGTGCCCAATTTGAAGTAAATTCATGCAGTACTTTTTGAGTTTATCCCGGACATACATACATACAGACAAACAGACAAAAAATCTAAAAACTATATTTTTGGTTTCAGTATCGATTGTAGATCACACCCCAAGTATTCTTTTAAAGAAATATTCAATGTACAGTTTTGACTTTCCTACCATTTTATTATATGTATAGATATATAATTTTATAATTAATTAATTTACAAAAACAAAAGCAATAATAATTTTTTTAGTTTGTGATGCCGGTAAAGCAAGCAATTATCTATAAAATGATATATAATTTATGTAGAGTAATTGTGAGTTTTTTTCTAAAAAGGGAGGTAAACATCTTAACCTTAGCGTATTTATATACATGATATACATACATTAACTTCATTACTTACCTTGCAGTGTTTACCTCAATACTAGCTTAACGTATTACAAACTTCCATTTCTTATACATCTTTCTTGTCGTGACAACACGTTGAGAATATTGAAATACTTGACTTTAGTCAATTTGATAGAAGCCAAAGAAACGCGCTTGAATCTTTGAAACTTCAAAACGGTCAAGTCTATAAAAAAATTACTCAACTCTTAATTATTAAAAAATAAAATATTAAAATTAATTATTAAAATTGTGGATAATGTGTTGTATTTCCAGCTATCAATTTGTTTGAAACTTTTTTAAATATGCTTTCCGGGTTCTAAAATGAAATAAAAATATTATAAATGTAAATTAAAAAAATATTATAAATTTAAATAATTCCCTGTTATGACAAAACTACCTATAAATAACTAGTTTTTTTTTTATGTAGCTAGATCGGCAAACAAGCGCACGACTCACCTGGTAGTAAAAGAATACCGTAGCGATACTAATAATAGGTAATACTAAAATATTCATTAAATAAACTTAATTAAATTAAAATTTCAATTAAATATCGCGTAATTCGTAGCAGTGTGCCGATACAAGTATCACGCGTAGAGTATTTATGTATTCACTTACATATTTATTTGTGTATTTAATTCCTTTTCATCAATTACAATGATAATATCGTTGATACAAAATACTAGTCAAAATCTTAGAGAATTTTAAACCGCTACGTCACTCACGTTCCTAGCTGACAAAGTTTTTCCCTGCCAAGGTTTCTGCGGTAAGGTGCCTCGCACTTATAACTTCGGAACGACTCTCGGACTTACCGACCTTCCTTAGAACTGTGGCAACGAAACTGGACTTGAGGTATCTACTTCATTAATAGAGCGGGAAGCTTGAAAACATTCGTCCTTTGTCCCATTCGGGCGACGGTCACTTCGTATTAGGATCAGCTCTTCGCAAAACCAAGTTAAAGTGTTCGGTATTAAACTTACACGGAGATAAACAGGAAACCCTATAATTACTATAAGAAAATCACGTTAGCTTATAAAAAGCTATCGACCGTATTATCAATTAAAATAGTTTTTTTTTGCCATTTTTAGTAACATGGTGTTTTTATTAGCTGAGAGTCAATTAAAGAGATGAAATGAATTTTCCCCTTTTTCAGCTTAATTGGATTGTTAAAAATGTTACGCATTCATGTTATCACCAGTCTGCGTTACCTTTTTTATATAATTTCTTTAAGGTTTATTTATATGAATAAATGATAATAATAATAAATGTTCTCTCGTCTCAAAAGTTTTATTTATTGTAATAAATTTCACGATAGTTTACAATCTTAGTACAAAATGATGATTCGTCCTACGCGAGTTCTGTGCACTCGGCGGTAACGACACCAGCTAGGCGATGCATTAGAGAGCCTTCGCAAATCTGTATCGCAGGAGGCAGAAGCAGGCACAGCGGATAGTCAGTTCCACTCAGCACGGGCGGACGATCGCACGCTCCGACAACCCGCGCGGTCGCATACGACATCCGTAAGTTTTGTGACAGATTCAAATCGCGTATCGCATACTCCACACGGCTTAAATGAATAAATTCTAACTAAAACTGGCTAGGCAATACGTCCGAAGTGCAGCTTTTGATTAACGAGATGAAACTTCCAAACATTTTCTTAGTTACATTAGTAGTTTTAAACTTAAGATTGGAATTTAGACGATTTGTGCCAGAACAGTCGCGGTGAAAAATTTGTTTTTTGAATACTAAATTTAACGATTCGTATTTTTCATTCAAAAAGAGAACCTCATTCTTTTTAGTAAAACGTTTTGACTCTAATATCTCTATTATTATAATCTATTAAAATAACTGTAATAATACAGGGCAACAAAAAAGAGTGCTATTTACCTTTGACCAGACACATTTAGGGTCATGTATTTCGATACGCTTTTTGCGATTTATTAACCATTATTGGCGGTTTTTTGGAATTTAATCAAAATTATAAGGGTTGTAACCCAATTTCGAATTCAGCGCATCAAAATACATAACCCTAGATGGGTCTGGTCAAAGGTGCAGAGTACTTTTTTTTTGTGGGCCAGTGTAATTATTAACGTTTTATATTTCCCACGGAAATCGACTAGCGCAGAAATTTAATTTATTTTTTATTTTTTTTATTTTCGCTGTCTTTGATAATTACTTTAATAACTTTATTCCAATACCATAATTATTAAGCGCCCATGAAATAGTTATTAATTTAATATAAGTATACATATATGTATAAGTTATATGTTTTATATACGAGTATAGCAGTTATATAACGCGTCATTTTTATAACATACATTTTTTGACAAAGCTTATGAAAAATATTTCCTAGGTGAAAACGCTGAAGCATCATTTTATTTTTCATATATTTTATCCCTAAAAGATTAAGACTTTTACTATCTTCATTTCTTTGAACTACGATTCTAAATAATTTAAAAATAACATTTAATTTGATTTAGAAAGTATTGTTTCAAAGTCGTATTTACCCATATACATTTTATAAAATTACCAACTATTGGATTGCTTCGAAGTTAGGTAAAGATCACGTATGGCCGCGCTTGTTGACCTAGAGAGTCCATTATATTTAAAAGCATCGCTCTCTGACATTATTCACTATTTAAGGGTTAAGAATTAGAAAAATGCACTTACTAAAATGTAAGGATATTCGTTAAAATTAAAAACTAATATCGTTATTTATAAAAAATGATATTTTAAGTACTTAATTATATGCAGCTGTTATTAAATGCGTGAACATAATTTATAATATTGTTTATTGTTTCCCAAATTCATACCATTTTATAAAAATAAAGATATCTAGGTATTAGAATCTAAAACAATGTTTGTTTAGTTACAGAATAACGAAGACAATTCAAATTATTAGAACTAAAAAACAAGTTTATTTATACAGAAAAATATTTTTAATTACCCGAATAGTTTTAGAATGTTTTCGTCTTTTAAATGATCAGATCAATTATTAAAACAAAGTCAGGTTAATTAATTAAAATAATGTGATTCCTCAACATTAAGTTACTCATTTTAAAACAATATATATGAAATTAAATGTATTGAATTTTTATTTATTGTTTGCGTCTCTTTTTTTTTTTTTTTTTTTTTTTAATGATTACTACTGAAAAGGAACATCCGACGGCTTATATCAATCTGCAAATATCTGTACGTGTGAATAAAGTGCGTGTTTGACCTACATCGTTGAATTATATTATGCCTTTTGAAATTATTATTTAGTTTTGTTGCTAATAACCTGCTGTACAATTAAATAACTTTTCACAGTCCTCCCTTACCATGGTTGCTGCCAAGAAAGGTCGGGCATCTAAAAAACTTAATAAACTACGATAAAATCCGAAAAAAGTTGTTTCATTATAATAAGTGAAATTCGCGTAAACATTTATTATTTTTAACGGTCATTTTCTATTAACTCTAATCTCTTTGGTATTTTGTGTTTTAAAAATTATATATTAACGTATTAAATCAAAACGTAGCCGTAACTAAAAAGAAACATTTGTAGATGTGTATGTATATAAATAAATGAGTCGTAAAATGTTTATATATAAACTTAAAACAAAATCAATCCATTAATAGGCTACATTTGCAATGTTTCAATTAAATATATCCTGTGCATTTTATTTTATGTAGTAAACGTAAAATAGTTACAAAATAACAATTATTAATGTTGATAATAATTAAAATAACATAAAAAATCGACTACTATTTAATTTAAGAAAAGTTTAAGCCTTAAAATTAAATAACTATGGTAAATTCTATCTGAATCAGATAATAAGTTAACAAATCAATTATATTATATTACTCGTATTGCTCAATAAAACAAAAATTTATATTGTACATTCCTAAAACTTGAATGAATAGATCGGACTCTACAATGTTAAACATATTATATCTAGACTTGATAACAAAAGTATATCGTTTTGCAACGGTCAATGTACTAAGTTTCCTGATTACAAGTATTCACATCCCGTTATAAGAAACACAATATAATAAAGGGTTCTGTTCTTAATGATGCAAAATGATATATCGTTCAAAGAGATCTATTGTATCGTGTAGTGTTGCCAAGGATACATCACAATTCATGGGATTAGAATTTTAGTATGGCAACAGCACTTTAAACTTCTCATTATCTTAGGAGTTAAGTGTCTTAGGTTGATCATTGGTAATTGTAAAAAATAAAATCTGTTACATACTAACACGGCATGACTGCAAAGATGCGCATGACCGTAAAATTTATATTTTTAGAGATACGTTTTCAAATGTTGAGTACGGTTTGTACTTGACCTAACGGAATGACATAGGTTAAAAAAATGTTGTTTGAACCATCGTCTATGTTATATTTCATGGTTTCGTCTTAACACTTGGTGCATAGTTATGTCGCTAGTAATGAGTAGTAGTCGCTTGGTCGCTACGTGCGCTGTAATTCTAAACGTGTTCGAATCTAACATTAAAATCATCAGTTATATGATTTTCTTTTGTTTAAGTTTTAGTTCACTGGTAAACCATCGAAATATTCTGAGATAACTGAATAATGGTGTATTTGTTTTGTTTAAGCTACAATAAATGACTATTACGAACATATTGATTTGTCATTAAACAAGATTACATTATTTGAATCGCATGTTGAATGTTTGCAACACTTCTAAAGATAAAATTATTAGAACTAAAAATAAATAATTAGTAGTAAATTTAATAATTTTAAACAGTAAAGGTTAAGTTTTTGCCAATTTTTATTCAAGCCGGCTCTCATTTGTTTATGTTGTTTAACAATGTGTCATAAGCGTCATCGCTTATTTCATTTATTGTAATTTAATCTGTATATTGTTATGACATCATATTTCTTTTTTATTTGTTGTTTTGGTTTGTCGAGTTAATTTGCACTAATAAAAAAAATGTTGCATTTTGTGCGGTATACGACAATGGAGTTTGACATTGGGTCGCATTTTAGAAACGTTCGAACATTCTATTTGCGTTCAATTAGTTCATGACACAAGAGTATTTTATGTATCCGCAGTAGTAAGTAAATTATTCAACTTGCGTATAAGCCATAACTTTTTTTAAATGTTAAAACTTAGATCACGGATAAACTATCTGTTCCTTTATGGCATTGTCAATGTTACCGTTGAAATAAAATCCAATACATGTATAGATACGAGTAAAGTCTATATGTATGTATATTTTGTTTTGGAGTTTTAAAATAATGACAATATAAACCCCGCTAAACCACGTTGATAGAAAGTAAATTCGTATTAAAGTAATACATTCGTATAAAGTCGATTGAAATTTTAATAGATATAAATAGGGTAGTATGAATTTATATTCGAACATCTAATTTCTATCCCTTTACATGTTATTTCTTAACTATAATCCAAATACGCCGTTCAGGATACGTTGGTAGTGCAACTGGTGTAGCACAATTACGTACTTATTAATTTTTCATATTGTTTTCCTCGACTCGGCCCGTGCGACTGTGTTCTAATTATGACCTTTTTTGTAATGTATTGTAGTAAGACCGAAACTCATTAGAATAATAGGACTTTATACTTCTGTATATCATTTTTTAAAGAAAATATCATCTTCGAAAACGAATGAAATAGATATCAGAATTTTATTATCATTAATTTATTATTAATAATAACGTTAGTGTAGTTTTTAGTGTGCAAGATTTTTCTTTAAATGGTTTTGTATTTATATGTTGTCAGCTTTTAAATAATATCCGGTCAGTTGTGATCAACTTACGCTACATTACATACACACCACATTACATATTACACCAGGTCGAAACAATAGTGTAGTACACATTCGAAACAAATAAGGTTGTTTTAGTTGAAAGTGAATATATATCGTGAAACCAAATTAAAGGAACATTTTATTTGAACGCCTTGAATGTTGAGAAGTGTTGTTGTTGTCAACATTTAAATTCGCTTTGATGTTGAGACCGTTCTGTTTGTATTCGAAATACGATATGTATACGCGAAATTACATCGGTACAACTTTGCTCTTTATCAAGGAAAAATGTTTAAGGGTATTTTTATTGAATTTTAAATAATATATTCTTTTATCCGTTTACACTACTTGTGTAAAATTTATATTGTTTGTCGCTTATGGATACACACTCGCCTTCATACATATGTTGATTAATTTTTGAATACTATTTTCTTACGGAAAATATTTTTTAATCGAATCGACTGATTCTGTACTGTTGTATTGTAGATAAATATTTATGTACCGATAAAAATATTAAATTAAATATGTCACAGTATTGTTTATATAGTCCACGTTCGAGGTCGATACTATATCTTACAAGATACATGTATAGTTATCAGTACCGAGGAAGCCCTCGTGAACCTTAGAGTCAAACAAACCTCTGGTCACGAACATACTGTCCAATAACGATGTTATCACCGTAGTGACATCCTTATTTATATGCCTATTTGATAAGAGTAGATTTACTTGTTGCGTTATTAGACAATTGTGTACATTATACTAGTACTTACTGTCATCACGTCTGATTACACTGGATAAGACGCATAAAATAGTTTTGACACCAAAAAGAATTGCTTCTTATTTTCATACTACAGACAGACATTTGTTGCAATACAAAATATCTACAATTTTATCACATCCTCGTCCAGAAATAATGATTTATATTAGTCTGATAATTGCTGAGAATAATATTTTCAATTAGTGATAAAACTGAAAAATACTACACAATATAGTGTCCTAGAATAATTTTGCACTGATCCATATACATATTTATATAGTACATAAATATAGACAAGGAAAGGAGCCGCGACTGTTAGCTCACTGTGCTAGTTAATGCATACATAATTATGTATCTTGATAAAATTCTTATTGTAATGAAGATGATGATTTCAATATAATAATATGCGAAACGCTTATCACGGAATATCTAGGGCGGTGGTTTCTATTTAATATTTGTTCAAAAATAATCATATATTAACTTATTTGTTTATTACCGTGCAAAATTAATGTTAATAAGTATAATAAAACTGGTTTTTTACATATTTTTTTCGATGTTTTTTTTTAAAGATGTTACGATGCTCTTGTGTTGTGTGTTCGATAATTTATTACATTTTAAATGTTAACGGAAAACATCGGTATACACTAAACATAAATTAAAATTATAGTAAATATTTGTAACAGCGTGAACTATATGACCCAGATTGTCCTGTACATAGATGCGTTATTCAGATGGTTCGTGACTCAACCATTTTTTTGTTGCACCTGTCGTGTTTTTGTTTGTATCGTATCAACTACAATAAAATTATTTGACATGTATATTAATACCGGTTCAGTGCTGCGGTTTTGTCTACTTTATATTTGGTTTTAAATTGTTAAGTTGATGTGGTTTATATACGAAATTATATTGGTATAGACAAGCGTTAAAATGTAACACATTAAAACATATGCATAAGCCCACATATAGCAGGCGATAATATTATGTATGTATACCAGATGAACAATATAATATATGTATATATCTGCTCTTGCTTGTTTATCTAAGCTATATAATTCGGAATTCTCTTCTTATTGAATAAGAAATAAACTGAAACTATAGCGTACCAAGAAACGGTCTTTTTCTTCATTCTTGCACCTTTTTATATGTAAACATATTTATATAAACTTAATGGTATGCATCTGAATATTTCTTAAGTTTGTTTGTTGCGACAGTACAATTATTTTATTATCAGTTAAGCATTGAGAGCTTTTTCCTTTTGCGTATTGTTTATAGCCACATCAATTTGGCGGTTTTTGCTTTTATGTAAATATAAACGTTTTAGTCTAAAGTACGCGTACAATTACAAATAATAAATCAATCATGCACGTGGGCGTCCTATAAACTATAATAAAATGTAAATAACAAGAGAACGTTCTAACCGAGCGTAGGATGACATGATTAGTAAAACGGACAACTGATTAAGGATTTGAACAGTTGATTTTAAAAATAATTTCTTGCTAACAGTATCATCTACTAAAGAAAGTTAATAACTTCTGTTTGAAGTAACCTTTTTTTTTTGCAAAAATCTCTTTTTCCCAGGATGTGTTGTACTCATTTCGTTGCACTATTCTACTTCAGATTGGCGGATATAGAGTTTATAGAATTTACCTGGCTTGAAACCCGCGACTTTTCTATTAAGATCCATGTTACTACAAATTTGTTATCTTTACATAGTATAAAACAAAGTCGCTTCCTGCTGTCTTTATGCTTAGATCTTTAAAAACACGCTACGGATTTTTATGCAGTTTTCTTTAGTAAATAGAGTGATACATGCATAGTATAGTAGAGGAACACTGATAGTTTTAAGAGGTTTCTAACGTGATGTCGTAAATAAACATATTGTTTTGCGCTTACATTGCAAATATTTATTTTATATTTTATATTTATTGCACCCCTTTTATTGCATTGCACCCCTGGGAAGCCGGGGCGGGTCGCTAGTATTGAATAAACTAATTACTCGTTAATTACGCGCTTTTACGTTCTTTAGCAAAATGCAATTTTAAAAGAGTTTCCAAAAGTTAAACAGAAATTAAAATGACTAAATTATCTTAAAATAAAAACATTATCTTGTAAACATTTTTTTTATCCAAAAATACTTAAGTGAACAATAAATTGTATCAACTGTAATATTTGTAGAACTTGCATAAACTACGAAATGCTATCTGCGTTCCGTTAGCTAGAAAACATTAGTGTGCATTTACAACGTTGCAATGAAAAATACTAAATTGTAACAGTGTTTTGACTATCACTATTGTGTCATCACTCGATTCTTCATGACGAGTCATCATTCAAACCAATCAACAGAAGTGACAGTGTGGCCACTAATCGTGAGTGACATGCGAACAGACAGCTGTAATTAACATAGCGACTTGGACATCTGATTATATTCATTCCACTTGTACTCAATCTTAACGTCAATTTATCATCACTACAATACGCGCATACGCTTGTATCAATCGATAGCGCTTTGCATACATTTTGCTTGTTATATCATCAAACACAAAAGAGACAGCTTTTGTTTATTTATAGCCTTGTGAGAGAAGTACTTTTGTGGTTTCATTTAAAGACTCAGAAATCCTAAAAACATCCAAAGAAAAAAAGACATAAGTATGAAATGAAAGGCATCATCGAAGAAATAAAGATTATCTGGATATATAATTATAATTTATGCCTTGCATTCGCCAGTCAGTTAATTAATGTTTATTTTATTCCGTAAAATATCACGCATCATAATACTAAAGCAATGCGGAAACTAAAAATACACTCACTGTATTTTTATACGTGGTTAAGAAAGCACTAAGCTTCGACATCAAGTAAAAAGTGAAAAAAAAAAGTGTAAATAAAATTAATCTTTGCGAAATAAATAATTCGTTAAAACAATAACTCATGTATTTATAATAGTTAAATAACTAATAACATCGAGATAAGTACAAAAAATATAACATATTTTTCGTTTTGAATATAGCCTTTCTTTGCGGTTTTATTAATTTGTTACCATATTAGTAGAGGATAATATAAATATCAAAATGGTATAACAGTAAATTAAATCCGTTTATTACATTACAAGGCTCTATTTAATAAAAGTACGTCGAATAAACTTAAACATCTGCAGTTATCATTGACTTAATAACTTTAAACATGCCACGAGCTTACCGCATTACCTGCTTCTATTCGAACAACTAACTCAAACTATTCAAGAAGGTTCTTTGTAGTCGGTATATGGTTAAGAAAGGCCTAATAAATGAATATAGTACAAACTAGAGTTGACATATTCATTGAAACAAACGAGAAATTAATGACAATCAGAGTGTATTTATTATTTTTGTATTAGCGAACTGTTGCTACTTTCTACGTCCGTGGGTGTTCGGCTTCATTTATTTCAGACTTGCGTCGGCGTTTCATTCGAGAATACATTTATAAACTTAAATTGAAATTACTATAACTATCTTTTGTTTTGTATTTTTTTTTTAATTACAGGTCGCGTTAAAAAACATTTTCTCTTATTATGAAAAAATATACTTTATTATCCATAATACATAAACTTTTATGGGTTATTATTGATAGTACCTACATTTATATTACTTTCGCATTTATACGACGAAACAGTATTTTGTATTATTTTTCAAATATAAATTAAACAATAAAACATATTAAAAATCCATTAGAACAGTTTTATTACTCCTAATGAAAAGTTTTATATTCGATTCGATGAAAAAGTTTGTACTTTATAAAATATCGGAGATAGCAGAATGCGGTTCACAAGTTAAAAAGACAAAACACAGAAAATGTCGTGACGATGTACAGATTTGCATAAAGAGCAACTATTTGCCGATTACCGTGCGCTGCGGGTTACGTTATAAGCGATAGCGACCTATTCGTATTCGATTAAAATTACTTTTTAATTTATATTACTATAAAATAAATTTATTGACCTAATTTGATTATAAAAAAATATAGTATTTTTTATGGAAATTAATTAATTAATTCATTTATATTTCAAATAGTGTTGAATTCATTATAATTTATAGATTTCAACACGAACATTTAAATAATCGAAGAAAGTAAATAAGATTAAATACACAGTGTCGATTTGTATTCCGCTGTAGCTTGTATTGTAGATAGGGTTACGATGTCGTCCCTCGCGCACGCGATACCCGCTCATCATGAAATTAATATCAGTTTCAAAATAAGTGTCCTGCTATATAGTCCTGACAAAATGAATTTCATATTTCTGAATTTGAGCAATTCTACCATTCGTTACCAACTGCCGTTTTTACCGAAAGATAGTAAACGATGACAAATGAGAGTTATTATTAAAGTTCATAGTTATTTCAAAAGAATTTTTATTGTGACAAGGATTTTAGACTGTCAGGGTTGTTGCATAACTTGAAAAAAAATTAAATTTAGAGTTCTAGAATACACGTATCGATATTCGTTTTTTTTTTTTTTCTTTTTTTATTTATTTATTCGGTGTATATTAAGCATGCTAAAACCTAAGTGTATCTTAAAATCTGCGCATTACTCTGTTGCGATGTCGTATGTCACCTAGTTGATTATTCCAAAGTTGGAAAACAATGGGTGTCATCCACTAACAGGCATTGTCGCTAAGACAGCCATAAACAATGGTGTCGTATTCCCTAAGAACTACGAGTAAGTAGTAATGTAATACGACCCTTATTGCTTTTTCGTGCATTATTATTATAAGAGATATAGGTACCGAAATATTACCAATAGAATGAATAAATCTAACAAGCCTTTGGTGTATTAAATATTTTAAACTTTTTTTACTTCTACGTAAAAAAATCTTTTCGACATTTAGTAAATACGCACGCAAATTTGTATAAAAATTTATATTTATTACTTTTATATTTATAAAATGAAAATAAATATAAAATTAATTAGCACGTAATTAGCAATTATCTACGGCCAGTTTATTCATGACATTAAATTGCTTTAACTTTTGTTTTATCTTTATATTGTCAAATTTACTTTTTTTTTATTCTTAAACTTTAAATATTTATGAATTAGTGCCATGTTTTTTTGTGTAATTTATGATTTATTTTTATTAATTACTATTGAATAAAATTATCATTCTCGATTGAGTATGAGTACCTAATATGCAAGATATACCATAAATTGCGTGTAATACACAACCATTGAATAGTTCAGTGGTTCACCTCAACCGATAAACTGTTCACAATCTGGCAAAATATTAAATACTATTAATTGAAATTGTAATAAGTTTAATTTAATTACAATTTCACACCTCGCGCATTATTTACATATGATTTTAAAATCTATTTAATACTTATTGACTGCAGCGGGCATTATGTTATAAAGAATGAAATAATGCTAGACAATAGTAAAATTAATGTTTTTTTCAAATGATTTAAATTTTTCATCAAACAAAGTAAATTTCTTTAAGTATACATTATTACAGATTATTAAATGACAAGCCTCACTAAAGCTACCTATTCACTAAACATACCGATATCGGCTGCAACCAAATGTCATTATCGGTTGGTTCTACGTTCGAACCGCTCGTATAGTCCCTATTTAATAAAACATGTGTGAATTACTATAATATTTTTGATATAGGTATATAAATAGATTTATATATAGGTAAACAGTGTGTATTGCATTGCATTTGAGATATAGTTACAATATATATGACATCTGTTCTTTTTTTTAATTCTTACGTAAATTTAAATATAAAACAACTTATTGTTTATCTTTATTAATGTTGGTTAAGTGTCGTTAACATAGAGAATTCCTGATAGAAATAGAAAATAGGAAAGTTATCTATAACGGAGAATGAAAAATCTCTGTTATTCATCATTAGCTAATGAAGAAGTTTATGACTACTTTTCTACATACAAGGATTCAATTTACCCTAATCGAAGGCTTTGATTGAAAAATAGAAAATTGTCTATCCATTAAAGTTGCGCGGTGATTATAGCGAGCTTTCTGTATAAAAGAATGACATACTTTACCTCGCGGTGAACACACGACGTACATTTTTTTTTGCTTAAGACATGCAGATACGACTTTTCTTCAGTTTGCATTGGTTTTAACTGTCATTTATATTATATGTGTCATTTTATACAATGTAACCCTATTGGCCTTTTGTGTGAAATGAATGATACAAAATAAAAATTGAAATTTTTATTATATATATCATACGAGTAAAAGAAGGAGATTCTCAATGCGATTGTACTTTTTTAAGGTATATTACTTCAAAACTTTTGACTGGATTTTTGACGATTTTTGTTTTAATCGAAAGGTGGTGCGTGTCATCATGTCATGTCATGTTAATATATTATTATTTATATCTAATAGTGCGTATTTACTTCACTATTTTTTCTTCAACCTTCGTTGTGTTATACCGCATAAGTTTTCACTGAATATACCGATTTTGATCGAAAGCTGATACTTGTCTTGTAATTTTGCCATTACAATTTTGTTGAGATTTGATGACTATTTTTTTAATTAATCTTTGGTAGCGCGCATTAACTTGATTATTTTTTCGTCTGCTCGTTGTAGTTTATAATTGTCGATCTAATTGAAGTCGTTTTTTTTTTCGTTTGCAAGTAAACACAGTGATATATTTTTTTCATTTACTCACCGTGTCTTAATTCACCATGCTTACATTAACTGTTTAAGTACTTGAAAGAGAGATAATAAAGATGCACCAAAATAATGTTCAAAGTTACTATTTCACAATAATTTCAATAAGAATCCTTTAAAAAAATAAAAAATTAAACACGTTTCAGTAAAAACCATAATAAAAAAACTATTCCATTTAAATCTCAACCTAGTCGCACATTTCAAAGGAGTTAAATCGTTAAAGTTGACGACGTTAACAGTTAGAAAACATACGTACATACGGAGCTTAGACGTGAGAAGTAAATAAAACAGTTACACTTCACGTTAATAATCATTAAAGGTGACGATATATGAAGAAAAAAATTAAAAATAATGCATAAAACATGTGTTTGCATTAAACATGTTTTTAAACGAAACGTGACTTAAACATGTTTCCTAAACGTGAAAAATATATTATTACATTTGCATTTTAAACAACAGAAGATATTTAAAAATAATTCAATTAATTTGTAGTTTTATTAAAAAAAAAATAGGTGGTATTTTTTAAATTAATAAGTTAAAGAAGTAATATTGAAGAGTATAAAAGAATTAAAAATAAATTACATTACTTAAGAATGGAGAATAGAAATTTCTATTGGTACGCATTAATTACTTATTACTCCTAAATACTTCTTCAATATATGTATATATATAGTCGTAAACGTATAGATAGTGTAAAATGTTAACATATAATAGTAAACCGCATAAGAAAGCATTGAATATTGTGATAAACATTTTAATGAAAACTTAATTATTTTTAATTTTAATATACGAGTTTGTAAATTACGCTGTGAAGTGCTGTATCAATTGAACATTTAAATTCAGTGAATTAGGTTTATTTCTTTTAGTTTCGTTCGCATGAGAATCTTAGGAGATGAGCTTCGATATGTTAAATGTGAAAACCAGATGCTAAGATTTCAAGGGCTCGGTTATAAAAATAATACGAATATAAAACACATGCGTTAGTTCCCAGAACGTAGTCGATAAAAATATACTTAAATTAGTTTCAATTATGATGTAATCTCGTTTATGTATCTAATATTTTTTTTAGAAAACAAAGTAATAAATATTCTAATTGAAATCTCAACTGGTTTTATATGAGCGATGTATGTAAATAACTTAAGTATATAATTTTATTCGAAAGAAATGAAAAACGACATTAACAAATAAAATATTATGATCGAAAAAACATATTATGAACAGTATTAAATAGTTTTACCGGGACTTTACATAAACGCGTAATTATAACAATAAGGTGTATATTTATACAAGTGGTGAGAATTCTTAATACAATTTATAAAACAACATTGAATATTAGAGAAAGAAGATAGTAATTTATCCCGTAGTCAGTCAGTCAGTCAGTTCAGCCTATTGCAGTCCACTGCTGGACATAGGTCTCCCCAAGTTCGCGCCAGACATCCCGGTTTTCCGCAATCCTCATCTAGCCTATCCGGCAATCCTAGCCGGCAGTCTTACGTAGATCGTCGGTCCAACGGGCCGGAGGACGTCCCACACTGCGTTTGCCAAGACGTGGTCTCCACTCCAAGACCCGTTTGCTCCAACGACCATCGGTCCTGCGACACAGATGACCAGCCCACTGCCACTTCAACTTGCTAATTTTGTGGGCTATGTCGGTTACTTTCGTTCTCTCGCGGATAGTCTCATTTATAATCCTATCTTTGAGAGAAACCCCAAACATAGCCCGTTACATTACACGTTGAGCGACTTTAAACTTGTGGACCAGTTTCTTCGTCAGTGTCCGCGTCTCGGCTCCGTATGTTACACACAGGCAGGACGCATTGCTCGAAGACTTTTGTCTTCAAGCATTGCGAAATCTTCGAAGTGAAGACTCGACGAAGCCTGCCAAACGCCGCAATTTATTTAGTTCCGTAATTTATACTTAAAGAAATATTCAGTATGTTGGTGATAAATTTAGTAAAACTTAAACAAAAACTAACTAAGCGAAAATTAATATAAAAAAATAAGAGTTAAACTGAAACAAAATGTCAAGTGGTTTTCATTCAAGCATTTATTTGGAAACCAAGTCGGCTTGATGATATTATTAATCTACTTAATTGTAAGTCTGTTAACTCTGCAATGGACTTTTCGTGTCAACCAATATCGGTTTATCCTCTATAAATAAGTATAACTGTATGAACTACGAGTACGTACGTACGAAATGATTCAAGAAAACAAATGTAACTATATTAAAATACTGTGCAATACAACAGACATATTTATATATTTCTGACTGCAAATAGATTTAAGCTAAATTGTAGAGGAATTAAAGTTGTTTTTTGTTAATTACTGAACGGTATGCTATTTTATTCTGATGAGTTAGGAGTTCGATTGGAAAATACCCGATTGAAAATTCAGCGCGGCGACGATCTCTATCGCCATATAACTATAGGTTTTAAAAAGATATGAAACGTGTGTTGCAATTAACCGCCAATCATTTCTGAAAGTGTCTATAATATCTGTTGCACTAACAGTTGCATAAATTTTTTTTTTTACATAATTTAAGGGACTACAACTATTATAGTCATTGGAATACAGTCTATTTTGTTACTTGCTATCTAAATATAGTTCTTAAATTTGGAGAAGATTTAGCTTACAGGCTCAACGAGGAATTTTATCGTATAGATAACGTGAAAATCCTTACCAACCTTGACTGTGTGTACTCTGACGATACAGTATCTCATCTTGATTAGACCGGAGCAATTTTTTATGCTTCCGTTTAACTTTATTTTTTCGATCTCGTAATTTGACTGCCCTAATGACAGATGTTTCCAATGTTTAGCACGTTTTCAGTGTTCTGTAGAGTATTATTAACACAACTGATTTATTATATAACAATTGTATAATATACCAACATAATAATACTCGAACGTATCAGTTTATCCAAAAAAAAAAATCGATTAGCAAAAGAGTTTATATTAAAAAGTGAACACCTGAAAGCGAGTGCTGACACAGACCGGATAAAATTACAAAGACGCGAATCATATGGACAGCACCTGCGTCATATTACGAGAAAAAGAAATTAAACAATACAACAATAGAACGTAAAAATTGGCCATTTAGGATTACACTATGTGATCCATTTTATAATTATTCACAAATATATGCGTTTGATAATTTTAGATAAAATATGTATTATTTAGGTAACCATCGGTATTCGATAGAAGATCAAACTTTGATCGAAAACTGCTATTTTTTAGTTGAATAAATATACGCTGTGTGGAGTGCGAAACGTAGTGATTAAGACTGTTGCAAAACAACGTGTACTCTACAGAACTCGACCCGCTTCGAGCCGTTCGTGAAAACAAAATAAATGCGATAACAAAGTGAATAAAATGATTATAAAAAATAAAGGGACCCTTGTGTCCTTTTGTCTTCTGGCGATCACTTCGTGTGTACGAGCACAGAATTTCATCAGACGTAAGTAATCATTATATAAAATATTTAATCTAAATAAATGTCATGGAAATAGTGTTAAACTCGAATAGTCAGGTGGTATATACCTCTGTATGTATATACAAAGATGTGACGACAAAATTTTACTCTTACATTATTTTTTAAGGGTATTTATAAAAGTTGCATATTTTTAATTGTAACTTATTATATTTAATCTTTTATTATGGAGATAGGTATATGACGTCACGTTACAGCGTTCACATCTATGGAATTTGCGCTGACGATTGCAGGTTCAATCCCCGCTTGTGATAAACATTTATGTAGATCGTAAAAATATTTTGCGTGCCTAATCCGACGAGCCTGTCTTTGTCTTGTGTCTGTTTTTGAAGCCCCGTTAAAGGAGTAAGTCCTTTTAGGTTAGTCCTAGTGTGTTAATTGTAAGATTTACTTATCTTTAGTATTATGAACAATTCATTTTGGCCTATCGCAGTCTATTGCTGGACATAGGCCTCCCCAAGCTCGCCACAAACATCTTGGTTGTTGTTATTATTGGAGATAATATTGATTCACTTTTAATATGTCATCACATAATTGTATTTTTTAGTGAATGATCCACTTCAGCCTATCGCAGTCCACTGCAAGACATAGGCTGCCAAAAATCGCACCAAAAATGGTACGAACTCATGTGTTTTCCCATAGTCACCACGCTGGACAGAAGGGTTGGTGAAGGCAGAGTTGGCTTTCTCGCGCCGAAGACGCTTGCTGCCCGTCTTCGGCCTGTATATTTCAAAGTCGCAAAGCAGTTGGATAGTTGATCCCGTCATCGGTCGGCTTTTTAAATTCTGTTATCCCTTAGTCGCCTCTTACGACACCCACAGGAAGAGAGGGTGTGGCTATATTCTTTACTGCAGTAGCCACACAATATATGAACAGTGAATGATTATTGAGCCCATTTCAAATACCCTTATATTGACGTAGTTATAATTCAATTAGGATAATTTATTTATGAATTAAAATGAATTTAAATATTAGACTTAAAAAACTTTTTAAAAATCATCGCCTAAACTACCGCCATTATACAATCATGCGCCGTCAGTTCAAGGCTGTTATAATAATCGTAAGTGCCAAAGATTAAATAATAATATTAGTTAATCAATAAATGTGTCAAGTGGTCCGTTTACTAACAATAAGTTGAGTAGTATTTCATGATAAAACATTAAATAGAACTATGTAACAGTATTTACTAAAATCCAAGGTTAGAATGGTTATTGAAGTAAAACTTCTCTACGCAAGCTTGATTTGGCTAGTAAGCTGGTGAATCCGTGACAAGAGCGTAACTTGTTAATGAATAATAAGAAAAATATAGTAGAAGTATAAGAATAAGAAGTAGAAAAAGAAGATTTACACTGACATTTTTTTTTTAAAACATGACTAGGTCGGCAAACAAGCGTACGGATCACCTGATGGTAAGTGATTACCGTAGCTTATAGTCGTCTGCAATGCTAGAAGCCAGTGGCGTAGCGAGGGGGGAGGGCAAAAGGCCACCATTCCCCGGGCGCTACTCACAAAGCAAAAAATTGCTGGACATATTATATAGTATTCTAATGGTGAGCTATCTCCAATTCCCCCCAAGAGTTCTGGTCACTTTACGCACTACAGGAACATAATGCTGCTTGAAAGCAGTATTATTTAGTTGTCCTCCTGATCTCCTGTAAGGTCGAGGTAGTACCCCAGTTTGGCTGCTCCATATTGTGTGCAAGAAATTTCCTGCTGTGCCCTACCTCAGTTACCACTAGTACATGAATTTTCGAATTGTTTGATAAGTAGTCTTTTCACTAAAAATTAAATTTAATAATCAATATAGTTGATTAAATGTTTAACATTTAGCAGCTACTAATAATGTAAAATCCTGCATCGGCGGTCCGGAAACACAAAAATTCGGGGATTGATTCCGCGTTCTAAGTCATTTTCTGTGCCACTGTAACTACTTATTACGATAAGATTACATACTATAAGTAGTATTCATACTAGAATTTATGTAGGTACAGTATTTGGTAACACTGACCACTATTAACAAATGCTCTGATGTAGTGGTGTGTATGCCGTGTCGGCGCCTAAATACATGGGGTTTGCTGGTTCGATACCTGCTCGGGTAGGTTATTCTTATTTGCACTTTGTACAAATATTTCTTTTCGGTTTGGATTTCTGTCTTTGTGGGTTTCCCTACTGTATCTCGGAGAGCACGTTAAGCTGTCGGCCCCGGTTGTTATGATATACACCTGATAGCGATCGTTACTCGTAGTAGGAAATATAATCACCAACCCGCATCGAAACACTATTTCCATTGATACTGATCAGTGGAAATGGTTTTTTGTTTTGTTTCTTTTTTGTATAAATGACACAAATAGGTACGTAATTAACCGTTCAACTTTCACAGTAATTGCGTTATTTTGCGATGCTTTTATGTGCCATAATGCAATACTATTAATTACTTGAAAAAATATTTGCAATAACTAAATGAAACCTGAAAATCAGTCCTAGAAAAATAATAAGGAATTATATGTTAACTTAATATTGTTGATACATTATTGCAATGATCATAGTAATTGGCTGATGTGCTAGATCTTGACAAAAAAGGTTGTATAGATATGTCTTAGTCGGAATTTGTGATGCGCTTCCAAACCCCATGACACAGGATTTATATCCTTTGGAAACTGTTAAGTTTGAAGCTTTTGTTTTTATTTACGAGCTGACTCGACAGACGTTGTCAAGGGGTTGAAGTGAAAATAATCGTCACATTTACTGGAAATTTGCCATTTTTTGACATTTTCCTTTCGTAAGAACCATTTACAAAACGACCTAAAGCGGGTGATAGACGTGCGAATAAGTTCGCGAACTTGTGGCTCAACGACCTTTTTCGCCAGTGTGTCACCCTAAGTACGCGTACTTTAAAACCGCCGAGTAAGTTCGTTGGCGATCCGACAAGTTTGAAATTTTGCTCGTAACCCGCCTCCGCTCATGCGTGTGGCAGCACTGCGAGCCGCAAGCCACCAATTTTAACCAACTTCTAAAAAAGGAGGAAGTTCTCAATTCGATTCAGAAGCTTAGAATTTTTGACTGGGTGGACCGATTTTCATGATTTTTATTTTAATCAAAAGATAGTATGTGTCGTGTGGTCCCATTAAAATTTGATTGCGATCTAATAAGTAGTTTTTGGGTTATATCTAATAATGCGTATTTACTTGAATGTTTTTTCGTCTACTTACTATGTGTTACTTGTCGATGTAATTGAAGTCGGTTTTTTTTAAATCACAATTATTTTTCGCTAGTCCGTCGACGCGCAACGCTTGTAGTGTAGGCATTTGTAATTTTTATTACTTTCTAACTTCATCTTTTTTAGTTTTTAAAATTTAATACGATAGAATTTTAAATAACACAAAGCTTCTTCTGTCGACGACATCGCAATATAGAATGAGTAAGCTTCACGTGTGTCACCGACGTCGAGCCGAATAAGTTCGTGATCTTAAAAACCGTGTTCTTTAAGTTCGTACGTCTATCACCCCCTTTATACATTCTATATTTTGAAAGAAAAAAAATAAGACGAATTTGACCGCCCGTTTTCGTGTTTTGCGCCTAGCAACGCATTTAACTATTAATTTTTATTTTTATTATTGTATTATCAGTTAGGAATGTCTAAAAGCCGTAGTAACCATTTGTACGCACATAGTGTACGATCACAACCATAATTATCTCGAGAGGCGTGTCTCATCATGATGTTGGGACAATTTATGGTATATGCCTAGCAAAATTAAGACAAGACAAAAGTTTTTATCTAGTTTTTCAATTGAAAATGGACAAATAACACATAGAGATTACTTTATTTAAATTCAAAATAGACTACAGTTTTTTTTTTTAATTTATAGATATTCTTTAAATAGTGGGGTTACGTAAATATAATTTTGCTGTACGGCTGCATATTTTTTAATGTAAATATTAACTAAAATACAATTTTATACTGTAAATTTTTAATTAACTTCCTGAGCTGAATTGACTTGGAAAATTTCATTATTCATTTGCATTTTACATTTTATATCTATTCTCTTCTATCGCTTGTACGTCTGTGGGCGATAGGGGCGGTTATAATCAAGTCGCGGTACTCCCGGCTACCGCAAGAACAGTAATTAATACATTTGAGCAAAAGACCCATTTATTATGTTCAATATTTTAATACAAAACAACAACATGACTTTGTAAAGCGGGAGAGGAAAAAGTTTAGAAAACAATTGTATTGTTATATTATTGTTATGTGGACCATCCTAACAAAGTAAAAGCTTGGTAGAAAGCTCTGCTAATTAAGAAATTAATTTACCGTATATCTTGTTTGTGAGGTATGTTTTTACTTATAGTTTGCGAGAAAAACTGTGAAGACACTTAGAAGATACATACGAGTATAAGTCCAGTTATAATATTATTTTGGCGGTAATTCTATACATAGCATATTATATTTATATGCTGTCTCTCTTTTTATAAGTCAGTTAATAATTGTTTCAAATTGTATTGTATTATCCATTATACATCGCAAAATGTCATGCTAGTAACGATTTCTGGTCTCGAGGTATTTGATCGTATAATATTATAATTTTTAATATTCATAGCTCTTTGAGACAGGCTCATGTTTGGTACAAAGTGGTTTTTCGATGTCTCTTAGATATGAAGGGCCCTCGTATACTACCAATTAAGCAAAATCTGTGAACTTCAGTAGAATCTCGTATTAAACGATCTATGTGTGGAAGACATTACAAAATGGAGGTGTGACGTATAATGCTATAAGTACTTTGTGTTTGTTGGAGTGATTTTTATTTATAGTATTAAATGATATCTTTACTTAAGCACTTTTAAATATTTTGGACTTTATTTTGACGTTGAATTGTTAGTAAAAAAAAAACATAATTATAATGAAACTAATTTTTGAACTTTATCGCGGTTTATTAAGTTTTTAGATGCCTGACGTTTCGGATACTTTACAGCAATTATGGTCAGGGGAGGACTGGATGGATGGATGGGTGGATGTTTTAATTTTAATTTGCGTAAATTAAAACTCTTAAAAAGTCGGCTAATAAAAAATTCTTAGACACAACGTGTTTAATTGTGTTTACAATATTTGACGACGCGTTGGCACAGCGGTCACACTACTGACTATTGCGCGGGCGGTCGCGGGTTCGATCCCCGCTCACGACAGATATTTGTATTGCCCATACAGATGTTTGTCGTGGTCTGGTCGTTTGTGCTTGGACATTGTGTGTGTTTCCGCACCCCCGACACAGGAGAAAATCCTACAGAGGGGCGTTGATTGTGAACCGTTTATTTATTTATTTATTTAATATACTTAATATAAGAATAACGGATTTCTTAATTATGGTGACAAACAGAAATTCATTTTAGCTTGTGTGAATTGCCTTACTCTTCAGTTACGTATGCATAGATACAAGAACTAAGCCAGAGCGAAAGATACATATATAAGGAAGATGTTGATATTATAATGGTAATGGGTGCATTTTTATCCATTCTGATTTTTGTCAAACGACCCACTAGGGTTCACGAAAGATTAACCACCGAGGGAGACGATGTTATTAGCATGACAGAAAGTCGCAAGAGAGCGCCTTCTAAAGTTGTTCGTGTGTTCCCCCACCGCCTTAGAAACAGTGTCATACTACATGTACCCAGTATTTTTTTTTTAACTTTTATTTTTGTGTATAACGATAATACTATAAATAAGTCGGTAGGTAATATTCTTTAATGCTCATCCATTATTTCAATCATTTTGAGTAAGGATAATACAGCTTTTAAACAATCGTGTTACGTATTTAAAAATTCTGTTTCAATATTTCATTTTTTTTTTGCTATTTTTTTTAATCCTGCATAATTTAATTATTTTATTAAGAACTTTTGTAAACTGCGTGATGCAATAGTTAAGTAAATACAAAAACGTTTTGAGAAGAGACAATAAAACAATCTTAATACTTATATAATAAATATATATTTATGTTAATATTTATATATACTCGTATTTTATATTCGTTCAAATCGAAACAGTTTAATACACACGTTTTGCATATTTCATCAATTACATATTGTGTCGTCCTTTTACTAACAATATACAAATAGGGATACCCAACTGTTTAATAAGACCCGTTTCACTGTGACAGTTTAGCTCTTCTTTATAAATATTAATCGGTATTGTTAAATCTGTTTGTCCGAATTTAGTGCGCGTTGCCTCATTACCCTGGATCTGCGCTTTCTTTATGAAGCTTGTTCACATAGTAGCGGTACGTTGAAAGTTTAATGACAGCTTTGAAATAATATATAACAATAAACAGATATTTATTAAGGTATAATATAAATTAGTGGTCGCCCAGAGGTTGAAATTCGACCATAAATAAAAATTTAAATTAAAGAAAACCAAAAAATGATGAAATAAAAAAGTTTTTTTTTTTAATTTTTAATTTGATTACAGAATGACAATCAATAAATAGCATAATATGTGTGTATGTGTTTCAAATACATGGTAGTGTGTGTAATTTTTTTTATTGATTTTAATGTACTTTTATGCATAATTTTAAAAATATTAGCAATCTGCAGTAATTCTCTATATAAACTACAAATGTGCGTAAAAATAAAATAAAGTAAATACAAAGTCCTAATTAAGTCAACAATGAAAAAAAAATTAAAAAGTTAATTTTGAAATAGGAACGCATCATCAAGTGTTGTCCACTATAACTTTAAAATTTTTTTTTTATTTAACATGACTTAAACGAGAGAAAGAGTTCACGGTACTTGTATATATGTAAGTATTTACTGTATATTTATATTGAACAGATGAAATTATTAAATTTATGTTATTAATAAAAGTCAATCAAACTCAAAACTTTGTTTTGTAAAATTAAAAAAAAAACTAAGTATATACATAATTCTTCGCCCTATTTTAACCTAATTCCGATTAAATCTGAATTGACTAAAAAAGTGGTCTGACGTAAAACTACGGGGACAATTTGGTAATAAGGGAAAGGCTGTGCCTGGTGCAGGTCGACTACTTATAACACAGTTTAATTTATTTGTCGATTCTGTCTTGTTTGGGACCCATTACTTTAGTGTCTTTAATATGCGAAAGTTCTTGGGACGGATGCGGCATTACGGAATAAAATTTAATAGTGTCGTCTTTAATAAATATTTTATTTTTTCTGTGATATTTCGATTTGTTTGCGCATTTTTTTAAAACGAAATTATTGTGATCAACACGCTATAATTAATGAAACTTTCACGGCATTTTTGTCAAATTTGATTTGAAAAAAATGCCTTGAAAAAATGTTCTGATTGACTGTTCATGGAAGAAATTACTGGTTTATATTAATAATCGTTAGCGTGAACTAAATTTTTCATCAATTAAAACATTAACCGACTTTCAATCGACTAAAACAAATGTTGAAACAATTTTGACAATGGTAGCGACTAGACAATGTGGTAGTATACATACGACTCGATTTGGTAAAATTACGAGTCGTATGTATACTACCTATGTAGTTCAGTATAAAGTTCAGCTTTTGTCATTTTTTTTTTATAATATATATATATATATTATTATTAAGCCCCTTAATCTCCCCCCCCCTTGTAACTTAGTGGTATGAAAACTAGATGTTGGCCGATTCTCAGATCTACCCGATATGATCACAAAATTTCATAAAAATCGGTCCAGCCTACTCGGAGCAGTACGGTACTAACATTGTGACACGAGAATATTATTTATAAGATTAATACCGCGTCCAAATTCTTAAAAAAAATATTAATTTGCGCTGTCTAACCAACTACTCCGACAACTGTCATGACCTTGATACGTTAACTTTTTCCATATTTTGATGTTTAATTACGTAGGTATTTGAAAAATTTACATTTTCCGCCCGTATACTTATAATTCTTAATACATACGATTTTTTATGTTTTTACGTGTTACCATTAAAATAGCGACAATTTAATTCATTATTTTTTTTTAATTTTTTATAAATACATTTTACAATATTATGTCGTGGGCCTGGAAACATACACAACACACATACAAAAAGGCTCTAACTACGACAAACATCTACATGACCAATACAAGTCTGTCGTGAACCCGTTCACGACAGAATGGAACTCGCAATCGCTAGCGCAAAAAATCTTAAAAATCGAAGATGAATCAATAATTAACACTGTTTAAATATAAAATTACCATGTTTAAAAGAATATTTATCCCTCGATAACCCAAAGAAGACTGATCCATATTATTCGACTACACTTTCCACTTATCCAAGTGACTATCATACTTATGTTCCGGTTCCGGATTAATTCACCAATACTATAGAAACAACCCTATAATATTGTTCTAATTACAGACGGACGAACGAAAATATATCCTTACATTTAAGGAAACTTTTCATAACAGTACTTTATTTTAGGAACCTTTTCCGAAAGTGGCTGCAACGAACAGAGCTCAAATTGGATTCATTTACGATTCTTCGAACGTAACATTATTTATTAAAAGCTTTCGGCGCTTTTTCGTATCACGTGTTATGTGGATAGACAAAATCAAAAAAATCATATATTTTAACACACCAGGTATCAAAAACAAAACTATGGGCAGATACTATACAAACTTATCAGTTCACTAAAAATTATGTTTAGCATACTGATTATTCACAACGTAAAATCGTCCCTAACTGACATCTTTAAACTATGCTATAACTGGAAAAAATAAAATAGTTTTATGACTTAAAATCAGCGGTGTGTGTAAAGAAGTTTGTCAGCAAATAACTAAAGTTGTGCTGCGAATACTTGGATTGTCAAGACAACACCGAATGAGTGCTGAAATGCAGTACTATATCTATATATTAATACGTAAAGCAAAAACTTTTGCCTTTTGGCTTTGAAGCAAAACCCCCATTCACAAAAATTGCGCGGACGGATGAGCATGAAATTTCGTATACTTGCAGTTTATATAGATAAGGAGTGAAGAATATTTTTATTATTATTATAATTTATATTCTTTTGAAATTATCCAGAAATATATATTAAATCAATAAAAAAACTCTTTTGTTGATTGCCAAAGTGTGTAGTTAAATTGAATTTTTTTTACAAGGTTTTTTATTTTCATATATTTTTTTTTTAATTTAAATGTTGAACTATGGTCGTATTTCGATCACTGGGTGACCACTAGTTAGTATAAAAGGTTAGTGCAGCAATAATTCTCGCCGCGAATAACGAATATTTAAAAGAAATCTTCTACTTATTAATGCATATTTAAATACACATATTTTTTTATCCGAGAAGTTTTACAGTTGTACTTATATCATCGTCATATTTCGTTTTTAGTCGTCGATATTAGTAACTTCAACAGGTTCCAATAAAAATACTACACTTTACATACATATATATTAGGAGTAAAACATATTTTCAAATGTTTATTACTGTTTCTATTCAGAGATGCAAATGGTGTTTGGAATTGATTGTTGACACTGTTATTCTAACAAATTGCATTTAACATCTGTCGGTACATACCTGCTGCAGTCATTATAATTCATTCCTGTGCAGCCTAAGGTATAAACGACCTAAATTGTTTTAAGTTTGCGTCATGTTGTTTGATAATTTATTTGTAAGTTCCTAGAAACTAACCTTATAACTAATACAATTGCTTGTAGGTTAATATTATATTGTTGATGTTTTTGGTTTAGTTTTTTTTTTTTTTTTTTCTTCATCTTATTGGTATTAATTATCCTTGTTTTAACGTTTACAATTTTTCGTCTTAACACATTCAAACTCTAACCCATAAAAGGTGGAGATAGACTTACTTCAAAAGTATATTGTGATTGTAAATCCATTTGTAAAATTACTTATATCACTACATAGTATAAAACTAAGTCACTTCCCGCTGTCTGTATGCTTAGATCTTTAAAACTACGCAATTGATTTTGATTCGGTTTTATTTAGTAAATAGAGTGATTCCAGAGGAAGATTTATATGTATAATAAAAAAAATAAACACTGATAGTTTTAGAGGTTTCTAATGTGATGTCGTAAATAAACACATTTTTTGCGCTTACATTCCAAATATTTATTTTACGTTAGTATTAGCACTCGTGCGAAGCCGGGACGGGTCGCTAGTCACAACAATTAAATCTCAGAATAGCTTTTTAAACTGATGTTAACCACAATAAAATACGGATACTATCGTAATTGTATAAGAAATGTGTTCATTATTAAATTATAGGGTTATTCGGGGTGATATAGCCCGTCGTTTAATAATGCCAGTTGAAAAAATTCGGAGATTTATATTTTAGGTCTTCGTAATAAAATATTTATGCTACAACCAAAATTTTGAATATAAGCAACATTATTCGTTACCCATTACTATCTTTAATTTTGAAATATAAAATTTTCATATCGCTTGAATACTTATTACAACTACAGCAATGATTAAAAGTATTTCTGTATAGACAAAATGACACCATTCAAAACTTCGTGAACACATTTTCTATATCAAGTGTCTGCTTCAGATCGTCTTTTTTCTTCTCAAGGTCATGAATAAGAAACGGTTGATGTAATGCCTTTATAATACTTATATTAAGTAGAAATATAAATAGTTTTTGAAATGTGAGCTTAAAGCACACCCTGGGCAAACATATTTGGTTTACCGCGAGCTAATTGATGAAGAGTTTTGAATCATATAACCTTTGGCTTTTGTATATTTTAGTTATTAGCTTAAGAGTAAAGTAACAGTCAGGTGCCTGCTTAGTTACCGCTACTGGTTAACAAATATTCTAATTTTAATAAGTACTCGCTGTGCCCGCGACTTTGTAATTGTGTAAATGTGTGGAATTTACCACAAAAGGTATTGTTCATTAAAGAAAGTAGCCTACGTTACTCCTTATTAAATCAGCTATCTGCCAATCCAGTAGTATCAAAATCGGTCCAGCCATTTCACAGATTAGCTGGAACAGACAGGCAGACAGAGAGAGACAGATAGACAGACAAAATTTGTAAAAAAAATGTTATTTTGGTTATGGCTACCGTGTTACGTGTACATTCACATGAATTTAGTAAAAAGCTGTTATTTTAATAGTGTAAACAGTCTATCTATTTTTTTTTGTATACATATAGATAATCGTGACATAATTGTTGACATTAAATAGCGAAATATAAATTTACAAGTAAACATATGAAGACGACAGCTTAAAGGTCCTATAATCTTACCACCCATCTATAGTAATATCTATGCACAGTATAATAAATCTGTGATCATAGGTACTTGGAAGGCTACACGGTAAACCTGATTGTAATATAAATTATTTATTAAACGTTTATTTTGAATACAAAGGGTAAGTGACCCGATGTATACTTAAAAATATAGTAGTAAAGTTTTAACTGAATACCTAGTACAAAATAAATCAAAAACAGTTTTAATAAAACATAGATAGGGTTATACATATATTGTATTAAAATACACCCATGTAGGCGTATCGTAGCTTACCTTTTTATTTTTTAAAATTTTTATCTAAAATATGAAGACTGCACAGATTTAAGCCATCTCAATCTCGGCCCCTATTTATTATACAACGTTAAGTTTAACACGTAGGCCTGTCTTCGCCTACGGAATGTTAACTATGGAAAGGTGTTTCTAAAAATGTTTATGCCTGGGAAAAATGGTAGAAAAATCTCAGCGAAACGACGCGTTTTTCATACATTTTATCGTCGATTTATGCAAACATGTTTGTATGAGTGTTACGTGATGGTATTGTCTTGACATCGGTTGTATATGATGGTTGTAAATTTCAATCACTTGACATTTTCGGTTTGAACGATTGCTTTTACCGTGAGCGATGTGATATCCAGGTATTTTTTTTACCTAACTGTTTACTCAATTTAAATATAAAAATTAGTATAGCGGTTTATAGGTGTCGTTTAGGTATGTGTTCATCTTTGTAATATGCTTAGATCATAGATGTTAAATTTTAGGTATTAAATTAATTTCATTTAAACAAGTTACTTGTGCTAGTTTCAAATACATTATTGTTCTATCTTAGTATATTTATTTATGGAGTAAATATGTGTGACAAAATTGCCAAAAAGCTATTTTGCATTTTACAAGTGACTAAGGCCGTTAGATTAACACAGAAACTCAAACCTAGTTTGATGACAGCAAACGAGTGTGTACTTGCCAATTAACTGAACAAATATCTCTTTTAACTCGTTGCTTCGTTGAACTGCTTTGCTGTTCGTGTAAATATCATAGACCGCTTTGCCTACTGATGCATCAAATTTGTAAAATTATGGATAAACATCATCTAACGCCATCTAGTTAAAACATTTGTAAACAAAAATTACATTACAGATGGCGCTAGAAGAATAAATTCTCTTCTCTCTTTCAAAACTATGTGTTGAATTGTTTTTACTGATTTTGTGTAGATGTCAGCATTTAAACAAAAATTTGTCAACAGAATCATGCGGAGTTGACGATTTTCGCTGTGATAATGGAAAATGTATCGAAAGTTCATATCGATGCAATGGAGTCGTCGACTGTGCTTCTGGAGAAGATGAAAGATTTTGTGGTAAGTGAATGATGTGGACATCCTGTAGTATCGACATTGGTGCTAGCTTGACGCAACACACAACTAGATATAGGAGCATTTTTTTAGTCTAATGGGAAGATCATGCATTGAAGGGTAATGACATTAAAAGTCGAACTCCACAACTTCATAGATAACTTCACGACTGGCGTGGTTTCTCTAGAGTATGTGGTTAATATTTCATTGTATATACTTATTGTGATTTTTATTACTAAAATCCCAAAAATTTGTCATCTGACGTATTTTTTTGTAAATCAAGTAGAGCCCAAAAATGCAAAAAAACAGCTATTTAAACAAACTCTTTATATTTAAAACGTAAAGTACGGATTCTAATTTTAAAAAAAATGGCATAGATTGTACTCAAGACCAATTCAAATGCGTCAACGACGGATCTTGTATCGAGCAGAGGAGGCGATGCGATGGCTTTAGCGATTGCAGTGATTCATCAGACGAACAAGACTGTGGTAAGTAAAACACATATGAATATATAGTATCAATGTTAAATAGTCTATCTGAATGACATGAAATCTATGTCACTATATATCATATAATTTAAAAACTTCTACATTACAATAAGTGAATATAAACAATTGACATGAAATTAATTCAGTGGCGTAGGCAAATCAAGGCGTGGATAAAAATGCATTTGCCAGGTCCTTTCCCTATTATTCTTTTCGTGATTTTGCAAATCCTAATCTCGGCTGTTAAAATAAATTTGTTAACTGTGTCTGAAATATTTTAGGAAATTTTAAAATCTATTAAGTCAAGAAATATTTTTTTGTCCAAAGCATAAACATAATTTTTATCATACTTTATGTGCGTTAAGTAAATAGTGAAATATTGTGATCACTTACACTTAGCTTAGCCGCGTCTCTCACTAATCAAATTAAAGTAAATTTGAAATCATTATTTAATTCGACATGCTCATTTAATGTCCAAGCATCGTCAAGAGATCAGTCTCTCAATTTTGGTAACAAATTATTATGTATGACCAATTCCTTATGTATTTTAATCTATAAACAGCTTAAATAGTCAATAAAAACGCCCGTTGCACATAAGTTTATATTATTGTTAACGCCTCTCATTTTCACGATTCAAATAAAAACATGGCCATAAAAATTCTTACAAGCCATCTGTTCAATGTTTTTATAACGACTAAAGCCACTATTATCCTATAAATTATACAATCCTATAATCAAATTGTAAGCAAACACAACCGATCCAAGATTAAAAATTAATAGGAATGAATTAAAATATAATATATCACATAAAATATAAGAGAGAGGATATTTTAATACTAATATTTTCTAACTAAATTCATTTATTAAAACTTTATTGTATATATCAAAGTTAGACACAAAAAAATTTTGATATATCAGATTAAAATTTAATAACAATTTTTAACCCATGCCGCGAACTGCCAGCAACATTAAAAAGGACTTTGTCGAGGTTGGTTTAGACTTATAGGTTATAAATATTATATTATGCAGATTTGTTGATGGTGTTCCACACGGAACTGGTTTTACGAAGGGCTACTCGCAAGGCCTCATTGATCACGAAGCCTAAGTAATTGAGCTTTTGGCAACAATTTGCTACGCCACTGATCGAAATTAGAATATTGACTGATTCTACAATTGTGATATATTTCTATGCATGCTTCATATATTATTTGGAATGGTAAGTTTCTCGTTTACTGTACTGGTCTGGCGATCATGTCTGTAAAGACAGAGGCAAGTTCAAATGTAAGGACGGAACTTGCATATCGGTACTTTTAAGATGCGATGGTTTTAAAGATTGTCCAAACGACGGGAGCGACGAGTTAGAATGTCGTAAGTAGCTAATTTAACAAGAACTAACAATTAACTTTAATTGAACTTTATTTAAATGGCTTTATAACTTGAAATACTAACACGTTCAATATTCTTACAAAAGCATGCAAATCGGACCAATGGCAATGCGATCACGGTAATTGTATCAAACGTAGTAAAAGATGCAACGGTCGCGTAGATTGCCCCACTGATAGATCGGACGAAAGGAATTGTGTCGGTAAGATGTTTAGAACATGTTAACTACATTATGACTAATGGCAATATATCTGTAACATATGTATTATGAGAACTGCTTCTATTAATAACATTAAAAAAGTACTTAAAAATTCATCTAGGCTGTAGCTGTTACAAAACAGCATTACACATATGTTTTTAATGGGGGGATATAAAAATAATATTAAAAAATAATTGTTAAACAGTTTAACAATAAAAATTGCATGTATTTGCAGCGCAAGGGTACTTTAAATGCAGAAATGGCAAGTTAATACCCGAAAATCAGAGATGCAATCGTCGTTATGATTGCGACGAGGGCGATTATTCCGATGAACAAAAATGTCGTAAGTTTGTTAACATTATAAGGCGACTTGTTCTGTCTTCTTTGTTTCACGTCTTCTTTGTTCCATCTCTTCTTTACACATTTGATTTTATTCTCGCCTTATTGATAGCATCATTTGCTGTTACTTTTCTGTCCGCACCAAATACTGATTTATCATCATCGTAATAATCATCACTTATTGTATCTTTCCGACTCTTTCTTCTTGAATGATTAATTTTGTATGTCTTCCTCAATGAAATTTCGTATGATTAGTTGAGAATGTTGTACTAAAAGTTAATCTTTTACCAATCAGCATGTGGTGACGGCGACTTCAAATGTGACAATGGTTACTGCATACCTGCATCCAAAAAATGTGACAGAACGCATGATTGTCAGGATGGTTCTGATGAACGAGATTGCATTTACGGTTTGAATACTTTCAAAATTACTCTCTTCGTCTTAGTTTTGTCACTTTAAGGGCGATCATAACATTTCATGTGACGTCCCATGCTCCGAACACCAATAAGTAGAACTAGCTTTATTAATGCCTAATGATTGTTAATTTTTTATATAAAGTAACTATTAGTTTTTTCAAGGTTAATTTTAATTAGCTTTTTAAATGAATGTAATTACTAAAACTTAAGAATGTGATTAACATTTTATTTGCTATTTTTGTAGTCAACTAATCTACTTCATTATAGAAAAAAACTTAATTGTAAACAAATTTGTAAACTATTACTTTAAAATATTATAACATAATATTTGACGGAATGTATGTATGCTTTGTAAATTGCCCTATTAGCAATGCTTGTATCTGATGAAAGCTAAATAATAAAAGTGTAATTCGAACTATAAATGATCGTCCATTAATCGCGCAATCCTAAAACGAGGGAAAAAACCTTGAAATACCAAAAGAAGTTATGTGTATGATGTTACGTATACTTGTTCTGATTCTATGTTCTGATTTTTCAATGTTTTTCTATATTAATTTAAAACAACCTGCAACATTACTTTTTTCCTAAAAGATTTCAAAGATTTCAACATTACTTTATTCCTAAAAGATTTCAAAGATCATTCATATATAAACAATTTTACAAAAAGTATAAAGCGGATAATATTAAAAATGGGTAAAGAAACACTTCAAAAGTAACTAAAACGTTATTTTTTAACATATTGACTAATAGACGATCACTTAACATATTTTTATATATGGTAAAACATATATTATTTTAAAATTGTACTCAAATGCTAAATCGTAATTATATCCATAAAATTTAAATAGTTCGCATTATTAGACAACAACTTATTGTAAATAATCGACTTTCTGTCGAATATGACGAGGTTATGCTGTTGTAAAATATGCGTGTCTATGATGCGGACAAACCCTTTTATTTTGGTTATGGTATACTATATTATGGCAGGCACAGTATGCATGGCTTATGAATATAAATGTACGTCTGGAAACTGCGTACCGGCGGAATCGTGGTGCAATGGAACTCGGGAATGCTCAGACGGTTCGGACGAAAGTAACTGTCCCTGTAAAAGAGGCCAGTTCGAATGTCACGACGGCTCTTGCATTAATATTGCCAAGCGCTGTAACGGTTACAAAGATTGTCAACCAAGCGGGGAAGATGAGATGAACTGCGGTAAGTATGGACGCTGAAGTCTTTGTTATAAAATTGTTGTCGTCTGCTACTCGGCCGTGCTCTTTGTACGACACTCGTCTCACATTGCTTGAGTGTTAAAGTATTCAGAGTTTTCTCGTAGATAGATAATAAAATGTTCTTCTCGTCTTTTGAGTATTCCTCAACTGGCTCGTAGTATAGGTTTAATAAGTTTTAATACAGTTACGATACATGATGGGATATGAAATATATATTTTTATTTGAACAGTACCTACTTAACATTAAGACGTAACGTTAAGCACGCGCATGATAAAATGCATTGCATGGTAGTTGTAAGCATATTGCAACAAGGCGTATAATATAAGGTATTTACCCATCCATGCCATGTGACACATCGCCAAAATATCAAGAGTGTAAAAATGCTAATCGCGGTAAGTCCCGTAGGATCAAAAATATAACACAGCCTAAGTATTAATAAAACAGCTAGGACATATAATTGAATAATATAAAGACGTAAACTAAGCGAAACAATTTTTCAGCTCCGTCTCGCTGCCCAGCGGAGAGCTTCACTTGCGACCCTGGCTCCAGTGTGCCGTGCGCCAAGCGCTGTGATGGCGTACAGGATTGCGATTCGGGCGAGGACGAAGACGGCTGCCCGGGTAAATACATAGCATACACTGTAAACCGGGTAAACTACCTGGACATGCATAAAACTTACACAACATTACAGTCGGATAAACAAAGCTTATGCTACATATTGAATATTTGTAACATATAATAATACTTGTGTATAAATAAACACCGTTCATTCATTCATTCATTTCACCTAAGTAGGATGTGAATAACACAACAAATAAGCACAAACATCTAGACCCACAAACGCGTATCTATACGGTCTATCTACGTGGAAATCGAACCCGACCTACTACCAATTAACCCACTTACTGAAACCACTGCTCCAACGCACACTCATATAAATACTTATGTAGTATTTTTTTTAACACTCAGAGTTATGTACATAAGATGATAAAATTATGATTGTGTATATCAAAAATTTTATGAATTAGGAATAAAGGCGCACACATATGCGATCTCGTTGCTGAAAACATTGACAAACTTTGAGAGTGAATTTGCTTAAGGTTGAAAAAGAAGTATTTTTTCGCCAAAGTAAAATAGACAAAGATTCTTTGTCCATTATAAAATTTTGTTTTTTTTTTTTATGAGGGGCTTATTCATAATATGTACTACCACAAGAAAACAATTTTTCGAATATCTGCCAGTAGTTTCAACTTTTTTTTTAAATGATTCTAAAAACAAGTAACATTAAAATACACTTCAAACAATCAACAATATTTGCATTTATAGTCTAACAAAAACAATTAATTATTTTTTTATGTGTATGGACCTGCATTGCTAATGAAGAAAGTAACTTTTTGTTTTGTTTAATATTATATATAATGAAATTGTTATATACTTTAAATATTATATCAATATAGTTTTAAGTGTACATTAATTTTAAGCAGGCTTTGCGAATGAAAATAATTTTTATTAATAAAAATGCAAGCGATATAAATAAAAATATTTTAATATTACTTGTGTGTGTTAATCCCATGGGATGTGCTACGTGATGTTTATTTGTGTGTATGTGTGTGTGTGTGTGTGTTTGTGTTTAAGTGTGTATGATCGGTCATTATTGTGATGTTCCAGCGTTTTCAACAGCACAGGTTATACAATGTCTTACTATTTCTTTTAAAGAATGCAACCACATGTGCGACGGCAGATGTTTAGAAGATCGTAGGATCTGCGACCAGAACTTCGACTGTTCTGATGGCTCTGACGAGAGGGACTGTGACGAATGCGATGGACCGAATGACTTCAGGTAACATTCATGTGATTCAATGTATATTCTATGCTATTCTTGTTGTAATAAGAGCATTGCGATTACTGATTAATGGAAACGATAATTTTTTAAGTCTGTGCTTTGCTTTGCGAAACTGATAACGCGATGTTTTTATAGCGAATATCTTATGCCATGTCCTTATTATTAATTGTTAAGAAGTTATTACAATTGGCGAACGGAACGTATTATAATAATTATTATTATTACTTATCGAATAGATGACCTATATGCCGTCGTTTCTTTAAATTGTAGATGTAAAAATGGTGAATGTTTAAACGCCGCTCTACGTTGTAACGGTGTGCCAGAATGTACCGATTCTAGTGACGAACTCGATTGCAATGTTACTGTGATACCTGAGCCATGTGAGTATTTTTAATAAGTTCAAATGTTCCACATAAGATTTTCGGCCTGGTGTGGCTAAATATTGTATTTTCATTTAGTTGGCTGCAATGGAAATCAGTTCCAATGTCGAGACGGTTCTTGTATCGATTCCCAGTTCTTCTGTGACAGACATCAAGATTGTAATGATAATTCTGATGAAGAAAACTGCCGTGAGTATAATAGTTGTTATATAATTTAAAAACTGCTGATATACAAGTATGAGATGCTTCACAATACTCTATGCAAATCAGGAATTTGAAACACGAGGAAGCACGACGAACAAAAGTATGTTTCTGTTCTTTCGCGGCACAATGCACTTCACGCTTCAAAGGTTGTGCACCGTACTTACGCCTATTTCTTGTCTTAATAAATCGAAATTCTATGCACTTAAAACTAACAGCACATTTTAGATATTTTACACGTTGTGATATTAAATATTTTCCGATTAATTACTATAGCCATAAAATACTCAGTCCTAAAGACAAAATATGGAAATCCATTAGATGATTGGAAAGTTTTGTGTCGTTATATATGGAATTGAAACGTAGCTAATATACAGCGTGGTTCATGATGAGGCCGTCCCGTTCACCAATAGAGACACCGTGCCACGAATCAGAGTTTACGTGTTACGACGGTCGCTGCATCCCGCACATACGGCGGTGCGACAATATCTATGACTGTTCAGACTTCTCCGACGAGCAAAACTGTTACAACTCGGGTATTCTATACCGCACTTGGTTATGGAATGCTGAATGCGTATTCGAAAATTACCCTTTATCGGTATTTCACTGTGAAATACATTGAAACCTTAGATCAGAAACCATTTCATACCTGAAATGCTTTATTGTTATTATATTTTCGGTTTTTCTTTCCTTAACGCACCTATTTTTATCACGTTTTTATTATTGTTATGTAATGATACCGTTTTTGAGGAATGTTGTTTATTTATTTTACCATTAGTTTTTAAGGCTAAGATCTAGATTAGGTAAAACTGAATTTCGGGACCGTGGGGGGATGGGGGAGGGGAGGGTGGGGAACACTACCCCTGGTACCACTATCACACCTCGGAACCCCATGGTTATGGAGATATCGATGGTTAAAGTTTTGAGGTTAGAAGAAGAATTGGTCAAGCGTTAGTTAAGTGGCCTCCAATTTATGGGGTGAAATGGGGGTGGGAGGGTAAAGGGTGGTGGGGAGGGTGGGTTTTTTAGCCCCCCGTAGTGTGCGTTTCGCGTAAACCCCGTGGTTTCGAAGATATCGTGTTTGAAGTTTTGGGGTTAATTTTACGTGATTCAGAGATATTACAATACCTTAGAGCTCCGTGTCTGACTCCACCTTAACTCCGGTGCAGCGGGAAGTGCACTCATATGCTCCATTCACCAACTTTCACATTTTATTTTCGAACAAATTTACGTAAAAACGATCTCGATTGCAAGATCAACAAACGATACGAACTGACGCTTAACGACTGACAAATCGACATTTTTAAACAAAATAACGCGTCAGACATAATATTCTAATAAAATTAGTAACATTGCGTGCTAGAATATAGGTTTAGAAATTCGAAAAATACCCAAAACCGAATCGGAGCACCCCACTGTCCACGTGGTCTTGGTCTGTCCTACCCCTAGAGTGTTTTTTTTGTGCCGCGGAGGCGCGGAGGGGGGCAGCCCTCGCCCGCCGTGCGAAAGCGCGCGAACGAATGCGTAGAGGAGCGGCTGAGGCTGGTCGCCGAAGGCGACCAGCCTCCGCTGCGGAACGGAGCATGAGTGAGCGTGCTTTCGCACGCAAGGGCGGAAGGGCTGCACTTCCCGCAGCGCCGGAGCCAAGCGTTCCCTCTAACTTTCGAAATTCTTCTTCTAACCTCAAAACTTTAACCATGGATATCTCCATAACCATGGGGTTCCGAGGTGTGACAGTGGTACCAGGGGTAGCGTTCCCCACCCTCTCCCCCCCCATCCCCCCACGGTCCCGAAATTCGGTTTTACCTAATCTAAAGCTTTACCGTTTTTAATTTTGTAGGTATTATACGTAGAAGTGTATGTGCATGTTGTACCCCCTTTTAGTGTCAATAAAAGCTATAGATAGTACAGTACATGTTAGAGTAACCGAGGCAGGGTACAGCAGGAAATTTCCTGCTGAAATATGGAGCAACCCGACTGGAGAATTACCTCGACCTTACAGAAGATCACAGCTAAATAAAACTGCTCTCAAACAGTATTGTGTTCCTGTTGGTAAGTAAGGTGACCAGAGCTCCTGGAAGGAATTGGGATAGCGTAGGCGCTTGCAATGCTTCTGGTGTTGCATGCGTCTATAGGCTACGGTAATCGCTTATCATCAGGTGAGCCGTACGCTTGTTTGCCGTCCCAGTTGAGTATTAAAGAAAAGAGTACTTTAACGTTTTCACCATTTACTTTCAAAGTAGTAGCCGCTTTAGTCGTAATAAAGTGAACAAATATGTTTCAATCCAATTTCTAGATATTAGATTCCATAAAGGGGGTGGTAAGATTATTATATGTATAAAATTTTATAAATGATAAATATAGTTAAATTATATGAACGTAGCATACTTAAATATGTAGTTTTTTGTATGATATAAAAGTTTCATTAAAATGATTTATTGTAGATGTGTTTGTAAATGTAACTTATTAGATTTTTATGCATACACTACATTTATAAAGAGTTATATAATTATTTTATGGTTTATTCAATTTCGATGGGTGAATAAACATAGTTAATGGTACATTATTTTTCAGCTTGCGAGGATGGCTATTGGCAATGCTTTTCCGGTCAATGCATATCAGCCAATGGATTTTGTAACGGTTACCCTGACTGTACGGATGCCTCTGATGAGAGTGACTGTCCAACAACATTCAGGCCCTTCACTACTACAGTCCCACCGTACATCTACCCCTCTTCTACCCCAGGCTACCCAACCCCTCGATATCCAGATCTAGTGACGACTCAGCGCCCTATCTATACCACTACTTCGGCTCCTTATTACCCGAATGTTAACCAAGGTAAAGATTTATGTAATGATAATTTATTTCTTTAACATCAGTGATATTTTACTAAGGTCTTGAAGTTTTTTTTGCCTATTAGCTATTGTAATAAGCACTCAGTAGGTACTACGTAACTACATACTAGATTTCTAACTAGTTTTAGAAATCATGGCACATTCGAGATTGAAATCTTGGTAAGTAATAGTTGAACATGAACACGACTGTATCGTATAACATCAATTAATACCATACTGTATACCAAATTACTCATATTCTCGACATTTTGTATTTTCAACATTTATACTATACGGCACATAATTAAAAATTTGATATGATTATTAACACAGGTTATATACTCGTGGTTGTTTTTAACCCACTGGTTACAAAAGAAATAAAGTGACTCATTTATCACACAAAATATTAATCGTTTAGCAAATATCCTATTTCAAAATCAGCTAGCTTTTTAGTAGAATAGTCTAAGATCTGTCGTAATAATATTAGGATGCAGCAAAAATCAATGGCGTTGTGAAAATGGACCTTGTATAGACTCGAGACTGCGCTGTAACGGTCGTATAGACTGTCCCCGAGATGGGTCAGATGAGTTGGACTGTCCAGCTACCAGTAAGACAATTCGATATCAAATCTGCTTAAAATTAACGAATGTATAATACAGCACGAAGCGGTGTCATCACCTCTTGTAAGCCCCTCACGTATTGATGTCGTTTTGAAATCTAATCTCAAGTAACCTCTCACTCTTGTCTATCAAAAACGAAATTTAAATTGGCAAACATCTTTTCTCTTATTACTTTTATGTTTATACGCATATCTCAATACGTTTCTGTTTTAATTTAATAAGTAGCGTGTTTATAATAAGATGTTTTTCAATAACACTTCTCTTAATCAAGTGTAATTTATGGTATAATAATAACTAACGCAATCTTGTTATAATAAATAAATTCTTTATTTCGGACCAAGCACTTTAACAAATCCTTAACCGGCCAAAATGCGTGACAATTTATAATGCATAACATCAATGATTATTAATCCTACTACATCGGTATATTTAATTAAACTTACATATTTATTACGTATTGTACGTACGTATTGTGTATTAAAAAACCACTAAAATTACTCGACTTGCCTGCTTATTACTTTTACTTGTACTTGTACTTGTTATTTTAGGTGTTCTCGCGTTTTAAGCAAAGTTCGTGTATTCAAAATCGATTACTTTTTGAATATAATTACCAAAATCGATTCGATTGTGATTATGAACCGTTAAATTTCGAATACAACGTGTTTAGAAATAAACAGTCTAATAATCTTACATTATTAATTAAATTGTCAAATATTATTAACAATGAAAAAAGTCTAATAGCAAATTTTTATTTATTTTTGTTATTTCGCAGAACCTTCTGGTTTGAATCTCAAGACATACCCTCGAGAACAAACTGTTCGCAACGGTGAGTAAATTATTATTATTAATAAAATTAAAAAAAATTCTATGTAAAGATTTATGAAAACAAAAAAGATCGTATTAAATAAATCATTATCTTGACTAAGTTAAGTTTGAAGAAAATTAAAATTAATTGTTTCTCTTGCAATTTGTGTAAACAATAAAACATAAGATTAGTAATAATTTCAAACGTTTCTCTGATCTAACGAAAGGCTTGGAGAACAGGTGAGCTTGGAGTCGTTAGGTATAACTTTTCTAATTTTAAATTTTTTACATAATAATAGTTGTAATAGTTATATAGGTTTTTTTGTTTGCTTAATAAATCATAACGGTGATAAAAAAGAAAAGAAAAATACTTAACTGTTAAAATATTGTAGTGAGATGTTATTGATTGTTTTTGATATCTATCTTGCTATAAATTTCAATATAGGTACAACAGTATACAGTATATTTATTTACAAAAATATAATGAAACAACTTTTTCGGATTTTATCGCGTTTTATTAGATTTTTTACATGCTCGACCTTTGAGTTCTTCCGTGACCATGGTTGCTGTAAAGTATCCGAAACTTCGGGAATGTAAAAAACCTATTAAACCAAATTAAAATCGAAAAAAAATTGTTTTATTATAATGAGCGAAATTCGCGAATTTAACATTAGAATACAAAAATATAAATTTACTTAAAGTTCACTATGTATAATTTGAACAGTAGCGGTAATCGCACATATCTTGTATTAATATTATATGGTGATGGAATACACAAATAAATTTATAAAGTAAATTATAATGCTTAGATAATTATATTGCTTACATAAAAAATAATAATGTTCTATATTTCTTTCATGGTGGTGGAACAGCCCATTATGGTGAGTCAGTGTATCTCTACTTGGGTGCACAATGGGTTTCAAAATAACCGTTAATTTTTAATTTTTTTTTTTTTTTTGAAGTTACACTCATACTTTAATACGATCACGATGGAATTTTGCTTCATTGTGATTTATACCATTTATAATTAAATAATATACATTTTAATTATATGACATAACACGACATATTTTGAAGTAAAAATTACCTTTCATAATATACTGCATATCATTAATTATATTTTATTCACGTATTAATCACGAAAATATTACTGTATAGCTATTTTTATACTAAACAAGGGGATGAGCCAGTGGTAACGTAATGATCATTAAAAATATCACTATCTATAAATATTCATCATTTAAATTGGATAGAAAAATCATTGGGATTTATATTTCAATTAACATTTTTAACATTCTAAGGAAAAAATATTTCATGTAGTTTTGGTTGTATCATTAAATAAGACAGATTTTTATTCGTTGTAATATGCTCTTTTAATTTTTTTTATTAGCAAGCACGCTTTATCTCTAAAATATGTTAAAATTTTACCAATAATTATGGTTATAGAGCTTGTTGATGATATCAGAATTGAAAGGTCAGGTTCAAAAAATCAAATAAGTCCACTTTATTGTATTTGAAATAATGGAATGGCATTTTTAAATCGTGTTCTTTAAACGATATATCAGTCTTTGAATCTTAAATGGTAATAACTATAGTAAATTTGAAGGGGTATTCCCGAGTAAAGCCTCTATCAACGTATATAAATGAAGTTTGATTGAGGAAAATACAAAATTAATGAATTTCAATTGGCATAAAAAAACGACTCGACTTAGGGATTATTACCTGTACTTCTCTTCAGGGATCTACTTATAATGTTTAGGATTTCTAGAAAACAATATCCTAGATAGGCTAAGTAACTAGGTTGCTGCCCACGGTTTCACCCATATAAAAATCACATAAAATCACGCTTAGTTTGAAACAGCTATAAGCAATATTTCATTTTTCTTATTACGTTTAATGTCCATGTAACTCAAAAATTCTAGCTTGATCTAATAACTTAAAAATGAGGTAAAAGCCGAACAATAAACACTGATGGGTACGTAATTTATACTAAATATTAAATAAACAGTACGTAACGCCGCAATCTTTCACTTAATATTCCTACCAATTAAAAAAAGGGTTAGCAAACTTTGAAAATGACCGTTGGCACCAATAGATATAGTCTTAGTGATAATTAGAATAAAAACTACGGGATTAGGAATTTTTGGAGTCAAGTCATTCGACTATGTCAAACTTTATACGAAAAATGCACTTGGGAACGGTTTACAAATAAACGGATCAATTCCGCAGACAGTAAAAGCTCTTGCAAAAGATGTGGCTAGTACACAAAATCCCAAAGTGGACTTGGGCATTTCTTGAACTGGGCCATTCAAATGCATATAAATATGTACAGCCCATAAAAATGGACAGAAAGAAAAACATTACAAAACAAAAAGCGTGTTTTATTTGTAAAAATATAAAAAGTTACTAAAATTTTACTTAAACTTTTTAATTGTTGAAGTTTTGTAAATAAGACCTTTAGACTAAAATGCTATTTAAATACGTTAATAATATGCTACTTTTTAGTATTTTTTTTTTTCGTACTTTACATCATTCATAATTTCATTATATATTTATATCATACTGAATTAATAATTAAAAAATAATAGGACTGCATGTATGGGTTATTATTTGGGAAGACATAGATAGTGTGTACTTTGTATTTTGTTAACTAATATAATAATTATAGGCGGTGACGTGGTATTTTCTTGTCGAGACGAAGGATTACTAAGAGCGCCCGTGCGCTGGGTCCGAGAAGGCGGAAGACCTCTTAAGGCTGGCTCCACTGATAGGAATGGACGACTCGAAATGGTCAAAGTTACGGTAAATTTCTTCTTTCACAATCTAAAATATTTCTATTAAATATTTAAAATAATACGTGATACACACAATTACGTTTTAACAGACGGCGGATAGCGGTATCTACATTTGCCAAGCGCCAGGCTATCTAGGATCGCCTGGATCTGAAATAAGAGTTATGTTGAATGTCGAAAAATCAAGTAAGTTTCTAAACTATAACGATCACTATGATCATTTTTACTATTACGGAATTTCAATCAAGTGTAATTTTGAAACTCAAGATATCGTGAGGTTACTAGCGCCAAGAAGAATAATTTGGTTAGAGTCACCTGTGACCATGGCGTCTGCGATGTTACCATGTCGAAAGTTTCAAAATGACAATCGCGGTAAATTTTGTAAAAGTGGAAGCGACCTGAATTATTTTTTATGTTATTAATCTTTTCGTGGTATTACCTTTTTGTGATATTATCCTTAACATTTCAGCAATATAATCGTAATATTATTTCAGCAATCACTGCGCAACCACCACCTGAAGCCTGCCAATCCAACCAAGCCACTTGCAGTAATGGACAGTGCATACCAAAGAGATCAGTCTGTGATGGTAACATCGATTGCTCAGATGGATCTGACGAAGACTCTTGCAGTAAGTATATTTTCCATAGAAAAACTCAGAAATTAGAAAGCTTATTATTTTTATACATTAATACTGATATAATTTTTATCGCTAGCGTAAAAGTCTAAATGCATTTGCAAAACTTAATTGTTAATAAGTCTTAAATCGAGTAACTTAATAACATAAAACTTGCTGAAACAGACTAAACTCAATGTGAAATTATATTTTTAAAAGATAATCATGTTTTTAGTAGATATATAAATAACATATGACATATTTTCAGATCGAAACGGTATATGTGAACCAAACGAGTTCCAGTGTGCTAATCGTAAATGTGTGTTGAAAACTTGGCTCTGTGACTCTGATGACGACTGCGGTGACAATTCTGACGAACAGAACTGCATAACCAGCGACCCTCGTCAGTCTCAGCAGTGTTTGCCCGTCGAGTTCGCTTGCGCCAGCGGCGATCAGTGTGTGCGCAAGAGCTTCCACTGCGATGGAGAGAGCGATTGTTTCGACAAGTCTGATGAAATCGGTTGTGGTAAGTTCTTAAGTTCGCTATATATTTTTAAGTAATTAAAAAACCGATTTCAAATACTATAATATTCAAGCGAAATGTAACACTAGCCGTGATCTTGAGCTTGACCCCTGTGGGGTGGTTTCATCTAGAATATAACAACGCAAGCGTAGTAGGAATCTTATTACTGTAATTTATACCAGCAGACGCCGCGTTGGCGCAACTCTCACAGCCTTGGATTGTATCTGTTGTGCTGGCGGTTGCGGGTTCGATTCCCGCACATGACAAACATTTGTATTGGCCATACAGGTGTTTGCCGTGGTCTGGGTGTTTGTGCAGTTCTTGTGGGTCTCCCCACCGTGCTTCGGAGAGCACGTTAAGCCATCGGTCCCGGTTGTTATCATGTACACCTGATAGCGATCGTTACTCATAGTAGGGAATACATTCGCCAACCCGCATTGGAGCAGCGTGGTGGATTAAGCTCTGATCCTTCTCCTACATGGGGAAAGAGGCGTATGCCCAATAGTGAGATATTACAGGTTGAAGCGAATACCAGCATTAATTTAAACTGTTTATAATATTAAGTTTTATTTTCTTTAGGGCTTGGCACTGACTCCAAACGTAACAATAGGCAGCCCATACAAATAATAGTATTTTAATTAGGCTAGTAGGTTTTACATAAGAAGAGGTTTTTCAAGTTAAATCTTTATAAAGCTATTATTTGCTTTTTTAGTCTTTGAAGACGGTTTTTCAAACGTAGTTTTTTTTGTGAAATATCGTATTGTATTAAAACTTATCGTTTCGACTTAAAGCATGACTAACTATTTTGACCAACAGCAATCAATTTTTAGCATATAATCCATGTTGTAATATTATATGTTTATATCCTTTTAGCGCCTGTACACGTTACAAGATCTCCATCTCCCGCTAATGTCAAATTGAATCCTGGCGAAACTTTGTCCTTGGTTTGTGAAGCTGTGGGTGTACCTATGCCACTAATATCATGGCGTCTCAATTGGGGTAATGTGCCAGAGAAATGCACATCAACAAGCGTTAATGGTATTGGAACACTAACTTGCCCAGACATGCAGGTAAATGTCATATCACGTCACATTCACTGTCACAATATAATCCTACAATCCTCGCCAACTTGAGTCCAGAGTGTATACACAGTGAAAACTTCATAGACTCATCGTAAATGCACTGTAGATACATCGTGTATTTGTGCCATTTTTACATACCGAATCCACAGTAGTTACATAAAAATTCTACTGTGCTTATTTTCGATGTGTTTCCACAGTAATTCCACGACAAATTCATGTTGTACTTACGCTGAAAACACGCTAAATACATCATGCTTAGCTAGAAGTTTGTCAATACAAATAAGGTTTACAATTCAAACTGGTAGAAGTTTGAGAATCGTTGAATTGTTGGTATAAAATAAGAGTGATGACTGTCTTTATTAGAGTGTACTTAATTGTCAAAGAACAATGCGAACTAAATGAAATTAACTATAAAATGATGGTTTCAGTCGGAAGATAGCGGAGCATATTCCTGCGAGGCGATCAACAACAGGGGTACTACATTTGCCGCCCAGGACGCTATTGTGTATGTCAATAGAACTGCCGGAGTATGTCCGAACGGATACTTCAACAGGTAGATATTCATTTACCAGAATCGTGATTTTTTATTATACTCCTATTTTTCTGATATTTAAAATTTGATTGTAAAATTCATGTTTTATGCTTTTATGAAATATATATATTCTAATCTTATGACTTATTTTAGCGAGGCACGTTCACAAAGCGAATGTATAAGATGTTTCTGCTTCGGAAAATCGACTCAATGTCAAAGTGCAGACCTTTTCATCTTTAACATGCCAACTCCACTCGGCGAGGGCGGCACTAGGCTTGTTGGTGTCACCCAAGATTATTTCTTAGACGTTAAAATCGACAAACAGCAAGATATAACCAATCGGTATTACTATCAGCCATTGAGGAATGGAGCTACGGTTAGTTAATTCGCTAAAACGTATACACAATGTACGGCATCTTAAGTTACCTTAAAAATTTTATGATATAAATAAAATGTCAATTCCTAGGTTACTAAATTGGCTGATTATGGTCCGTCTTTTGAGAGAGATTCTGAGACTTACCCGTACTTAACTCTGCCGGAAACTTACAACGGTAATCAGCTGACTTCTTATGGGGGCCGCATCAAATACAGAGTATCTCCTCACAATCCTAGTCAACGCGTCTCCAGAAACAGTATTCCTGATATCATCATATTGGTAATTATTAGTAGTTTACCGTATTATACGTGTTCTATGAACGGAACTTTTTAATATGATTTATAAATAAAAAATTGCAGGGTAAATATCAAACACTGCTTCACAAAAATCGTAACAAAGTCCGTGAGCCTTATATCGACGCTCGCCTGACACCTGGCTATTGGCAGAAACCAGTTCCTAGAGGATTAGTACCAGCTTCACGAGAAGACATAATGATGGCGTAAGTATATTAAAAAAAAAGTGGTAATTCTTATAGGATACTAGCTGAACCGGCAAACGTTGTCTTGCCGCTAAACGCTATTAAAAAATATGGGTTGGTGGTAGAATGGTTGTATGTATTTTTCAATGCAAAATCATAATAAAATAAAAATATAAAAAAATACTTAGTGGTGGATCACCTTTATCATTTAGGGCTATGAAAAATATATGTTGGCAGATTCTCAGACCTACCCGATATGTATATAAAATTTCATAAAAATCGGTCCAGTCGTTTTGGAGGAGTATTTTAACTAACAACACGAGAATTTTATATATAAGAATATGATGTTTTTTAAATTTAAGATCGGGGTAATTTATTAATTTAAATAATTCTAGATTGGACGATGTTGAAGTTATTCTTCTGCGAGCTGACTTAAACAATGCAGGTGTTAATATAACTGAATTTACAATGGAATCGGCGCAGACGAGCAATGTTGGCCTTGGAGCGGCTAGTCTAGTCGAGGAATGTTCTTGTCCGCAAGGCTACAAAGGAAGATCATGCGAGGTAAGAATTGATGTTTGAGTAAAACCTACTTTCGAAACAAAGCTTAAAAAATAAAATTCATAGTTCCTAGCCCCTACGCTTATATTAAAAAAATATTATTATTAATTTTAGAAATGTGCGGAAGGCTTCGAAAGACAGAATTCTGGACCTTGGAACGGTACTTGTGTACCAAAGGCACCTTGTCCGCCACTTACCTACGGTGACCCCAACAGCGGTGGCGACTGCAAGCCCTGCCCTTGCCCGCTCACTAACAGGGGTAACCAATTCGCCAGCTCGTGTTCCGTTGGACCGAGAGGAAACGTCATCTGCGACTGTCAACCAGGGTATATATATTTAAATAAATTATTTTATATCGTACTTTTATATGTTAAGTAATTCTTAATTACGTTTAAAGCATTTTTTACAACTGATCATAATTTAAGGGTAAAATAGAAATAAACGTAAATTTAAATTCAAGAGACAAAGATGGAACTGGCCAATAAATTTTCTAAGGAACATCACACAGAGCCCTAGTTTGCTAAATTCTTGTTGTTAAATTGTTAATGTACTCGAAAGCACAGATGAAGTGGCAGGTTAACTAAATTTTAATATTGTAACTATCATTTTGCAGATATGAAGGACCCGACTGTAGTTACTGTGCCCCAAATTACATTGGCAATCCTCTAGTTGTCGGGGATTCGTGTCAACCCAAGCCGCATGACAATTGCAACCCAGTAGGAACCAGCTTAGTACGTCCTCCAGATGAGTGTGTCTGTAAGGACAATGTCCAAGGTCGTTACTGTGATCAATGTAAAAACGGCTCCTTCTACCTTTCTAACGACTTCAGGTAATATTTTGTTTAAAAGTATATTGTTAATAAAATATATTCAGAACAGAAATCTTGATTTTTGGAAGTATAAACGTAGTTACTAAAATAGTGCTATTTAAACACCAATAATAATAACCAAATAAAAAAAGCTAATAAATAAAATAAAATAAATAAAGCCTTTATTCACTGACCAACAAGCACTACACAATTTTTGTTTTTTACTATTTTAGTAACCGGTTCTTTTGTCAGGTTGTCCTTCGACATAGGCCTCCCCTAGTTGCTCCCACACTTTTCTTTCACGAGCTAATCTTCTCCATCCTTTTGGTAGATCGTCATCCCATCTTTTTATTGGACGCCCTCTTTGCCTCTTTCCATTTCTAGGGTACCACTCCATAATATTTTTGGTCCATTTTTCCTTATTTGTTCTCATAATATGTCCTATCCAGTTCCATTTCAGTTTTTTAATTGTTTTGCTAATATCACTCACTTTTGTCTTGCTTCTTATTTTAGCGATGGTCCACCGGTCTCGCAGCTTTATATTAAGCATACTTCGTTCCATGTGACGTTGGCAACTTACAAGTTTTGCGTTGTTTTTGTACGTAGCAGGCCAAGTTTGACACCCGTAGGTAAGGCATGGAAGAATGCAGATGTTGTATAATTTGCCTTTAACAGTCATTGGGATTGTTTCGTTTTTAAATATTTCTTTCAAAGACCAATAGCGTTTCCAAGTGTTGCTTATTCTTCTGTCGATCTCTTTTGAATATTGGTCTTTTGTAGATATGATTTGTCCTAGATATACGTATTCGTCGACATATTCAATAGGCTCTTGCCTTAGTTCTATGTTATGTTTTATCGCATTTGTCATTAGCTTAGTCTTAATTGGATTCATAGATAAGCCTGCCTTCCTGCTTTCTTGGTCCAGTTGATATATCATAGTTTGAAGCATTTCCGGAGTATCAGCAAATAGTACGATATCGTCAGCAAATCTTAGATGGTTTAGGTTGGTTCCATTTACATTTATGCCAAAGTGCTCCCATTCAATATTTCGAAATATATTTTCGAGAACTGCTGTAAATATCTTCGGCGAAAGTGGATCCCCCTGTCTGACGCCTCTTTCGATGGTAAACTCATCTCCAACTCGTTCTAGTTGAATCTTCGCTGTGGAATATTTGTATATTTCTTTTATAATATTTATATATTTACTTTCTATTCCTTGGTTTTCTAGCGTCTTCCAGATGTAGGTGTGACTCAGTGAATCGAAAGCCTTACTGTAATCTATGAATGCCAAATAATAAGTTTTGCCATACTCATTACATTTTTCAATTAACTGTTTGACTACATGAATATGGTCAATGGTTGAAAAATCAGAGCGAAAACCCGCCTGTTCTTTTGGTTGATTTGCGTCCAGTTGCTTTGTTATTCTTCCAAGTATAACTTTTGAGAACACTTTATAAATATTAGATGTAAGGCATATCGGTCTATAGTTGTTAATATTTGTTTTATCTCCTTTTTTATGTAAAAGAATTATCGTCGACTTTGTCCATTGAGTTGGTATTTGTTCGGTAAAGAGAATTTCGTTGAATAAGTAGGTCAAGGGCTTAACAATTGTTGTTATTGTGTCCTTCAATAGCTCATTTGAAATTTTGTCGTCACCAGGTGCTTTACCACTTTTTTGTGTTTGAATAGCTTTAACAACTTCTGCTTCTAGTATGCATGGTATTTCTTCTTCTAATTCAAATCTCTTTTCTCTTATCAGTATATTTTTATTCTTATTTGTGTATAATTCTTTATAAAATTTTGTTGCCTCTGTAATTATTGACAATCTTCCTGTAGTCTGTTGACCAGTTTTCTTTTTTTGACTTTTGATATTAGGTATCCATTGTGTATATTCTTTTAGTTGTTTCAGGCCTTTCCTTATCCCTCCTGTTTTTTCTATCTGTACCTTTAATATATTTAGTCTTTCTTCTTTACGGTGTCTTCTTATTGATATCTGAATTTTCTTGCTGATGTTCGCTATATTTTGGAAATTATCTTTACGATTCTCCAATAGTTTTTTTCTCTCTTCCATTAATTTTTTTGTCTCTTCTCCTAATTTATCCCTTTTTTCTATTTTTGTCCGTAATATATTCACTTCTTTCATTGCTTTTTCCAAAAAATCGTATTTTTCTTGTAAAGTTCTATGCGTCTTAATTTCTAGTAGTGTTTTATTTAATTCATCTAAGTTAGTTTTTGATAACGGAAACGAAGTGCCTATATTTTTATTTGATAAGATATGTTTTCTTGAATTTCTTTTTTCGCATTTTATAATTCCTCTTACCATTCTATGATCTGTATTAAAATTGAAAATATTTACTACGCTGACATCACGGAATATTTGTTTTTCTTTTGATAAAATGAAATCAATTTCGTTCATATGCTTGCCATTTGGAGAAATCCATGTCCACTTTCTCATCTTTCCCTTTTTAAAAAAGCTGTTCATTATTTTTAGATTAAACGTAAAACAAAAGTCGATGAGTCGTTGTCCATTATCGTTTCTTTCTCCGCTACTGTATTTTCCTAACACGAATTCGTCTTTGTTTGATTTGCTGCCTGTCTTTGCGTTAAAATCTCCCATCACTATTACGTTTTTATTTATCCCTTGCAGTACTCCAGCTAATTTTTTATAGAATTTTTCTTTTACTATTATCGTATCTTGTTCTGTAGGTGCATAGGTTTGAATAATAGATATCGGTTGTTTGAATCCAGCTAACTGCATATTGAGAACCGCAATCCTGTCTGATATTCCTTTAAAATTTAGTATTCTGTTTTTTAGATATTTTTTTATTAAAAATCCTACTCCATACATCCCTTGTGTCTCGCCATTGTAATAGAAAATATATTCGTTATATTCTCTTATTTCTTCTCCTGATCTTCTAACTTCGCATAATCCAATAATATCCCAGTTTATTGATTTGAGAGCGTATTCTAATTCTTCTAATCTGTGGTCTTCCATTAGTGTTCTGACGTTTAAAGTTGCAAGATAAATTTTGTTCTTCTCGTTTATGCTGAAGGACGTATTTCTAGGGGGTGGTGGTCTAACAACCCCACGGGGACCAGCCGGGTTGGGGTTGTTCTGCTTCCGGTTACTAGTGCATTGTTGCTACTTATTTTGATTGGGCATTTCTTGAGACAGTGAATTTAATCTATTTCCTGTTATCTTGAATGAATTTACCATGTTTTCTTTTATTGACGGAGTGTCGCTCACTAGTTTCTTTGCACAGTTATAATTTTCTGGAGACGTAGATTGTTCTCTTTTCCTTTTTTCTTTATTTATGTTTCCTTCCTTGACTATCAACTGATCATATTTGATATATGCAAAGTTTCCCTTCGCCCGTTCTTCTTTAAGCTTTGGTTGCAATTCTCTTCGTCTTTCCAGTATTTCCTTCGGAAAATCTTCCGTGACATAAACCTCCTTAAAAAAAAAGCTACAGTTATTAAATGACAATCAGGTGACTAATTCTCTCGAATATAGCATACTGGAGATAAAATTACTTTTCATTTTCTAAGAATGTACGAAAAAAATATTTTTACAGACACGGATGTGCTCTTTGCTTCTGCTCTGGCGTCTCTCAACAATGTATGATAAGCAACCTGCGTCGCAAGACAACAAAAGCACGTTTCAATGTACCACAAATAGTGGATCAAGTGAAACTGTACCAGAGTGCGCCGATAGGACCGGCGGGTGCCGTCAGATACAACGCTCCGATAGAAACTGACTTGCAACCAGAAATCGTGAGAGGCGAAATCGCTGTCAGCACCTACGAACGCTCCCAACCTTCTATTCTTTACTGGAGTCTTCCTAGCAGGTACTTTTTGACAATTATTTCAATACTAAAAGAATAAGTTTTACGTTAAAGTTATTGTTTTTTTTTTGTCAAATTCTTTTTTTCCAAAACCACAATAGATATGAGGAAATTTATTTTGTTGCTAAAAAAAATACCTAATAGTTAAGAAGTTTCCGTTATTTTTGTACACAATTCAAAACTCGATGTTTAATGTCTTAATAGCTTTTGAAATTTCTTATGCTTCGACTCAGTTGAAATGGACGTTCTTTGCAATTATTATCAATTATATTGTTATCTGATATATTCTCGACCGTATTTTTAAGGCGTAGTTGTATTTTTGTATTTTTTCATTTTTAGTTTCGCTGGGGATAAAGTAACATCGTATGGTGGATACTTGTCATACGAACTTCGTCATGTGCCTACATACAGTGGTTCAAGGAACTCCGCCGCTGACGTCCAACTCATAAGTGTGAGTTTATATATTATATGTAAAAGATATTATATATGATGTTCACAGCTAAATACCACTCTCAGGTATTGTTGTTTCTGTGGTGAATAAGGAAGTCAGAATTCCGGAAATAGGTTTGAAAACGGGTTTGTAATGTTACTGGTGTTTCAGACATTAATAAGCTACGGTGCAGCAGTCGCTGACCCTCAGATGGATCGTATGCTTGTTTGCCACCATTATAGTATTAGAAAAATACTTTTTGAGACTGACAAAAATAATTAAATTTAACTACGTCTATAAGCATCTGTGTGGCGCGAACTTGGGGAGGCCTATGTCTAGCAGTGGACTGAGATAGGCTAAAGTGTGTGAAGTGTATTAGCATCTATTGGGATCTATTCTCCTACGTGTAGAAAGACTATTCACTAACATTGAGGAAGCGGCCTATTTCCGACAGTGGGATGTTACAAATACGTCTACTAAATTAAAAACTTATAAAAATATTTTCTTGTTTACAGGATAACAGTTTAACCTTCCACTACTTTGGCAACTTCGCACCAGCTAGCGATGGCTACTTAAACGCAAGTGTCCAATTCTTGGAAAAGGGCTGGCAGAGGTAATTTTTTATTTTTAATGCTAATAGAAAGTAATCTAAACGATAAAAATTTGTTTCTTCATGCACTAATTTATCGAATTATATTTTAATTTAAAACACTTTTATTTTACATACTTAACTTGTGAAAATAGAGAGGAAAATTAGATAGAATATGTGTTTACGTGAACATATATCTGGACATGTCGTGACACTCGTGACCAAAAAAACCAACCCACCTTTGTGCCTAAATGCAGAAAACCGAGCCCACAACAATACAATACTCGTAACCATAACAAGTATCAAGACTTTTTTTAAGCATCTCCTCTGTTGCATATATATTGCAGCCCTTTAAAGTTTCTCCACTTTACAAAAAAGTAAGTCACATAATGCTAATCTAGGAAATAATATTAATTCAATATTCAATATTTTTAACTTTCAGACCTGATGGCAAGCAAGTATCCCGCGAGCATTTCCTCCTCGCCTTAGCCGATGTGAAGACAATCCTCATCAAGGCGACGTACTCAGAGAACACCGACGTGGCGTCAATCGTGAGCGCCAGTATTGAAACCGCGGAACCCAACGGTGACGGTCCCCTCGCCCAACACGTAGAACAGTGCCAGTGCCCTGTGGGCTACGTGGGCACGTCTTGTGAAGACTGTGCACCTGGATACACAAGGTCAATATAATCTTAATTTAATGTTATACACAGAGAGATATAACTATATTCTACTAATGTTTTAAATTAGTAAAGTTGAAGTTTTGTCATGTTTGTTATTTTTTCAAGCAAAAAAACTACTGCATTGTAATGAAGCTTGGAACATACATAACCGGTGAACCAAAATAATTCATAAGCTACTTTTTATTCTGACGTTCCGCAGGATCAGGATGCGGGTGAAATGGGGCGCAACTAGTCTTTTGTAGTTTTAAATAGACTAATTCTTACAATCATTGCTTTGAATTAATCTCAATAACTCTCTCATCTTCGGAGAATCACGTTATATAGATTTCTAAACATTACACTATAGTTTGTCATAGAAAAGAAATGTATTTATTATCAATGTGGTTAATATCGCAAATCAGGTTTAGAACTAGCTTTGTGGCGTGAATGTTAAAATTTTTGTTTTATTTACAGGAGTTCAAGTGGTCTCTATTTGGAACACTGTGGTCTTTGCGACTGTAACGGTCATTCCGACATGTGCCATCCAGAAACTGGCGAATGCTTTGTAAGGATATCATCGATAAAAATCTTTGTATCTACCAATGAGTTGTTCACAATCATTTTTACTCGTTTCCGTAAATATGACATGACATGATAGTTGTTATATTGTAGTAATGACCAAATCATACCTCAGACAAAACTGAGAATCTCTTTAATTTCTTTGAATTAACAGACTCGATGAAGTCGTTTTCTTCTGTAACATACACAAAGAATTAATCTTAATTATATGACATTGGTGTAATTAGTATTACTTAGACACTGTTGGAGGCCATAATCTAAATTAATGAATGAATAAATGTTACTGACGTTTTAAATAGTATTGTTAATGCTATATTATATTTTATGTAGGATTGTGCTGACAACTCTGCCGGACCAAACTGTGAGAGCTGCAAAGCTGGCTTTGAGCTAGATCAAAATAACAACTGCGTGCCTAGCTCTACACCTGAACCGTTTACTTGCAAGTTAGTCTCGTTACGTAATACTTATTTGTAACCTTAAAAACGTCTAAGGACGAACGTAATATCATTTTTACTGAAGACACGTTAAGTCGTTTTCACAAAGTTGTTGAAGGCGTTCCTTTTACTTTTGATGACATAACATATACGAAGAAATGTATTTATATATTTATATGTCCACGTCCATTTATAAAAGTAGACTTACATATAGGAATTGTAAATATATGAGTAGACTGTTTTTTTTTTCTTTTGATGAATATAGATTAAAATTTGTTTTGTAATCTTCTAGTTGCGATCCAAGAGGTGAAGCTCAGCCCTGTGACGCTTTTGGTCGGTGTCAATGTAAGCAGAATGTGGAAGGCGAGCAGTGTGACAGATGTAGACCTGGAACCTTCGGCCTCGACGGCAACAACCCGATGGGTTGCTCCTCTTGCTACTGCTCCGGAGTCACAAATGACTGCCATGAAGTTAGTACACATAATTTACACGGTTTATATCGGACTTCAATTTTGGCACAAATTTAATAAATAAGTGTTTATGTAGTTATTATTGAAGGATAATCAAAATATTTAAATAAATATATACGTATTTTCAATATTATGAATATAATTGAAAGAATTTTTGAGTTTTTATTTTGTACAAATAATAATAATAATAATATTTTTTAGGCTAGTCACTATTCAAGAATACCTTTAGCCGCACCTATCTTCGGCGAAGACTATGGCGGTTACACTCTTATGGACTTAAATGCTGAACAAGTCATTAATGATCAGTTTATACCAGCACCTAAAGAAAGTGAACTTATGTATGTGTTCTCATCAAGACCCTATGATGATTTATATTGGTCGCTCCCAGTTTTCCCAGGTAAATTGTATTAAAAAAAAATTTAGCGTAATATTTTGGGCGTACATTACACATCACATTTATGTGTTCTAGGCAAGAGGGTTCTCTCCTATGGTGGCACTCTGTCATTGACACAAAAGTTCGAAGCGGGTGGGGAGCCGGAACAGTCGTCTCCTGGTAGAGATGTTGTACTCGTTGGAGAATCCCTAACAATCTACTGGACAAATCCAACTCCGATAAGATCTGATGAAGCTCTGGTAAATATTATCATGCTGTATTTAATTTATTGAAATAATTAAAAATATAATTTAGGTACTAGATTTTCGCCAACATTTACGCTGACGCCAGTACATGCTGTACCAATGACCAGTGATAACGAAGTAATGTGTCCTTGTGCCACTACAGTGATAACTTTATATTCATCGTCATCATCATCATCATCATCATTATCATTTCAGCCTATCACAGTCCTCCACAAGTTCACGCCAAAAATGGTATGAACTCATGTGTGTTACCCATAGTCACCACGCTGGGCAGGCGAGTTGGTGACCGCAGGGCTGACTTTGTTGCACCGAAGACGCTGCTGCCCGTCTACGGCCTGTGTATTTCATTGTCAGTAGTTGGATAGTTATCCCGCCATCGGTCGGCTTTTTAAGTTCCAAGATGGTAGTGAAACGTGGTATTATCCCTTAGTCGCCTCTTACGACACCCACGGGAAGAGAGTGGGTGGTTATATTCTTCATTGCCGTAACCACACAGCAACTTCATATTGTCGAAAGAATATTTTAAATCGTTCCAGTAGATTTTGTGTTTATTCTTTAAAAATGAAACAAAAAATTCGAACTTTCATCTTTGTAATATTAGCGTAGTGTATTTAAGTTGGTTTTTAAAACACTTTTGAACACCATTTTTAAATGAATTTATCCGCCTAGGATATATAGGATAGGATATCGCGCAAAGAACTATACAGTCCTATTCTTGTGCTATATAAATTTTAAAAGAACAGAATAAACAGTCGTTATTTTAAATGCAAACAGCATATAACAGGAATATTTATCATTATTATTATTCACAGAGCTATCAAGTTCCATTACGAGAGGCTAACTGGCACAAAATGAACTCACCTGACCCCGTTACTCGCGAAGACTTCATGTCTGTACTGAAGGACTTAAAGAGAGTGTTAGTCCGAGCCACGCTTTCCAACAATATTGTATCCACTGCAATTGCTGACGTTTCTATGGATACCGCTGTGGAGAGTAATGATCCAACCGCACCTGCGGCGAAGGGTGTCGAGGTATGTACATATATGTTAGGAGTTGTTAATCATATATATTGACACGCTAAGGTTAAGAAGATAAGGTCATGTGTGCATTTTTTGTCTTGTATATAGACTTTAAATTTTAAAAAAGTACCAGAAGTTCTTTCCACCGGGTTTTTTTGTCTCTCAGTCTACACTAGAGACATTACTTTATTTAATATAATATTTAATAAAGCTGAGGATATAATAGGAAAGTAATGTCTACCGAGATATTAGGATTTTGAGTTAAATAAATATAGTGACTAAGTTAAGGTTTCTGGATAACACTGGGTATTTTACATTACTAACTTTTTTCACGTTAACTCATCATTCGTCATAACGTCATTGTTAACTACGCCAGAGCGACCAGTGAGAAGGAGACCACGAAGGGTTGCGTCCAAGGATCCATTGGCGGGCCAACCTTTTGGAACCTCATACTGGATTCGCTGCTGAGAAAGATCAGCGATATGGGAGTGTATTGCCAGGCCTTTGCGGACGACGTGGTCCTCGTCTTCTCCAGCCAAAAATCCGGCAACCTACAGACCTCAGCCGAAACCACCTTAGCTGCCGTACAAGAGTGGGGTATACATAACAAACTGAGCTTCGCCGCGCATAAGACCAACGCGATGGTGCTCACTAAAAAGCTGAAATACGATACCCCCATAATCCATATGTCCGGCACCCGACTGAGGCTTGTAGATCAAATTAAACTGCTGGGGCTCATTTTGGACTCGAAGCTCACTTTTAACGCGCACGTATCCGCCGTATGCAAAAAAGCTGCGGACATTTATAAACAGCTTGCGCGCGCGGCGAGAGTAACTTGGGGTCTGAATGGAGAGATCGTACGGACCATATATGTGGCGGTAATAGAGCCCATCGTTCTGTACGCAGCGAGCGTATGGTCCTCTGCAGCAGAGAAGTTAACCATACGAAAGCAACTAAACTCCCTGCAGAGAGGATTTGCACTGAAAATGTGCAGGGCGTACAGAACGGTGTCGCTTACATCGGCACTAGTCCTCACAGGCTTACTCCCGTTAGACCTTCGCGTTCGAGAGGCGGCCTTACTTTTTGAGACAAAAAAAGGTTACAGCACGGACCTTCTTCCACCGGGAAGAGAACTGGAGCGCAGGGTGGGACCAATGCAAAACCCCCACCCTTCTCTACTCATGCCAACAGAGTACGAGCGCTTAGAGAGTCTGAACCCCGAAGTCCTTGAGGAACACAGCATCGTCGGACCTCTCATCTTTACCGACGGAAGCAAAATAGAGGGTAAAGTAGGAGCTGCCCTCACATGCTGGGATCAAGACAGGGAAGTAAGATACTCCACTTTCCGGTTAGAGCCGCACAACACTGTCTTTCAATCCGAGATGTACGCACTCTTCAGAGCAGTGGAAATGGCAAAAACCTCAAAGTCACGCTCCATCAACATCCTGAGCGACTCGAGGTCATCTTTAGATCTGATGAGGAGCCCCTCAGTAACTCACCCTCTGGCCGTGGAAATGAAGAGTCAAATCAGACAGCTCCGGGAGGAGAATAAGACAGTACGGTTCTTTTGGTTGAGGGCCCATGTTGGAACACCGGGCAATGAGAGAGCGGACGAACTAGCCAAAAGGGCGGCTTTAACGAAAAAGACGGCACCTGACTACGACAGAGTACCACTCTCGTATGTCAAAAGGCAGATACGGGAAGCGTCTGCCAGGGTGTGGCAAGACAGATACAATTCTTCGGAGACTGGCTCGGTCACGAAAATATTCTTACCGGATGTAAAGACCGCTCGCAGACTGGTAAGGAAATCGGCACCAACATCTGTCGACACACAAATTCTGACCGGCCACGGAGGATTTGCGGCGTATCTTCACAGATTCCACATCACTGACAGTCCTTCGTGCGTCTGCGACCCGAATTGTGAGGAGACAGTTCTGCATATTATACTGAGCTGCCCGAGGTTCAGTAAGGAAAGGCTGGATCTGGAACTCAAACTCCAGATTAAATTAGACCAGCCATCGCTCCATACCATCCTGGAGAGCGAGACTAGCAGAACGTCCTTCCTCACATTCGCGAGAAAGGCCGTCAATACAGCCGCAAAGAGGAACAGCACGCTTTCTCCACCACTGGCTTTAACACCTACGCAGAATGCCAACACCGTCGTTCTTACAACACACACTCAGACACACAACACACAAACACAAATAGAACAAAACCGTGTCCAACAAGTAACTCAGCAGGACAACATCACGGCTCCGCGGATGTCTCCTGGCCGCACCCTTCTGGGCCAAATAACTAGGACCATGTCTTCCTCACTGCAGAACCTGTTCAGGAATAGAGCCAACCAAAACGCACCTCCGCAACCGACTCAGAGCAGGATGACACAATCCTCGCCCAGTGAAGTGAACGGAAGTGGAGAAGTTGGTATTAGGACCAGATGCGTGGCTCTATTCATGGACAGCGAAACGGAGAGGATGGGAATAAGCTTCTGTCGCTCTGAAGAACGCAATCAGCTGGCGATTTCGCCGGGGCTCGCCTTACTGATAAACGGTAGCACCCAAAAGACAAGCATAAAGCGCACAAAAATCACAGCGCTAGCGCAAGAGCAGGAGGGCGACCCGACCTATCGTTTATTGCGGTTGAAAAACAAAGAGATCGCACTTTTCGAATGGGGAGAGACGTCCGCCTTCGCGCAGTCCAGCTTGTGGCTACAGCGCTTGGGCGAGATCCCCGGGGGAATCCCCGGAAGAATCAGTGTCGATTCGATGAGAGTCGGTTATGATAGAGGCAACGTATCGGATAGGTACGGTTGCCTAATGGCTTCTAAGAACAGTGAGGTCATTGTTTACGAAGACAGGGGGGAGGATCTTGGTTACTTAAGACCGAAATCCAAAACACCTTCATCCCCTGCATTGCCGACTGTCAGCGAACCCGCACCTAGTGGCTCGGAGCGCCTACAACAAAAGATCGAGAACCAGAAGGTTGAACAACGCAAAGCAAGGGCCGCACCTGAGTCTAAGCCGAGCTCGATGTCATTGGCGACCTTTATCCAGGCAACCATCTCCCCGAAACAAGGTAAGCTCCCGCATCACCCCTCTCCCAAAAAGGCTGGACAGGGAGAGCGACTATCGGGGACGCTGAGCGGGTTCACCAAAGACGACAGTCCGAGGCACCCGGAGGCGTCACTCGCCGCTCGAACTAGGGCCGATATGGGACAAGTAGAACCACCAAGACTTCGACCTGCGTCCACACCGTTTCAACATGCAGAGAACGCCCTAATCGAGTTCCTGGCCATAATAAAGGCAAACCGCGAGGTAAGCCTGGCCACCTGCAAAAAGATCATGCAGGCCTACCAGTACGATCACCAAAGGCTACTGGAGGTGGAACTCGAGGAAGCCGAAGCAGCCATATACAACAGCAAAACCCGACAAATACTCAAGGGCAAGATGTCGGGTAGGTATATGGCTGCATATAACACCACAGCAGGTTTTGTGAGCGCGGTCGAGTCTGAGGGGAGTGACGAGGAGTCTCAAACCTTCGACACACCTGAAGGGGACCCGGTGGTGGTAGTGGCCAGATGCACGAAAGTAATGCTGGGCGACCGGATGCTGCGGATGGCGAAAACCATCTCGGGCGACCGGGAAGCCGGTTTACCGTCCGTGACCTGGGGGCTACCATCGCTGGAGTGGATAAACGGTGTACCGGGATGCGGTAAGACAACTCGCATAGTCAGGGACTTCGATGAGGACACGGAGGTCGTGATTACGACCACAGTCGAGGCGGCCAAAGACCTAAAGGAAAAACTGGCGCACCGCTATGGCAACAAGGCCAAGCAAAAGGTGCGCACTATGGCATCCGTGCTGGTAAATGGTTTCCGTGAGGGCTCAAAAATCAAACGCCTAACGGTGGACGAAGCCCTCATGAACCATTTCGGAGCCATAGTAATGGCCGCCCGACTATCGGGAGCAGAGAAGGTAGTCCTCATTGGAGATATAAATCAGCTGCCGTACATCGACAGGGACAACCTGTTCGAAATGCGGTACCGCAGACCAAACCTGTTAACAACCATCTCATGTGAGTTGTCATGCACGCATCGTAACCCCAAAGACGTCGCCTTTGCCATCAGTGAGGTTTACAAGACCGTGTACAGCTCAAGCACAAAGATCCGATCTTTGCGAGTGGAGAGCCTCACGGGCGCGCGCATTCCTGTAGGAAGGGACCGGACCTTGTACCTGGTCTTTACGCAAGAGGAGAAGAGATTGCTGACTGACCAGGGATACGGGTCTGGTGAGGGATCGCGCGTCTTAACCATCCATGAGGCGCAGGGCCAGACCTATGAGGACGTCGTTGTCCTCCAGACGAAGACAAGGAGGCTCAAGATTCACGACAGCGTCTCGCACGCTGTAGTCGCGGTGACTAGGCATACCAACACCTGTGTCTATTACACCGACGACCGTGACGACGCAATTGGTCGCTTTGTGACGAAGGCAGCGGAAACTTCTGAAAAAGATATCCTCGAGCACAGCCTCAGGATGGCGATTCACCACAGGGATGCCGCCGTCATTGAGGGTGTGCTCGAAATGTTAAAATTGTAGCACACCTTACTTGTAGGAATAAATTGTATAAGGAAAAAACTTAGGAGTAAGAAAAAAAAAAAAAAAAAAAAAAAAAAAAAAAAAAAAAAAAATACTAATAATAACATAGGTTAAGTGTATATTGTAAGTAGGCCAAGTAGGCCATAAGTGTACATATACGTTAGCTAGACAATAAGTGTACATATATTATAGATAGCAAGTAAGTGTATATATAAACATAGATAATAATAATTATTATAATAGTGACAACAATAATTAAAGTAAGGCGCAATATAATTCTATGTCTTTTTGCATGTAAGATATCAATTAAGTTTAGCATAATTTTGGTCGGTGGACTCACGTCTGCATTAGGGATACTAAGATAGAATAATTAGGTCTCTTAGTGTAAGCTGCAGTAGTGTAACAAGTAAACGATCAGTAATAAAACTTAAAATCGGAATAACAAAAGCATGGGCACTTTAAGCCTGTGGACATAACTTTATTTAAAAAAAAAAAAAAAAAAAAAAAACTTTTTTCACGTTATCTAAGTTTGTAATGTATCTAATGATTAAATGTAAATTTTTATTTTATTGATTGTCTTTTTGTACTTACTTTACTTCATTTTTAATATATATTTTTTTGTTTGTTAAGTTGTGTCGTCATTTCATTTTGAGTCGTGTTGTATGTCCAGGTCTGTATGTGCCCTGAAGGTTACATTGGTACCAGTTGCGAGGACTGTGCCGCCGGCTTTTACAAAGACAGAGCGGGATACTGTAGGCAGTGTAATTGCAACGGACACGACTGCAGACTGGGTAGCTACGACGAAGTGGTCTGCAACTGCCGACCTCCTTACACCGGACCCGACTGCTCCACAGTCGGTAAGCGATGTGACATTATACTATATTTAAAAAAGGAACCTTGTCCTTTAGAGTTATCTATTGCATGCCTGTTAATAATCGACTCTCAGAATTTATTCTGAAACACATGTTTTAAGAAAGCAATTTAAAAGAAATTAATCATACGCTTAATGTTCTACAGGACTAACGTTATGATTACACATTAGTTTTACATTTGGCATAGTTTTAGTTACACAGATAGAATTTCCATTAGTGAAATAAAAAATAAATTTTATGTATTTATATTATTTATAACATAACTATTACGAAGTTTTAAGACCTTTCTACTGCTATCTGGATTACTAAAATAGAATAGCTTTGTAATAAATTTTATGACCATTAGGCGTAATCATGGAACTACACCCCACTATACACGACGACTATTCAAACTCGACTGTCGTTCAAGTTACGTTTACGTGCAAGTACAGGGCACCTGAGCCTCTGAGTATTAGATTTTACTTCGAGGGACGTCCAATTCAACCTGAAAAGAGTTACTTGGAATCAAGACTATATAAAGATGGTTGGCGTGGCGAGCATTTATGGAACACTCGTTGGAATACAAAACGACAGGGAGAAGTTTACGAATGTCGAACCATTACTGCTAATGGATTTACTTTAGGGGTCTTGTCTACGACTTTACCAGAAAGAGGTAGTCTTTAACGTGGAGGTTTAGTATCACCATTGACCAACTGTGTTCAGCTCATGATGTAATGCTTTATCGATAACTCATCAGTCTGTCCATCTGTACTACAAGGTGTTTTGTCAAGATTTGTTGATAGGAAGATAATTCTTACATAGCGTCGTGTCTTTGTACTATGCAGCATTCCTATAATTGTGAAATGAAAATTGTGTAGTATCTATTGTCCTTCATGTCTGTAGTTTGCTATATGTGCCATTATAGTCGTCTTTAATGAATAAATCCATTGTGTCGTCAAAGCTGTTAGCATTGTAACTGTCCCGCTATTTATGGAAGCTTTATTGTTAGTAAATTTTCTGAATACGTATATCTGAGTATATAATATTATATACGTACATAAAATTGCTAATACGCTAAATTGGAATTTTAATATAATTAATTACAGGTGGAGAACCTATCGAGACTACAGTCCGTCCGCAGCCACCTCCTCAGAGTACGGTCGTAGTGAGAATAACGAGCCCAACTATTAAGATTCAAAAAGTAGGAAGTACTGTAAATTTCACGTGCCAGGCGCAAAGTCGAATGACCGCTAGCCCTCTGCAAGTCAATTGGTACAAGGCTGATGGATATCTACCACAAGGCAGACACCAAATTGATAGTAACACTGGATTATTGGTTATAACGAATCTGCAAGTGTCAGACAGTGGCAAATACATTTGTCAAACTAGTGATGGCATCTCTACGGGTCAGGCCATCGCTACTCTCAAAGTACCAGGTACGTATATTCATTATATAAAATATAAGAAAAATATAAGTATACCAGATTTTACGATTTTTATATATAATAATAGAGTTTTACGTTAATTTCATGCTAACTGTGGAATAGTTGTTCCCGATTGGGTATTTTATGCGAAAGGTGAGATCACAATCCTAAAAGTGTATTTTTAACTAGTTAAACATAAACATTATTGAACTGTGTTTATAAACCGGGTCCTATTCTATGATTTTACTATTTTGTGATTTCAGTTAATGAAATGACTTTACCGACTGTATCCATAAGTCCATCGGTTAAGGAGTACTACGAAGGAGACAGGATCGAGCTCACGTGCACCACAACTGGTAATCCTGCACCAAGGATCACTTGGCAGAGAGCCGTCAATCGGCCCTTGCCTCGTTCGTCGATGTCGTATGACGCTCTGCTTATTATTGATAACGCCAGCGTTGAAGACTCCGGTGAATACAGGTGCGCTTGTTGTCTTAGTTATTTTAGTAAATGTACCAAACAAAAAATAAACTAGCTTACCAGGCGAACTTCCTACCGCATTTTGTTTTTTGTTAATATGTCGTTTTTTCATAATTATACATTTTGATTTTTAAAAATTGGTAGGTAAGCTAGTTGTTAAAAAATATCAAAGGAATTCAGTAATAAAATAAATAAATACAAAAAATTAAATTTGGAATAAATGTAGCTGAATATTCATAATAACACTATTTGTTTTGTACTTCCTTCTAACTTTTTAAATTCCACGGGATAGGGCTAATGATACAATAGAGTGAGCACAACAAATATACACAATATTATTGTTTTTCTTAGATGTATTGCTTCGAACTCAGCCGGTTCCACGGACCGTACTGCAATTGTGACAGTCAGGCCAAAACCGTCCAGACCACCGCGTCAAAGACTTACCGTCTCATCGTCGTCACCCACTATTAACGAGGGACAGAGCACACGTGTAGTATGCACTGGAACTGCCAATATTCCCGCTGGAAGCATTGATTGGATCAGGTAAACAATTATAATATACTTCTTTATAATTACTATACTATGATACTTCTTATAAAGGTTTTTATGTACTGCGTAATCCATGGTAACGGCATCAATTGAATATTTTTGTCCCATTTATAAATGAAAGGCATCGAACATAGTTATTTCAATATTCATCCATATTTTAACGCATTGGATTACCGTTGTAGTATTCTTAGATTATATTTTCTTAACCCTATTACTAGTTTTACTTTAAAATAATTATGTACGTCAAAGTATAAAATTGATTTCTTTCAAATAGAAAAATATTTTAACGTTATTATATCTTTTTTAGACAAGACGGAGCCAAATTCTTACCAAACGTACGATCGGAGAACGGTGTCCTTTACGTCGAAGTTGCTGTTCCAGAGAACCAGGGCGTTTACATTTGCCAGACCAGTCCTTATTTAAACATAAACTCAGAGCTAGTCGTACTGACCGTTGTACCCACAGCACCAGTATCACCTGGCGATATATCAAACATTACCTTGTCTGTAAATCAGCTCAGGATTCCTACCGGCGGAAGCGGCTCAATTGAATGTATTCCGCATGGATATCCATCGCCTCTTATTAAATGGACTAAGGTTAGTACTTTTTCTGATTTGCTTAAAAAATACAAATCAAACAATCACGTACACTTAGCTTTATATCCACTAGTGACAAACAGTTTGTTAACCTCGTCTTGTTTTTGTCTTAACCTTTTACGGTTATGTCGCGCAATTTAGATATATATGCGATCAATGTTTTATTTGATAGGATAAAAATGTTATTTTACGTCTTATAATTTATTTGTTACTTTTTAGTATCAAGAACCATTTGGCCCTGGTACAAGTCAAAGATACAACGAGCTAATTATAACAAACGCACAAGAAAGTGATGCGGGATACTACCTCTGCGAAGGAATTATCGACGGCAGACCTGTTGTTAGCAGCTACGTTTACGTGGAAATCGAACGTAAGTGAATCATTCTAATGATACTGTCCTTATTGTACTAAGCGATAACATTTACTTAAGGATGTTCAAGGGGAAAAACTGGTAATTGAGGTCTTTTACAGGTCGTGAGTCTCCGAGGATCGATATTTACCCTCAAGGCGAGAATTCAGTAACGCTCGGAAGTCAGTACGAACTACATTGTTATGTAAATGGTGGCATCCCACCACCAGTAGTCACTTGGGGCAGGAACGATGGTAGACCGCTTTCACAACACGTGCAAATATTACAGAACAATATTCTAAGGTTGGTATCCAATTTAACATTAAAGAGGTCTTATATAAATTACATTTCGTTATCAAAATTATTCGTAATTTTTTTTTAACAGGAGCAACATTCTTAACTCTATTTATTATTTTACTCTTTAAACTAAGTACCTGGGTGACCAAGCTTAGCTCGGTATTTTTAGTAAATCGTGTTTTTTGGAAATCATTTTTAAATACGAATTAAATATTTATAAAATATGAATAATATTTTTTCCGACAATGATATAAAATATAAATAAATATAAAAATTCAAAAATAAAAATGATAAAATATAAATAATATTTTTCGATTTTACATACATTATTAAATAAAAAATAACGAGTGCAATTAGAAAAAAAAAGAAAAATTAATAATCGATCGAGGATTTGAACCGTGGTCTTTTCCGTCGATCGAGACCGGCCGATTTCCCACCTGAGCTATTACAACTTTACTGACATTTGCGAAATTTACCTTCGTATTGTAACGATATTTTTTACTGTCTAAAAACTGGGATAAAATGACATTTTCTAAAAAATGAATCCTAGCTAGATTTATTTATCTCCCCCGAAAGTCCCTGCATATTAAATTTCATGAAAATCATTGGAGCTGTTTCCGAGAATCAGATTATATATATACAAGAATTGCTCGTTTAATAGTATAAGATAAGATAATAATTATATTTGATCGCAAAAGAAAAAAAAAACTTTAATTACGTCGACAATTAATCCGACGTAAGCAGTAAATTACTACTACTGTGTGGCTACGGTACTGTGTGGCTACGGTACTAAAGAATTTACCCACCCCCTCTCTTCCCGTGGGTGTCGTAAGAGGCGACTAAGGGATAACACAGTTCCGCTACCACCTTGGAACTTAAAAAGCCGACCGGTGGCGGGATAACCATCCAACTGCTGGCTTTGGTGCGACAAAGCCAGCCCTGCGGTTACCAATCCGCCTGCCCAGCGTGGTGACTATGGGCAAAACACATAAGTTCACGTTATTTTTGGCGTAAACTTGTGGAGGCCTATGTCCAGCAGTGGACTGTATAGGCTGTAATGATGAAGCAGTAAATAAAATATTCAATTAAATACGCATTATTAGGAATAACTCAAAAACACTCATCAGATCTCGATCAAATTTAAATAAGAGCACTTAACAAGCACAAATTTTCTATTGAACAAATGGCTCAAAAAAGTTATATCGTTAAAAAGTCATATAGCTTTTTTTTTAATTGGCTTAAAAATAACAAATCAGAACCACCATAAGCGATAGTGAACATAAAAAAACTGATTTTTATGACTATTCTGTGATTAGATTCCAAAATGTGGAGGTGAATGATGAAGGAGAGTACACTTGTACTGCGACTAACGACGCGGGCGCGGCCAGCGCCAGTGCCACCATCAAGGTCCGTTCACCGCCGGTCATCACCATCACCCCCACCAACTACATCGACGTTAACCAAGGCGACAGGGTCAACGTTGAATGTCGCGCTGACGGATATCCTGAACCGGAAGTGTCTATCAAATGTAAGTTTACTATTAACACTAGACTACAGACTAATTCGTTAGCGCAGTTTGTAGTGCTTTCGTGCTTTCTGCTCCGTGGGTTGCGGGTTTGATTCCCGCCTGAGTCTGGGTGTAATATTTGTATTTATATATATATAATACTAACTGACCACGCAAACGTTGTTTTG